>NC_137676.1:19167393-19594893 GCF_963989245.1 Nansenia antarctica | reverse complement strand
AGCACTCCTAAGTGGGGTGACAGAGTAGCACATAGACCCTGGAGGTCTGCCCAGTGAGAGCACTCCTAAGTGGGGTGACAGAGTAGCACATAGACCCTGGAGGTCTGCCCAGTGAGAGCACTCCTAAGTGGGGTGACAGAGTAGCACATAGACCCTGGAGGTCTGCCCAGTGAGAGCACTCCTAAGTGGGGTGACAAAGTAGCACATAGACCCTGGAGGTCAGAGGGGTCAATGTTACACAGCTATGCCCAGTGAGAGCACTCCTAAGTGGGGTGACATAGTGGTATGTAGACCCTGGAGGTCAGAGGGGTGAATGGTAGTTATGTCTGCCCAGTGAGATCACTCCTAAGTGGGGTGACATAGTAGCACATAGACCCTGGAGGTCAGAGGGGTCAATGTTACACAGCTATGCCTCACCGCTGGCACCGCCTGTCGTTTTGCCCTGGACTCCCGGCCATCTCACCTGCCCCCCACCTCCCCCTGCCCTTCTCTCGTCTCACCTACACTCACTGAACCACAACCATCGCCTCACTGCTGCTGCTGCCACCAAGGCAGGCATTCTCCGCTGCCGCCGCCACATCCATCGAGGCTCCCAGCAACATCAACACCGGACTCTACACCACCCCCTCCCCGTTCGCTGACTCTGTGTTCCATGTTACTTGTTGTTGTTACTTGTTGTTTTTGTGTGTCCCCATGTGTATCATATATTGTCAGCGTCTTTGAGCCTTGGAAAAGCGCTATATAAATTTAATAAATTATTATTATTATTAATGGAGCAGGGCAATAGGTCAGCTATAAGCCTAGATAATATGACCCTGTGTACACGCAATTGTCCGTTTTTACCTTTAATATAAGCCTAGTTATATCGTAATTGGTTTAGTTTACAGTTTTTCCTGGTTGTTTAAACAGATTTTTGGGAACATCAGACACAATGTGCACAATCTCTAACTCATTTACCAACTGCTAAACCAATTCTGCTAAACTCCAAGCACATTTTCCTGCTTTAGACTCATCTTCCCATTCCATACCACACATTTTCCTGCTTTAGACTCATCTTCCCATTCCATACCACACATTTCCTGCTTTAGACTCATCTTCCCATTCCATACCGCACATTTCCTGCTTTAGACACATCTTCCCATTCCATACCACACATCTTTCAGCTCACTAAACACATTTCTCCATATCTTGCACACTCTTCCTGATTTTCCACTCCTGATGTTCACTCAGAACACACTGCCAATCACATTCCTAAACTCCAAAGGCTGTTGTGCACTTTGCAATCATCAATTTGGATGATTGTGGATGAGATCTTGTGGCCAGGCAGGGACCAGAGGGAGGATGCAGCCTAGTTTTGTTTTGTTTACGTTTGTTTATATATTCTCATTTGCTGTAATTCCATTTCCTGTTTTCATCCTTCATGTTCATCATTCATGTTTGCCCTGACATACAGTAGTCTATGCATAGATTTGGGGCACAAATAAAATATAATTCGATGGCAAAATATTGTGTGTTTTCTCTTTGGGTATACAGTACATACAACAATATATGTCGATATTTCACATCCAACAGGTGAAACACTGAACATGCAAAGTCCTGATTCCACTGCTAAGGCATTCCTACAGTGTTTTCCATTCATATATAGTGTTTTCCATTTTGCACATCAGTGTTCAATGAGTGCTTGGAATGTCTACTCGTATGATGTATGTGTTTGAGTTTTGAGAGCAAAGTGTGCTTGTGCAAAGGAAGTATAGGATTTAGCATTTTGTGCTTGAGTTTTGAGGGCAAAGTGTGCTTGTGCAAAGGAAGTGTAGGATTTAGCATTTTGTGTGTGAGTCTTGAGATTTGTGTTTAGGATTTTGAGGGAGTGAGGTAGTGAATCAGGGAATCTGTTTAAACAACCAGGAAAAACTGTAACTTCGGTTTGAATATTGGAAAGAAATTCCAACTATAAATATGTTAACTCTGTGTATGAAATGCAACGTGTGGTTAATGGATGGGAGGGAGCAGGGCAATAGGTCAGCTATAAGCCTAGATAATATGACCCTGTGTACACCCCAGGGGAGGCAAACAGGTCATGTGTAATAACAACAGTGCAATTACTCATTTAAGTGTATTATAATGTGCTGTTTTGTTCTCCTCGATCTTGGCGTCCCACCACAAGGAGAGAGGAAGGGGTAGTCATGAAGACACCCCTAATGGACAACAAGGACACCCTTGCCTTCTGTGTGTGTGTGTGTGTGTGTGTGTGTGTGTGTGAGATTTTGTGTGTGTTTATGTATCGCATGTGTCTGATTTTGTGTTGATCTCTGTTACAGCTTCGTGAACTGGATAAGAACACGACAGGTGGGAGCTGGGTCCAGGATGGAGGCGTTTAAGAAGTATGTGCTGGCTCGGGACACGGCACCAGAGCCACCAGGCGCCTCCTCCTCGGACCTATCAGATGCTGATGTTTACACCGCTGCCACCGAGGTCGACTCTCCTAGTAAGTGTACCTTTTGATGTGAATTCACTTGTAATGCACTTGTAATGCGCCACCCTAACACTGATATGTTTTGTCAGTCATGTACAGGGACACCCACCCCAGCAGCTGTCGTCCCCTCTTCCTCTCTCTCCTCCTCCTCCGAGTAGCCACCGGAAGGACCAGGACCAGGAAGAAGCCTTCAGAAGTGACAAAAGTGCCACCACCTCCTCAGCCTCTGCCCCACCACTCGACACCACCACCACCTCCCCAGCCACTGCTCCAACCATCACTCTGGCCGCCATCGCTCGAGCCGTCCCCTGCGTCTCCCGCTCTTCTGCCTGGAGGCACCAGCTCCAGGCAGAACAGGAGCGTCGAGCCCTGGAGCAAGGTCTCTTCCTCAAGCCCTTCACGAGGGCAAAACATTTTACATGCAGGCGCTGTGGCCAACCCAAGACTCGGGAATATGGCCACAGCAGATATAAGAAAGAGACCTTTTGCGCCAGGGCCGACGGGGGGCTGGTGGAGAAGAAACGTAGGGAGCATGAGGGACAACCTCCCCCACCACCCCCTGAACTTTGTGCACCCTGCTGAACTCTATTGCCTGTATATTTATTTAATAAATCCTTTATTTTGAAGTAGATCCTTTCTATGTTATATTTTATAATTTTTAATTTATAATTTTGCCATTTAGCAGACGCTTTTATCCAAAGCGACTTACAATTACGAATTACAGGGACATTCCCCCTGGAGTAACTGAGGGCTAAGTGCCTTACCCAAGGGCACACTAGTAGTGGTGTGGCTTCAGGCGGGATTTGAACTCACAACCTTCCGATCCCAAGTCCAACTCACTATCCACTAGACCACCACTACCCCATATACCCCATATTTCACACACTTCACACACAGACACACAGACACACACACACACACACACACACTTCACACTGCACTCTTTTGTCTCTGAT
Source organism: Nansenia antarctica (assembly GCF_963989245.1). Classification (NCBI taxonomy): domain Eukaryota; kingdom Metazoa; phylum Chordata; class Actinopteri; order Argentiniformes; family Microstomatidae; genus Nansenia; species Nansenia antarctica. Next base: position 19,591,464 of record NC_137676.1, on the reverse strand, counting down.
GGTAGCTGTCCAGGCTCCTTTGTCTATCAGCGTGCCAGTCTGTCTGCCAGAGGCGTGAAGTTGTAGATGTGTCTAACCAGGTGTGTATCCCACCCCCTTCACTTTCAAAGGTCAAAAGGACATGATCTCTGTGTTACGGCTGGGCCTTCAATTTAATTTAATTTAATTTAGCCATTTAGCAGACGCTTTTAATCCAAAGCGACTTACAATTACGAATTACAGGGACATTCCCCCTGGAGTAACTGAGGGCAAAGTGCCTCAGCCTGAGAAATGCATTGTTTTTGAAATAAATGGACAAATAAGCAGGTTGAAATAAAGCCATGCTGTCATAAACCATTCATTCATGTATTATTACACATTTATCACTAGTACAATATATATAATAAAACGAAAATACATTGGTTTTGAACGAAATCGACACATTTAGAACATAGAAGCATAATAACACATCAAAATACATAAAAGCATGTCTATAAATGCTTCTTTTTCATTTTTTTTCATTTAGCAGACTTAGTAAGTGACTTACTCAAGGGCACACTAGTAGTGGTGTGTGGTTTCAGCCGGGATTTGAACTCACAACCTTCCGATCACAAGTCCATCTCACTATCCACTAGACCAGTGGTTCCTAACCGTTTTTGTCTTGTGTACCCCTTGAGCTGTTTTGCCATGCCAGAAGTACCCCCTCACTCATGCGTGTTGATTATTTCCCCAAAAAATCAATTAAACTCTAACTTGCAAATATAACATTTATTACTGACACACAGAGAGCAAAACCTCTTCTCATGTCTCCAAAACTCTAAACACATTTTCTGCTTTACACACATTTTGCTATTCAAAATGGCACTTTTTAAATGCACTGAACACGGTTTTCTGCACACAACAATCTGACATAAAGTCACATGTTTGCCATTTCAAAACATTGCCATTCAAAATTAGACTACATGAGCTAATTGGCCAATACATGTGCCACCTGGCCACCTCAATGGTTAATTGTTACCACATGCCCACACACTCACTGAAAATAGAAAAATAAATAATAAATAATAATGAATTTGATTTGATATCTGTTTCTTTTCCCTTTCTCCTGCTCCTCTCTGGCTTCTGTCTGAGGTGCAGTGATGTCATCATTTTCTCATCCCAGAGTCTTGACTGATGGGGAGAGGAAACAGACAAGATGAGACAGGATAAAACTTATCACACACACACACACACACACACACACACACACACACACACACACACATAGAGAGAGAGAGAACACATTCAAGACATTATGATTATCACAAAGGGACAAGAGCTAATTGAACCAGAATATCATCACAAGTGTCAGTTGCACTTGCAATACAGCCACTATCCACACACACACACACACACACACACACACACACACACACACACACACACACACACACACACACACACACACACACACACACTTAAACTTCTTATCTAACTCTACTGATTATTAATGAAATCATTTGAACCACTCCCCTTTAATACATAGATATTTACACCATTGTGAAAAATAGACTCACCCAGTAGCAGTTGCAATTCTTTTTTTCATCAGTTGAGCTTTAATGAGACACTTGAGGTTGCTTCTCTTTTATAAGCTTTGACAGTTCTGGAGGCAGTGTGGTAACAGCAGTCACCAGGCTGCTCTCCACACTCAGTCTGTTCCTTGGCTTGGTTTTGATGTGGGTCAAAGCTGAGAAGGTCACTTCACACATATATGTAGATCCAAAAGGCAAAAGTTCATTCAATGCACACTTTCCCAGCACTGGATATTCCTTTTCAACATCACACCAAAACTCTGTCAATGACTTGTCAGCATGTGCCATCTTCAACCCACGATCAGAGGACATGTCCATCAGATTTTCCTGCAGGCTTGCAGGAAGGCTGCTGCTGCTCCTGTCATTCACTCTGAATGGGTTCCTCACCCAGTCCAGTTTTTCTGACTTTGTTTCAATGTCATGAAAGTACTGGTTGAAGTCAGTGTCAAGTTTGGACAGATGTGCTTTAACTATTTTCACCACAGGACCTCTGTCAGCATCAGTGGTGGCGAGATGGCCATCAAGCAGTGGGAAACAGCTCACATCTCCATCCTTACATTTCCTCTCCCATAATTTAACCTTCTTTATGAATCCATTCACTTTGTCATACATGTTAAGGATGTGTGAGTACTTGCCCTGAAGTGAAAGGTTGAGCTCATTCAGCTTAGTGAAGACATCAGCAAGATATGCCAGCTTAGTGAAGACATCAGCAAGATATGCAGCTGCGTCACCCCGGGCCCGCAACGGGGGCGGGCCCGGGGTGACGTCTGAGAAGATCAGGGAGTGGCTTGTGCGCCGGGGCCATGCTAATATTCTCTGTATCATTCCAATTATTATTATTTTTTTAAAATTGTATTTTATCTTTTATTATAAAAATATTCTTTTAAATACAATCATAGCTATACATATTCATACATGTTCATTTTATAGCCTTCATTGTATTCTAAATTCAAATAAAATAAATTAAAAACCAATAAATAAAAACAAAACACACCCATACCATTTTGGTATGAGATGCATCCATCTATTATTCCGTCAGTCCTTCATAACCAAGATAACCCTTTAACATAAATCAATAACAAATGAATGCAACACAAAAAACATCTTCAAAAATCTAAATCAAACTCCAACCCTCCATCCACCCCCACCCTTGTAAACCCACAATCCCTAATAAACAACTTCTCAAAATCTTTTTGCCCTGTCTTGTGCATCAGTCCCACATTCTTCCTGACCAATCCCTCAAAGACTTTCCACACCGTTATCCACTTTCCCTCAAATCTTGCTAAATTTCTCCTCAAATAAATTGCATACCTAGCCTGTGATAATACATAATTTAAACACCATATATTCACTCCCCTCCTCTTTCCCTCCACCCCAAAAACCACCATCCTCCTCCACTCCTGCATCCCCACCACCTCCACCCCCCAATGCTTCTTCACTAGTCCTTTCAACCTTTCTTCGAATCCCTTTATTTCTCTACATTCAAAAAGCATATGCATTAAGTTCTCATCCTGTATCCCACACACATCACACTCCCTCGAAACTGTTCTGTCTACCTGATGCAACACCACCTTAGTATAAACCCTGTTATGCCTGAGCATAAAATCAAAATGTGTACATTCTAAACTATTGTATTTTTAAAATAAATTCCTCCATATGTTCTTCACCTCCAATCCTGGGAACACCTGCCTCCACACCTTCTCTGCCGCAGGCTCCTTCACTCTGCTCTCCAACAGTGCCCAGTAGCACTCCTTCACCTTAACAGCTGAGAAGTCCTGCACTGTTTCCCCTTTCCCTAGTCTTAACCTAGGTAACTCGGTTTGCTCCTTTCCTCTTAACTCCCTATCTAACCTACTCATCCACTCCCCTGGTATACTCTGCTTTATTTTATTATACATGCTCACTATTTCTCCCCTTTTCATCTCCTCATCTGTTTCCCTAACAACTTCTGTAATTGCTCTGATAGGAACCCTGGCACTACCTCATACCTAAAATCCCTTACTCTAATCAGTCCTGCCCTCCAGAAACTCCTAGATTCTAACATTTTCCCCTCTCTTCTTATTACAGGGTTCAATAAAACTGGAACATTTAGTATCTCCCCTCTCTTCTCACACTCATATCCTACCTCAGGCAAAAAACTACCCCAGGCTTTAAACACCTCTTTATAGAATTCCGGCACCCTATCATACATCCGTGCTTTAAAGCACATCAACAACCCATAATCCCCACCCCCCCCACATCTATGTACCCATTCCCTAAAGTATCCTTTCCATCCATGTCCTTCCTCCCCATACAAAAACCTTTTGACTGTTCTGACTCTCATTGCCCTCATCTTTACTTCCAAATCTACCAGTTTCAACCCTCCTTTTTCATAATCTGCTACTAATACATCATACGCTATTTTAACCCCCTTTCCTCTCCACAAAAAATCTGACACTAACATCCTGGTTTCTTTTAGAACCCACTCTGGTACATTCAATACTCCTAATACATAAACATATTTTGACATTAACAGTGCATTAACAATTACAACTTTTCCCTTCAGTTTCATGTTCCTTTGCTTCCAATAATTCAATGTTGTTCTTATTTTATTCAAAACCCCTGTCCATGTGTAATCAACAGCCTCCCTGTCATCCTCTCCAAGATATATCCCCAACACTTTTATCATCCCCTTTACAATTTTCAAATCAAAAACACAATTGTCTGTATTCACTCCCCCTATACACAACATTTCAGACTTGTCAACATTCCCTTTTGCACCAGAAGCCTTTCCATATATGTTTACACACCCCATTATTTTGTTCACACTATTTACATCCCTGACAGTACATGTCGTGTCATCTGCATATTGATGGATTATGCTAACTCCTCCCCCCGGCATATTTATTCCCTTAATTTCTTTCTCCTGCTTAATATAAGCTGCCAATGGCTCCACAGATATGCTATATAGCAATGCTGACAGTGGACACCCTTGTCTTATTGATCTCCCCAAAGGGAAGGAGTCAGTCAATAATCCATCTATCTTTACTTTACTTCTTGCATTCTTATATAATAATTCAATCCAATCCCTCATAACAGTCCCAATCCCAAAATGTTCCATTGTTTTCAATAAAAAAACATGTTCCACCCTGTCAAAAGCCTTATTTAAATCCAAAGATAACAATAAACCCCCTTCCTCCCTCATGTCCTTCACAACATCCCTTAATGTGCACATATTCTCTGCCACATCCCTCCCTGGGACTCCATAGGCCTGGGTAGGTGCAATCATGTTTTTCATTACTTTATTCAATCTATTTGCTAATACTTTTGCTATGGTTTTATAATCACAATTAAGTAATGATAATGCTCTATAATTCTGTAATTTGTTCCTGTCCCCTTTACCCTTATACAATAAAGTGAGCACCCCCAAACCCATAGAGTCCGGCACCACCCTTTTATTCCCCATACACATAATACACTCTGCACAATATAGGGGCCAGGATGTCAACAAAAGCTTTATAAAATTCAGCCGTCAACCCATCCGAACCCGGGCTCTTATTTGGGTTTAACCCCATGATGGCTGTCTTAACCTCCTCCACCCTTAGGTCTGCATCACACATGTTCCCTTCTTCTTCTGTCACCCTAGCTTCCACTGCTTCTAATACTTTATTCATACATTCCTCATTCACACCCCCAGATGTATATAGGTCTGTATAAAATGACTGCACAGTATCCATTATTCCCACTAAGTCTGTTATTATTTCACCTTCATCATTCTCTAATTCCTTAATTTTCCCTTTCTCTTTCTGTCTCTTCTCTAAACCAAAAAAGAATGCTGTACTCCTTTCTCCCTCAACCACATACCTTGCCCTACTCCTTACTAAAGCACCTTCACACCTTCTCTTCTCTAGCTCCCTCAAATCTTCCCTCACTCTCAAATACTCTGTTAAATCATGCCCTGGAATATTATCAACTCTCTCCTGTTCTATTGCTAACCTTTTCTGCAAATCTCTTTCCTCCCTCACCCTCTCTTTCCCTCTCCGTTTTGCGAATGCTATTATTACTGCTTTTAATTTATCCTTCATCCCTTCCCACCACACACACACATCACTCTCATACATCTGGTCTTCCATAGCAACACTCACACACTCTCTTACTATCACCCCAAAACGTATATCTTTAAGTAAACTTGCATTAAAGCACCATGTCCCTCCTCTTCCCCCTACGTTCCCCGCACCTAGCTGGAAAGACTGAGCATCGTGGTCACTAAAGGCCATAAACCGATACTCAACCCTTCCAACCAGGTGCCTCACCTCCCTCTTCACTAAACACAAATCGATCCTTGATTGTCTCAAAACCCCCATCACCATTTGTCTCCTTGAAAAAACCTGTGCATCAGGGTGCCCCTCCCTCCATATATCCACCATTCCTCTTGTGCGCATCATTTCTAATAATACTGGGCGTGACGGATCATTCCTAAATTTCACCCCCCTTGTTACATCTAACCTGTCCACCACCACATTATAATCCCCAACCATAATACAATTCCCAACACATTTCTCTTTCAAAGATTCAAAAAAAACTTTCCTATATTTGTCCACATTTGGTGCATATATACAATACAGTGCATACTCTATCCCTTGATATTCAAACCCCACTCCCACCACTCTTCCCTCATTGTCATTCATTATATTCCTTAAATTTTTCACCACCCCATTCTTTACCAAAATAGCCACCCCACAAGCATACACAGTTCCATTACTCACATAAACGTGTCCATTCCACCTCCTTCTTACATCTTCCATTATGTCCTCTGTCCAATGCGTCTCATGGAGGCATATGATCTCCTCTCTGTATGCTGCCAACACAAGCTCCATCTTCTTCCTGTCTCTGAGTCAATTTGTGTTGACAGCAACAACCCTGACCATCGTCAAGATTACAAGAAAAAGGATCATGTACACCGCCATGTCATTTTCCTACCCTGGTCTTCTTCCCTCGTGCACCTTTTGCACCTCTTCCTGATCTTGTCCTCACCCTCTGTACATCTGCATATAGTCCTTCATCTGAACCTTTTCTTTTCCCCACGCCCTCTGTTGAAGGCCCTGCCTCATCCATCTCTCCATCCCTCACTGCGTTGTTGAGGCTGGCTCCAATCTCCTCTCTCTCTTTACCCTCCACTTCCACCGGACCAGGCCCCTCCGCTCCTCCCTCCACTTCCGGCTCCAGCTGGGTCTCCTCCACCACCTCAGCTTGTCCTCCTCCCTCCGTCGCGTCTTCATGGCTCCTTTCCCCTCCTTCTCCTTGTGTCTCCACCTCTTCCTCCTCCACCACCTCCTCTTCTCCCTCCATCTCCTCTTCTTCGTCCCCCTCCTCCTCCACCCCCTCCTCCTCCTCCTCCTCCTTCTCCTTCTCCTTCTCCTTCTCCTTCTCCTTCTCCTCCTCCTCCTCATCACTGCTCACTCTCTCTCCTCCATCATATCTCCTTCCCATGCATTCACGTGCATAATGTCCTTGTTTATTGCACTTAAAACACACGAACTCCGGGCATTCTCTTATAACATGTCCTGGCTTAATACACAGCCTACACACCCTTACTTGTTTGTCATGAATAACCCTAAAGTGATCCACTCCAACCAGGGTCTCAAACTTAGTTGAATATGGTAACGACCTCACCTCTTCGGTGAACTTCACCTTCATGTATCTCGTCCCGTCTGCTATGTCCGTTCCCGGCCACGTCTTTCTCTTTATCGGTGACACCGCCTTCACCCCCCACGACTCCAGCCTGTACCTGATCACGTCATCCTTCAGATATACCGGGAGATTCAAAAATGATACCACCATCTCATCCACCGCCAAGTCATTTCCCATTATTCTCACGTCTTTTATCATGAAACCATCCGTGAGCTTGTCCTTCCCTCTCCTCGGTGCCAGCGTGATTTCATATTTTCGGTCTCCTTTATCCCGACAGCCCTCCACATTTCCACACACCTCCTTTATTCCTCTCAGCATTTCCATCATAGTAATTTTGCTTCCCTGCTCCAATCCCACTTCCACCGTCAAACTTGCGTCGTACCGTTTATCCGTGTTGCTTTCATCGTCGTCCGTTCCATTCGCTGTGTTCGTTGCCATGTCGTCCGTCCTTAGAAGCCCCCGATCAGCACGAAGCTGTCGGGGTACTCAAAATCCTAAACTCACTTAAATAAAGATGTTATTATAATGTTCGTTTGTTGTTTGCCAAAACACGCTCAAACACGTTCAAACTTTCTCACACTCTCTCTCTCGTACACTTCCGCTCATGCGCATAGACACCGGCTCTACCGATTGAGCCACCGATCACCCCCGCTACATAAATGTGTGCTTTGTATGTGTTTGGATCAGGAACATGAAGGCGCCGTCCTGTCGCCGTGCCGACCCGAATGCATTCTGGCCGGGTCAGGATAATCACGTCAGATTGTACTTGCCCCGCGTGGCGATCACCCCCGAGGGAGTCCACTTCCAGCACATCATCCGCTCCCTGGCCCCGAGTCCAGGAAGCTGGCCCGTCAACGACATGGGTTACTCCACCTCAGGGGACATCGATGGGCGCAAGGCCTACATCCTGTAGAGCTCTTTACTACTCCATGTTGAAGTTCAGTCACATTCAAGTATCTTGACTCTATGCAGTTGAGTTTATTTTGCCTGTAAAGGTCATAATAAAGACTAACCCTGATAAACAGGCATTTCTGTCCTGTGACTATGGGTGTGTATATACGTTTCTCTGACACATTTACATTGATGCTAAAACAAATTGGGCTAAACAAATACATTAATCCAGCTGCTTAGAGCTAGCATAAAATGTTAAAGGTAAATTTGATTAATTTATGCTTGTGATTATGATGTGTTGATGTGATCTGTTGATTTGTGTCCTTCAATAAATCATTATTGGAATGTTCCATTACAGTGCACTATATACTGTCTATGTCAAATATCAACAAATAAAGTATCTGAGACTCTGAAGAGGATCATTTTTTAAAATCTAAAGTCATAGATCTAAACTCATATAGCATGTAATTTGTATTTTACTCTAGTAGTTTAGGAGTAAACAAATCCTAAAAAAAATATCCTCTTACACATACGATGAGTGTATGTGGGTTATTTGTCTCAGTTGAACCTAGCCAGATATTATCCTATGCAAGTCTGATGGACTGCATAGAGTCCAAGACTTTGTCATTTAGGCTATCAAAATAAAAAGACAGTTTAAAATAAAATCCTTCTTTCACTCGCTCTATACAGTTTGATAGTGTGATAGATAAATAAAAATGTGTAAAAGGGGCGCAGGGGTTAAGGCAGCCAGCTAGAGGTCTGAAGGTTGCCGGTTTGATACTTAATTTAATTTAATGTTGTTGTTTTTTTACATTTAACTGAAGCCTTCATGCAAATCGATTTACAATATCTGTGAATCATCTATCCTTCAGTATTCATAAGAAAAAAATAATTGAGAATTTCCAATTCGGGCTTGTGTGAACATTGATGACACAAGCCTGATTCTCATTCGAGGAATCACAGTTCTATTTATATCTATATCTTGCCCTTATATCACTATTTGCACTTCTGGTTGGATGCTAAACTGCATTTTGTTGTATTGTACTTGTTGTATGACAATAAAGTTGAATCTAATCTAATCAACAGATCATTTTCATGCGCTGTGTGGCTGCTCTAACCCGTTAAAATGAAATGCATAAGCGCCACTGACACTGACGTCCATGGTGTGGTCCTGGCGTAACATGTCCTATTCTTCACACAGGGTACTGTCAGCTGTCAGAACATCAAGACTATGCCTGAAGTGACCTGATCAACTATTATGCTTTCACCATCCCTGCATCTGCCTACGTTTCCCAGGTCGGTCCAATTGGTTGGCATACATAGGTTCCATTACTGACAGCCCACCCAGCCAATGCCTAAAGCAACATTTAATTTAAATCTCTTGAAGTAGAAGTGGAATTCCATCAGTAAATTCCTCCGCTCGTTCTAGAACTCCGACGGCTGCTACTCTGGCCTGGGCAGCGTTCTAGAACTCTGGCCTGGGCAGCGGTGTCAGTAGCAGGCTGTGGACCTGGGGAGATTCTTCATCAGGGAGTTCTACACCGTCTTCGACAGACAGAACAACATGGTGGGTCTGGCCCAGGCAGTGTAAGCAGAACCAGACACACCTCCACAGAGCTCAAATATCCCTAACAATAAGTCCTCTAATAGAGAGTAGTATGTTTTATTTGATGCTAGAAATTATGGAGAAGATCAAAGATGGAAAGATGTGCATAATTGCCTATGAATTAAATATATTTGAACATTGCAAAAACATTGTCTGTGTAATAGATTTTTGGGGTGTATGAAAAAGTCCGAGATCCTGCCCCTGCTCATCGACGGAGAGCGTGGAGATAGTCTCAAACCTCCGATTCCTGGGACACAACATGCGGGATGACCTGGCCTGGAAGGACAACACTAAAGGCACCATCAAGAGGGCACAACAGCGGCTATACACCCTGAGATGCCTCAAGAAACAACACAGCGAGAAGGAGATGCTGGTGGCCTTCTACCACGGCGCAGTGGAGAGCATCCTCACCTTCGGCATCTCCAACTGGTTCCACAGCTGCACGGCAGCGGAGAGAAGCGAGCTACAGAGAGTCGTGAGAACAGCACAGAAGATCACCGGCGCCCCCCTCCCCTCTCTGGAGGAGCTGTACAAAACACGCTGTCTCAGGAGGGCCTCCAAGATCTCCAAGGACCCGACCCACCCTGGGCACGAACACTTTGTCAAGCTGCCCTCGAACAGGAGGTACAGGACCCCGGCCGCTAAGACAAACAGACTGAAGGACAGCTTCTACCACAGGGCCGTCAAGGCCCTGAACACAGAAAAGGCCTAAGTTCTGGGCCCAGGACAGTCCGGACGGATTGTATGGCAGCTAGTGCTGAGGCACAAACATGTACATTTTCAAGCCTGCAAACTGTGACACTTTAAAATAATGTGAAAAAATACTTTCTTGTGAAATATGACAACCCTAGTTGACTATCTGTGCAGTATAGTACAGTGGATTGTGTACATAGCCTCTATTGATGTAAACCAGCTCCTTACCTTCTTGTGATTTTATGCATCTATGCTTTTTCTAAAATGTGTTTCTTTTTCCTTTCCTAAACACCAGGGGAGCCTCCCCTCCTAAATTTCGTTGTTTGGTACCTGTACTGTAGCAATGACAAATAAAGTCTATCTATCTATGTATCTGAGAGCTCATGTAGTGGGGTCACAGTACAGTCAAGCGACCATCTTTGCTTGCTGCCGTTAAAGGCCAGAGGTAATAGAAATCACTTGTAGTCTTTTCTAACAGACCAGTTCTTTTGTATCTGAACAGGCACCAACATTAGGCTGTATCAGGGTTTCCGTTAGAAAAATTTGCCGTCGGACATCGTGTCCGGGAAGAATTCGATTTACCGGACAAACGTGATATATTCCGGTCATCATATTAAAATATAATAAAAAATTTTTTTTTCAAAATCATATTTTTTTTCTTCTCCAAATCTAATATAGCTGTTTGTCGCGGTGATTACTGTTGTGTAGCGGCCTATATATGCCATTTAATGTCTATTTCTCATCCGATACGATTAGATGCGAGCTATATAATATATAATAATATAACATGATTTGACGCATGCGCGCTATGCCATGCGTCAAATCCAGCGCTGAACGGGTCCAGCGCTGAACGGGCGCCTCACTGGGATTTGAACAGACAGCATCGATCAATGAACGGACTCCACATTACGTTAACTGAAGTTTGTTAAATTGTTTGGGATTAATGTGAGTTTTCTATTTTCTCTTTACAGTTTTACCCTTTTTTTTTTTTAAATCAATAAAACAACGTCATTTCTATAAGTCTCGCTGGTTGGGAAGGCATTTCGTTTAGCTCGGAAGTATGACAATGGGAAGAACATAACTGTTTATTGAGAAACAATTGATAGGCAGTCTGGGATACGTATATAAAGAAATACCACAATGTCTAGATGTATAACATTTTATTGAACAGTAACAGTGCAAGCATGTAGGCTACGGGGAACAGGGATTTTGGTCAGTAGGTCCTTTGTACAGAGGGCGTTTCTCTCCGACAACGCGTTCCCAGGTACCATGGAAGTCAGACTTGAAGTGGCTTTGCTTGATTTCCATCACAGATTCAAGGATTGAAACACTGATGAAAATAGGGAGTAATAGTGATGGGATTATTTTAGATTATTTTAGATTAGATTAGATTAGGTGAGATTCAACTTTATTGTCATTGCAGAGTACAAGTACCAGACAACAAAATGCAGTTTAGCATCTAACCAGAAGTGCAAATAGTGATATAAAAACAAACACTTAACTTTCGGGGAAACTGCTAAAATAAATTAAATTAAATAAATAAAAAAAGAAAGCGACTATTAGCACCGCCGAATGACAACAAACGTATGAGTAATGAGTAAAACAATGTCACTTTTATAGTATGTTGTTTAACTTGCCGTTCGGTCGCCATGGCTCTGGTGTGTGTAGCAGCTTCAGCTAGCTGGCTGGAAACTTCTAGGGGTGCGTTCGTAAACACGCTCTGAGAGCGCCGGAGCGCACGCTGGCTTCGATGTCACAGGGCGACCGAGTCGTTCGATTGGACGAGAGGCGTTCCGCGAGTGCTGATCGGATTTCCAGAGCGTGTTTACGAACGCACCCAGCCAGCTTTAGCGAATTGTATTCAAAGGGAATTATTTTCACCGGACAATATGTCCGACGACTTTTCCATTTGTCGGACTTCACCAAATTTTACCGGACAAAGACCGGTAATTGCCGGTTAACGGAAACCCAGGGCTGTATCTTTTGACTTTTCAAGCTCTTTCGTTGACTTAGAACCGTCCTCTTAGAGGTGGAACCGTTCTGTAATCTAAGAAAAAGCTGGGAAAAGCAGGGAAGTTGGACGGATGCTGGTGGTATTCCGCGCTGCAGCTGTGCTGCAACTGCTTACAGTTATTGCTGTAGAACTTGTTACCTTTCAGAAGGACGCAACAAGGTGACCTAACTGACAAATTACTGTAAATTGAGTACGCCTACAGGTGAATGATTGTAGATAATCATGATGAGACTCGTCATGCCAAGGGCTCTTGTGTGCAGCGCTGGTTCAGCCCGTGGATCAGTATAAGGTGTTTATCTTGCTAGTTTAGACACTGTGTAACCTGTGTATCTTAATATAAGGTGTTTATCTTGCTAGTTTAGACACCGTGTAACCTGTGTATCTTAATATAAGGTGTTTATCTTGCTAGTTTAGACACTGTGTAACCTGTGTATCTTAATATAAGGTGTTTATCTTGCTAGTTTAGACACTGTGTAACTTGTGTATCTTAATATCCCAAATCACTATAGTCCGTTAGGCCAATCATTCTCTTATCTCCTGTAAGAGTTAATAGTTCCTCTGCTGTTTATGGTTCTCTCAAAGCAAACAAGCTTTAGTTGATGTCCAGCTAAAAAATGTAAACGGCGTTCCTGTGGGAAGTGTGATGCTTGTCTCTGTAGGAAGGACTGTGGCACTTGTGATTTCTGCATAGACAAGCCCAAGTGTGGAGGCAGCAATAAGAAGAGACAGAAGTGTCGTCTACGTCAGTGTCGGAGACAAGCCATGGTGAGGGTTGAGAAAGCACCGTTGTTGAAATGATTGTAGTAGAAGTATTTGGTATGATTTTTGTAATCATTTTAGAATTTCCTTGCATTGCATGCATTCATATTGATATGTCCATGGTATATTTGAATTCATGAAATGCCCAACATGTGTAATAATTACATGAACAGCCTTCTCGTTGACAATCGTTTGACATGTTGCCTGTGTGTACTACTCTGCTGTGTTTATCTTTTTAACGTTTGGAGTAATGGTGTATTTTCCTTTCTCTTTGCTCAACAGACAGACACTGTGTTTAGAAAGGCTGATGCCCAGGGCAGACTGAATGGAGGGGACGGAGGGAGACTAGTCGTGGACCAGGAAGTAGACACGCACTCTAGAAAGCCGGACGTGGAGGATGAGGGCACACCTATGTTAAATGAGTAGCTCATACCCTGTTGCATAGCTGGGCCTTGTACTGTATTGTAGTATATTGCATGTGTAACGTTGGTCAAACAGGAGGCAAACTTCTTTCAACCACTTTTATTTATCTCTATAGCCTGTCCGGACGGCATATAAATTACCTGAGGACCTCTGTAATATATGTTTTACCTGGGGTAATTCGGTAATTGTTATCCCGTCCGGACCGACCATGTCAGTGATTTACTCCGGGGACCCCAGTAATTATTCCGGCTGGAATTACCTACTGTTTTTCAGCAAACCCTGAGGTCCTCTGATAATTATATTACCGTCCGGATTGACATGTCAGTATTTGGTACGCATTGCATGATTTTGCGCGATATTAATACTAACATTAACAGTTTTGACCGGGGTGTGAGATCTAAGGTATTAGGTGAGCTCTGTGCAACCAATGGATGTGGATGACATTATTGACTCCCTTGAATCTCCACTATCGGATAACCAAACCACCTAAAAGGTTAATCGACGACGACGATGTAAGTGACGATGGACTGATTTCTTCTTCTGAATCAGTTCTAGCGAATTTACCTAACATTAGCTTGTAAACTGTGCAGTTTGTATGGTCTGGATCTAGCACTCTACAAATCACGGTGGCTGACAACACACAGGGATGAAGTTAGGGGTGGGAATCGCAAGGTTAGAAGATAACCGTACAATATTTTGCCCCTCGTACCCCCCCCCCCCCAATTCATCAACGATACATCACAATATCTGTTAACTGGTATTTCATAACGTGGTTCCAGTGTTGCAGCATTCAGGATATCTGTGTTAACTGGTATTTCATAATGTGGTTCCAGTGTTGCAGCATTTAGATGTCGTATCTGTTTTTCCCCACTTTGCGCCATTTCAGCCATTCATCTTAGTTTAGTTTAGTTTATTTATTTAGCACACAAGAAATTGTGCAAGGAGGGAACGAAGCCCAGAAGGCTTGTACAGAGTTCCACTCCACGTCCATATCATTGTTTCAAATGAAAATCAAGGGACACTTACTGCACGTCAATAGGAGAAAAAAAAACGCAAACAAAATCATATCCATCGGGCAGAAAGGTAGGATAGCACATACAAACACACAAGACAAAAACAAAACAAACAAAAAAAAAACTGAAAATAGATACAAGGATAGTAAGATTAGTAAAAAAATAAACATAGATTTCCATCTAGCCCACCTTTCAACGGGAAAAGCACTACAATATAAAATAAACAGCTTATAACGAGATTAAATATTTTTTCAGTTGCTTTTTGAAAGCCGATCGAGGTGTTGATCTCAGTGGCGAGCTCAAGGTGTTCCAGATTTTCGGACCTCTATAACAAATGTTAAATTGGTGGCTAGAAGTTCGACAGAAAGGTAAGTGGAGGTCATTATTGAATCTTGTTGGATAAGAGTGGATGTCAGATGAGAAAATAAAGAAACTATGGAAAGTAGAAGGAAGATCTTGCTTGTTGTTGATGAATTTGTGTATGAATAAGCATGTTTGCAAAATATTCAGTTTATTGATGGGTAATAATGAATATTTCCTAAATAGTGGTGCAGACGGTTCGAATCTGTTAGAGTGAGAGATCATCCTTAGGAACCTCTTCTGGATAACAAGTAATTTGTTGAGGTATGAAGGATAAGTAGCAGCCCAGACTATATTACAGTAGTTGATGTAAGGAAATAAGAAGCTATAGTACAAGGTTAAATGAGCAGAGGAGTGGATCAGGGGGCAGACCCTTCTCATTATGCCAAGCATCTTCATGGATGTCTTGCAGACCTGATCGATGTGAATATTCCAGTTTAAACCTTCGTCAACAATGACACCTAGGAATTTGGTATGTTGAACTTGAATAATGATGGTTCCATTGATTGATATTTTAGCGGCATCTTTGGAGTAGCACTTGTTTTTGTTGCAAAAGATCATGAAATTACATTTTTTTACATTGAGGGTTAATTTATTCAGTTGGAACCAGTTAGAGGCAATTGATAATTCTTCATTTACACATTCAATCAAAGATTTGAAGTCTTCATGTACAGCTATAAGGTTGGTATCGTCAGCGAATAATAAGGGGAGAAGGTTTTTGCAAGACGTAGACAAGTCATTGATGTAAAGTAAGAATAGTAACGGGCCCAAGATGGAACCTTGTGGAACCCCAGAAAGAATTCTTGATTTCTTCGATGAGCAGCCGTTGGAGGAAACAAATTGTTCTCTGTTATCCAGATAGTTGGTAAACCATTTAAGAGCAATACCTTGCACACCATATCTATTAAGCTTGGAGATAAGAATGTTGTGGTTAACAGTATCAAAGGCTTTGCTTAAGTCTAGAAAGACACCAAGAGCAAATTTTGTATTATCCAGTGCTGTAGAAATAGTGTTGACAAGTTGCAGTAGTGCATGCTCAGTGGAGTATTTCTTACGGAATCCATACTGATGGTTGTACAGGATGTTGTTCACTGTTAGGTGCTTAGAGATTCTTGTGTAGACCAGTTTCTCCAGGATTTTTGATAAACAGGGCAGAACAGATATAGGACGGTAGTTGCCGAAGTCCTTTGAGTCGCCTGATTTATAGATTGGTATAACTTTGGCGATTTTGAATTCCTGAGGGACGATGCCAGTTTGTAGGGATAAAGAAAGGATATGAGTTAGGGGATGGATAATATATTCAACAGTTTCTTTAATAAGACTGGTTTTGATACCATCGTGACCATGGGCAGAATTATTTAGGTTCATTATTATATCATGTACTTCATTGTTAGTGGGGGGATCCAAAGTTGAGAGTGAATAAAATTGGCCTTTGATTAGGCTACAAGGGTGCACATCAGAGGCCTTGATACTAGATGCTAAAGACGTGCCAACATTAACAAAGAATTCATTAAAACCATCAGCTATATCTTTTGGAGTATGGAGGGTCCCGTCCTTCCCTAGCATCTCAACAGGTGCAGCAGGTGGAGATTTGGTGCGATTTAGTAATTGGTTAATGATGTTCCAGGTTGACTTGATGTCGTTCGAAGCTTGACTAAATTTATCTGCATAGTACATTTTTTTTGTTTTCCTTAGTGAGGCGGTAAATTTGTTTTTTAATTTCTTATAGGTTTCAATATTTGTAGGAGTGGGGTTCATAAGAGCTTTCTTATATAGTTTATTTTTTTTACGAGAGCATTTTATTAGCTCTTTGGTAATCCAAGGTTTCCCTTTGGAGGAATTTATCTTATTTTTTGAGGTGGTCAAAGGAAAGCATGTAGCCAAAGCAGAATTGAAAAGGGTTAAGAATGAATGGTAGGCTTCATTTACATCATGGAACTTAAGAACCACATCCCATGACATAGCACTAATAGCAGACTTGAATGACTCCATATTCTTTCTGGTATATTTACGATATGATCTCTGGTTGTGGGCAGGGTTATTACATTTAGCATTTACATTCTCTGATGGGTGAATAATCTGGAACACCGGGAGATGATCAGAAATATCAGACATCAATAGACCTGAGGTGATTTCAAAATCCAGAGAGTTGAATAAGATGTTATCAATGAGAGAGGCTGATGAACTAGTAATTCGGGAAGGCTTATGAATCAGAGGATAAAAATAAGTAGAATAGAGTGTGTTAAGAAAATCTGCTGTGGTTGGGGATTCACTCTTAAGAAGATTGATGTTGAAATCACCAAGTAGAACACATATCTTACGTTCATTGGTTATAATTTCCAGAGTGGAATACAGGGCATCATTAAAGGTACTTATGTCAGAGTCAGGTGGTCTATACATCCATCCAATTATAATGCTTTTCCCGTTGAAAGACGGGCAAGACGGAATTTCAATAAACACAGATTCACCTAGAGACATTTCTAAGTGAATACTCAGATCCTTTCTGGGGATGAAATGAAAATTGTTAGATACATATAATGAGACTCCTCCTCCAACTTTGTTCTTTCTACAGGAGTGAACAACATTATATTCCGACAAAGGGTAGAGACCAGTGATATCATCATTTAGCCATGTTTCAGAGAGCGCTATAACTGAGAAATAATGAGTTAGAGTTGATAAGTATGCTGTTAGGTGGTCAAAGTTTTTGGGCAGACTGCGGATAAGTGCAGGGTAGAAAAGGCTTTGTGTTTTCCAGATGATAGGGTATGAGTAAGATTGTTGAACTGATCATCAGAGTAGTATTCACATGATAATTTTACAATATTCGAATTTATATGATTCATATCTGGGCAGAAAAATTCGTCATAGATGTCACTGTCGGTATTTAACTCAAAGAGATTGAACACTAGCGAATCTATTGCCGAGGGGACAGTCCCCCCATCATTTGTGAGATGTAAGTCACTGGTAGACATCAAGTGCAGTTTGTTGTTTGCGTTGAAAATAATTGGTAGGAATAGAAAATAATTGGTAGGAGTAAAAAATAATTGGTAGGAATAGAAAATAATTGGTAGGAGTAAAAAATAATTGGTAGGAGTAGAAAATAATTGGCAGGAATAGAAAATAATTGGTAGGAATAGAAAATATTGGTAGGAATAGAAGATAATTGGTAGGAATAGAAAATAATTGGTAGGAGTAGAAAATAATTGGTAGGAGTAGAAAATAATTGGTAGGAGTAGAAAATAATTGGTAGGAATAGAAAATAATTGGTAGGAATAGAAAATAATTGGTAGGAATAGAAAATAATTGTTAGGAATAGAAAATAATTGGTAGGAGTAGAAAATAATTGGTAGGAGTAGAAAATAATTGGTAGGGGTAGAAAATAATTGGTAGGGGTAGAAAATAATTGCATGTTTGTCATCTTACTGTAGTCCATATGTTGAGTCATCTGTATTGGTCCAGGTCTTTTAGATCTCTCACCACCAGCGCTTTAGCCTCTTCAGGTGCTCCGTTCAACCTAATCCATACTTTACAGTTCCTTGTCCATGTTGCTTGGATCTTGTTTTGTTTTTTCATGATGCGTGCATTTCTTGCGATGTCGGCATTTTTTCTGGTGAGGTGCTCGTTCAGGTAAACACCCGTGCCCCTCAGCTTTCTGGCCTGCTTCAGGAGTTCGATTTTGTGTTTCCTGTTACCAAACCGAATTATGATTCTCGGCTCATCTTTGATGTTTCTGCGGGGGAGAGGGTGGCAAGCCACGATGTTGTTGCTTTGGAGGTCCATGTCTTTGCTTTCGAAGAATTGGATGACCTGGTTTTCCAGCGAGTTCAGGTCGCTTGGTGGGGAATCCTCATCCTGTTTGTTGTTGGCCGCGGCCGCGGCATAGGATCGGTGGGATGTTTTTAATCCGCTGATGATCAAGTCTTCTAAACGTGAGTACTGTTTCATATCATCTACTCTTCGTTCAAGAACTTCAATCCTCTCGTCTTGTTGTTTGATTGTGGTTTTTAGCTGACGCACCTCTCCCATTAGCTCAAGTAGAGTGGATTGTTGCTTTACTACTGTGCTGATTTCTTGCGACATGAAGTTCAACGATTTTTTGATTTCGTCTAAATCTTCATCGTGCGTTGTAGTTTGCACTTTTTTAGGTGCCATTTCGCTTTCAAATTAAGCGAGATGGGTTAGGATTAGTGTTTGATAACCTTCCACTTCAACCCGAGACTGTACTACAGCGGTAGAATGACAGAATCTCGGTTGCCCACTCGACCTTCTCGCATCCCTCTGTCTATCCACAGAGTCTTAATTTTGATAACATCACAACATTCTGATAGAACATCGACATGCTAGAAACACATAACTACACATAATTAGATGATCACACAGCCCCAAACGCGAACACATCCCAAAACGAAAGTATTTACAAAAGTCTCCCTTACCAGTAGCCTATGGCAAAGGAGAATAGTAAATCCAATCCACAAATTATGAGTATTTTGTGATCGGTAAACTGCTGTTTATTATATCGAGTGGGTACTTTAAAACGTAAAGTTTCGTGTTATGAAAAAAAAACAGTCTGCGAGTGGTTTCGGCTGCGTTCGTAAATTCGCTCTGGAAATCTGATCAGCAGTCATGGAATGCCTCTTGTCCAATCAAATTACTTGTTGTTGCTACACGTGCGTTGTGTTGTGGGTCTGACAAAACATCCGGCGGGAACAGCTTCTTCTTCTGTGATGTTAAATGGCAGCTTGCACCCGAAACGCAAACATGCATGGAGATGTTTTAATTAGGGTTGGGTATCGTTTGGGTTTTATCCGGTACCGGTACCTAACCGATACTTTAAAAACGGTACCGGTACCGAAACGGTACTTAATTCGGTACTTTTGATTTTTAAAAATGACATATAATATATATATTATATAATAACACGGTCGACAACATTAAACAGCTTTTCACTTTTTTATTGCTGAGGCACAATATATATTAGTTAAATATACACTCAAATTAAAATAAATTAAAATAAAACTCCTGCTGACTGAGGCACAATATACATATATATAATATTACAGTGAAATATACACTCTGAAATATACTGAATCTCTCAGACGCCATTCACCTTGGCAAAGAAGGGAACTTTGACCAAAGACAGGGTGTAGAAAATTCACAGGGCTGTTACCAGGTTTGTGGTCAAGGGACTGCATTCCTTTTCCACTGTGGAATCTCCCTGTTTCAGGTAAAGTGACGTGAAAACAATATTTGTTTACTTTATGTTTATAAATCTGTGCCATTAGACAATTATGTCAAAACAAAACAAAAGTCAAAATGACAATAAAAAAGTCAAGAGAGGTGTCGTATTTTGCCAGAGAAGGCAAATATGCTGACCTTTTTGCAAAAGAATTGCTGAGGTGGGAGTTTTATTTTTATTTATTTTTATTTGAGTGTATATTTCACTGTACTACGCTCGTGAAGTCGCGCTGGAACTCTGACCAGCACTCGTGGAACGCCTCTCGTCCAATCGAAGCGCTCGGTCCCTTTATGACGTCGGACCCAGTGTGCGCTTCGGCGCTCTCGGAGCGAATGTACGAACGCAGCCGAATTTACGAACACTAGCAAAATAGCTATTACTACTACTAGCTTCCGTGGCTGCGTTGTCAAACCGAGTCTGTCAACACGAAAACGGGGGTAACTATCGGTTAGTCTACAAGCTCCCTTGGCCGAGCCAACCAGCCGCTTTCTGACTTGGGATTTACTACTTGACAAACTGTCAGTTTGAACCGTCAAGCGTCTCGTGACAGAGAGACGCCAGCTGTCCTGTGTCAGTTCGTGAGCTTAGATAGCACTGAGTGGAAATGTAACAGGCGATGTCACGTATGTAACATCGATGTCACGCCCCACCCCGTTGTGAAATGTTAATTTTCCCCCACAAGTAGTGTAACAGATTAGTAACAGAACAAGTTATCTCTGCTGATTGAAACAAACTGTTACAGGACTCAATTTACAACAAGTCAAGCCATTTTTTACAAGAAACGAGAGGAAACAAGATGGACTCCGACATGGATATAACGATTGTGCACATGCGCCAACTAATGTCTAACAATTAAGTGTTCAATTATATTATATTATAGGTGAAAAATACGGGAGATTTACGGGGAAATATTTAAACGGGAGCACCGCGGGAAAGAAAGGTAAAATACGGGAGAATCCCGGGGAAAAACGGGAGGGTTGAGAAGTATGCAAACATTACAAATAACAATTACAAACATGTGGAGCAACATACCTGTATGGAAGACATAGTGTTCCTCTGGTGTCTGTAATTCTTGCAAATCTGCGTATTCAAAATAACATACAATACATTTTTATATAATCTGAGCTAGCAACAAAAATGCGGGAACTGAAATGTGAAACATTGCTAGCCAACATACAGAACTCTGGTATAATACAAAATGTTCACAAACGTACAATCAGTGGATACTACAGTGGATAAACTATACAGAAATCATCACAATACATGTAAAAACAAATAGCACAGTACTACACCAACATTTTCACCGTATATTACAGGATTCTCCACACAAATAATAAAATACGAGGAGCGTTTTACATCGTGGACATACCTTCAGATGGTAGTGGAATACTAGCGCGACCACGGGGTATGGCAACAACAAAAGGACAAAAGAACGCGCAGACCTGCAGTACACCCAAACTCCAAAGGGGGCTTTCAAGATTCAAGATTCAAGATTCAAGAATGCTTTATTGTCTGTCACAGAGTGACAGAAATTCTCCTTTGACAGGCAGAAGTGCAGCTCAAGAATACAGTTTCCACATTAAAACACACATAGGTCACATACATTAATACATACAATAAAACAGACAGATATAACAGTGTTTATGTAGTGCCTATTTAAAAAGTCTGGTCATTTAAAAAGAATAGTAATAAAAACAGTATTATGATTTAAAAAGCTAAAATGCTAAAATGCAGTGTGCTTCCTATTTTAAAATGTTCAGGGCGGTGGTTGCAGTGGGAATGAATGATTTTTTATATGTGTTTTTCCGGGCCAGTGGAGTTCTATAACGGCGGCCTGATGGAAGTGGCTGAAATGATTGGTGGAGGGGGTGAGAGGGGTCCTGTGTGATTTGTGTGACTTTTCTGATTAGTGACCGGTTGTAGATTTCAGACAGGGGGGTTTGAGGTGAGCCGATGATTTTACTTGCCTGATTGACTATACGGGAGAGTTTGGTTTTGTGTTTGACAGTGAGAGAGTTGTACCAGGATGTGTTATTGAAGGTGAGAATGGATTCGATGAGTGATTTGTAAACCAGGGTTAAAATGTCCTTGCTGACGTTAAAAGCCCTGAGCTTCCTCAGCAGGTGGAGGCGCTGCTGGGCCTTTTTGTGGATTAAGTCAGTATGCTGGGAGAAGGACAGAGAGATGTCAATCTCTGTCCCCAGGTACTTGAAAGACTGTACCTGTTCAACCAGCTGGCCGTTGATGCTGAGGGGCTGGAAGAGGTGGTGACAGTCTGCCTTCTCCCTGTTCCCAAAGCACAGCTCCTTAGTTTTGCTGGTGTACAGCAACCTTTAACAACAACCAGGGCTGCTCAAGCACAGCGAAACTCACTTTCACTCCATCACTTTATTACTCTCTCAATGTGTACTTTTTTAACTTACTTACATTACTTATTATTATTATAATTATGATTATAATCATAATTGTTATTATTATAATGTTATTATTATAATGTTATTATTATTATTACGTCATTATTATTTTTTGTATCTGAATGCTGCAATGTTGAGGAGCCAAAGCCAAAGATTTTTACTCTTGTGTACTTGTACAGTAAGGTGTAATAAAAGTGATTATTTTGTGTAATAAACCCCTCTCTCTACTGTAGGAGCTGCTGGAGGCCTATGAGGCTGAGGGCAAGACCACTGGCCGCCCCAGACTAATGCTCGCTGCAGCAGTGACTGCTTGGCAAGGAGACATGTTGGCTATGAAATTGCAGAGATAAGCAGGTAAAAAAACAAACAAAAAATATTTTTACTCTTGTGTACTTGTACAGTAAGATGTAATAAAAGCCATTCTGATTCTGAAATACACATTTTCAGAGTATTCATGTTCATATTCTTAATGCAATACATTTTATGACCCAGTAACATAACATGCTTGCGTGACAGTGGACTTGCCGGCCATTTAAATCCCATTCCAAACCTGCCTGCCATTTTAGATACCTGGACTTCATTAGTGTGATGACATATAACTTCCATGGTGCCTGGGAGACTGTCACAGGACACAACAGCCCATTGTACAGAGGGTCCCAAGACACTAGCGACCTCAGCAACACTGTGAGAAAGCAGCTTCTGATTTGGATTAAATTGCACATTCTACATCATGCTGGTGGTCTATATTTCAAAGTCATATAAAATATGAGCGTTGCATGTTTATGCATGTTTTGCATGTTTATGTAAATCGAATTCAAGAGATCTCTCTCTGTCTGTGTGTGTGTGTGTTAGTGTGTGTGTCTCTCTCTCTCTCTCTCTCTTCTCTCTCTCTCTCTCTCTCTCTCTCTCTCTCTCTCTCTCTCTCTCTCTCTCTCTCTCTCTCCTCTCTTTCTCCTCTCTCTCTCTCTCTCTCTCTCTCTCTCTCTCTCTCTCTCTCTCTCTCTCTCTCTCTCTCTCTCTCTCTCTCTCTCTCTCTCTCTCTCTCTCTCTCTCTCTCTCTCTCTCTCTCTCTCTCTCTCTCTCTCTCTCTCTCCATCTTTCTGCCAGGACTATGCCATGAAGTACTGGCGAGACCAGGGCGCCCCTGTGGAGAAGCTGAGGATGGGCTTTGCTACATATGGGCGTGTGTTCCACCTAGCCTCTGAAGCTACTAGTGGGGTGGGAGCCCCTACCAGCGGTAATGCCTCCGTCGGCAACTACACCAGGGAGGCTGGCTTCTGGTCCTACTATGAGGTAAAACTTCAGGCAGACTAGGCCCACTCGAGGGTGGCAGAGTGTGGATATCTTTAAAAGAAAGCTTAAAACGGGCTTAAAAAATTGCTCTTATCTTGTGTTTATCTGAACTTGCACTTTTACTCCTATTTCTTATCTCCTACCTCTTGTTTTATTGAATTGTTCTTTATTTACTATTGTTTTTATGTTCAGCACTTGGGGTTGCCTTCAATGCTGACTTGTGCTATATAAATAAAGTGTGTTTGATTGATTGATTGATTGATTGATTCAGGCTTGTGACATACAGTACTTCATTTCATGACATTTGATCTGAACATGTTGCCCATCTTGTTTCTAGATCTGCACGTTCCTCCAAGGAACCAGTGTCCAGTGGATTGATGATCAGAAGGTTCCCTATGCTACTAAAGCAAAGGAGTGGCTTGGATTTGACAACGAGGAGAGCTATGCAACAAAGGTATTTAGACCTACCAGTATTGCTTAGAAGTAAGGGATATAGAATGCAGTGGTTTCGGATCCTAGCATGTTTGTATAAAGGGATTAATTACTGTGTTTGTATATATATATATATACCTACTACCTACTGTACTTATACTGTACTTCTCATTTCATAACTGTACATATCCTATTTTGTCTACAGTATCATGCACTTGCACAATATATATCTACAATAACATGTTTTTCCACTATATCACTATTTACACTTCTGGTTAGACGCTAAACTGCATTTTGTTGTCTGGTACTTGTACTCTGCAATGACAATAAAGTTGAATCTAATCTAATCTACTGTTAGGTGTTGCAACTGTATCAAAGTCATCAGAAGACTCTACTGTCTCTGTCTCCATGTTTTCTCTCATCCTCTCACTCCCTCACTTCCTTTCCTAAGGTCCGTTATTTAAAAGACAACAAGTTTGGAGGAGCTTTCGTCTGGACTCTGGACCTGGACGATTTTGCCGGGCAGTTCTGTGGACTGGGCAACTATCCCCTGACCAACCATCTTAAATACCTCCTTGATATTGGTAAATAAATCAATAATTCCTTTCATTCTATATTTCACCAAATACACTAACAGCACCGATATCAACGGAAATACTTAGTTTTACATATACAACCATATTTGTTTGGCAATCTGGTTTATCCAGTGTTTGTCCTACTGAAGTGCCACTCTCAATAAACTGAATACTTCTCTCCTTCAGACCTGCCTCCTGTGCCACCTACAACCGCTCCAGAACGCGAGCCACCATCTTCACCCAAGGTGGAGCCTGGTAAGGGTTTCTGTGCTGGCAGGCCTGGTGGGCTGGAAAATAAATACTTAGTTATTGTGCTTGCAGTAGCAAGCAACACTTATTGTTATTGTCCATATATATTTATTATTATTATAGCAAAAATTGTACAGGCTACTCCTTTGGCACTAGGTAGACATGAGAGGTGTCATAGCGTGCGGCTTGTTCCCACTTGCGCTGCTAATGTCCGGTGGAAGGTTGCGGAATACGGTTCACCCACAATTCCACTTTTTGTGGAGAAAAAATCTCATAGAAAATGAATGATGGAATGTTCAAAACCCCACAACTCGGTTTGAAAACTCGGACACATTAAAAATCTTGATTATACACAAAAGTCCTAGGGTCCCTGAGGGAGAGGACCCACACACACACACACACACACACACACACACACACACACACACAAAACCCACAACTCTGCCTCTGAAAATCAATAATCAATAATAATAATAATCAATAAGGTGAATGGTGATTGGCTGGCCCTTAACAATGGCTCCTGGGTTCAATGGTATAAAGGTGGGAGTGAGAGCATAGTTGGGGGAAATCTTTTTTTCCTGAGTTCTGTGAGTGAGGTCATCTTTGTTCCTGGGTGTTGTTGTCTTCATGTTGTAAGTATGTAAGTATCAGTGTGTTATAATGATCATTGATCATCATATCTCTCTCTCTCTCTCTCTCTATTAACTATACTAGAATGTAACTTTTCTCTACTAATATAAGTAGTTGCCTTGTACTAGATTTGTACAACTGTACATTATATTAAAGCCTCACTGATTCATTCTAGTTGACCTTACCTTGTCCTAATAAGCACCGACTCAATATTTCTGTGCACGGAAACGGATTGTAGAAAGATTCCGCTCTACAGTTTGGTGCACCTCTATGTGATACTGGTTGTAAATTAGCCTACCTTTAATTAATTAATTAATTTGGTGGTATTGGTTATTGGTACAGGCTTAATGAAAGATATATTGACTCTTGCTAGGCGCATATTTAAGGTCAGAGGCCCACATTTGGCGCTGGCTGAAGATAATTCATCATTGATTAGCGTTATAAACCAAGCCTATTTCCGATATAATAAACCGTGTTTTGATAATTTGGAGTAATCTCTCAACCCGTATTAACGAACACAGCCATGGCTAGAGATAAAGAAATGCAAGATGTAGGCCTACCTAGATAATTGGACAATTGGCAATAATTGGACAATGGGAAATGATGCGCTGGTGAAATTGAGCGAAAGAGACGGAGAGCTTTTACATAGGGTTCATCAGTGGATGAAATCCGTGATTATGTGCAAACAGTTGACAGAACCCGGCCAGTGCTCCAATTGCAATTGGATATTTTCTTAACAAAATCCAACGAAAGACTCGCGAGTCTTTGCGAGTAGAGAACAAGTATAGAACAAGTAGGCCTAGAGCAGGGGTCTTCAACCTTTTTCAACCCAAGGACCCCTTGGATGAGAGACAAACAGAACAGGGACCCCCACATGTAATATATATTTTTTAATGTCTCACATTTTAAAGCCTATAATAACTTTTATATTTACTTCATTCACCTTTTATTTCACCATATTAACCTATGTATATACTGGGTTATTATTAGCCTATATGTGTTTATGATTGATAAAACGTTCATGCATAATTATGATTGGTTATTATTATTATTATTATTATTGTTTTTGTTGTTGTTGTTGATCTTGATGAGGCTTATATTTTCTATTATTATTATTTTTCAACAAGCAAGGTATGCCTACCTCCTGGGTGGAGGTTGTCAGGCAGAGCATCATGTCATCCTCAGGCTGCAGTCTGGAACTGTATTTGCTCTTCAGGTAGGTGAGGGAGGAGAATCCTCTTTCACAAAGATAAGTTGTTGCAAAAGGCAAGAGGCTCACCATGGCCTTTGCTGTCAGTTGGGGGAAGTATTTCTGGCAATGGATCCAGAACTGGGTGAGAGGCTGTGACTCGTACACATTCTTGTGTGTACTGTCTGTGGTTAGGTCGATCAGCTGATCTTCCTCAGCGGCTGTCAGGTTAGAGCCGTCGGATGCATTGTCTTTGAATGATAACCGTATCCATGTCTTGTTTTTTTTTCCAGCTGACGTTATGTTAGACTCTAGAATCATGGGCATCATTTATTTTGTAAATTGTTTTTGTCAAAAGTAGCTTATTATTGCCTATTAATGCTTGTACCTTACTCAATATCATTTTTGTTATATTTTTTAATTCTCACTGATTATTTTGGTGAAAGTTGTCAATTATTATGACAGAAATTGGCAGACCCCCTGCAGTACCTCTGCGGATCCCCTAGGGGTCGCGGACGCCCGGTTGAAGACCACTGGCCTAGAGAACACGCATAAAGCCATCGGGATCAGATTAACACAATGAAACGAGAGGAGATGGAGGCTCACCTTTGTATGCACATGGCAGATGCATTACACGAGTTGAGCGGAAAAAAACCTCTAAAAAAGACTATTCAGGATTAGTTTTTTTTATTTAACCTTTATTTATACAGGTAAAAACACATTGAGCCCCAAGGGCTCATTTTCAAGTGTGACCTGTTCACAGGCATACAACATCCACCACAAACAAATACAATACAACAGCAACTTGTTACGTATGGCGATGACAAACTATGGCGGTGGGCAAAACAGCAAGAGAAAGAAGTATATTGCTCAATTGAAAGGTGATATCCATCTCTTTAACACAAGCCAGTAAGGCAGTGCTACAGAACGAGAGTCTCAGTTCAGATACGGAGAGTGGAATTAGTTCCAAGGCGCACTCTTTTTTTGTGATCAAATGTTTATTCATTTTCTTTTAAAGCACATAACAACAAAACAAGACAACAAGGCTACGCTACATCTTGCAACTGCCCCAACAACTCATAAAACCACACACAAATACACTGTAATATGAAACTACACCACAATTACAATGTCGCCTTCTAGGTACTAGGGACATAGGCTACATTACAAGTCCGCAACCAAAACAAAAAAGAAAGTATATCAGATAAGCCTCACCCACCCACACATCCCAGAGACCAAAGGACAACGGCACATTACAATTGAGCTGACATTGCATCATCAAGGTCAACAGAGATAGAAGCGCACTCTTGTAAATAGATATGGCATGATTCAATAAGACAATAGTTAATGTATAAACATGTTAATGTATAACATTGATGTGAAGTGTTCGTGTTTAATCGTAACTGCTGCAAAACATGACGGTTTTTAGCTTAGATTTAAATATTAATGATGCTGTGGAAACAGTACAGGCGGGTAGTAAATATATCAGGTGTAGCCTGAAGAGATGGGTCTTTAGTCTACTAGGGAGTGATTCTGCAGATCTGACAGCAGTGGGAAGCTCCCAGCGGGGAGCGAATTTGCGGAACCTAGGATGGTAGGGGAAGGTCGGGCAATACCGCTACCTGATTGGTTGGCGAAGCACTCGTGGAGAGCCCCCTCATTGGCTGGCGACTGAGCCATGTTTCTTTTTTTCTTTTTTTTTAGACACAATAAAAGATCCTCTCTCTTCCTGCCACTGCATTCACAAACACAATGACCAAGCTCACTCTACTGGCAGGTAAAGAATTTTTTTAACAATTCCCTTGAAGTAAGTTGTTTTGTTTTGTGTGATATGCTCTTTGTTGACCTTATTGAATCTGTACTTTTGAAGGTCTGTTCCTGGTCCTGTGCCATTTAGGTAAGATAACCCACTTCTCCAACACTGAAGAAAGTAGCACAGAGACATATCATACTGCACATATCTTAACTGTACACATCCTCGTCTTTGTCTGTACATATCACGCTGTACATACTTTTATGGCTTTTGCAATTTGGTGCAATCTGTCTTTGTACTTGTACTCTGTCAATGACAATTAAATTGAATCTGAATCTGAAGCATCACAGAGACAAAGTAATAAAAATACTGTATCTGTACTGTAAAATCATATATTGCAATCTTCTCTTGTCCAAGGCTCTACCTCGCAGCTGGTATGCTACTTTACCAACTGGGCCCAGTACAGGCCTGGAACTGGAAAGTACATGCCAACTGATATTGACCCTTTCCTTTGCACCCACCTGATCTACGCCTTCTCCATCATCAATACCGCCAACGAGCTGACCACCTTTGAGTGGAATGATGAGACTCTATACAGATCCTTCAACGGACTGAAAGACAGGTTGGTATTTCATAGAAGGTATAGATTTCATGGGAGGTTTTGCTGTTTGCTGACAATTGTGTTTGTGTTATCCAACAGAAACCCTCAACTTAAAACACTCTTGGCAGTTGGTGGATGGAACTTTGGCACCAAGCAGTAAGATTGACTTTTTTGTTTGTTTTATTCTACATGGATAACCAGCAGTGTACTGTTTGTGTTCATAATATAACACTCTACCACTATCAGTAGCAAATGATAATTTCGTCTAATTCTCCCTAATTCTCCTAATTCTACTTTCGTCTAATTCTCCGATCTAATTCTCCTTAATTCTCCTCACAGCGATGGTGTCGTCCCCAGCCAAC
The DNA here is from genome assembly GCF_963989245.1 of Nansenia antarctica. Taxonomy (NCBI): domain Eukaryota; kingdom Metazoa; phylum Chordata; class Actinopteri; order Argentiniformes; family Microstomatidae; genus Nansenia; species Nansenia antarctica. Next base: position 19,561,751 of record NC_137676.1, on the reverse strand, counting down.
AGACAGACGTTCATCCAGTCCTCTATCAGTTTCCTGCGGAAGCACGGCTTTGATGGGCTGGATCTGGACTGGGAGTACCCTGGAGCACGAGGGAGCCCCCCAGAGGACAAACAGAGATTCACACTGTTGTGCAAGGTCAGAGAACCGACATTTGAATAGAATAGACAAGAGTAGACGTTGTTAACATCAGAACTATCAACATCAACTGCTACCAAGCGCTGGATCGTCTCCAGTTCAGCAAAAGATATCTAACAATCTGGCCAGGTCCAAACCAGTGAAACTCACAGATGTAAAGTACAGTCCTTTCTAGTACAATCCTTTCTAGGCCCAATCAAAAACTGTTCGAGCTATTGCCGTCAGGGAAACAGTACTGAAGCCTCTGGGCTAAAACCCAGAGGCTAACAAACAGCTATTTCCCCCAGGCTCTTGGAGATACACACTGGAAGAATACTAAAAACTGGTTGAGTAATTTACTACCGTACTGTATTGTAGTATATTGCATGTCATATCATCGTACTCTGCACAGCATCTTTTGCACTATTGAAGCCACTGTAAAATCCATCACTTTATTACTCTCAATGTGTACTTTTTTTACTTACTTATGTTACTTATTATTATTATTATTATTGTTGTTGTTGTTATTATGTTTTTTATTTATTTATCTGAATGCTGCAATGTTGAGGAGCCAAAGCCAAAGATGTTTACTCTTAGGTACTTAAGTAAGAACAGTAAGTACAGTAAGGTGTAATAAAAGTGATTATTTTGTGTAATAAACCCCTCTCTCTACTGTAGGAGCTGCTGGAGGCCTATGAGGCTGAGGGCAAGACCACTGGCCGCCCCAGACTAATGCTCACTGCAGCAGTGCCTGCTGGGAAAGGAGACATCGATGGTGGCTACGAAATTGCAGAGATAAGCAGGTAAAAAAAAAACGACGTTGAGGAACCACCAAAGCCAAAGAATTGTACTCTTGTGTACTTGTACAGTAAGATGTAATAAAAGCAATTCTGATTCTGAAATACACATTTTCAAGTATTAATATTCTTAATGCAATACGTTTTATGACCCAGTAGCATAACATGCTTGCGTGACAGTGGACATGCCTGCCATTTAAATCCCATTCCAAACCTGCCTGCCATTTTAGATACCTGGACTTCATTAGTGTGATGACATATGACTTCCATGGTGGCTGGGAGAGTGTCACAGGACACAACAGCCCATTGTACAGAGGGTCCCACGACACTGGCGAGCTCATCGACTTCAACACTGTGAGAAAACGGCTTCTGATTTGGATAAAATTGCACATTCTACGTCATGCGGGTGGTCTGCATATCAAAAATGAGCTTAGCATATTTATGTAAATCTCTCTCTCTTTCTCTCTGTCTCTCTCTCTCTCTCTCTCTCTCTCTCTCTCTGTCTCCATCTTTCTGCCAGGACTATGCCATGAAGTACTGGCGAGACCAGGGCGCCCCTGTGGAGAAGCTGAGGATGGGCTTTGCTACATACGGGCGTGTGTTCCACCTAGCCTCTGAAGCTAGTAGTGGGGTGGGAGCCCCTACCAGCGGTGCTGCCACCGCCGGCAACTACACCAGGGAGGCTGGCTTCTGGTCCTACTATGAGGTAAAACTTCAGGCAGACACCTAGGCCCACTATATCTTTAAAAGAAAGCTTAAAACGGGCTTAAAAACAGGCTTTTATCTTGGGTTTATCTGAACTTGCACTTTTACTCCTATTTCTTATCTCCTACCTCTTGTTTTATTGTATTGTTCTTTATTTACTATAGTTTTTATGTTCAGCACTTGGGGTTGCCTTCAGTGACACCTTTAACTTAACAGTTTGAGTTTGTGATGTAACCGTTTACATCAGTGACACCTTTAACAACATGAGCTACAACATAATTTCCGGTTCATCTTTGTTTTTTAATAAAACTAATAAATTCACGAACTTTTACTAAAGGTTTTTAGGACTCAAACTCTTTGGACAGAGTCTAATTCAGAAAAATACCTACAAAATTCAAGACCTCATAAAATCGTGATAAGACTTTTTAATACTTATTAAGGGTCTTGATTTCCCCAAAATTGATTTATCAACTTTTTATACTTTTCAAGACACCGCGGATACCCTGCATACAGTACTTCATTTCATGACATTTGATCTGAACATGTTGCACATCTTGTTTCTAGATCTGCACGTTCCTCCAAGGAACCAGTGTCCAGTGGATTGATGATCAGAAGGTTCCCTATGCTACTAAAGCAAAGGAGTGGGTTGGATTTGACAACAAGGAGAGCTATGCAACAAAGGTATTTACACCTACCAGTATTGCTTAGAAGTAAGGGATATAGAATGCAGTGGATTCGGATCCTAGCAGCTTTTGTATAAAGGGATTAATTTCTGTTTGTATAGAGGGATTAATTTGTCATGGGTATGAGTACTTCTCTTGTATATACCTACTGTACTACTTTACTGTATCATTTCATAACTGTACATATCCTATTTTGTCTACAGTATCATGTCCTTGCACAATATACATGTATATCTACGATAACATGTTTTTCACTATATCACTATTTACACTTCTGGTTAGACGCTAAACTGCATTTTGTTGTCTGGTACTTGTACTCTGCAATGACAATAAAGTTGAATCTAATCTAATCTACTGTTAGGTGTTGCAACTGTATCAAAGTCATCAGAAGACTCTACTGTCTCTCAATCTCCATGTTTTCTCTCATCCTCTCACTCCCTCACTTCCTTTCCTAAGGTCCGTTATTTAAAAGACAACAAGTTTGGAGGAGCTTTCGTCTGGACTCTGGACCTGGACGATTTTGCCGGGCAGTTCTGTGGACTGGGCAACTACCCCCTGACCAGCCATCTTAAAAACCTCCTTGATATTGGTAAATAAATCACCTATCAATAATTCCTTTCATTATATATTTGACCAAATACACTAACAGCACCGATATCAAAGGAAATACTTAGTTTTACATATACAACCATATTTTGGGGGCAATCTGGTTACTTATATTTATCCAGCATAAAATGTTTGTGTTTGTCCTACTGAAGTGCCACTCTCAATAAATGGAATACTTCTGTCGTGGATATAATTGATTCTTAATAGATTTAGTAGAACTTACAAAGCACAAAGAGCTTAGATCAATTGTCTCCAAAGAGGCCTTTTATTAAGCCAAGTTACATGAGCGCAGAGAGAAATGAGCAGACCAATAAGCAAGAAGTAGCCAATGATGGGTGCGACTCATATTTATAGATTGTCCTTGGTCATGAGGTCACTATTCTTGGGAACCAATCATATTATACAAATCTATGATTACACAAGTTATGGGCCCTGTCCATAGTCAGAATTATTCACTGCGCCACAGATCTTGGCCCATCCCTTACAGGAAGGAAATGGGCCTTCCTTGAGTGCTAGATTTCGCCACTACTGTAGAGAGACTTACATTTCTCAGTATAACATGATATAAAACCTCGACACTTCTCTCCTCCAGACCTGCCTCCTCTGCCACCTACACCCGCTCCAGAACCCACGGTGGTGCCTGGTAAGTGTTTCTGTGCTGGCAGGCCTGGTGGGCTGGAAAGGAAATACTTAGTTTTACATATACAACCATATTTTTTGAGCAATCTGGTTACTTGTTTTTATCCAGCATAAAATGTTTGTGTTTGTCCTACTGAAGTGCCACTCTCAATAAACTGAATACTTCTCTCCTCCAGACCTGCCTCCTACAACCGCTCCAGAACCCACGGTGGTGCCTGGTAAGGGTTTCTGTGCTGGCAGACCCAGTGGGCTGTATGTGAAACCAGATGCACCTGGATCTTTCTACCAGTGTGCTGAAGGCAGAACCTTTGTCCAGAACTGCCCCGTTGGCTTAGTCTTCCAAGACAGCTGTAAATGCTGCAACTGGCCCTAGAACTGACCCACAAGTCTGTTACAACGTCTACTTATTAACAACATATTATATATTACATACAGCCCTCTGTATGTCTGTACATATATTGGATTGACAATAAAGCTGACTTTGACTTTGACTTTGACTTAACAACATGCTGGGGACTACAGCTGGAAATTAGCCATGTAGACTAAAGCTGCTCCATTTACTGCTTTACTGCTGTTAATTAATGAGGGCTATTCAAATAAACATGTGAATACCAAAGCATTTTTAATTGCAAAATGTTTCTGTTAGTGGTGCATTATCTGACAGAAGTGCAGGGGTGTGAATATTTTGGGCCATGACTGTACATACCCTGCTTAGTCCCCCTGCTCACTATCCTCCCCCACCCCATTTACATCACTTTGTATCACACTGTGGAATACATATTTCCAACATTTTATGTTGGATTGAAACTTTGATGAAGGCAGCTTCCTGCTGAAACATTGGTTTAATAAATAATTTGCATCAAAGCAAGAGTGTGTGGCTCTCATTCGATCTTTTACATTTTATGTAACCTACAGTAATAATAATAATCATATCTTGGTTTTATATAGAGCCTTTCATAAACCCAAGGACGCTTTACAGATTTTACAGACAGAAAGTCAGACAGAACAGAAAGGGGAAAAAAAACACAGAGACTGACAAAACTAAACTAAGTTTAAAAACAAACAAACAAACAAAGGCCTTGGTGAACAGATGAGTTTTGAGGGCTGATTTGAAGGTGTCCAGGGTAGGGGCATTTTGGATCACTGTGGGGAGAGACTTCCAAAGGGTGAGTGCTGTCACACTGAAGGCCCTGTCCCCGAAAGTCCGTAGGTTGGTGCGAGGGGTGGAAAGCAGACCCATGTCTGAAGACCGCAGGTTCCGAGATGGGGTATGTTGGTAGAGAAGGTCAGTTAAGTACTGGGGGTCGCAGGCATGGAGGGATTCGTAGGTGAGAAGGAGGATTTTGTATGTGATGCGGGACTTGACCGGAAGCCAGTAAAGGTCAATGAGGGTGGGGGTGATGTGCTGCCAGGGCTTGGTGTAGGTGAGAACCTGCAATAGTCCAGGCGGGAGTTGACGAAGGCGTGGACGAGGGTTTCCGACACGGAGTCAGAGAGGGAAGGTCGGAGTCTGGCAATGTTTTTGAGGTGGAAGTAGGTAGATTTGGTGATGGATTTGATGTGTGACTGGAAGGAGAGGGTGGAGTCAAGGATGACGCCCAGGTTGCGGACTTCGTGAGATGGAGCAGCCGTCAACCTCAAGGATGAAGTCGCCAACCTTCCGGAGCAGCGCCTTGGGTGCCACAACCATGAGCTCTGTTTTCTTACTATTGAGTTTGAGAAGGTTTAATGTCATCCAGTTTTCTATTTTGTGCAGCCAGTTGACAAGGGACTGCATAGCAGTGGAAGTTGAGGCCGTGATGACGGAGGATCTGGCCGAGAGGAAGCACGTAGATGGTGAAGAAGAGGGGTCCAAGCACAGAGCCTTGAGGCACGCCTTGATTGACTGGGGCTGGGGGGTACTCGAGCCATTGATGGTGACAAACTGTCCCCTGTTTGAGAAGTAAGATTGGAACCAGGAGAGGGCTGTGCCGGTGACACCTAGGAGGGCGGATAGGCGGTACTTGTTACTTGTATTTATTTATGCACAAGGATAAGTCAATGACAGTTAGACAGTACCACATAGTGAACTGCACCAACTCAGCCACCGTGGACAAACGTGTCCGGGTCTACCCCAACACGAAGCCATGAGAAGGTCCGACAACTGCTCAAGGAGAGGAACAACGCCTTCTCAGCGAAGGACAAACTGCTGTACAACACCACCAGGTCTAACCTAAACCGTGGCATCCGGGAGGCCAAGGCAGACCACAGAGAGAAGATTGAGGAATGCTTCCTGAGCAACAACTCCAGGCGGGTGTGGCAGGGGGTTCAGCACATGACAAACTTCAGAGCCAACAGGCTCACAGCCGCTGAGGGCGACCCCCTGCTGGTGGAAGAGCTGAACTCCTTCTACGCCCGGTTCGACGAGGGGCGAACGGAGGTAACCACAACACAAACACCACTCTCTCCAGCTCTCAGCAGCCTCACCCTCACAGAGCATGAAGTGAGACGCGTGCTGAAGGCGGTGGACCCCAGAAAAGCCTCAGGGCCGGATGGCGTCCTGGGACGGGTGCTGAGGGACTGCGCCGACCAGCTGGCCGGGGCTTTCACCAACATCTTCAACCAGTCCCTGTCCCAGGCCACCATCCCACCCTGCCTGAAAACCTCAACAATCATCCCAGTCCCGAAGAAAAGCACGGTGAGCTGCCTAAACGACTACCGCCCGGTGGCACTCTCACCAATCATCATGAAGTGCTTCGAGAAACTGGTCCGGACCCACATAGTCACACGCCTCCCGCCCAACCTGGATCCATACCAGTTCGCCTACAGAGCCCACAGGTCCACAGAGGACGCCATCGCGACGACTCTCCACTCCACTCTATCCCACCTGGAGAGGGGGAACAGCTACGCGAGACTGCTCTTTGTGGACTTTAGCTCTGCCTTCAACACTATCCTTCCAGACAGGCTAGTGACCAAACTACTAGACCTGGGACTATCACACTCTATCTGTGCATGGATCAAGGACTTCCTGTCTGACCGCCCCCAGAGGGTGCGGGTGGGCTCCCACACCTCCACAGCCCTCAGACTCAGCACTGGGTCCCCCCAGGGCTGCGTGCTAAGCCCCATCCTCTACAACCTCTACACCTACGACTTCACCCCCGTCCACCCCAGCAACTCCATCATAAAGTTTGCAGACGACACCACCGTGGTGGGCTGCATCTCGGGGGGGGGACGAGGCGGCGTACAGGGATGAGGTGGAGCAGCTGGGCAAGCTGTGCAAGGTTAACAACCTGCTGCGGAACCAGTCAAAGACCCAGGAAATCATCGTGGACTTCAGGAGGAAAAAATCTGAGGTCCAGCCCCTGCTCGTCGATGGAGGGAGCATGGAGAGAGTCGCAACTCTCCGATTCCTGGGGGTGCACATACAGGATGACCTGTCCTGGAAGACCAACACAGCAGCCATCATCAAGAAGGCACAACAGCGGCTCTACTTCCTGAGAGTCCTCAGGAAATACCACCTCAGACAGGAGCTGCTTGTGACCTTTTACCGCTGCACAGTGGAGAGCATCCTCACCTACTGCATCTGCGTGTGGTTCTCCAGCTGCACAGCCGCAGAGAGGAAAGCGCTACAGAGAGTCGTGAGATCGGCCCAGAAGATCATCGGCGCCCCCCTCCCCTCTCTGGAAGAGCTGTACAACACACGCTGCCTCAGGAAGGCCTCCAAGATCTCCAGAGACCCATCCCACCCTGGGAACGAACACTTTGTTCAGCTGCCCTCAGGCAGGCGGTTCAGGACCATGTCCGCAAGGACAAATAGACTGAAGCTCAGCTTCTACCCTAGGGCCATTCAGGCCCTGAACACAGCAAAGACCTAGGTTCTAGGCCCTGGACAATCCAGACAATTTGATGGCAGCTACTAGATTGTAATCATAAGTGCAATACTGAAATACAAATGTGAACATTTCAAACCTGCAAACTGCGACACTTTAAATGAATGTGCAATAATACTATGTGCAATATGACAACCCTCGTGTACATAAGGTTCAGAGATAGGAAATGTTAGGATATGTATAGCATAGCATAGAGTACAGCACAGTGTTTTATTTGTATAGTATAGTAGTATAGTATAGTGGATAGTGGATATAGCCTTTATTTATGTAAACCAGCTCTTTTCCCTTCTTGTTTTAAGTAAAAAAAAATCCTAGCACCAGGGGAGCCCCCCCTCCTAAATTTCGTTGTATGGTACCTGTACTGTATTAATGACCAGTATTTCCTCTATATGCATTTATTCGTGGCGGGCCGCCACGAATGAATTTCCTCCGCCACTAATTGATTCAGACAGTCCACTTTGATTCAGGCTGCGCAGAAAGGCAGCGAGTTATTATGACCGGAGAACAGAAAAAAAGCAGATTGAAGCTAGATTTAGGCCGCTTCCAGACCTACATTTCGTTACGATTTAGGGCGTAGTTAGTTACAATATGTTACAATGTTGCAATTAACCACGTCGTTTATGTTCGCACTGCAATCGAGACTGAATCACTCTCAACAGGCGCGCGGCGCGAGGCGACGCGCTTTCAAAACAGTTTTGTGATTGGTCCGAATTTAGCGGGACATTTGGATTTCTCTCTTCGCCCGTCGCCCATCCCTTTAATCCCGTAAACGTATCCTAATCGAAAATGCAACATCATCAGCGACGACTGTGGGTTATTGCATTTACTGCTGTTCTCTGGTTCATGTTCTTATACCAGTGCTCAGTATAGAGTATTTTAAATGAACATTCGTAATGTATGTCTCTGATGTTCATGGTCAATTAAATCAGCCTATTTTGTGAAACAAATAATGTTCCCGCTAATGGGTTAACCGAGCATTCTCGCACCTAACGTACAAGCACCTAGCTTCGAACTATTCATAGCAATATGCGCAGGGCAAAAATAATCTATTGCCTCTAAAATCACCACGAACAGAACGGCGGAGGTACGGGTAAACACGGCTCATGTTGGTGTCCTCAAAGGTAAGAGTTGGTTTTCTTTAACTCAACTGATAGCATTACCTTGCTGTTTACCGAATGCTCCATCTGACTGTCACACTGTGATTTTACTTGTGTAAAATCGCGCTCCGCCACTACTGTGAAAAATCCTGGAGGAAACACTGATGACAATAAAGACCATTCATTCATTCATTCATTCATATATCTTATGTTCAGCAATCTGTCACATCAATAAATTCAGCTTAGTTGGCACAGTGCAGAAAAATACAGAAACAAATATTTTATTTCATTTAGGTCGAGTTCAACTATTGCACCTCAATTAACTAGCATGTACCGAATTCAAAATTAAATACAATTGTACCTCATAAAAAATCATGTACCTCGTAGAGATCCGCCAGTAAAATATCACCAAAAATTACAGCAGAAACATAGCAACATACATTAGGTAAGTGCTTGTGAGCCAGCCAACATCATCTGTAAGTCTAGTGTAGTGAAGAGGCGTGACCGGGTAACTCGAGTGCCAGGAGAAGACACAGAAGGAAAGGAAAACACAAAAGACAATCAGTACACACACACACAGGCAGGTGTGCAGGTAAAAGAGGGCAACGCTGAGAGTCTTGTTGCTAAAGCATAGCTTTTCGGTGGGAAGTCAGATGATTGAAAAGAAAATGATGATTTGCACATTGTCAGAGCGCTTGGGTTGCTGTGATGTGAAAAAAATGATATGTTTACAGTTTCTGTTCCTGTTCCATGTTCCTGTTCCTGTTCTTTTTTTCCCTTTTAGACACGATAAAAGATCCTCTCTCTTCCTGCCACTGCATTCACAAATACAATGACCAAACTCACTCTACTGGCAGGTAAAGACATTTTTCAACAATTCCCTTGAAGAAAGTTGCATGTTTTGTTTTGTTTTGTTTGTGTGATATGCTCTTTGTTGACCTTATTGAATCTGTACTTTTGAAGGTCTGTTCCTGGTCCTGTGCCATTTAGGTAAGATAACCCACTTCTCCAACACTGAAAACAGTAGCACTGCACATATCTTAACTGTACACATCCTCGTCTTTGTCTGTACATATCACGCTGTACATATGTCTGTCCATACTTTTATGGCTTTTGCACTTTGGTGTAATCTGGTTAAATGTCAAAGACAATTAAATTGAATCTGAATCTGAAGTATCACAGAGACAAAGTAATCACATCTTACCTACAGTATCAAAATACTGTATTACATGACATGTTGCCTTGAAATATAGATATACAGTGGTTTAGAACAATGCTCTATATCTATTTGCAAAATCATATATTGCAATCTTCTCTTGTCCAAGGCTCTACCTCGCAGCTGGTATGCTACATTACCAACTGGGCCCAGTACAGGCCTGGAACTGGCAAGTTCATGCCAACTGATATTGACCCTTTCCTTTGCACCCACCTGATCTACGCCTTCTCCATCATCAATACCACCAACGAGCTGACCACCCTTGAGTGGAATGATGAGACTCTATACAGATCCTTCAACGGACTGAAAGACAGGTTGGTATTTTTTTCCCTTTTCATAGATTTCATGGGAGGTTTTGCTGTTTGCTGACAATGGTGTTTGTGTTATCCAACAGAAACCCTCAACTTAAAACACTCTTGGCAGTTGGTGGATGGAGCTTTGGCACCCAGCAGTAAGATTTACTTTTTTGTTTGTTTCATTCTACATGGATAACCAGCAGTGTACTTTTTTGTGTTCATGATGTAACACTCTATCAGTAGCAAATTATCATTTCGTCTAATTCTCCTTAGGTTCACAACAACGGTGTCGTCCCCAGCCAACAGACAGACGTTCATCCAGTCCTCTATCAGTTTCCTGCGGAAGCACGGCTTTGATGGGCTGGATCTAGACTGGCAGTACCCTGGAGCACGAGGGAGCCCCCCAGAGGACAAACAGAGATTCACACTGTTGTGCAAGGTCAGAGAACCGACATTTGAATAGAATAGACAAGAGTAAACGTTGTTAACATCAGAACTATCAACATCAAAACTGCTACCAAGCACTGGATCGTCTCCAGTTCAGCAAAAGATATCTAACAATCTGGCCAGGTCCAAACCAGTGAAACTCACAGATGTAAAGTACAATCCTTTCTAGGCCCAATCAAAAACTGTTCGAGCTATTGCCGTCAGGGAAACAGTACCGAAGCCTCTGGGCTAAAACCCAGAGGCTAACAAACAGCTATTTCCCCCAAGCTCTTGGAGATACACACTGGAAGAATACTAAAAACTGGTTGAGTAATTTACTACCGTACTGTATTGTAGTATATTGCATGTGTAACGTTGGTCAAACAGGAGGCAAACTTCTTTCAACCACTTTTATTTATCTCTATAGCCCTGTCCGGACGGCATATAAATTACCTGAGGACCTCTGTAATGTTTTACCTGGGGTAATTCGGTAATGTTTATCCTGTCCGGACCGACCATGTCAGTGATTTACTCCGGGGACCCCAGTAATTATTCCGGCTGGAATTACCTACTGTTTTTCAGCAAACCCTGAGGTCCTCTGATAATTATATTACCGTCCGGATTGACATGTCAGTATTTGGTACGCATTGCATGATTTTGCGCGATATTAATACTAACATTAACAGTTTTGACCGGGGTGTGAGATCTAAGGTATTAGGTGAGCTCTGTGCAACCAATGGATGTGGATGACATTATTGACTCCCTTGAATCTCCACTATCGGATAACCAAACCACCTAAAAGGTTAATCGACGACGACGATGTAAGTGACGATGGACTGATTTCTTCTTCTGAACCAGTTCTAGCGAATTTACCTAACATTAGCTTGTAAACTGTGCAGTTTGTATGGTCTGGATCTAGCACTCTACAAATCACGGTGGCTGACAACACACAGGGATGAAGTTAGGGGTGGGAATCGCAAGGTAACTCACGTATTGATAACCGTACAATATTTTGGCCCCCGTACCCCCCCCCCCAATTCATCAACGATACATCACAATATCTGTTAACTGGTATTTCATAACGTGGTTCCAGTGTTGCAGCATTTAGATGTCGTATCTGTTTTTCTCCACTTTGCGCCATTTCGGCCATTCATCTTCTTAATTTTGATAACATCACAACATTCTGATAGAACATCGACATGCTAGAAACACATAACTACACATAATTAGATGATCACACAGCCCCAAACGCGAACACATCCCAAAACGAACGTATTTACAAAAGTCTCCCTTACCAGTAGCCTATGGCAAAGGAGAATAGTAAATCCAATCCACAAATTATGAGTATTTTGTGATCGGTAAACTGCTGTTTATTATATCGAGTGGGTACTTTAAAACGTAAAGTTTCGTGTTATGAAAAAAAAACAGTCTGCGAGTGGTTTCGGCTGCGTTCGTAAATTCGCTTTGGAAATCTGATCAGCAGTCATGGAATGCCTCTTGTCCAATCAAATTACTTGTTGTTGCTACACGTGCGTTGTGTTGTGGGTCTGACAAAACATCCGGCGGGAACAGCTTCTTCTTCTGTGATGTTAAATGGCAGCTTGCACCCGAAACGCAAACATGCATGGAGATGTTTTAATCCACATGTGTCAAAGTCAAGGCCCGTGGGCCAGATCAGGCCTGTGAATGAGTTCTCTCTTGCCCGCGGGATGATATTTAATTACTATTAAAACCGGCCCGCAGTATTCATCAGAGCAATTGCGCGTCATCTCCCTGTCATCAGAATGATCACGCCCCTTTTTGGGTGATAGAAGTGTAGAAGTTTGACTGGTGGTCAATGGGAATTTCTGGTCTTCGCTACTTTAATCCGATAAAATAAGAAAACCGTAGTGCTTTTTAGATATTAGGAGCCCAAATCCGATGGCCAGTTAGGCAAACTATTATATAGTGTCATTGCCGATCAATGATCGACGTCGTTATATAGAGAAAATTAATAAAATAGGGGTTGATTCATCAGATAAGTCATACGTCATCTCCCTGTCATCAGGGATTTGTAGTTCTTCATTTGATCTAGCCTACTAAGGTACTACTTAGTACCTACTAGTACTAACCCTTCACCCATAACGGCTATCGACTAGTGCTACTGTGCATGATATTTCTATTGTAATCATGGGAGATAAATGTTCAAAGAAGGAACGAAAGCAAACGCTGTTGGGGGGACTGGAGGTGAAGACGTTAGGACCACGGCAAATCAAATGAAGAACTACAAATCCCTGATGAGTACATGAGTAATTGAGTCCACTGGTGCTATTGAATGTATTTCCAAGTCGCACAGAAATATATTCACTCGCAAATGCGACCAAAACAGTCACAATGTCGAGCCCTGCCTTTTGCTCTAATGAAACGCCGAGTATGTCAGCAAGTTTGCACTAACTTTTCTAATTTTATTATAAAAGACAGTCATTGGTGAGGATCAGAGCAGCACACTGATTTGTTTTTAATGCATGCTGTTTCATTTTTGCATTTATCTTGCCATTGAGCGTTGAAGGAACATTTGATTTAGCTGTTTACCTGTTAAAAAAAAGAAGGCAAAAAAAAAAACTTTTCAATTTATTACTGAAAGAGCCTTGAGAAAATATTGCAACTGATTTTATTTATGTTTTACTTAGGCTAATTTAATTATTAATGTTAAGTGCAATATAGGCTGTGTTATTGGTATTGGTTCAATATGTGCAATAATTGCGAGTTTTAATAAACATTGAACCAGCCCGGCCCTCCACCTGTACCATTTTTTTTTATTTTGGCCCCCTGTGTATTTGACTTTGACATGACTAATCCATCCGGATCGGTCATTAAAATCACTGGGGTCCTAGGGTAAAATAAGTATTACCGAGGTCCTCAGGTAATTTATATGCCATCCGGAAAGGGCTTATGGAAGACATATAAAACACAAGTCTTCCTCTGGTGTCTGTAATTCTTGCAAATCTATTCAGACGGTAGTTGTATTCTAGCGCTACCACTCTTTCCGTTTTTCACATCAGGACATACCTGTCAACATTGGGATTGGAAAATAAGGGAAACACAAACCATACCCCTTACATAGACAAGGAGACCCCTTACATTTAGACTAGGAGACCCCTTACATTTAGACAAGGAGACCCCTTACATAGACAAGGAGACCCCTTACATTTAGACTAGGAGACCCCTTACATTTAGACTAGGAGACCCCTTACATTTAGACTAGGAGACCCCTTACATTTAGACAAGGAGACCCCTTACATTTAGACAAGGAGACCCCTTACATTTAGACTAGGAGACCCCTTACATTTAGACTAGGAGACCCCTTACATTTAGACTAGGAGACCCCTTACATTTAGACAAGAGACCCCTTACATTTAGACAAGGAGACCCCTTACATTTAGACTAGGAGACCCCTTACATTTAGACTAGGAGACCCCTTACATTTAGACTAGGAGACCCCTTACATGGGCACGCCCCCGGGTGTGCAACAAGAATTGGGTTAACTAGTTCCTATGATTAAGTAAGTGACTACAGGTGGTCAGAATCAGATACCTGGTTGAAAGTCAAATACTTTGAACATCCCTGCATATATACATGAAAACACAAAATGGCATATCAATTCAGCACATTTATTTATACATTACTTGACACCATGATGTCAATGGGAAAAGAGCAGCGCAATGCAACCAGCGATCATTTCAAAACGGCGATAACGTTCGTAAAAACGCTCTGGAAATCTGATCACCACTCATGGAATGCTTCTTGTCCAATCAAATTACCTTGTCCCTTTATGACGTTGCACGTGTGCGTTCCGGTGCTCTCAGAGCAAGATTACGAACGCAGCCCAAGAAACGAGAGGAAACAAGATGGACTCCGACATGGCTATAACGATTGTGCGCATGCGCCAACTAACGTTTACGGGGAAATATTTAAACGGGAGCACAACGGGAAAGAAAGGTAAAATACGGGAGAATCCCGGGAAAAACGGGAGGGTTGACAGCAGGTATGCATCAGGATAACTTGTTTACAAGAAGAACACACATTTCCCTCAAACATTACAAATAACAATTACAAATAACATGTGGAGCAACATACCTGTATGGAAGACATGGAAGTGTTCCTCTGGTGTCTGTAGTGTAATTCTTGCAAATCTGCGTATTCAAAATAACTTACAATACATTTTTATATCATCTGAGCTAGCAACAAAAATGCGGGAACTGAAATGTGAAACATTGCTAGCCAACATACAGAACTCTGGTATAATACAAAATGTTAACAAACGTACAATCAGTGGATAAAACTATACAGAAATCATCACAATACATGTAAAAACAAATAGCACAGTACTACACCAACATTTTCACCGTATATTACAGGATTCTCCACACAAATAATAAAATACGAGCAGCGTTTTACATCGTCGACAAACCTATTCAGATGGTAGTGGATTCTAGCGCGACCACTGGGTATGGCAACAACAAAAGGACAAAAGAACGCGCAGACCTGCAGTACACGCAAACTCCAAAGGGGGCTCCAACAACAACCAGGGCTGCTCAAGCACAGAGAAACTCAACATACAGTACATTCCCAACTCTGTTACACATGTCATATCATCGTACTCTGCACAGCATCTTTTGCACTATTGAAGCCACTGTAAAATCCATCACTTTATTACTCTCTCAATGTGTACTTTTTTTTACTTACTTACGTTACTTATTATTATAATTATGATTATAATCATAATTGTTATTATTATTATGTTATTATTATTATTATTATTATTTTTTGTATCTGAATGCTGCAATGTTGAGGAGCCAAAGCCAAATATTTTTACTCTTGTGTACTTGTACAGTAAGGTGTAATAAAAGTGATTATTTTGTGTAATAAACCCCTCTCTCTACTGTAGGAGCTGCTGGAGGCCTATGAGGCTGAGGGCAAGACCACTGGCCGCCCCAGACTAATGCTCGCTGCAGCAGTGACTGCTTGGCAAGGAGACATCGATGGTGGCTATGAAATTGCAGAGATAAGCAGGTAAAAATAAATAATATGTTTACTCTTGTGTACTTGTACAGTAAGATGTAATAAAAGCCATTCTGATTCTGAAATACACATTTTCAAAGTATTCATATTCATATTCTTAATGCAATACATTTTAGATACCTGGACTTCATTAGTGTGATGTAGGGATGGACGGTTTCCAATTATTGAAACCGAAAAACCGTCAAAGACTAAAACCGCGGTTTTCCGGTTAACCGAAAAACGACCGAAAAACGAAAAGAAAAAAAAAAAAGAAAAAAAAAAGGGGGGCAATTTCAAATAATTGAGCCCTACTGCTACAATACACTCATGTCGAACACCATTAAAACACCGTAAGCACAGTCGCAACACATTTAGGCTACTTAGTTTCACAAATATAAGTGGAAAGGCAGACTTTTGTAAGCTACACCATACATGAAAACACATGAACACTTAACACACCAGCTCCGCTGATCCAGGGTGCACGCCTGCACGGAAGATCATTGTAGTGTATTTTCATATGACGTAGCCATGGCAACCCGACGGCCACGTAGTGAAAGCAACATAGTAGGAGACTCTGTTTGACTCCTTCTTTACTCATCCAGGGCTTGCTTGAGGGCAGAAACATATTTGTCATTTATCTGATTCGTTCCCCTATTCACTAGATAACCGTCCGTTTGTGTTGTTTCTGTTAGGAGAGATAAGGAGAGACACACGGTGGCCTTTTGACAATGCATGTGCAGAGGATGGAATGTCATCATGGGAGGATAATTGCATTGGGGTCGAGTCAGCAAGACGGCCATAACATAGGTTACATTGGAATAAGACAATGACATCCTATTTGCAGGACGGAGAATGGCCTCACCTACTCACTGGTATGCTTTGTATTCAACCAAATTAAAGTAACGTGGACTCTGTTCAGTTGGCTCAGCGAAATAATAGTGACAGGGTATAAAGTCCGCTACGTAGATGGACTCTTTCTCTTTATTTTTCACATCCATCCTGTGACCGATTCGGACCATCAGCTCCATTGAAGGGGCCATGCTGTGTAACCTGCTTTTTTGAATAAACAAGTCTTGCTCAAATTTGCTCAAGAATTCTTCTTCATTTTTAGTAAGTAACAGATACCAAAATATATACGAAATAATGGCGAGACTAGCCCACGAGTTAATTAATAGCTTATAAGTAATTATAGTGACCGTCAATTTTTACATCTCTTCATTCAGCGCCTGGAGGTAAGTACCATTCTCTCTTTCTCTGTCTCTCCCTCTCCCTCTGCCTCTCTCTCTCTCTCTCTCTCTCTGTCTCTCTCTCTCTCTCTCTCTCTCTCTCTCTCTCTCTCTCTCTCCCCCTCTCCCTCTGCCTTTCTCTCATTCTCTCTCTCTCTCTCTCTGTCTCCCTCCCTCTCTCTCTCTCCCTCTGCCTTTCTCAAATTGGTTCCCTTTCTCTCTCTCTCTCTGTCTCCCTCCCTCTCTCTCTCTCCCTCTGCCTTTCTCAAATTGGTTCCCTTTCTCTCTCTCTCTCTGTCTCCCTCCCTCTCTCTCTCTCCCTCTGCCTTTCTCAAATTGGTTCCCTTTCTCTCTCTCTCTCTGTCTCTCTCTCTCTCTCCCTCTGCCTTTCTCAAATTGGTTCCCTTTCTCTCTCTCTCTCTATCTCTCTCTCTCTCTCCCTCTGCCTTTCTCAAATTGGTTCCCTTCCTCTCTCACTCTCTGTCTCTCTGTCCCTCTCTCTCCCTGTCAGACTTCCAGCTTTGATGTAATTAAATGATCTTAAGCTAAACAAAAGAATTTAGATTTGTGTTGAGTATCTGTTAGAAATATAAGATAATTACAATTGGATTGAATTTAAAGAGCCGGATTTAGAAATCTGTATTTGTACATAAATGTGTAAATTGCACTGTATTGGGAAAATATCGTGTGTGTGTGTAAGCCTGGTACTAAAGGAAGACGAACTTTAGTAGTGTCTACATGAAAAGTGTAGGCTTGTCGACAGAAAATTAACGGAAGACGTTTTGTTAATGGGTCGGCAATATTGGTTATTGTGAAGATTAGCGAGAAGCTGATGAATGTGTTATTATGTGTATGGAATGAGCATTCCTGTTTGATAAAAGTGTAATTGGACTGTAAAGTCTGTTTTGGAAGACAAGAGGTCCTTTGTCCTTGTCAGCGGAGCACAAACACGCACGCAGGCACGCACAGACACACACAGGCTCAGATTTCTCTTGGGAGAGAGACCGTGGAAAAAAGGCATTAGAGAATATTAAAGTGAAATAATACGTTTAACTGCATTGAAAGATAATCTTGATATTGCGGAGTCGTGAATGTGCTCTGTTTGAGAAGACCGTGGTTTTTCGAGGAAAAACCGTGGGGTAGAGCCCATCCCCTCCCTTTCTGTGTGTCTCATTTCAGAGAAAAAAAAAAGGCTGCAAAAAAGCACACATGCACACACGGAGTTGAAAATCCTTTCTACTACAAAGGGAACCTGAATTTGATTGTTGCATAAAAGATAAAGTTAAAATCCATTTCACATAGACTATAGTGGTATAGAGATAAAGTGGGTTGATCGTTGGGGTATTTTAAAGTAGTTTGGGGATATTTGTTGAGTTTTCATTCACAAGTCTAGTGGAAAGCGGGCGCATGCGCGTTAGCCGGAGCACATTCCATACTAAGGGCGTAGCCCAGCAGAGACTAGAGAACACAGATTCTTTTTCCTCCATTTTTCTTCCTTGCCTTTCATCTCTCTCTGTAATAAAGTTGTGATTGCAGAAATCACGAAAGTTAAGCATAGTTTGTTAAAAGTAAAGATAGATTGTGGGCTTTTGATAGATTCAAAGGAAAAGAGGCCAGTCGTTCTGTGAGACATCTGTTTTCTGAGCAGAACACAGGAAGATTTATGACCATCGATAAAACAGCTCTGTGACTCTCGGTCTGCCTGTTTGCATAGAAGACAGAGATCTGTAGAGAACATTTATAGAATGATGTTTGTAAATGACTGTTGAATATTACATTACTTGTTTAAATACTAATTGATTGAATTAATTATTCAGATCATTTCATTGTCTGTTTCACAAAACAATTGATTGATTCCACAGGTTTGGTCAAATGTCTGTGACTGTCTAATGAAAACTATTCTGAATAACCATTCATTTTGTTTAATATTTTGATAACAGATAATTGACTCCACAGGTTTTAAATCAATGTATATGATGATATAATGAATAATTCTAACTAGTCATTAATTCCTTTCACTTAATAGTTGATTTATTTACAGATTGTAATTAATATTTGTAAGTTACTTTTCAGCATATTGTGATCGCTGAAGCATTGTGTTTGATAGGAGAAAAATAATAGGTTGTGACTTGAGATCACGACAGGGTGTTTTGAAGCAATCGATACCCAAGTCGGTTGCTTGGCGCCATCTAGTGGACAAAACACGACAAGACATTTTAAAACACTAATCCTCAGTGAGATCTATCTGAGGTCGATGAAATAGTCCTTTACATTAATAAATGGATGGTTGTAAATGATTGTAATATATTACATTACTTTAATTAATTTAATTAATTACAAATTGATTGAATTAATTATTCAGATCATTTCATTTTCTGTTTTCACAAAACTTTGATCAATTGTTTTGTGACAATCTAATGATAACCATTCCTTTGTTTGATATGTTGATAATAGCTAATTGACTTCACAGGTTTACATCAATGAAGTGTACGATTGTACAATGACTAAGTCTAATTAATCATTCATTCCTTTCAAATAACAAGTCGATTTCTTTACAGATTGTAATGAATAATTAATCATTCATTCCTTCCAAATAACAAATCAATTTCTTTACAGGTTGTTGTCACTATTCGTATTTTACATCTTTTTATTTCAAGTTCTTTTTCACAGCTTTTGATCAAAGAAGAGCAGAACAGTTTATATCTGAGGATTGAGCAATCAAGGGTTTTGTGAATCAGAAAGCGTGACCTGCCTTTGTAATTTGATAAATTGTGTTGAACAGCCTTTGTAGTTTAATAATTAAAGTTGACCTGAACTATAATTAGTATTGACTGAGCAATTAAGTGATACACATTCATACACAATAAGGGAAAAACATTTAGATTAAAACTAAACTAAATTTGGATTGAATTGAATTGAAATTAAATTGAATTTAAATTTGAATTGAATGATTATTTAGTTATGATTATTAATAATTAATTAATATTAATTAATAGTGATAATTGATTGTTAGTGATTAATTAGTTATGATTATTTAAATAATTTAAATAAAATTGAATTAAAATTTTAATTAAATTTAAATTAAAACACACACACATAGATTACATTTAAGTCAATAATACACAATACCACTGAAACAATCCGTTGTTCTGAATTGTAATGTTCTGTGTAGACAGTTGACGCAGTTAAAAGTTGGACTAGCATCTGTTTAGCAGATACGGCAACAGAAGGTGGGTTGTAAGAAAAGTACACCTTATAGCATATTTTCAGCATATTAAGCAGTATAAATATTTCAGACATGGGAGCCAAACCCAGTAACATTGTGAGGGCTGTTAATACAGACAAGGGAATATTAGCAAATTCATCCCCTGTGGCTATAGTGGAAAAAATGAATCCTCTTGTTAAGGAGATTAGCAAAATGTCAACGAAATGGAATATTCGTTGGGCAGACATTGAACAACCATGGCCAGAAGAGGGCACCTTTGACTTACAATTAATTGCAACATTGGAGATACTTATCAATGCACATAAGGCGCATCAAAAAGGAAAGATTAGATCAGAGAAACGCAGGTTAGAGTTAGCTATTTTAGACCTCTTCAAGGTAGAGGGGCAGAAAGTAGCATTAGCTTGGAATGAGAAAACAGCTCACATGGATCCAGAAAAAAGAGATGAATTGGCCAAAGCAATGGAAGAGAAAGTGAACATTCCATTCTCACACACAGCTCCAATCTCCAGTCCTCCTCCCTATGCCAAGATACTGGAGGACAATTCTCAGCGGATCTACCCTCAGGTCCCCGTCCTAAGTACGAACGGAGCCTTCACTATCAAAGATGGGGGTGATAATGTACTAGAGAGGGGAAGAGCGAAAGTGACCGTGGATTTCGAACCAGAGAACAAGACAGATGACAATGAAGATGGCAGTGGAGGTGAAGGCGAATGTTCCGGTGCTGACAGCAATGCACAGGGAGGTTACAGTGCTCAGATCAGAAAACTAATAGCCAGGGCCGAAAAACAGGGAAGGACAAGACGCTATAAAAAGGGAAAAGAAGAAAGTGGTTCTGAAGATGAGCAGGAGTCTCTGAAGATAGAGAAGAAGAAAGAGAGCTTAAAGCAAAAGAAGAGGATGTCGGAGGAAGAGGAGGAAGAAAGGGTGAAAAAGGATAAGGAGGAGTTAAGAAAGAGGGCAAGAAAACTCCAGAGAAGCCTAAGAGAGGAGGAAAGTTGTATACGACAGATAGAGGAACTGGAAGAACAGATAGCTCAAGTGACATCATTTCATACATCCCAGCCGAACCTCTCAAGAGAATATCGTCAAGTGTCATCACATCATACATCCCAGCCGAACCTCCCAAGGTCTACAGCGACACCAAGGTGGGACGAAAGAACGGAGCCACTAGTAAGCAATTATGGCCTTAGACCAAGAGGGAAGGCATCGGAGGAAGAGGAAATTCAGGGGATCTTCCCGGTGCTGTTTCGAGATAACAAGATAGAATATCGTCCTTGGGGTCATACAGATCTGTCTGAAGTGATCGAAAAACTCCCAGTCCTAGAAGATGGGGGTCACCCTTGGACTAACGAGATGGACGTGAGACTGACAGGGACGCAGGCCGCGATGGGAGACCTGAAAAGACTCTTAGCCTTTATTACAGGATTGGACACCATGCAGGAAATATTGACGAAGGCAGGACTTCATAAATATATCGGTACATCAGTTTATGACCCAGAGCTCTTCGCAGCAAACAGAGGCAGGCTGTGGAAGGCAATCAGAGAGACATACCCTACTCACATTCACCCAGACAATATCATTGTGATGCCGCTGGGAGAAGATGAGAATCCCAGAGGTTATGTAGCCCGTGTGCACTCTCAATGGAGAAGTGTGACAGGGAAGGATGCCGAAGATAACCCGTTAGAAAAAGCCATAATCAGGGAAAAGATTCAACAAGGTCTCCCTACCCCAGTTAAGAACAAGTTAGCAGAAGTGGTGGGGCTACGACACATGAACAAGGCTGTTTATATAGACAACGTAGCACACCAAGTAGAATTATTTAGAAAGAAGATTCAGATACAGAAGGCACAAGACGAAGACTCACTCAGAAAACTAACTCAAGTACAATTGACTGAAGGCAAGAAAACCAGAGAGAGAGTGCAGACCATAGCCCTACAGGTCCCATCTCAACCACAGCAACTGCAAACTGTCCCTCCCCAGTCATACCCACAGGGGCCACAAGGGGGGTATCCATACCCACAGGGGCCACCAGGGGTGCAAGTGGTTCCGTACCAGCCATACAACCAGCCTGGCCAAGGACCACCACAAGAGGGATGGACCGCAGCCGGGAAGAAGATGTTAGGACCATGTTTCCAATGCGGCCAGGATGGACACTTAGCCCGTACCTGCTGGAAGAAGAACCAGGGGGGCGCAGGGGGGAAACAAAAAGGAAGATATAGGCCCCCTGCTACGCCGGCTCCAGGAGTGGTGAACCCCTACGGAGGCCCACCAGCTGGGCTATAGGGGTGCCCAGAAGATCCGAGAGGGGGGTGCCAGCTGGTGGTGACGAACAGGCCTGAAGATGAACCTACCATATGGGTGTCGGTCAACCAACGTCCATTAGAATTGATGGTGGACAGTGGAGCAGCCTACACCTGTCTGAAGCCTGAAGATGCCACGCACCTTCCTATGTCTGGGAAATATGTGAAGACAATCGGATTCGAGGGAATTAAACAGCTGATCCCTACTACTGAGCTTGTAAGCTTAGAGTACAAAGGACAGAGAGCAGATCTGTCAATACTTGTATCAGAACACACGCCAATAGGGCTACTAGGGAGAGATGCACTATGCCAATTGAACTGTACAGTGAAATGCACACCTGACGGCTGTCGGGTGACAGTGCCACAAGAGAACAGACAGCTGTCTGTCATGATGGACAACAACGCATCTATGGTGTATTGGGTGGGAGGGCTTAGCCCAGACCTAATGGAACCAGCAAGGATGTGGGACAATTATATCCTGGCACACATGTCAGAGGCCAGAAGGCCTACTGATCCATTGCATTGTACACTCCAGTATTTTAGAGAAGTTGCAGATGCAAACCCAGATGAGTGGCTGAAGCATCAGCCAAAACAGGTACAGCTTAGTACAAGTTGTATAATCCTAGGCCCTCAGGGAGTGGCTATGAAGATAAACAGTGACACTTATCTAGATCAGGAGCATAAGATTGAGGGTAGCATCCCTCATGTGACACTTATGATATCTGAACACTATAAACAGAAGCATTTAGGGGCAATGATGGCAGACTCAGAAAAAGCCAGATTTGTAACGACAAAAGAAAACCCTGCTATCTGGAGGAGCATTGATGGACAGTTCACAAAACTGATGATCTCTGCTCAAGGAATAGGACATCCGCAGACTGTGAAGCTAATGAACCAGCTAATCCTTCCTGTACAACCTGAAAAAGACCTCAGAGAAGAAATGATACAGAATGTGCCAGCAGACCTGTGGGCAAAGAACAGTACAGACATTGGATTTGTGAAATCAGCTCGTCCATTGAGAGTTGAACTCATACCGGTTGCAAAACCCCCTTGGAAAAACCAATACCCATTGAAGCAGGAAGCAATTGATGGAATTGAGCCACAGATCAAAGGATTGTTAGAGGCAGGAGTCTTGAAGATAACTCAATATCCGTTAAGTAACACACCTCTTCTGCCAGTAACGAAACCTGATGGTTCATATCGTCTGGTACATGACCTACGGGCTGTGAATGAGGTAGTTGTCAGCTATCCAGCCGAAGTTCCTGATCCTCATGTGTTGTTGACTCAGATTCCATCTACAGCCAAAGTATTTACAGTGATTGATTTATGCGGGGCTTTCTTTTCTATACCTCTTAGTGTAGAAAGTCAAGGGTTATTTGGGTTTACCTACAAAGGTCAACATTATCAATATACCAGAATGCCACAAGGGTACAAACACAGTCCTCATGTTTTTAATCAGATCTTGAAGGAGGACTTAGACGGGTTAGGGCAGACGATAAGTAGTACTGCCATTCAGTACATGGATGACATACTCCTTTGTGCCCCAGATGAAGAAACATGTCACAGGGATTCCGTTAAACTGTTAAAGGTTTTGGCGGAGAAGGGACACAAGGTGTCTAAAAAGAAGCTACAGTATTGCCAGGAAAAGGTAACTTACTTAGGACAATCTATTACACAGGGACATCGCAGTGTCACTAACGAACACTTGGAAGCTATTCAGAAGGCTCCAAAACCACGAACGGTTAGGGAAATGATGATGTTTTTGGGCATTACTGGGTATAGTTCAGCATGGGTGGAGGATTACACTAGACTGGTCGCTCCATTGAGGGGGATGATTAAGGAAACAGGTAGTGATAAACTCCAATGTTGCATTACTTGGACAAGGGAAGCTGATTTGGCGTTTGAGACAATTAAACACAAATTACAAGAAGCGCCAGCTTTAGCGCTTCCAGATTATTCCAAAGAATTTGGATTGTATGTTTCTTCTTCAGCCAAAGGGAAGTATGCCTGCGCTGTTCTTACGCAACCAACAGGCATTGGACCTAGTCCACAGCCCATAGCCTATTACTCTGTCGCATATTCAGAGGTAGAAATGGGTTTCGCGCCATGCTACAGAGCAATGGCCGGGGCATATCTTATGTACGAGAAGGCAACAACCTTAACAATGGGGTACCCAATTACCATTCTCTGCCACCACAGTCTAAGGAATCTTTTGAATCAAGGCAAGTATACTTTGACGATGCCTAGGATTAGGAATTATTACAGGATGTTGGAAAGAGAAGATGTAACATTACTAAGATGTAACACACTTAACCCAGCAGAGACCTTGCCAACCCCAGAAGATGGGGAACCACACGATTGTGTGAAGGAAGCTATGAGGTACTCTAAGCTTAGAGCAGATCTACTAGCTTTGCCTTTAAAGGAAGCTGACGTTGAGTATTGGACTGATGGATCTTGTTACCGGGTAGGAGAAAGTTTACGTGCTGGGTATGCCATAGTCCGATCCCAAAATTCAGGGTTCATTGTGGAACAAGCCGAGGCTGTTCCTCAGCCTTGTTCAGCTCAATTGGCTGAGTTAATTGCCCTCACAGAAGCATGCAACTTGGGAACCGGACGAAGAGTGACAGTATACACCGACTCTGCCTACGCCCATAATGTGTGTCATCTACATGGAGCTGTATGGAAGGGACGGGGTTTTAAGAAAACTGATGGTTCGCCTATTCAGCACCACGCTCAAATCATGAAGCTGTTACAAGCCATGATGAAACCAAGGGAATTAGCCATAGTGAAGTGTGCCGCACACAGATCTGACTCATCACATGTCACACAAGGTAACAGGGCTGCAGATGATGCAGCCAAAGCCATTACAGGAGCAGACAAAGCAGGTAAAGTTCTGCTGGTCACACATGAAGCACAGTTACAGGGCATGGTCACGCTTGAGGATTTGTTGATGTTACAGAGTGGGGCAAATGCGCTAGACAAAAACCTATGGTTAACAAGGGGGGCTAGTCAGGATGACACAGGTCTATGGAGAAATCATGAGGGACTGGTTGTGGCACCCCCAGATTTATTAGGCATGCTGATACAGGAAGCCCATGGATTAGCACATGTGGCCAGGGGGGAGGTAAGACGCAAGATCACCAAGGAATATGGTTTTTGGGCTCCATATTTATTGGAACAAATAGACCATATCCTTGGTCAATGTGTGGTCTGTTTGAAAAACAATATCAGACCTGGAATACCAGTGGGAACTGGGCATATCCCTACCCCAAACGGGCCAATGAAACATTTGGTGATTGACTATGTGGACATGATTCGTCCTGTTGCAGGATACAGGTACATGTTAGTTGTAGTGGACAGGTTCAGCAGATGGGTAGAAGCATGCCCCACTCGAAAAAAGGATGCTCAGTCTGTAGCAAAGTTCCTATGCAGGGAATTCATACCTAGGTTTGGAATTCCAGATAGGATAGCGTCAGACAATGGTAAGGAATTTGTGGATAAGACGGTAAAGCTTATACTACAAAAGTTGGGAATCAAGCAGAGATTTGGGTGTATTTACTCACCTCAAAGCCAGGGGATGGTAGAGAGGATGAACGGGGTCCTTAAGAACCGTCTTTCTAAGGTCTGTCAGCATACAGGTCTTAATTGGGTGGAAGGACTCCCTCTTGCATTGATGGCCTGTCGTTCCAGTGAGATTCGAGGGCTGCACTTGACTCCCCATGAACTGGCTATGGGGAGAATAATGACAGCTCCCTGTGCACGAACCAGTGGGAAAGGGCCAAGTTTGGCTCTCTTGGAGAGTGACATGAAAGCCTATGTACAGTACATGACTAACCGGCAAAAGAGTATCTCTTCTTATGTGCTCCACAAACAGGAACGTGAAGAGGAGGTGAACGCACAGGAGAGGAAGGACGCGTTGCAACCGGGTGACAAAGTATACGTGAAGGTCTACAGACGGAAGTGGCATGAGGCTCGACGGGAAGGACCATACGAGGTCGTTCGGTGCACTGGGACTGCCATCCAAATCAAGGGGTCCCCCACCTGGTACCACGTTCATCACTGCATCAAGGCACCCAATGAGGACGATGAGGGAGAGCCTCAGCAGGATGGTGAGGAGACCCCTGGGGACGAGGAAGTCCACAGCTTGGACATCCAGGCTGACGAAGATGTTGGTGAGTATCTGCGCCGTGATGCAGATGATGCCGGGGGCCTCGTCCCAGACCCTGTCCAGCCCAGAGACGAGTGGGCCAAGGGAGATCGTGAAGGATCCAGTGACTGCGACACCCCTCTTGGGGGTTCTACCAAGCCTGGTGTTGCCCCTGTTGTCACCCCTTCCGACCCTGACAATGCTCCAGACGGAGATGTCAGCAACCCGGGCGGCTGCCCGGACCAAGGTACCATTGAGAGACACAGACCTGTCAGTGATACACCCCAACCAGACAGATCCCGTGATACACCGAGGCCAATTAGGAGGAAACTCAAGCCATGCCGTTTCAGAGACTAATATACCCCTTAGTGTTCCTACCCCATTGACTTCCTTGGACAATGCTACACTTCACTCACACACTGTTATGCCTGGACGTCAGAAAAGATTTATCACATTAGGTAGAGCTTTTATTTGCCCACATTCACGTTGTACTGTTGATGATTGTTTGATCTATGCCTCGACTGAAGCGGCTGAGTGGTACTTACTGGATGCCAAATATATTACACTTACACAACAGTTAATGTCAACACTTGTGACATTAACTAATGTTGACAATGAGGTGAACTCGTATTGGTGTGCTAGACGTAATATCGGTGAACAGGTGTTTGACAAATCCAACAATTTCAAGGACAAAGTTTGTAGTAACATTCCTGACTTTCCACACGACTTTTTGGTGGACTGTAGGGAATTTGTGCATGAATATATTTTTCCAGTTGAGTTACCAGGAAAGGTTAAAAATGTTGCTGTAAAGGCTTCTACGAAGGCGATTGTAGTCGCTACTGACGATTATTTGTTGTATGATTCTAATCACCTGGGGACACGGTCCCACCCTAATTCTGCCACTAGTATCATGAAAGATTTTGCTTCAAAAATGAATTATTCTGATTGCTGGATTTGTCAACAGGTCCCTGTAAGTACATCTGCTCCTATGTTTTTCCCCATACCGTTAACTAAAGCAGAATGGTTTCATTATAATTGGCAGGGTTTAGCCCAATTTGTTTTACAGGGCAAGAACCAGAGCTCTTCTTGTCAGCCCAGCACGATTCTGGTTCCTTTAAATTCTTCCTATGCAGGTGTGGATATTGGTGTGTTGGAACGTCTGACAGCAGCAGTTAACGAACACCATAGGCCTAGCGGTGTGGGGAAGGTTATTATTGATAGGCTTACACATTTGTCACAACCAACAGGTCCGAAGAAGATATATATTATCCAAGCTATGTTCGTTCAATTGAATGGTACTGCATTGAGTCCTCATCTGTTATGTTCTGGGAGTGTGACTTCTACACGGTGGAGAGGTTCAGTTGTTATTTCTGGATTGAAATGTAAAGTTGTTGATTGTGCTATGGTGCCTCAAATGAAATTACATGATACCAATACTACCAGACGGCAGAAAGGCACCACGCAGCTTAAGGTCATGCCTCTCGTAAATATTACAACCTGTATTGACATACAATCTCGGCCCAAGGGCAGCGCGCTTCGTCAGCTAGGGGCCGCGTCTTGTATAGGTGGTGTCATTTTCCCGTATCCTGGTACGGAGCTTCAACTCCCGGAGGGTGTGTTTCTTGTGTGTGATAATAATGCATTCTCTAAGCTTCCTGCTTTGAGTGAGGGACTTTGTTATTTAGCTCATCTGATACCTTTGATTAGGAAAGTTACTCGGGAAGAGATGTCTGTACTTCACAAACAAGCAACCCATCGTAGTCGTAGGGCGTTGTCTACCGCTCAGAAGTTTTTTGGCCTAATATTCCCAAGTTATGGTGTCTACAACTCTCAGACTGAATTAAGTGCCCTATCATCCGTTCTTGAAAAACACATTAATGCTTCGGATGCTGTAGTATCTGCCCTGGCTACTGAATTGACTGAAACTAAGAATGTAGCTCTCCAAAATAGAATGGCTTTGGACATTATTTTGGCCAGTCAGGGTGGTACTTGTGCTTTGATAGGCGGTGAATGTTGCAGTTATATTTCGGATTCTGGTAACGCTCTGTATGATTTCCATGAATCTAACAAGAAGGGTATAGAGGATTTACGTAAAGAACACGGTTGGAATACATTGGATTTCTTTGATTCTGCTTTTTCAGGTATTGGTAATATGATCAGGTCCGTCGCTATTATTCTTGTTGTCATTATCATCTGTATTATGTTACTTGGTATTTTAATCAAATGTTTTGGAAAGTGTATTTCTGATGTTCCGGTTAATGCTTTAATGATGGCCGACATAGCTGATGAGCAAAAGCTGGATTCTGCTTTGCTTTCTGATTTTGTTTCCTCTTTTGATGATTTGTTTATTAAGTGATGTTTTGTGATTGTTTGCTTCGGTTCCTGTTTGTTTCTTTCTATATCATGTGATTGATGTCGGTTGTGAAGTGATGTAATGGTTACGCGACAATGGAAGCTCCTGACTATGAAAGTGTTATCAATCTGAGACAGCGGTAAAGGCTGTTCTCCAACTGGGGCCATGTGCTAGCAACCTCTGACCCTGCCGCTTCGGACGAGGGAAACATCGGTCGTTGGAAATTTCTGTATCTCAGTTTTTGTATTATGCATGATGAACTGAGTGATGTGTTGATGTGTTGATGTGTTGATGTGTTGATGTGTTGATGTGTTGATGTGTTGATGTAGTTGATGGGTTGATGTAGTTTTTCTGTCTGTCGTTTAGTTTCGGAACACACTCTGCGTGTTCCGAGGGGGGCTGTGTAGTGTATTTTCATATGACGTAGCCATGGCAACCCGACGGCCACGTAGTGAAAGCAACATAGTAGGAGACTCTGTTTGACTCCTTCTTTACTCATCCAGGGCTTGCTTGAGGGCAGAAACATATTTGTCATTTATCTGATTCGTTCCCCTATTCACTAGATAACCGTCCGTTTGTGTTGTTTCTGTTAGGAGAGATAAGGAGAGACACACGGTGGCCTTTTGACAATGCATGTGCAGAGGATGGAATGTCATCATGGGAGGATAATTGCATTGGGGTCGAGTCAGCAAGACGGCCATAACATAGGTTACATTGGAATAAGACAATGACATCCTATTTGCAGGACGGAGAATGGCCTCACCTACTCACTGGTATGCTTTGTATTCAACCAAATTAAAGTAACGTGGACTCTGTTCAGTTGGCTCAGCGAAATAATAGTGACAGGGTATAAAGTCCGCTACGTAGATGGACTCTTTCTCTTTATTTTTCACATCCATCCTGTGACCGATTCGGACCATCAGCTCCATTGAAGGGGCCATGCTGTGTAACCTGCTTTTTTGAATAAACAAGTCTTGCTCAAATTTGCTCAAGAATTCTTCTTCATTTTTAGTAAGTAACAGATACCAAAATATATACGAAATCATCTCTTGGAACAGCGTCTTCATTGAATGAACTGCTTTCTCAATATCTTGGTTCTTAGACAAAGTTTCAGCTGCTGCTCAATGTATTGAAATATTTGAATACTGCTCAATAATCACTGAAATATTAGACTTAGAATTATGCAGTGAACATACTTAAAGCTTTTCATAAAAACCACATGCCGCGAGACTGACTCGTCCTGAACTGTCGTAAGTCAATCAACAAAGAATGCCCCATCAAAATAAAAGTGCCCATGGTAGAGCTGTCAAAATAGAGCTTTCAAAATAAATGTACTAATACAGATAGAGATAAATACAGAACTACCTTTGCGTCACTAAGTGACCGCGTATCTTCTGAGACATGCGTTCTGTCATCACTTTCAGTAGCGCCTTCACACACAGTGGTGCTGTGCACAAACACTCTTGATCCGTATAGCTCTTGTTTTATTATATTGTGGTTTAGTAAATACTGCACTTGGAGTTACATTCAATGCATGATTTGTGCTATAGAACATAAATAAAGTTTGATTGATTGATTGATATCAAATCAAATCACATTTTATTTCTATAGCGCATTTCTCACAAAAGTGACCCAATGCGCTTTACAGAGAGCAGCGAAAATTATCTTATTAAATGTAAGCGACTAATTGTAAAAAACCTTTCCTATCTACCAATAACTGAAGGCAACTATCTTTCCCATAGAGTGATTCGTTACCCTTAAATATAATCCCAATTAGATATTAATCCTCAGTTATTCTTCACAACTGACCAAACCTCTCACTCATTGCGTGGCAGATTCAGACTCTATCATTGTTATTTTCACACACGACAAACATGTGACATGTTCCAGTTTTATTCTTTGAACAACATAGGGAAAAAAAAAAAAAAAAAAAAAAAAAATCCGGTTTCAGACGGTTTTGATAAAAAACCGTTTCTATTTTTATAAACCCCGGTTTTCGGTTTAACCGAAAAACCGTCCATCCCTAGTGTGATGACATATAACTTCCATGGTGCCTGGGAGAGTGTCACAGGACACAACAGCCCATTGTACAGAGGGTCCCAAGACACTAGCGACCTCAGCAACACTGTGAGAAAGCAGCTTCTGATTTGGATTAAATTGCACATTCTACATCATGCTGGTGGTCTACATTTCAAAGTCATATAAAATATGAGCGTTGCATGTTTATGCATGTTTTGCATGTTTATGTAAATCGAATTCAAGAGATCTCTCTCTGTCTGTGTGTGTGTGTGTGTGTGTGTGTGTGTCTCTCTCTCTCTCTCTCTCTCTCTCTCTCTCTCTCTCTCTCTCTCTCTCTCTCTCTCTCTCTCTCTCTCTCTCTCTCTCTCTCTCTCTCTCTCTCTCTCTCTCTCTCTCTCTCTCTCTCTCTCTCTCTCTCTCTCTCTCTGTCTCCATCTTTCTGCCAGGACTATGCCATGAAGTACTGGCGAGACCAGGGCGCCCCTGTGGAGAAGCTGAGGATGGGCTTTGCTACATATGGGCGTGTGTTCCGCCTAGCCTCTGAAGCTACTAGTGGGGTGGGAGCCCCTACCAGCGGTAATGCCTCCGTCGGCAACTACACCAAGGAGGCTGGCTTCTGGCAAACTTCAGGCAGACTAGGCCCACTCGAGGGTGGCAGAGAGTGTGGATATCTTTAAAAGAAAGCTTAAAACGGGCTTAAAAAATTGCTCTTATCTTGTGTTTATCTGAACTTGCACTTTTACTCCTATTTCTTATCTCCTACCTCTTGTTTTATTGTATTGTTCTTTATTTACTATTGTTTTTATGTTCAGCACTTGGGGTTGCCTTCAATGCTGACTTGTGCTATATAAATAAAGTGTGTTTGATTGATTGATTCAGGCTTGTGACATACAGTACTTCATTTCATGACATTTGATCTGAACATGTTGCACATCTTGTTTCTAGATCTGCACGTTCCTCCAAGGAACCAGTGTCCAGTGGATTGATGATCAGAAGGTTCCCTATGCTACTAAAGCAAAGGAGTGGCTTGGATTTGACAACGAGGAGAGCTATGCAACAAAGGTATTTAGACCTACCAGTATTGCTTAGAAGTAAGGGATATAGAATGCAGTGGTTTCGGATCCTAGCATGTTTGTATAAAGGGATTAATTACTGTGTTTGTATATATATACCTACTACCTACTGTACTTATACTGTACTTCTCATTTCGTAACTGTACATATCCTATTTTGTCTACAGTATCATGTCCTTGCACAATATACATGTATATCTACGATAACATGTTTTTCACTATATCACTATTTACACTTCTGGTTAGACGCTAAACTGCATTTTGTTGTCTGGTACTTGTACTCTGCAATGACAATACAGTTGAATCTAATCTAATCTACTGTTAGGTGTTGCAACTGTATCAAAGTCATCAGAAGACTCTACTGTCTCTGTCTCCATGTTTTCTCTCATCCTCTCACTCCCTCACTTCCTTTCCTAAGGTCCGTTATTTAAAAGACAACAAGTTTGGAGGAGCTTTCGTCTGGACTCTGGACCTGGACGATTTTGCCGGGCAGTTCTGTGGACTGGGCAACTATCCCCTGACCAACCATCTTAAATACCTCCTTGATATTGGTAAATAAATCAATAATTCCTTTCATTCTATATTTCACCAAATACACTAACAGCACCGATATCAACGGAAATACTTAGTTTTACATATACAACCATATTTGTTTGGCAATCTGGTTTATCCAGTGTTTGTCCTACTGAAGTGCCACTCTCAATAAACTGAATACTTCTCTCCTCCAGACCTGCCTCTTCTGCCTCCTCTGCCACCTCTGCCACCAAACACTCTGTAAGGGTTTCTGAGCTGGCAGACCCAGTGGGCTGTATGTGAAACCAGATGCACCTGGATCTTTCTACCAGTGTGCTGAAGGCAGAACCTTTGTCCAGATCTGCCCCCTTGGCTTAGTCTTCCAAGACAACTGTAACTGCTGCAACTGGCATCATGAATGCATCATGATACATAATATCCATATAGGCTACTGTACAGTCATGGACAAAGATATGTCCACGTCTGCTCTTTTGTCAGACAATGCACAACTTCTCCCAGAGAATTATTTTACAATTAGGTCTGGAAATGTTTGCACAGTGACACAATTTCCATTTCCCACCACAATGGATTTGAAATGAAACAATCAAGATGCAATTGAAGTGCAGACTTTCAGCTTTAATTCAAGGGTTTTGAATGAATTGAATGAATGAATGAATGTATGTATTGTATGAAACGTTTAGGAACAGCCACCATTTTAATACACAGTCCCCTATTTTCAGGGGCTCAAATGTAATTGGACAAATTGACATAATCATAAATACAATACAATGTTCATTTTTAATACTTTGTCTTGAATCCTTTGCAAGCAATGTCTACCTGAAGTCTGGAACCCATGGCCATCACCACATTTGGGGTTTCCTCCTTTGTGGTGCTTTGCCTTTACTGCAGCTGGTCTTTCTCCCTTTAGTTTTGTCTTCAGCAAGTGAAATGCATGCTTGATTGGGTTGAGATCACGTGATTGACTTGGCCATTGCAGAATATTCCACTTCTTTGCCTTAAAAAACTAATGGGTTGCTTTGGCATATGTTTTGGGTCATTGTCCATCTTACTGTGAAAAGAAAAAGCCAATCAAACATGTGAATACCAAAGCATTTGTAATTGCAACATTTGTCTGTTTCTGACGTGGTGCATTATCTGACAGAAGTGCAGGGGTGTGAATATTGTGGGCCATGACTGTACATACCCTGCTTAGTCCCCCTGCTCACTATCCTCCCCCACCCCATTTACATCACTTTGTATCACACTGTGGAATACATATTTCCAACATTTTATGTTGGATTGAAACTTTGATGAAGGCAGCTTCCTGCTGAAACATTGGTTTAATAAATAATTAGCATCAAAGCAAGAGTGTGTGGCTCTCATTCGATCTTTTACATTTTATGTAACCTACAGTAATAATAATAATAATAATATCTTGGTTTTATATAGAGCCTTTCATAAACCCAAGGACGCTTTACAGATTTTACAGACAGAAAGTCAGACAGAACAGAAAGGGGAAAAAAACACAGAGACTGACAAAACTAAACTAGGGGCCAAAGGCCTTGGTGAACAGATGAGTTTTGAGGGCTGATTTGAAGGTGTCCAGGGTAGGGGCATTTTGGATCACTGTGGGGAGAGACTTCCAAAGGGTGAGTGCTGTCACACTGAAGGCCCTGTCCCCGAAAGTCCGTAGGTTGGTGCGAGGGGTGGAAAGCAGACCCATGTCTGAAGACCGCAGGTTCCGAGATGGGGTATGTTGGCAGAGAAGGTCAGTTAAGTACTGGGGGGCGCAGGCATGGAGGGATTAGTAGGTGAAAAGGAGGATTTTGTATGTGATGCGGGACTTAACCGGAAGCCAGTGAAGGTCAATGAGGGTGGGGGTGATGTGCTGCCAGGGCTTGGTGTAGGTGAGAACCTGCAATAGTCCAGGCGGGAGTTGACGAAGGCGTGGACGAGGGTTTCGGCCACGGAGTCAGAGAGGGAAGGTCGGAGTCTGGCAATGTTTTTGAGGTGGAAGAAGGTAGATTTGGTGATGGATTTGATGTGTGACTGGAAGGAGAGGGTGGAGTCAAGGACGACGCCCAGGTTGCGGACTTCGGGAGATGGAGCAGCCGTCAATCTCAAAGATGAAGTCGCCAACCTTCCGGAGCAGCGCCTTGGGTGCCACAACCATGAGCTCTGTTTTCTTACTATTGAGTTTGAGAAGGTTTAATGTCATCCAGTTTTCTATTTTGTGCAGCCAGTTGACAAGGGACTGCATAGCAGTGGAAGTTGAGGCCGTGATGACGGAGGATCTGGCCGAGAGGAAGCACGTAGATGGTGAAGAAGAGGGGTCCAAGCACAGAGCCTTGAGGCACGCCTTGATTGACTGGGGCTGGGGGGTACTCGAGCCATTGATGGTGACAAACTGTCCCCTGTTTGAGAAGTAAGATTGGAACCAGGAGAGGGCTGTGCCGGTGACACCTAGGAGGGCGGATAGGTGGTACTTGGTACTTGTATTTATTTATGCACAATAAGGATAAGTCAATGACAGTTACCATATATCTTATGTTCAGCAATCTCTCACATCAATAAATTCAGCTTAGTTGGCACAGTACAGAAAAATACAGAAACAAATATTTTATTTCAGTTAGGTCGAGTTCAACTATTGCACCTCATTTAACTAGCATGTACCGAATTCAAAATTAAATACAATTGTACCTCATAAAAAATCATCATAGAGATCCGCCAGTAAAATATCACCAAAAATTACAGCAGAAACATAGCAACATACATTAGGTAAGTGCTTGTGAGCCAGCCAACATCATCTGTAAGTCTAGTGTAGTGAAGAGGAGTGACCGGGTAACTCGAGTGCCAGGAGAAGACACAGAAGAAGGAAAGGAAAACACAAAAGACAGTCAGTACACACACACACATGCAGGTGTGCAGGTAAGAAGGCAAAGCTGAGAGTCTTGTTGCTAAAGCATAGCTTTTTGGTGGAAAGTCAGATGATTGGGAAAGAAAAATGATGATTTGCACATTGTCAGAGCGCTTGGGTTGCTGTGATGTGAAAAAATGATTTGTTTACTGTTTCTGTTCCTGTTCCATGTTCCTGTTCCTGTTCTTTTTTTTTAGACACAATAAAAGATCTCTGCCTGCCACTGCATTCACAAACACAATGACCAAGCTCACTCTACTGGCAGGTAAAGACATTTTTCAACAATTCCCTTGAAGAAAGTTGCATGTTTTGTTTTGTTTTGTGTGATATGCTGTTTGTTGACCTTATTGAATCTGTACTTTTGAAGGTCTGTTCCTGGTCCTGTGCCATTTAGGCAGAGGTGTCAAAAGTATTCACATTCATTACTCAAGTAGAAGTATAGATACTATGGTTTAAAAAGACTTCTGTAGAAGTTGAAGTATCAACTCAAGCTTTTTACTCAAGTAAAAGTATAAAAGTACTGGTTTCAAAACTACTTAAAGTATAAAAGTAAAAGTAATGTAAGGGGGAAAAAATGCCATTAAGGACAAAAGCTTAGGCCACGCCACAGGGGCCTATAGTGCACTACCCCACCTCCCCCCAAAAAAACATTTTTCTAAAGGCCATAATGACTATTATGTTATTATTAAAATGTTAATGTTGAAAAATTTGGGATGCACTTATTTCAGACGCATTTATGCCCATTGAAAATGAACACATTTTAGTACAATGCAAATACATTAAAGAACCATATATGTGTACTACTGAGCATTAACATGTGAACACGGAAGATATGATGACTAGTTGCCTAAGTATTGTAATGGTGCAAAAAGTCAAACGTCAAAAGTCAAAAGTCAATAGCCTTTATTGGAACTGTGAGGGCAAAACCATAACAAAGTAGTGATTCAATATTTCCTGAAAAAACACACACATACACACAATCTACATCAGCATCAGAGTTACCAATAAGCTTTGTTCAGCCGCAAAAGCAGCAGGTTCTCAAAATTCTTTGAGCCAATGCATGCTCTTTTTGGCCTGAAGATCAGCCCTGCGACACTAAACAGTCTTTCACAGGCTGCTGAGGCAGGGAGTCCCGTATTAAGTTTGAGTGATAGCTGGCACACAGCTGGGAAGGTCTTCAGTACCTCTACTGTGTCTCCTGGGCACCCCAGGTACGCATCCAACTGCTGGGACGTTTCAAGAGGGCCGGTCTTCTTCAAGGAGGAAAAGAAGTCCTCTTCCTCAGACGATTGGGAGCCCTCACTGAAGTGTTTCTCGTCCTGACAGTCCAAGTGGCTTCTGATATAGTGAAGGCCTGTGGAATAAAAAACAAAAATCATGACAATTTAGACTATATGGCAGTATTGTAACTGTGTATTGGATAGTGTTGTGTGTGTGTGTGTCATTAAATGTAATTTCAAACTAATTTCACTGTCTTCATAGAAATTACACATATTAAGCGGAAGTGAGACACTTACCAAGTTTGAGGATATTTTCGTCACTTGTCCAACAGGTCTTAAATTTGGGAACTAGAATGGCTGCGGCTATCAGTTCTGGATCTGCAAGCATCTCTCCGAAGCGTTTCTCAAGGCCTGAAAGAAGTGCAGCAATCAAAGGCTCACAGAACTTGGAGGCGACTTGAAGGTGCTGTAGCTTGGTCCTTAGCAGAGTTATGGTGGGGACCAACCATCCCATCTGCACACTGGTTTCTCCCTGAAGAACATCCAGTGCCTTTGCAACTGGGCTCATTGTCTTCGCATATTCTGCAAGAAATGCAAGTTCCACTGGAGTAAACCTGTACAAAGAAGAAGAGAAAAACACAACATGGAACATTAAGTCTACTTGATGTAGCACCTTCAACTGGAGGAACTGATCATTAAAAAGGAAAAATATTGTCATCTGAGACTTTTAGAAATGAAGTTGTGTTGCTACAAATCACATTCATAGTAAATATGGGGACTGCATATTGGCATAGTGCATACGTGTTCTACAGTATTCCAAGTATAAAACTGTGACTTAATCTATTGTTAATCACTTCATTAACTGTAAGGCAGAAAAACAAGCACTTACTTGGGTGTATCTAGTTCACTGCAGACAGCTGCAAGGGCTCCCTCGCCTTGTTCTCGTGTTATTCTCACTATTCTTTCTACGGCTGAGAAGAGTGAATTCCACCTTGTAGCAACAGGCCTTACGAGTTGGAGTTTGCAGTGGTCTTCAATTACTTCAGATGCGGTGGTTGATCTTGAACTTTTATTCCACAGGCTAGAGCATTTGGCAAATGTGGACCTTGACACGCGCTTGTACAGTGGGTTGACCTCTGCTTTTGAAGCATCAACTGTGGACACTAAATTGAGGAGGTGGCAGGCGCAGCGATGGTGCTTGGGTAGCTGGTATTCTAAGTAGTCATCTTCTTCCAACAGGGCTCCGGCATCAACAAATTCAACACCCTCAAGGCTTTCCTCTTCTTCATCGTTATCATCATTTTGGCCACAATCATCCTCTTCTCCATCACCCTCTCCTACAGGTTCAGCATTGTTGTTCTCGTCAGTCTGCCCATAAACTCTGAAGGCTTTCAGGAAGTTTGATCCGTTGTCAGTTGTAGTGCGAACAATCTTCTCTCTGACATTGAATTCTGTGTGAATATCATTTAGGGCACCAGCCAGGGCAGAAAAGGTATGTGACCCTTTAAGTTGCTTGCATGCCAGGGCAGCACAGGATCTCTGCATGGTCTGGGGGTTAAACCAGTGCGCAGTGACACCAATGAAACCGCGACGGTGTGCCGTCCAGCAGTCTGTTGTTGTTGCTATGAACTCAATTTCACTAAGGGCAGCTTTCAGTTTTCTTTTCATTTCAACAGAGGCCTTTGTGACTTTGTTAACAACAGTATTACGCGTCATGACATTCGTATTTGGCTGAAGATGTTGCACAAGCTCAATGAAGCCCTGTTGCTGAACAATGTGTGGTGGGTGCAAGCCTTGGACAATGAATTTGAGGACTACTTCATCCACACTTGCCTGGGACACTCTTCGAGCCTCCCACAGCTTGGTTTGTTTGGAGGGTGGGGTCAAAGAACCTTCAGTGGATGACTTCCTTTTGAGGGCTGTTGAAGAAAGTTGCGTGTACCTCTCTAGACGAGTGGGGTGTTTCTTCTGTGGAGAAAATGAATGCACAGGCACAGATTGAGATTCATATTATTTCTCTCAAACCACAAGCTGAGACTATCTAGGACTTCCGCTGTATTAAATGTCACGCTGGAAGTTCATGAATGGAGGTCAGACTACAAGTTAGGGAGCAGTTTCACTGGTCTATGCAATTATGTTGAGCAGACCAGAATATTGCCACTTAAAGCTGTTTTAGGACCACAAGCAGCTGCTGGCATGACTGAAAAGTAACATTATTGTTAATGGCACACACCGCGCACATTTCTTCTCCCGTGGGAACATAATTAACTCTTTACAGCAACAAACACGGTAAAACTCCGACCTCAACACATGAAGGATTACAAATGAAACATTGAATCATAGCCTACTGCTAGCAAGCAAACCATGGGATGTTCTTAGCCATAGCAAACATTGCAAATTTACCATTAGTACGTTACTAGGTTACTACAAAATGTCGACTGATAATAACAAACTTTCAGCTTACCTCAATATGCTTTTTCAAATTAGACGGTGAGTTTTTGAAGGCCATTAGCTCGTGGTACTTGGGTGCGCAGAGCTTGCAGCGCATTCGAAAGGAGTTGTTTTTGCATCCAACCATTTCAAAAAATTCTTCCAGGTACGGCCAGGGATGGAGAAGGGTTGGCTGATCTTCCTGGCTATCAACCTGGTTGATGCTGGTGCTTGGTTGGGACATTTCGCTGTTATTTTGAGTCTCTGGCACGGTCACGGACATCTTTGGCTACATACATCTGCTTTCCTTGCTGGAGTGTGATTTGTGTCATGTGCAGCAGATGGAATGCATCTCGTACAAACCAATAGGGTGTCGGAATGGTATAATGTTTATACTTCTTGTCACAGCTCCGCCCCTGGCTCATCAGACGTCGATCAGTGAACGATTAAGAGCGCCCCTGGCTCATCAGACATCAATCAGTGGACGATTAAGAGCGCCCCTGGCTCATCAGACGTCGATCAGTGAACGATTAAGAGCGCCCCTGGCTCATCAGACGTCGATCAGTGAACGATTAAGAGCGCCCCTGGCTCATCAGACATCAATCAGTGGACGATTAAGAGCGCCCCTGGCTCATCAGACGTCGATCAGTGAACGATTAAGAGCGCCCCTGGCTCATCAGACGTCGATCAGTGAACGATTAAGAGCGCCCCTGGCTCATCAGACATCAATCAGTGGACGATTAAGAGCGCCCCTGGCTCATCAGACGTCGATCAGTGAACGATTAAGAGCGCCCCTGGCTCATCAGACGTCGATCAGTGAACGATTAAGAGCGCCCCTGGCTCATCAGACGTCGATCAGTGAATGATTAAGAGCGCCCCTGGCTCATCAGACGTCGATCAGTGAACGATTAAGAGCGCCCCTGGCTCATCAGACATCAATCAGTGGACGATTAAGAGCGCCCCTGGCTCATCAGACGTCGATCAGTGAACGATTAAGAGCGCCCCTGGCTCATCAGACATCAATCAGTGGACGATTAAGAGCGCCCCTGGCTCATCAGACGTCGATCAGTGAACGATTAAGAGCGCCCCTGGCTCATCAGACGACTTATCTGGATAGGTTTTTTTTGTGTGTGTTTTTTTTAACGATGAAAAGCTGTAATGAAAACAAGCTGAAATGCAATAGGAGTAACGAGGCTATTTTTAAAATGTAAGGAGTAGAAAGTACAGATAATTGCGTGAAAATGTAAGGAGTAGAAGTAAAAAGTCGGCTGAAAAATAATTACTCCAGTAAAGTATAGATACCCAAAATTTCTACTTAAGTAAGGTAACGAAGTATTTGTACTTCGTTACTTGACACCTCTGCATTTAGGTAAGATAACCCACTTCTCCAACGCTGAAAACAGTAGCACTGCACATATCTTAACTGTACACATCCTCGTCTTTGTCTGTACATATCACGTTGTACATATGTCTGTCCATACTTTTATGGCTTTTGCACTTTGGTGCAATCTGCCGAACTGCATTTCATTGTCTGTACTTGTACTCTGTCAATGACAATTAAATTGAATCTGAATCTGAAGTATCACAGAGACAAAGTAATCACATCTTACCTACAGTATCAAAATACTGTATTACATGTCATGTTGCCTTGAAATATATATATATACAGTGGTTTAGAACAATGTTCTATATCTATTAGCAAAATCATATATTGCAATCTTCTCTTGTCCAAGGCTCTACCTCGCAGCTGGTATGCTACTTTACCAACTGGGCCCAGTACAGGCCTGGAACTGGAAAGTACATGCCAACTGATATTGACCCTTTCCTTTGCACCCACCTGATCTACGCCTTCTCCATCATCAATACCGCCAACGAGCTGACCACCTTTGAGTGGAATGATGAGACTCTATACAGATCCTTCAACGGACTGAAAGACAGGTTGGTATTTCATAGAAGGTATAGATTTCATGGGAGGTTTTGCTGTTTGCTGACAATTGTGTTTGTGTTATCCAACAGAAACCCTAAACTTAAAACACTCTTGGCAGTTGGTGGATGGAACTTTGGCACCAAGCAGTAAGATTTACTTTTTAGTTTGTTTTATTCTACATGGATAACCAGCAGTGTAATGTTTTGTGTTCATAATATAACACTCTACCACTATCAGTAGCAAATGATCATTTCGTCTAATTCTCCTTAGGTTCACAGCGATGGTGTCGTCCCCAGCCAACAGACAGACGTTCATCCAGTCCTCTATCAGTTTCCTGCGGAAGCACGGCTTTGATGGGCTGGATCTGGACTGGGAGTACCCTGGAGCACGAGGGAGCCCCCCAGAGGACAAACAGAGATTCACACTGTTGTGCAAGGTCAAAGAACCGACATTTGAATAGAATAGACAAGAGTAGACGTTGTTAACATCAGAACTATCAACATCAACTGCTACCTAGCGCTGGATCGTCTCCAGTTCAGCAAAAGATATCTAACAATCTGGCCAGGTCCAAACCAGTGGAACTCACAGATGTAAAGTACAGTCCTTTCTAGTACAATCCTTTCTAGGCCCAATCAAAAACTGTTCGAGCTATTGCCGTCAGGGAAACAGTACTGAAGCCTCTGGGCTAAAACCCAGAGGCTAACAAACAGCTATTTCCCCCAGGCTCTTGGAGATACACACTGGAAGAATACTAAAAACTGGTTGAGTAATTTACTACCGTACTGTATTGTAGTATATTGCATGTCATATCATCGTACTCTGCACAGCATCTTTTGCACTATTGAAGCCACTGTAAAATCCATCACTTTATTACTCTCTCAATGTGTACTTTTTTTACTTACTTATGTTACTTATTATTATTATTATTATTATTATTATTGTTGTTGTTGTTGTTGTTGTTGTTGTTATTATGTTTTGTATTTATTTATCTGAATGCTGCAATGTTGAGGAGCCAAAGCCAAAGATGTTTACTCTTAGGTACTTA
The DNA here is from genome assembly GCF_963989245.1 of Nansenia antarctica. Lineage (NCBI taxonomy): Eukaryota > Metazoa > Chordata > Actinopteri > Argentiniformes > Microstomatidae > Nansenia > Nansenia antarctica. Next base: position 19,519,868 of record NC_137676.1, on the reverse strand, counting down.
AGTAAGAACAGTAAGTACAGTAAGGTGTAATAAAAGTGATTATTTTGTGTAATAAACCCCTCTCTCTACTGTAGGAGCTGCTGGAGGCCTATGAGGCTGAGGGCAAGACCACTGGCCGCCCCAGACTAATGCTCACTGCAGCAGTGCCTGCTGGGAAAGGAAACATCGATAGTGGCTACGAAATTGCAGAGATAAGCAGGTAAAAAAAAAAATCGATGTTGAGGAACCACCAAAGCCAAAGAATTGTACTCTTGTGTACTTGTACAGTAAGATGTAATAAAAGCAATTCTGATTCTGAAATACACATTTTCAAGTATTAATATTCTTAATGCAATACGTTTTATGACCCAGTAGCATAACATGCCTGCGTGACAGTGGACTTGCCTGCCATTTAAATCCCATTCCAAACCTGCCTGCCATTTTAGATACCTGGACTTCATTAGTGTGATGACATATGACTTCCATGGTGGCTGGGAGAGTGTCACAGGACACAACAGCCCATTGTACAGAGGGTCCCACTACACTGGCGAGCTCATCTACTTCAACACTGTGAGAAAACGGCTTCTGATTTGGATAAAATTGCACATTCTCCATCATGCTGGTGGTCTGCATATCAAAAATGAGCTTCGCATATTTATGTAAATCTCTCTCTCTTTCTCTGTCTCTCTCTCTCTCTCTCTGTCTCCATCTTTCTGCCAGGACTATGCCATGAAGTACTGGCGAGACCAGGGCACCCCTATGGAGAAGCTGAGGATGGGCTTTGCTACATACGGGCGTGTGTTCCACCTAGCCTCTGAAGCTAGTAGTGGGGTGGGAGCCCCTACCAGCGGTGCTGCCACCGCCGGCAAATACACCAGGGAGGCTGGCTTCTGGTCCTACTATGAGGTAAAACTTCAGGCAGACACCTAGGCCCACTCGAGGGTGGCAGAGAGTGTGGATATCTTTAAAAGAAAGCTTAAAACGGGCTTAAAAACTGGCTTTTATCTTGGGTTTATCTGAACTTGCACTTTTACTCCTATTTCTTATCTCCTACCTCTTGTTTTATTGTATTGTTCTTTATTTACTATTGTTTTTATGTTCAGCACTTGGGGTTGCCTTCAATGCTGACTTGTGCTATATAAATAAAGTGTGTTTGATTGATTGATTCAGGCTTGTGACATACAGTACTTCATTTCATGACATTTGATCTGAACATGTTGCACATCTTGTTTCTAGATCTGCACGTTCCTCCAAGGAACCAGTGTCCAGTGGATTGATGATCAGAAGGTTCCCTATGCTACTAAAGCAAAGGAGTGGGTTGGATTTGACAACAAGGAGAGCTATGCAACAAAGGTATTTACACCTACCAGTATTGCTTAGAAGTAAGGGATATAGAATGCAGTGGATTCGGATCCTAGCAGCTTTTGTATAAAGGGATTAATTTCTGTTTGTATAGAGGGATTAATTTGTCGTGGGTATGAGTACTTCTCTTGTATATACCTACTGTACTACTTTACTGTATCATTTCATAACTGTACATATCCTATTTTGTCTACAGTATCATGTCCTTGCACAATATACATGTCTACGATAACATGTTTTTCACTATATCACTATTTACACTTCTGGTTAGACGCTAAACTGCATTTTGTTGTCTGGTACTTGTACTCTGCAATGACAATAAAGTTGAATCTAATCTAATCTACTGTTAGGTGTTGCAACTGTATCAAAGTCATCAGAAGACTCTACTGTCTCTCCATCTCCATGTTTTCTCTCATCCTCTCACTCCCTCACTTCCTTTCCTAAGGTCCGTTATTTAAAAGACAACAAGTTTGGAGGAGCTTTCGTCTGGACTCTGGACCTGGACGATTTTGCCGGGCAGTTCTGTGGACTGGGCAACTACCCCCTGACCAGCCATCTTAAAAACCTCCTTGATATTGGTAAATAAATCACCTATCAATAATTCCTTTCATTATATATTTGACCAAATACACTAACAGCACCGATATCAAAGGAAATACTTAGTTTTACATATACAACCATATTTTGGGGGCAATCTGGTTACTTATATTTATCCAGCATAAAATGTTTGTGTTTGTCCTACTGAAGTGCCACTCTCAATAAACGGAATACTTCTGTCGTGGATATAATTGATTCTTAATAGATTTAGTAGAACTTACAAAGCACAAAGAGCTTAGTCTCCAAAGAGGCCTTTTATTAAGCCAAGTTACATGAGCGCAGAGAGAAATGAGCAGACCAATAAGCAAGAAGCAGCCAATGATGGGTGCGACTCATATTTATAGATTGTCCTTGGTCATGAGGTCACTATTCTTGGGAACCAATCATATTATACAAATCTATGATTACACAAGTTATGGGCCCTGTCCATAGTCAGAATTATTCACTGCGCCACAGATCTTGGCCCATCCCTTACAGGAAGGAAATGGGCCTTCCTTGAGTGCTAGATTTAGCCACTACTGTAGAGAGACTTACATTTCTCAGTATAACATGATATAAAACCTTGACACTTCTCTCCTCCAGACCTGCCTCCTCTGCCACCTACACCCGCTCCAGAACCCACGGTGGTGCCTGGTAAGGGTTTCTGTGCTGGCAGACCCAGTGGGCTGTATGTGAAACCAGATGCACCTGGATCTTTCTACCAGTGTGCTGAAGGCAGAACCTTTGTCCAGATCTGCCCCGTTGGCTTAGTCTTCCAAGACAGCTGTAAATGCTGCAACTGGCCCTAGAACTGACCCACAAGTCTGTTACAACGTCTACTTATTAACAACATATTATATATTACATACAGCCCTCTGTATGTCTGTACATATATTGGATTGACAATAAAGCTGACTTTGACTTTGACTTAACAACATGCTGGGGACTACAGCTGGAAATTAGCCATGTAGACTAAAGCTGCTCCATTTACTGCTTTACTGCTGTTAATTAATGAGGGCTATCCACATAAACATGTGAAAACCAAAGCATTTGTAATTGCAACATTTTTCTGTTAGTGGTGCATTATCTGACAGAAGTGCAGGGGTGTGAATATTTTGGGCCATGACTGTACATACCCTGCTTAGTCCCCCTGCTCACTATCCTCCCCCACCCCATTTACATCACTTTGTATCACACTGTGGAATACATATTTCCAACATTTAATGTTGGATTGAAACTTTGATGAAGGCAGCTTCCTGCTGAAACATTGGTTTAATAAATAATTAGCATCAAAGCAAGAGTGTGTGGCTCTCATTCGATCTTTTACATTTTATGTAACCTACAGTAATAATAATAATAATAATAATAATATTGTGGTTTTATATAGAGCCTTTCATAAACCCAAGGACGCTTTACAGATTTTACAGACAGAAAGTCAGACAGAACAGAAAAAACAACAACACAGAGACAGTGACAAAACTAAACTAGGGGCCAAAGGCCTTGATGAACAGATGAGTTTTGAGGGCTGATTTGAAGGTGTCCAGGGTAGGGGCATTGCGGATCACTGTGGGGAGAGAGTTCCAAAGGGTGAGTGCTGTCACACTGAAGGCTCTGTCCCCAAAGGTCCGTAGGTTGGTGCGGGGGGTGGAAAGCAGACCCATGTCTGAAGACCGCAGGTTCCGAGATGGGGTATGTTGGCAGAGAAGGTCAGTTAAGTACTGGGGGTCGCAGGCATGGAGGGATTCGTAGGTGAGAAGGAGGATTTTGTATGTGATGCGGGACTTAACCGGAAGCCAGTGAAGGTCAATGAGGGTGGGGGTGATGTGCTGCCAGGGCTTGGCGTAGGTGAGAACCTGCAATAGTCCAGGCGGGAGGTGACGAAGGCGTGGACGAGGGTTTCGGCCACGGAGTCAGAGGGAAGGTCGGCAATGTTTTTGAGGTGGAAGAAGGTAGATTTGGTGATGGATTTGATGTGTGACTGGAAGGAGAGGGTGGAGTCAAGGACGACGCCCAGGTTGCGGACTTCGGGAGATGGAGCAGCCGTCAACCTCAAGGATTGAAGTCGCCAACCTTCCGGAGCAGCGCCTTGGGTGCCACAACCATGAGCTCTGTTTTCTTACTATTGAGTTTGAGAAGGTGTAATGTCATCCAGTTTTCTATTTTGTGCAGCCAGTTGACAAGGGACTGCATAGCAGTGGAAGTTGAGGCCGTGATGACGGAGGATCTGGCCGAGAGGAAGCACGTAGATGGTGAAGAAGAGGGGTCCAAGCACAGAGCCTTGAGGCACGCCTTGATTGACTGGGGCTGGGGGGTACTCGAGCCATTGATGGTGACAAACTGTTCCCTGTTTGAGAAGTAAGATTGGAACCAGGAGAGGGCTGTGCCGGTGACACCTAGGAGGGCGGATAGGTGGTACTTGGTACTTGTATTTATTTATGCACAATTAGGATAAGTCAATGACAGTTACCATATATCTTATGTTCAGCAATCTCTCACATCAATAAATTCAGCTTAGTTGGCACAGTACAGAAAAATACAGAAACAAATATTTTATTTCAGTTAGGTCGAGTTCAACTATTGCACCTCAATTAACTAGCATGTACCGAATTCAAAATTAAATACAATTGTACCTCATAAAAAATCATCATAGAGATCCGCCAGTAAAATATCACAAACAATTACAGCAGAAACATAGCAACATACATTAGGTAAGTGCTTGTGAGCCAGCCAACATCATCTGTAAGTCTAGTGTAGTGAAGAGGCGTGACCGGGTAACTCGAGTGCCAGGAGAAGACACAGAAGAAGGAAAGGAAAACACAAAAGACAGTCAGTACACACACACATGCAGGTGTGCAGGTAAGAAGGCAAAGCTGAGAGTCTTGTTGCTAAAGCATAGCTTTTTGGTGGAAAGTCAGATGATTGGGAAAGAAAAATTATGATTTGCACATTGTCAGAGCACTTGGGTTGCTGTGATGTGAAAAAACGATTTGTTTACTGTTTCTGTTCCTGTTCCATGTTCCTGTTCCTGTTCTTTTTTTTTCTTTTAGACACGATAAAAGATCCTCTCTCTGCCTGCCACTGCATTCACAAACACAATGACCAAGCTCACTCTACTGGCAGGTAAAGACATTTTTCAACAATTCCCTTGAAGAAAGTTGCATGTTTTGCTTTGTTTTGTTTGTGTGATATGCTCTTTGTTGAGCTCATTGAATCTGTACTTTTGAAGGTCTGTTCCTGGTCCTGTGCCATTTAGGTAAGATAACCCACTTCTCCAACGCTGAAAACAGTAGCATAGAATAGAGACATATCATACTGCACATATCTTAACTGTACACATCTTCACCTTTGTCTGTACATATCACGCTGTACATATGTCTGTCCATACTTTTATGGCTTTTGCACTTTGGTGCAATCTGGTTAAATGCCGAACTGCGTTTCGTTGTCTCTGAATCTGAAGTATCACAGAGACAAAGTAATCACATCATACCTACAGTATCAAAATACTGTATTACATGACATGTTGCCTTGAAATATAGATATACAGTGGTTTAGAACAATGTTCTATATCTATTAGCAAAATAATATATTGCAATCTTCTCTTGTCCAAGGCTCTACCTCGCAGCTGGTATGCTACTTTACCAACTGGGCCCAGTACAGGCCTGGAACTGGAAAGTACATGCCAACTGATATTGACCCTTTCCTTTGCACCCACCTGATCTACGCCTTCTCCATCATCAATACCGCCAACGAGCTGACCACCTTTGAGTGGAATGATGAGACTCTATACAGATCCTTCAACGGACTGAAAGACAGGTTGGTATTTCATAGAAGGTTTTGATTTCATGGGAGGTTTTGCTGTTTGCTGACAATTGTGTTTGTGTTATCCAACAGAAACCCTAAACTTAAAACACTCTTGGCAGTTGGTGGATGGAACTTTGGCACCAAGCAGTAAGATTTACTTTTTAGTTTGTTTTATTCTACATGGATAACCAGCAGTGTACTGTTTTGTGTTCATAATATAACACTCTACCACTATCAGTAGCAAATGATCATTTCGTCTAATTCTCCTTAGGTTCACAGCGATGGTGTCGTCCCCAGCCAACAGACAGACGTTCATCCAGTCCTCTATCAGTTTCCTGCGGAAGCACGGCTTTGATGGGCTGGATCTGGACTGGGAGTACCCTGGAGCACGAGGGAGCCCCCCAGAGGACAAACAGAGATTCACACTGTTGTGCAAGGTCAGAGAACCGACATTTGAATAGAATAGACAAGAGTAGACGTTGTTAACATCAGAACTATCAACATCAACTGCTACCAAGCACTGGATCGTCTCCAGTTCAGCAAAAGATATCTAACAATCTGGCCAGGTCCAAACCAGTGAAACTCACAGATGTAAAGTACAGTCCTTTCTAGTACAATCCTTTCTAGGCCCAATCAAAAACTGTTCAAGCTATTGCCGTCAGGGAAACAGTACTGAAGCCTCTGGGCTAAAACCCAGAGGCTAACAAACAGCTATTTCCCCCAGGCTCTTGGAGATACACACTGGAAGAATACTAAAAACTGGTTGAGTAATTTACTACCGTACTGTATTGTAGTATATTGCATGTCATATCATCGTACTCTGCACAGCATCTTTTGCACTATTGAAGCCACTGTAAAATCCATCACTTTATTACTCTCTCAATGTGTACTTTTTTTACTTACTTATGTTACTTATTATTATTATTATTATTATTATTATTATTATTATTATTGTTGTTGTTGTTATTATGTTTTTTATTTATTTATCTGAATGCTGCAATGTTGAGGAGCCAAAGCCAAAGATGTTTACTCTTAGGTACTTAAGTAAGAACAGTAAGTACAGTAAGGTGTAATAAAAGTGATTATTTTGTGTAATAAACCCCTCTCTCTACTGTAGGAGCTGCTGGAGGCCTATGAGGCTGAGGGCAAGACCACTGGCCGCCCCAGACTAATGCTCACTGCAGCAGTGCCTGCTGGGAAAGGAAACATCGATAGTGGCTACGAAATTGCAGAGATAAGCAGGTAAAAAAAAAAAACGACGTTGAGGAACCACCAAAGCCAAAGAATTGTACTCTTGTGTACTTGTACAGTAAGATGTAATAAAAGCAATTCTGATTCTGAAATACACATTTTCAAGTATTAATATTCTTAATGCAATACGTTTTATGACCCAGTAGCATAACATGCCTGCGTGACAGTGGACTTGCCTGCCATTTAAATTCCATTCCAAACCTGCCTGCCATTTTAGATACCTGGACTTCATTAGTGTGATGACATATGACTTCCATGGTGGCTGGGAGACTGTCACAGGACACAACAGCCCATTGTACAGAGGGTCCCACGACACTGGCGAGCTCATCTACTACAACACTGTGAGAAAACGGCTTCTGATTTGGATAAAATTGCACATTCTACATCATGCTGGTGGTCTGCATATCAAAAATGAGCTTAGCATATTTATGTAAATCTCTCTCTCTTTCTCTGTCTCTCTCTCTCTCTCTCTCTCTCTCTCTCTCTCTCTCTCTCTCTCTGTCTCCATCTTTCTGCCAGGACTATGCCATGAAGTACTGGCGAGACCAGGGCGCCCCTGTGGAGAAGCTGAGGATGGGCTTTGCTACATACGGGCGTGTGTTCCACCTAGCCTCTGAAGCTAGTAGTGGGGTGGGAGCCCCTACCAGCGGTGCTGCCACCGCCGGCAACTACACCAAGGAGGCTGGCTTCTGGTCCTACTATGAGGTAAAACTTCAGGCAGACACCTAGGTCCACTATATCTTTAAAAGAAAGCTTAAAACGGGCTTAAAAACTGGCTTTTATCTTGGGTTTATCTGAACTTGCATTTTTACTCCTATTTCTTATCTCCTACCTCTTGTTTTATTGTATTGTTCTTTATTTACTATTGTTTTTATGTTCAGCACTTGGGGTTGCCTTCAATGCTGACTTGTGCTATATAAATAAAGTGTGTTTGATTGATTGATTGATTGATTGATTGATTCAGGCTTGTGACATACAGTACTTCATTTCATGACATTTGATCTGAACATGTTGCCCATCTTGTTTCTAGATCTGCACGTTCCTCCAAGGAACCAGTGTCCAGTGGATTGATGATCAGAAGGTTCCCTATGCTACTAAAGCAAAGGAGTGGGTTGGATTTGACAACAAGGAGAGCTATGCAACAAAGGTATTTACACCTACCAGTATTGCTTAGAAGTAAGGGATATAGAATGCAGTGGATTCGGATCCTAGCAGCTTTTGTATAAAGGGATTACTTTCTGTTTGTATAGAGGGATTAATTTGTCGTGGGTATGAGTACTTCTCTTGTATATACCTACTGTACTACTTTACTGTATCATTTCATAACTGTACATATCCTATTTTGTCTACAGTATCATGTCCTTGCACAATATACATGTATATCTACGATAACATGTTTTTCACTATATCACTATTTACACTTCTGGTTAGATGCTAAACTGCATTTTGTTGTCTGGTACTTGTACTCTGCAATGACAATAAAGTTGAATCTAATCTAATCTACTGTTAGGTGTTGCAACTGTATCAAAGTCATCAGAAGACTCTACTGTCTCTCCGTCTCCATGTTTTCTCTCATCCTCTCACTCCCTCTCTTCCTTTCCTAAGGTCCGTTATTTAAAAGACAACAAGTTTGGAGGAGCTTTCGTCTGGACTGTGGACCTGGACGATTTTGCCGGGCAGTTCTGTGGACTGGGCAACTACCCCCTGACCAGCCATCTTAAAAACCTCCTTGATATTGGTAAATAAATCACCTATCAATAATTCCTTTCATTATATATTTGACCAAATACACTAACAGTACCGATATCAAAGGAAATACTTAGTTTTACATATACAACCATATGTTTGGGGCAATCTGGTTACTTATATTTATCCAGCATAAAATGTTTGTTTGTCCTACTGAAGTGCCACTCTCAATAAACGGAATACTTCTGTCGTGGATATAATTGATTCTTAATAGATTTAGTAGAACTTACAAAGCACAAAGAGCTTAGATCAATTGTCTCCAAAGAGGCCTTTTATTAAGCCAAGTTACATGAGCGCAGAGAGAAATGAGCAGACCAATAAGCAAGAAGCAGCCAATGATGGGTGCGACTCATATTTATAGATTGTCCTTGGTCATGAGGTCACTATTCTTGGGAACCAATCATATTATACAAATCTGTGATTACACAAGTTATGGGCCCTGTCCATAGTCAGAATTATTCACTGCGCCACAGATCTTGGCCCATCCCTTACAGGAAGGAAATGGGCCTTCCTTGAGTGCTAGATTTCGCCACTACTGTAGAGAGACTTACATTTCTCAGTATAACATGATATAAAACCTCGACACTTCTCTCCTCCAGACCTGCCTCCTCTGCCACCTACACCCGCTCCAGAACCCACGGTGGTGCCTGGTAAGGGTTTCTGTGCTGGCAGACCCAGTGGGCTGTATGTGAAACCAGATGCACCTGGATCTTTCTACCAGTGTGCTGAAGGCAGAACCTTTGTCCAGAACTGCCCCGTTGGCTTAGTCTTCCAAGACAGCTGTAAATGCTGCAACTGGCCCTAGAACTGCCCCACAAGTCTGTTACAACGTCTACTTATTAACAACATATTATATATTACATACAGCCCTCTGTATGTCTGTACATATATTGGATTGACAATAAAGCTGACTTTGACTTTGACTTTGACTTAACAACATGCTGGGGACTACAGCTGGAAATTAGCCATGTAGACTAAAGCTGCTCCATTTACTGCTTTACTGCTGTTAATTAATGAGGGCTATTCAAATAAACATGTGAATACCAAAGCATTTTTAATTGCAAAATGTTTCTGTTAGTGGTGCATTATCTGACAGAAGTGCAGGGGTGTGAATATTTTGGGCCATGACTGTACATACCCTGCTTAGTCCCCCTGCTCACTATCCTCCCCCACCCCATTTACATCACTTTGTATCACACTGTGGAATACATATTTCCAACATTTTATGTTGGATTGAAACTTTGATGAAGGCAGCTTCCTGCTGAAACATTGGTTAAATAAATAATTTGCATCAAAGCAAGAGTGTGTGGCTCTCATTCGATCTTTTACATTTGATGTAACCTACAGTAATAATAATAATAATAATATCTTGGTTTTATATAGAGCCTTTCATAAACCCAAGGACGCTTTACAGATTTTACAGACAGAAAGTCAGACAGAACAGAAAGGGGAAAAAAAACACAGAGACTGACAAAACTAAACTAGGGGCCAAAGGCCTTGGTGAACAGATGAGTTTTGAGGGCTGATTTGAAGGTGTCCAGGGTAGGGGCATTTTGGATCACTGTGGGGAGAGACTTCCAAAGGGTGAGTGCTGTCACACTGAAGGCCCTGTCCCCGAAAGTCCGTAGGTTGGTGCGAGGGGTGGAAAGCAGACCCATGTCTGAAGACCGCAGGTTCCGAGATGGGGTATGTTGGTAGAGAAGGTCAGTTAAGTACTGGGGGTCGCAGGCATGGAGGGATTCGTAGGTGAGAAGGAGGATTTTGTATGTGATGCGGGACTTGACCGGAAGCCAGTGAAGGTCAATGAGGGTGGGGGTGATGTGCTGCCAGGGCTTGGCGTAGGTGAGAACCTGCAATAGTCCAGGCGGGAGGTGACGAAGGCGTGGACGAGGGTTTCGGCCACGGAGTCAGAGGGAAGGTCGGCAATGTTTTTGAGGTGGAAGAAGGTAGATTTGGTGATGGATTTGATGTGTGACTGGAAGGAGAGGGTGGAGTCAAGGACGACGCCCAGGTTGCGGACTTCGGGAGATGGAGCAGCCGTCAATCTCAAGGATGAAGTCGCCAACCTTCCGGAGCAGCGCCTTGGGTGCCACAACCATGAGCTCTGTTTTCTTACTATTGAGTTTGAGAAGGTTTAATGTCATCCAGTTTTTTATTTTGTGCAGCCAGTTGACAAGGGACTGCATAGCAGTGGAAGTTGAGGCCGTGATGACGGAGGATCTGGCCGAGAGGAAGCACGTAGATGGTGAAGAAGAGGGGTCCAAGCACAGAGCCTTGAGGCACGCCTTGATTGAATGGGGCTGGGGGGTACTCGAGCCATTGATGGTGACAAACTGTTCCCTGTTTGAGAAGTAAGATTGGAACCAGAAGAGGGCTGTGCCGGTGACACCTAGGAGGGCGGATAGGTGGTACTTGGTACTTGTATTTATTTATGCACAATAAGGATAAGTCAATGACAGTTACCATATATCTTATGTTCAGCAATCTCTCACATCAATAAATTCAGCTTAGTTGGCACAGTACAGAAAAATACAGAAACAAATATTTTATTTCAGTTAGGTCGAGTTCAACTATTGCACCTCAATTAACTAGCATGTACCGAATTCAAAATTAAATACAATTGTACCTCATAAAAAATCATCATAGAGATCCGCCAGTAAAATATCACAAACAATTACAGCAGAGACATAGCAACATACATTAGGTAAGTGCTTGTGAGCCAGCCAACATCATCTGTAAGTCTAGTGTAGTGAAGAGGCGTGACCGGGTAACTCGAGTGCCAGGAGAAGACACAGAAGAAGGAAAGGAAAACACAAAAGACAGTCAGTACACACACACACACATGCAGGTGTGCAGGTAAGAAGGCAAAGCTGAGAGTCTTGTTGCTAAAGCATAGCTTTTTGGTGGAAAGTCAGATGATTGGGAAAGAAAAATTATGATTTGCACATTGTCAGAGCGCTTGGGTTGCTGTGATGTGAAAAAACGATTTGTTTACTGTTTCTGCTCCTGTTCCATGTTCCTGTTCCTGTTCTTTTTTTTTAGACACAATAAAAGATCTCTGCCTGCCACTGCATTCACAAACACAATGACCAAGCTCACTCTACTGGCAGGTAAAGACATTTTTCAACAATTCCCTTGAAGAAAGTTGCATGTTTTGTTTTGTTTTGTTTGTGTGATATGCTGTTTGTTGACCTTATTGAATCTGTACTTTTGAAGGTCTGTTCCTGGTCCTGTGCCATTTAGGTAAGATAACCCACTTCTCCAACGCTGAAAACAGTAGCACTGCACATATCTTAACTGTACACATCCTCGTCTTTGTCTGTACATATCACGCTGTACATATGTCTGTCCATACTTTTATGGCTTTTGCACTTTGGTGCAATCTGCCGAACTGCATTTCATTGTCTGTACTTGTACTCTGTCAATGACAATTAAATTGAATCTGAATCTGAAGTATCACAGAGACAAAGTAATCACATCTTACCTACAGTATCAAAATACTGTATTACATGTCATGTTGCCTTGAAATATATATATACAGTGGTTTAGAACAATGTTCTATAGGCCGGTTTCACAGACAAGGCTTAAGCCTAGTCCTGGACTAAATCACACTTTCAATGTAAAATCTCCATTGAAGATGCTTTTTAGTCCAGGACTAGGCTTAAGCCTTGTCTGTGAAACCGGCCCTATATCTATTAGCAAAATCATATATTGCAATCTTCTCTTGTCCAAGGCTCTACCTCGCAGCTGGTATGCTACTTTACCAACTGGGCCCAGTACAGGCCTGGAACTGGAAAGTACATGCCAACTGATATTGACCCTTTCCTTTGCACCCACCTGATCTACGCCTTCTCCATCATCAATACCGCCAACGAGCTGACCACCTTTGAGTGGAATGATGAGACTCTATACAGATCCTTCAACGGACTGAAAGACAGGTTGGTATTTCATAGAAGGTATAGATTTCATGGGAGGTTTTGCTGTTTGCTGACAATTGTGTTTGTGTTATCCAACAGAAACCCTAAACTTAAAACACTCTTGGCAGTTGGTGGATGGAACTTTGGCACCAAGCAGTAAGATTTACTTTTTAGTTTGTTTTATTCTACATGGATAACCAGCAGTGTACTGTTTTGTGTTCATAATATAACACTCTACCACTATCAGTAGCAAATGATCATTTCGTCTAATTCTCCTTAGGTTCACAGCGATGGTGTCGTCCCCAGCCAACAGACAGACGTTCATCCAGTCCTCTATCAGTTTCCTGCGGAAGCACGGCTTTGATGGTCTGGATCTGGACTGGGAGTACCCTGGAGCACGAGGGAGCCCCCCAGAGGACAAACAGAGATTCACACTGTTGTGCAAGGTCAGAGAACCGACATTTGAATAGAATAGACAAGAGTAGACGTTGTTAACATCAGAACTATCAACATCAACTGCTACCAAGCGCTGGATCGTCTCCAGTTCAGCAAAAGATATCTAACAATCTGGCCAGGTCCAAACCAGTGAAACTCACAGATGTAAAGTACAGTCCTTTCTAGTACAATCCTTTCTAGGCCCAATCAAAAACTGTTCGAGCTATTGCCGTCAGGGAAACAGTACTGAAGCCTCTGGGCTAAAACCCAGAGGCTAACAAACAGCTATTTTCCCCAGGCTCTTGGAGATACACACTGGAAGAATACTAAAAACTGGTTGAGTAATTTACTACCGTACTGTATTGTAGTATATTGCATGTCATATCATCGTACTCTGCACAGCATCTTTTGCACTATTGAAGCCACTGTAAAATCCATCACTTTATTACTCTCTCAATGTGTACTTTTTTTACTTACTTATGTTACTTATTATTATTATTATTATTGTTGTTGTTGATGTTGTTGTTATTATGTTTTTTATTTATTTATCTGAATGCTGCAATGTTGAGGAGCCAAAGCCAAAGTTGTTTACTCTTAGGTACTTAAGTAAGAACAGTAAGTACAGTAAGGTGTAATAAAAGTGATTATTTTGTGTAATAAACCCCTCTCTCTACTGTAGGAGCTGCTGGAGGCCTATGAGGCTGAGGGCAAGACCACTGGCCGCCCCAGACTAATGCTCACTGCAGCAGTGCCTGCTGGGAAAGGAAACATCGATAGTGGCTACGAAATTGCAGAGATAAGCAGGTAAAAAAAAAAATACGACGTTGAGGAACCACCAAAGCCAAAGAATTGTACTCTTGTGTACTTGTACAGTAAGATGTAATAAAAGCAATTCTGATTCTGAAATACACATTTTCAAGTATTAATATTCTTAATGCAATACGTTTTATGACCCAGTAGCATAACATGCCTGCGTGACAGTGGACTTGCCGGCCATTTAAATTCCATTCCAAACCTGCCTGCCATTTTAGATACCTGGACTTCATTAGTGTGATGACATATGACTTCCATGGTGGCTGGGAGAGTGTCACAGGACACCACAGCCCATTGTACAGAGGGTCCCACGACACTGGCGAGCTCATCTACTTCAACACTGTGAGAAAACGGCTTCTGATTTGGATAAAATTGCACATTCTACGTCATGCGGGTGGTCTGCATATCAAAAATGAGCTTAGCATATTTATGTAAATCTCTCTCTCTTTCTCTCTGTCTCTCTCTCTCTCTCTCTCTCTCTGTCTCCATCTTTCTGCCAGGACTATGCCATGAAGTACTGGCGAGACCAGGGCACCCCTGTGGAGAAGCTGAGGATGGGCTTTGCTACATGATACGGGCGTGTGTTCCACCTAGCCTCTGAAGCTAGTAGTGGGGTGGGAGCCCCTACCAGCGGTGCTGCCACCCCTGGCAACTACACCAAGGAGGCTGGCTTCTGGTCCTACTATGAGGTAAAACTTCAGGCAGACTAGGCCCACTCGAGGGTGGCAGAGTGTGGATATCTTTAAAAGAAAGCTTAAAACAGGCTTAAAAAATTGCTCTTATCTTGTGTTTATCTGAACTTGCACTTTTACTCCTATTTCTTATCTCCTACCTCTTGTTTTATTGAATTGTTCTTTATTTACTATTGTTTTTATGTTCAGCACTTGGGGTTGCCTTCAATGCTGACTTGTGCTATATAAATAACGTTTGTTTGATTGATTGATTCAGGCTTGTGACATACACAGGGTATATACAGGAATCTGGAGGTTAATTTCAATACCTTTCTAAGACTTTTTAAAGACCTTGTCAATATTTTTCCAGACCTCACCGCCACTTCGAGCTGTATCCGTTTACATCAGTGACACCTTTAACTTAACAGTTTGAGTTCGCAATAGACTAGACCACTATCATACAACAGAATTTCCGGTTCATCTTTGTTTTTTAATAAAACTAATAAATTCACGAACTTTTACTAAAGGTTTTTAGGACTCAAACTCTTTGGACAGAGTCTAATTCAGAAAAATACCTACAAAATTCAAGACCTCATAAAATCGTGATAAGACTTTTTAATACTTATTAAGGGTCTTGATTTTCCCAAAATGATCCATCAAATCCATCAAATGCTCAAAGGCTATCCTGGTCATCAATAAAACAGTTACATTTTTCATGTGAAACTTTGGTGACAGCCTATAAGGCCTAGCTAACATTAGGTATGTCCTAGGTGGAAAGTTTACACTGCCTAATAATACCTCCATCCGAAACATTGTGTAGTTAAGACCCATCGCCATCGTTATCGTTTCATTCGTTTGTTTTGGTCAACTTTCTTTTACTGGCCGTTTGTTGCTAAGCAACGATCGTGGATAATTAATTATGGTTTCCCTCTATGCTTCGGACGCAAACGCCGCAGATTAATTGCGAATCGGTGCATCATCTGGGTGATGAGCTCGAGGCCTCAGACTTTTCTATCAGGTATTCTTATTGCACAGACAAACAATGCTATCAATCTAATTAACTCGCAGAACAACTTGTATACTACTGCAATTTTAAATAGTACAATGTTTGTGTAACATTTGATATGGCAACGTTTTGTCGTATCATGTTAGTGCATTGTTCTTACTGATCTGGTAGCTAACCAGCAAGCCAAACCTTGTCTCACTCTAATCTAAAAAACGATAGCTTGCTAGCTAGCCAACAATGAATGGCCGGTCGACTTTGTGGATATGAAAAGTCCCGCTAATATCGTTACGTTGAAGTTGCACCAATCAACTAGCTAATCACCTACACAATTGAGTGCATAGAAAACATTACATTCCAAAACGACTCAATTCATTGCATTCACAGCGGTTTAAGCAGCTAGTTAGCCAGAATAGCGAGAGGGTTGCATAATGGACTAACGAGCCAAGCTATGGGTGGCTAGCGACACCATGTGCAAATACAATACCAATTGGTATTATTAAAGGGGAGGAATAATCAACAAGAAAAGCATTTCCGAACTTTTTTTGAGGGGTTTATATATATATATATATATATATATATAGAGAGAGAGAGAGAGAGAGAGAGAGAGAGAGAGAGAGAGAGAGAGAGACTAGCCAAGAGGATGTTGAAGTAGATTTATTTTAACCATCTGAAAACACTTATTTCCAATGCTAATTTCTATACTTTTTTTGTATTTGAGGGTATATTCATGCATTCAGACACTTGGACCCGATGGATCCAGATATTTTTTTAGTGCCTTTGTTATTTAGTTATGACAGCAGGTGTGATCACAGGAACAGGGCCACGGGGATATTTGACAGGTGATGGGGTGCTACTCATGGAAGGTGAGCCTCTCCTGATAGAAGGCTATGACCAACTGAGGACAGCGAGTGTTTGCCTCACGGGCCGGAACCAGATCAGCCTCATCTGAGCTCTTCCTGTAGAGCAGAGGGAGAAAAAGAATAGCTCAGGACTCATACTAATTATAGACCTTTAGTAGCAAGTTTGATAAACTTCCATCATGTCAGTCATACTCTCATTTCCATGGCAACCCAAACCTTACAAACTAGCAAGGACAGAAGCGTATTTATTTAAGACATTTCTGAAAATGTCCCTAATAAAAAGGCAGATTCACATAAGTGTAAACAAAAGTTGGAAGTGCATTATGAAAAGTACGGTAGTAAGGAGGACTTCAAAAGGCAGGGAGTACGCAGGGATGGGTTATGATTCAGTTTTAGTCATTCTATAGTATGGATGTAAAACCATATAGCCTGTATACCAGCCAACTTAATGGCAATCAAATTGTCTGTGATTAATGTCCAGTATTCATTACGAGCCACCAGAATCGACCATTTAGGGCCAATCCCATTACACCCCTTCGGCTCAGTTTTGAACGTTCACGTGTAGGGGTGTCCCAATTCTTGTTTTCATTTAGAGTATGGCTCTGTTTGGAGATTTTTCATGACAAGACTACATTCAGAGCCATGGCCCTACCTCCCAGGATGCCTTGCGAATCATCAGAAATCAGATTTTGCTCTAGGCAATGTGGAAGACAACCACAAATGTCATTAGTTTCTCTGTAATTACTTGTTAATAAAGATTTGAAAAATTATAACCATATTATTATCTTAGTTTAATGTCCTTTCAATGTATTATAAACCTTTTCTTTATAACACAACCATTTTTCCATGTCGCATTTTCCCCCTTCGATGGCATGAAGCTATAGCTATGGCACTTCTTGAACCAAAACACGCAATCTAATCCGAACAGTTGTTATTATGCCATATTATTGATGGGTTATATCATGTAGCTGACTAATAACATGGACAGCGGCTGTTTCTCCAGCGTTCCTGTCATATCGGATTTTAGAACTCCATAAAAATAAATCTGCGCTCTGTGTCTAATGTTATCTATCTGACGTTACATGTTTTGTGCATGATAGTGGTGCATTTTAACATTTCATGTCGCATTTCCCCCCTTTGATGGCATATGACGCTATTGCACTTATTAAACTAAAACTGCGCTCCGTGTCTACTAACGTTATCTACCTAATGTTACATATTTTACGGCTGATTTGGGCATGATAGTCATGCATTTTGACATATTTCCATGTCGTATTTCCCCCCTTTGATGGCATATGACACCCGAATTTAACTAAAGCCACAAAGTTGTTGCACGGTTGTCCTATATCAGTGCAGACTGGCACGGTAGGAGCACAGTTGATAGCCTACAGAGCACTGTTATTCTGTCATAGTCTGATAATGAAGCATTGTTATTTGTTATTTGATGACTTGATTTGACGTGTTTGATCGATTGATAGTGTAAAACTTAAATTGTGAATGAATCACTAACGTCAATGTTTTTCTATGACACTACTGATGACCCATCAGGGTCTTGAAGGGTTGTCCCATTTAATTGGAAAAGATTTCAACCACTACCTACGCCTTGTGGCTCTGTTCAGAGGCCTTGGCTCCAAAGTGAGCAGCACTCCAAAACGAGCCGTAGGGAAGGGAATCGGGAATGGGCCTTAAAAGCCGTCCTAAAACCCCCTAGCAGCCATAACTCTCCCCTGACCCCCATCTAAGACCCTTTTTCAGTTAGGGAAAAACCCAGCAGAAAGTCAATTTTTTTTATTATCAAACTTACACCTCTGGTTTTGTCAAACCACCACCATCTGCCAATGTTATTTTACTAAATTAATCAAATCAATCAATAAGAATAACCGGTTACATTTCTAGTCAACTGTTAATCTAAATGGTAAATGGACTGACTTAAAGCGCCTTATTCCATAGCGCTTTTCCAATGGCCTCTCATTCACCCATTCATACACCAATGGTGGCAAGCTACCATGCAAGGTGCTGACCTGCTCATTGGGAGCAATTTGGGGTTCAGTGTCTTGCCCATGATACCTCGACATGTAGCCAGCCGGGGTTCGAACCAACGATCTGCCGACCTTGCGATCATTAGACGTAATCTAATAACTGTTAATCATGAACACCCCCAATTTCAAGTATTGCCATGTAGAGTTGGGTTCCAAACAAAGTTGGGTTCCAAAGTGACTACAAAAAGCAATACGAGTGAATGTGTGATTTGAGTGGGGACAACAAGTACAAGGTCGGCATTTGTGCATGTGCATCATCAACAACATCACTTCACCACTGCTGTCTGTTGCGCCGATGATCCTCTCTGGGTCAAGGTTCCTGGCAAAGCCCCGTGGCTTTTCACTCTGAAACAGACAACACAATAAATAAATTACCATTTACCACAACACAGATCAGCTCTCTGGGAACCTGCATACTTTACCTTTTTATGTGAACTGTAAGTAGGCTACACCTTGTGCAAACCAGGTCACATGAACCAGCAATGGCTCATAACGCAGGATCCCCATCTCCCGTTTGTGTAGCAGGACACTAGACTGTTGCAGGGCCTTACACCCAATTAATGTACCCCCCCCCCCCCCCCCCCCCCCCCCGCCCTCAGGGTGGACACCGAGACCCCATTTAAACCTTGCATTAAAACATTGTGTATCCAGATACTGTCCATATTGGGATTGTGTCTACATGAAAGGACAGGTGTAAATGGAAAAGACTATCTAAGTGGGTACACTTGATAACCACAGCTGCAGATCAGTCAGCACACCCAACGTAAGCGTCACAAATGATGTTCTGGCTTGAGGGTAGCAATGGGGATTACCTTAGCTGCAGCCACTGGCTTAGTTTTCTCACAAGTAGAATCCTCTGGGACCTCCCTGGGAAGAGAATAGACAGGGGACAGTGAGTCCACATTCAGAAGGGAAATTACATGTTGAATGGGAGAAGGTAGAGCTCTTACTTTTCATCCGACTCCACTTTTAGGCGCTTCTCTTCCTGAACCTACAAAATGTTTTATTTGTTACCAGGTGCATTCATCACCATAAGATTAAGTTACAATATCTGAGTGATGGGCCCCACACAGCAAGAACATCTCACCTCTTCCTCAGAGTCCTGCTCCTCTTTTTTTGGTTCCGGTTCAGCTTTTGTAGCATCTCCATTCACTTCATCAGACTTGCGCTTTTGACTGTAAGGGAGAGAGAGAAGTTTACTCTAGAGCAGCGGTTCCCAACCTTTTAGTACTCACGGCCCACTTTACAGATCTCTTCAGTATTCGCGGCCCACTCAGCAGCGCGCAGAGCGCGCGCAATTTTTTCTACGCGTGCACGCGCACGAAACGCGCACGAGCGCTCAAACGTAATTTCACCAAAAACTAGAGGGAGCGTGGCAAAAAAATAAAAATAATATAGCGGTTAAACCATTAAAGCCGAGCGGCGATGTTTTATATAGCAGGTGATCAAATACCAAGATCGTAAATGTTGTATGTGTTCAATATTTACGACCAAACATCCTTATGTGTGTGGGCAACTCCCGACTCCCGACTAGGTTGCCAGATGGGCTCTGGTTTTTTGGGTGGAATTAGCGGTTTTAGACTGTGGTTAGGGTGGAAAATGTCTATCCCATTTGGCAACCCTGCTCGCGAGTCCGGGATGGAATGTAGCCAATCAAGAAGCGAGCTGACTTCTTCTTTTCGGATGGAAATTTCGGCGCACACAACACACAATACGATCAAGGCTGTTCAATCCAAGATTTTTTATCTTTTTAAAATTAAAACGTTTTTGTAACAAAAAAATGTAAATAAAACCATTTTTTTTTTCCCCACAGGTTGGGAACCGCTGCTCTAGAGCAGAAAACACAAGAGCCTGAAATATCAAGAGAACAATCCTGAGAAGGCAACAATACTCACACTTTTGAAAACATTGATAAGATAGTAGGTTGTTTTCCAGAGCTTCTTGTGACCCTGGAATTGGCAGTAGATTCTGGAGGAAAAATACAATGAACAATATGGCATAGCATTATGGCATAGCAACTAAATTCAGGAGTCTGTATGCCTCTAAGACACTTTCACTCAAACTCACTCTTGGGCTCAGAGTCAGCTTTTCTCTTCCGGCCACCCTTTCCTTTTGGAGCAGAGGGCGACTTCATAACATCAGTCTCCTCCTGGGTGTCCATGGTGTCCATGGTGTCCATGGTTTTTGCCGGCTGTGATGTCTGCAGATTGAAAGTAAGCAAGTTCAAACGTTAGCAAATATAATTGCTGAGTGTTCTGACAGAGAAAGTTGGTTAAAATTGGTCGTTATTATCGTGACTAGAAAGTGTCTGACTATAGTTCCATAGTGTAAATAGTGTCAAAGAACTAGCAAGCTAGCTAGCTCAGACGTGATGAGATGAGCTAGTCTCCTTGCACACTTGCCAGCTAAAGAGCTAACTGGAGGCACTTTATTATTTTACTTAAAGTAGATATACTATCTTTCTTATTCTGCTAGAGTTGGGCTTCATGGTAATACCATAATGGCATATTTACAGTACATGGACAGTTGATTGAAGCATTGGAAATGTCTGTTTTTTATAGTTGGACATACGATTTTTTTTCAGGTGAGAGAGTAAAGTCAAAATGACATGATTATCTGACTGGATTGCCCACAGCAATCCAATATTCAATTATAATTATGTTATGAATTGATATGGATCAATGTATGCCTCTTATTAGATTATAAATACTCTGGTTGTTATGTTTGCCTTTTGGTTGACAGCAAAAGGGAGAGAGGAGGGTAGGGAGGGAGAGAAGGAGAGAGAGCAGGATGGTGTCGGCACACCAGAGAGAGAGAGAGCAAGAACCAGGTGAGAAAGTGGACAGGTAGTCAAGACCACATAAGTAAGTAGCCTTGAGAACCGATGGTTTTGGAGCCTAATGGCCCATACCCAGTGCGCACCAGACGTCTGTGGACGTCTTTTTTACAGCGAAATAAGGTCCGTCCGTCTGGCCCTTATTTCCACTGAATATAGCCGTTCTATTGATTGGACCGGTACGTACGTCCCCCACATATGAGCGAACGTGTAGTTGTGAAAATGTAAATGAAACATGCATGTAATATCAGTACTGCACTTCTGGTTGAATACTAAACTGCATTTTGTTGTATATAGTTGAATAAAAGTGAATCTAATCTATTAGTTCGTCAGAGATCTTTCCACGTTTGTTTGCGCTATTATTCCAATACAGCAGGTGGCGCTGTTGCAATTATTCTACCGTCATATATACAAAGACCGACCGGAAGAGGAGGAACCAAGTCAACATATTGTTGTGTTCAAATTCGCGGGATGATTGGCGAAGCTAACGGCTAACTACTTGCTACATTCAAGCAGAGACAAGATACCTATTTTTTCATCAACGGAAGCTTAGAAAAACCCACGGTAAGATGGCACATTATATTCACTACATCCGTACATTACAGACAAGGCGATCTTAGTTTAGGAAACATCATAACCACTGTCCTGTATAGTCTTTAGCACCCTGTCTGTAGCATTGCGCCTTGGCTCTTTTGACTTGTAGCTTCTCGTGATGAGTGCGAAGAACACAATTACACGAGCCAAACGGAGGAGGAAGAGGACACGGAGACAAAGAAATTCCCTCTAAGAGGAAGAAGATCAAAAGAACATATGAAGGTTTTGTTCCTGGTAAGTTAACTACTGAACTGAAAACATTTAAAGTTTGAGGATGAAATACTGCTATGGTCACAACCATGATTGTGTAATACTGCTATGGTCACAACCAAGATTGTGTGTGTGTGTGTGTGTGTGTGTGTGTGTGTGTGTGTGTGTGTGTGTGTGTGTCTTTTGAAGGGAATGACCCTGAAGGGGAACATGAACGGCCTCACACATCCAAAGCTGAAGCGACATGTGGATGCTGCCATTGACATCAGCATGGATGCTATCAAAGCGAGGTATGGGCAACAAACACTAAAGGAGCTCTGTGCTCTCTTTTGTTTTTAAAAGCATCACACCAAGGTAAATCACAAATCGATTGTGTGGACATCGCAATAAATCTTCTTTTTTAGGTTTGGTAGTTTGGTGTCAGATGAGGGCGTCAAGTCTACCCTGGACTCTTTCAAAGTCTTCAACCCTGATGCCTGGCCAAAAGACCAAGCCAGCCTACTCACTTATGGAAATGAGAGCGTTGCAGATCTGGCAAGGCATTTCCATGAGCCTCTGACAGGGTAAGAATGCATTTTAAGACATTGCATTGACAGACGTGAGACACTAGTTGCATATGTGCTAACCCAATTGCTCTCTTCTATCCTTCAGAGCGGGGTGTGATATTCCTGCCCTGCAACAGGAATGGGAAGGGCTGAAAGTACTCGTAAGCGAGAACTTCAGCGACAAAAGCTATGCTGAGCTGTGGGAGGTTCTCCTCACAAAGGACCCCTATAAGAAAGACTACCAAGTAAGGCAAAGTAGATCCAGATAGCCCTACACTTAAACACATTCATGTTTATTGTATGTATGTTGTTTTTGAATAGTGAGAGGTGAGGGTTAAAAATTAATTAAAAATGAAAATTGTTCTCCCCTTAGAACATACTGGAACTGGTCCAAATTATGTTGGCGCTCCCAATCTCGGCTGCCCAATGTGAGAGGGGGTTTTTAGCCCAGAACCGCATTAAAAGTGCAACCAGAAGTAGGCTGGCCGTTTCTACCACAGTAGACCTAATGCGAATCAGTTTGGAGGGGCCTCCGCTTGAGCAGTTTGATCCAAGTCCAGCGGTTGAAAGATGGCTTGAGCGGGCCAGGCGACCAGATTATCAAGACTGCTGGACCACAGACATTCTTTGCATTTAATTGCTCAGAATTTATGAATTTTATATGAAAGCCTGGGCTTAATTATTTATTTATTCATGAATCATTTATTAATAAATGAATATTCTTACTTCCCCTTTACATTGTGTGAGTCTCCATTTGTATTACGGCCAAGAGCCGGTTATGATAATTCTGATATGTTATGATTATGATAATTTGTTGTCGTCATACGAAAATTGCGCAATTTTCATTGTGCTACTGAAATTATTTGTGTGCTACTAAATTTGTTGACATGGTAGCACAGTGCTACCTGGGGAAAAGGTAAGCGTCAAACCCTGACCGTACTGTATTGTAGTATATTGCATGTGTAACGTTGGTCAAACAGGAGGCAAACTTCTTTCAACCACTTTTATTTATCTCTATAGCCCTGTCCGGACGGCATATAAATTACCTGAGGACCGCTGTAATATATGTTTTACCTGGGGTAATTCGGTAATTTTTATCCCGTCCGGACCGACCATGTCAGTGATTTACTCCGGGGACCCCAGTAATTATTCCGGCTGGAATTACCTACTGTTTTTCAGCAAACCCTGAGGTCCTCTGATAATTATATTACCGTCCGGATTGACATGTCAGTATTTGGTACGCATTGCATGATTTTGCGCGATATTAATACTAACATTAACAGTTTTGACCGGGGTGTGAGATCTAAGGTATTAGGTGAGCTCTGTGCAACCAATGGATGTGGATGACATTATTGACTCCCTTGAATCTCCACTATCGGATAACCAAACCACCTAAAAGGTTAATCGACGACGACGATGTAAGTGACGATGGACTGATTTCTTCTTCTGAACCAGTTCTAGCGAATTTACCTAACATTAGCTTGTAAACTGTGCAGTTTGTATGGTCTGGATCTAGCACTCTACAAATCACGGTGGCTGACAACACACAGGGATGAAGTTAGGGGTGGGAATCGCAAGGTAACTCACGTATTGATAACCGTACAATATTTTGCCCCCCCAATTCATCAACGATACATCACAATATCTGTTAACTGGTATTTCATAACGTGGTTCCAGTGTTGCAGCATTCAGGATATCTGTGTTAACTGGTATTTCATAACGTGGTTCCAGTGTTGCAGCATTTAGATGTCGTATCTGTTTTTCCCCACTTTGCGCCATTTCAGCCATTCATCTTCTTAATTTTGATAACATCACAACATTCTGATAGAACATCGACATGCTAGAAACACATAACTTCACATAATTAGATGATCACACAGCCCCAAACGCGAACACATCCCAAAACGAACGTATTTACAAAAGTCTCCCTTACCAGTAGCCTATGGCAAAGGAGAATAGTAAATCCAATCCACAAATTATGAGTATTTTGTGATCGGTAAACTGCTGTTTATTATATCGAGTGGGTACTTTAAAACGTAAAGTTTCGTGTTATGAAAAAAAACGAGTCTGCGAGTGGTTTCGGCTGCGTTCGTAAATTCGCTCTGGAAATCTGATCAGCAGTCATGGAATGCCTCTTGTCCAATCAAATTACTTGTTGTTGCTACACGTGCGTTGTGTTGTGGGTCTGACAAAACATCCGGCGGGAACAGCTTCTTCTTCTGTGATGTTAAATGGCAGCTTGCACCCGAAACGCAAACATGCATGGAGATGTTTTAATTAGGGTTGGGTATCGTTTGGGTTTTATCCGGTACCGGTACCTAACCGATACTTTAAAAACGGTACCGGTACCGAAACGGTACTTAATTCGGTACTTTTGATTTTTTAAAATGACATATAATATATATATATATATATATATATATATATATATATATATATATATATATATATAATAACACGGTCGACAACATTAAACAGCTTTTCACTTTTTTATTGCTGAGGCACAATATATATTAGTTAAATATACACTCAAATTAAAATAAATGAAAATAAAACTCCTGCTGACTGAGGCACAATATACATATATATAATATTACAGTGAAATATACACTCTGAAATATACTGAATCTCTCAGACGCCATTCACCTTGGCAAAGAAGGGAACTTTGACCAAAGACAGGGTGGAGGAAATTCACAGGGCTGTTACCAGGTTTGTGGTCAAGGGACTGCATTCCTTTTCCACTGTGGAATCTCCCTGTTTCAGGTAAAGTGACGTGAAAACAATATTTGTTTACTTTATGTTTATAAATCTGTGCCATTAGACAATTATGTCAAAACAAAACAAAAGTCAAAATGACAATAAAAAAGTCAAGAGAGGTGTCGTATATTTGCCATTATTTTTATTTTATTTTTATTTTTTTATAATATGTGTATATTTCACTGTACTACGCTCGTGAAGTCGCGCTGGAACTCTGACCAGCACTCGTGGAACGCCTCTCGTCCAATCGAATGCCTCTCGAACGCCTCTCGGTCCCTTTATGACGTCGGACCCAGTGTGCGCTTCGGCGCTCTCGGAGCGAATGTACGAACGCAGCCGAATTTACGAACACTAGCAAAATAGCTACTACTACTACTAGCTTCCGTGGCTGTGTTGTCAAACCGAGTCTGTCAACACGAAAACGGGGGTAACTATCGGTTAGTCTACGAGCTCCCTTGGCCGAGCCAACCAGCCGCTTTCTGACTTGGGATTTACTACTTGACAAACTGTCAGTTTGAACCGTCAAGCGTCTCGTGACAGAGAGACGCCAGCTGTCCTGTGTCAGTTCGTGAGCTTAGAATTATAAGTGAATAGCACTGAGTGGAAATTTAACAGGCGATGTCACGTATGTAACATCGATGTCACGCCCCCCCCCCCGTTGTGAAATGTTAATTCCCCCCCCACCCCCACAATTAGTGTAACAGATTAGTAACAGAACAAGTTATCTCTGCTGATTGAAACAAACTGTTACAGGACTCAATTTACAACAAGTCAAGCCATTTTTTTTACAAGAAACGAGAGGAAACAAGATGGACTCCGACATGGATATAACGATTGTGCACATGCGCCAACTAATGTCTAACAATTAAGTGTTCAATTATATTATATTATAGGTGAAAAATACGGGAGATTTACGGGGAAATATTTAAACGGGAGCACTGCGGGAAAGAAAGGTAAAATACGGGAGAATCCCGGGAAAAACGGGAGGGTTGACAGGTATGCGAACATTACAAATAACAATTACATATAACATGTGGAGCAACATACCTGTATGGAAGACATAGTGTTCCTCTGGTGTCTGTAATTCTTGCAAATCTGCGTATTCAAAATAACACAATACATTTTTATATAATCTGAGCTAGCAACAAAAATGCGGGAACTGAAATGTGAAACATTGCTAGCCAACATACAGAACTCTGGTATAATACAAAATGTTCACAAACGTACAATCAGTGGATACAACTATACAGAAATCATCACAATACATGTAAAAACAAATAGCACAGTACTACACCAACATTTTCACCGTATATTACAGGATTCTCCACACAAATAATAAAATACGAGGAGCGTTTTACATCGTGGACATACCTTCAGATGGTAGTGGAATACTAGCGCGACCACGGGGTACGGCAACAACAAAAGGACAAAAGAACGCGCAGACCTGCAGTACACCCAAACTCCAAAAGGGGCTCCAACAACAACCAGGGCTGCTCAAGCACAGCGAAACTCACTTTCACTCCATCACTTTATTACCCGGTTGGATCCGTCAAAACAACCGGAAGTAAACCGGAAGTAGTTTCTTGACCAGAGCTTTCGCCTCAGATGTAAAATCCGCCATTGACGAAAATCTTTAATTTGGCTCTACAAGTGTTAATATGTCATTTTATGACGTTTTTATATGTTTTCAGGCGAGAAAGTAACCATATATATTCACAAAATGTGTCCAGTTTATCAAAATAACCCGTTTATATATCTGATGTTAACATACTGACTGTGTCCGCGAATGCTATGCTATTGTTATGCTATCTGAATGGTGTACTAGTTTTCACTGAATAAATCGCGATTTCTTTCAAAGAAGGTAGCAGGTGTGTTTATGTCCATGTCAAGGAGAAGGTACGACTTGTATGACAGTAGTGTGATTAGGACATAAGTTGAGGATATTAGTCTACCTCTGATGCTAACTTGTATGGCATAGTGTTTGTGATGCTAACGGCGCCATCTTTGCTATCTCCTCCGGACATATATATTACCGCTGTGTTGTTGCGTCTGCATCGCACGTTGACGTACTTCAAGCCCATCCCACCAGGTTGCGCCAGAACGGTGGGTCACGGTCCGCGGTGTGCACGAAGCGTACTATTCATGCACTGTCTGTCCTGTGTTGTCCTTTTTTTCCCTCCAGATTTTATCCCCTTTTTTCACCCAATTTGGAACCCAACCTAGCACCCCCCCTCTCCCCCCCACCCCCCCTCTCCCTCGTGGCTAGTGCTTAGACCGCTACACCACAGCGGGGCTTCTGTGTTGTCGTGTTTTTGCCTGTCTTTTGCATTTGTATTTGTACTTGTTTTGTTCATGTATATGTGAAAAAAGCATAAATGCACCTTCTGTAAATGCCAAAGCAAATTCCTACATGTGTCAAGCATAATGGCAATAAACGTTATCTGAATCTGAATCTGAATCTTACTGCCGCCTGGGAGCGACACGACGGATAATATTATTGGGGTTTGCGTTACGCCTTGTCTGTGTTGAGGAAGAGGGAAGGAGAGAGAGAGGGGGGGTGGGGGGGAGAGAGAGAGAGAGAGGAGGGAGAGAGAGAGAGAGAGGGGGGGGGGGGGGGTGGGAGGGAGAGGGAGAGAAAAAAAAAAAAAAAAACAGGCGTCTGGGTTAACGGTTGGTCTCTTTTATGGTGATGGACCTGTGGCCACAAGACTTTGCTATTTCCAATGCTATGGAGGTTCATTCTTTCTTTCTTATTATACGGGGAAAGATTCAAAGTAACATTACACATGTTAAAATGTGTTGCATTTAGACTGACCTGACTCAGTTAAAACTGGTTTACTTACAGCTAAAGTTCTTGTTCTGCAGCACAAAAAGACCGAATCACATAACAATACAAAAAGTAAAAGCGGGAACAGTCACAGAACCAAGACAGGAAGTCATAAAAAGCAGAAGTGAGAGTTGTCTCGGCCCAGACAGCTCTGTATTCAAACCCTCAGATCCTGGTCACGTTCGTTCTGTTCAGTGTGTTTGTTGTTCTGCCTGCGCATCTCCTCCCTAGCTTATTAGATGAACTGCTCACCCATGTGTTCCTTCGCAAATAAATAAATTCAATACAGTTCAGACAGTTCTGTCTGAATATGTGTTTAAACCCAATTCCTAACTTTTAAAACTAATTAGGAAAAACGGCATCATGAGCAAACATGTCCAGTTAATGTTTTATTGACATAAACACTTCTTTATAAGATACAGATTGGATAGCATTTATGGTATAGGCACAATATTTATTTAATACAACTCTGGAGCACTGTCTCCAAGGTTGTCGCTGTCAGTAGCTATCGCTATAGCAACTACAAAGCTAAAATATAGCCCATACATAGCATACACACACACACTTGGCAGCAAAAGACCACTCAGTAACACTGCACCAGATAACAAGAGATAACCATAGGAACGATCCCCTAACAATCTTACAGAGTGACAACTGCTAATTATTTAAACACTATCCCCTGACAAGTAGGTATTATTATTTCATACCAGTAGAGGGAGCCAAAAGCTTGTTTGTATAACACATTCAAAGGCAGTTCTGCTTTATGAAAAAAGCAGCCACAACCTCATATTCAGACAACTGCCATGCTATATGGCTCAGTTTGTTCATAATGAAGGTGGAGGTCATATGCATATGCATCCCAAAAACAGCTCCTCAGTTTATTCATAACACTACTGTATCATAGTAGAAGAACTAACCTTTAAAATAAAGAAGAAACGAAAACCCTCTCCATAAAGTGTGTTTTATCATCATTTTAATCTTGGAGTGTGTGTGTGTGTGTGTGTGTGTGTGTGTGTGTGTGTGTGTGTACCAACATGAGTGTTTGCATGCATGTGGGGGGAGTGTGTGAGTGAAAGAGACACTGCTGGAGAGAGGATTTAGAATAAGCTGAACTCTCGGTCCGTCATCGACATCTCTTTCACAAACCTGAGGAAAAGAAACATGTAAGCAGAGTGAGAGCAGAACACTGGCATCTCAATTTCTATGACAACAGTTGACCAATCAAAAGACAAAGATAGACATGGTGCTCACTTGGTCATCTCGCTGTTTTTGCGGGGGAATCTTGTGACTTGGGACCAGGATTCCTGCATCCTTTCCTGGCCTCCGCTGGATATCCTCCACCCATACCGCTGGTTGTCCGTCACGGGCGCTCAGTACAGCTGGTTTGGGGCTACGGAAGAAAAAAAATCTGATACAGATCTTGGTACTGATATTTCAAAGTGAGCTTGACTGACTCCCCACCACTATACAGTTACAGTATATTCAAACTGACGTCTTGACTTTCTTTCTTAATGGCACAGTTCAGGTCTGAGAGACCAGCATGTCTGTCCAACTCATTCTATTTCCATGCAGTTAAAAAAAAAAAAGCTAAGTCCTCTACTGTTAACTTACATCTGGGTGTCTGAACCCGTTTGAGCATCTCTCTGTACCGCTCCTGGCTTCCTTTGTGTATGTCTGGGCTGTAGGGGATCGGCTGGTTGTAGATGCTGCATGTGTCTGTGCATTTGGGGGGTCCCCTCTGGACTTGAATGGGGGGCAGTGGCAGTCCTGACTGTTTAGTCCAGTTTCTTGAATCAAACTCATCATCTGTAGAGGGAGGTGTAGTAGGCCTACTGTAGACTGAATACTTACAATCATCCATAGCTAGAAATCACTGCACTGATACAATTACAATCGTTTAAAAGTGAGTTAACACAGACGTTATAGGTACAGAAGTAATGGACAGGGCAAACTTCCAAACAACGGGCTAGCTGGCTAACGCGTTAGCTTACTCACTGATACGCAAATAAAAGCGCTCCTCACTTGTCTGGCTAGTGGCTACTACTCACCGCAGGAAGCCGATTCTCTTCTTGGATTCAGTAACATTTTGTCTCCAATGGGATTTTGATAGCCCAAATGTGTAATCCCGAAGAAAGCCATCAAGCACCGTTGCCAGCAACAGTCTGGAGCTGTCCGGGATAGCGAGACAACGTGGGCAAACCGCAGGCTACCTTTACCGAAATAAATCACAACTTCTGTTTTATACGAAACCATGGTAACAAGGACCGCCCATGAGTTGAGCGTCTGGACAGCCGTGGTGGGGCCTGGGTCATCCTTGTCATTTGTTTTAGCAGGAATAAACGTTTATTATGGGTGCTGGCTGCAATCATGTAGAAACTATAATGGTAACAAGTTCATCAACGTTTTAGTTTCCAATTTGGGACCATGAGAAATGTCCAACATAAATCCATTTAGGCTTACCACTGGATGTCTACGCAATTACATCGAGATGAATTCAGATTGTAAATGTTTCACAAAGCTTTGGCTGATTATGTGAGTTATACTGCCACGGGTGTCTCAACCTGAAGGGAGAGTGGGAAAGGCAATGTTAAAGTAACATTGCACTTCCCAATATTCCCTAGTGGTGATGGATCTGCTGCACTTTACCTAATAATAAATACAATTGCAAATTTGAAATAGGCCTAAGAAATGATTTGCCTACAAATGCAATAATTGTGATATATTGATTGTTTCACTATATCTTATATTGTTTCACTGAACTACTAGAACAACGTGAACTTGAATGAGTGGGTGTATTATAAACATAGTACTTCAGTCATGGTGTTTAGGAAATAATCAAAAGTTTATTTATCTGTCAATATATTTGGCAGAGAATGCAATAATAAGGCTTTAAGGAGAATCCAAGTGTGGTCATAAAAAGTACACACTAAGGAGGAAGGGGGGAAGGGGATGGTGGAGAGGGTTTGACAATAGTTAATAAGAAGGATAACGATCATCCTTAGCAGGACTCCTTTTTCTTCCCTCTGTCTTTTCTGTCATTCACTTTCTTGTCAGGCCTGTCCTGGTCTTTGTATTGATGAATTTAAAGAATCCTCTCAGATTCAGATTCAGATTCAGATTACGTTCATTGCCATTATGCTTGACACATATAGGAATTTGTTTGGACATTTACAGAAGGTGCATTTATGCTTTTTCACATATAGGCTACATGAACAAAACAAGTACAAATACAAATGCAAAAACAGGCAAAAACAGGACAACACAGGACAGACAGTGCATGGATAGTGCTGTATATAAAGTGCAGTGCAGAGTTATTCAAGGTCCAGTGCATGTTCAGTCCTGGGCAGGCTTGGAGGCGGGGGGGAGGGGGAAGCCAGAGTCATTTAGCAGCCTGGCGGCTGAGGGGAAGAAACTGAGCCTGTGGCGGGCCTTTAATGGCAATTTAATTTGACTGAAACAACAACAGATATGATATAAAAATACAAAACCACACAATGACAACAACTTCAGGCTTCATAACATGACGATCAACTCTTTTTGACCTGTTTTCAATTAAATTATGTCAATAAGGCCAATTATTAATTGAAATGCCTGTACTGTAGGCTTACCTTTTTCTGAGCTTTCTCCAGCTCTATGGCCATCATGCCGAGCTGATCTCTCATACGCTCTCTCTCCTTTTCACGTGTTATATTGACACTCACTAGTGCTGATCTGAGGTGACTCTTACTAGTGTAAAGATGGGTTTTAACTCTGTCCAGTGTTAATGTAATTACTCACTAGTGCTGATCTGGGGCGACTCTTATTAGTGTAAAAATTGGTTTTTAACTCTGTCCAGTGTTAATGTAATTACTCACTAGTGTTGATCTGGTGTGACTCTTATTAGTGTAAACATGTGTTTTAACTCTGTCCAGTGTTGTAAATTACAATGTAATTACTATCTCCCTTGTAAATGGAAATCAAAGCACTTGGAATTCACAATACATTCAAGAAAAATGTTTAAAACATTAAAATATGTTCTTAAAATGTTTATTTAAGAACAAACAATTCAAACATAACATTTGACCTATAGGCCTATACAAATCGCACCGACCAATTTAAAAGTAAATAAAATAATCATTTTGGTTTCTATGGACAGACAAAAAATAAATAAAAAGAAAGAATTTGTCCATAGCTTTTAGCCAGGGCTGAAACTCAGGATGTCCACCTTTTACTTAAACTGTTATCAACTGACAGTAGGGGACAATGTAGTCAAAAGAATCCCTTGCTCCATTTGACATGAGCAGATCAAAAGGTTTGTGGTACATGATGTCACTCACATTAAATACCTTGCATGGTGGACTTTGCTTCAAAACAACGTTAAATGCATGCATATGATCATCAAAACATATGGTTTCAAGAGCTGACCCAACCAAAAAAACAGTCTCCTCTTTCACAACAATATCCTTAATTTTGTAAAATACTGGCATTTCACTGACAAATTCACCACATAATGACCAAATCAAGACGATATTCTGTACCATGGTACTTCACCCATTTAACTGACAAAACATATGTGTGGGCCCCGCGGTGGTGTAGCGGTCTAAGCACTGGCCACTAGTGCAAGCTGCCCACCGGGGACTGGGATCGTATCCCAGCTCGCCAGATCCGGATATGGCTGGGGCACACACAGGGAGCAGCATATTGGGCGGCCGCTCCCAAGGGCGGTATAGGAGTATTTCCGGACAAGGATCCATCGCGCAACAGCGCCCCCGGGGTGCCGGAATAACAGGTGCTGGGCTCGAGGAGCCAGTCAGCTAGTCTGCCTGGCGGCCTCTTCTGGGACTGCCGGCCACGGGGTCGTGCGGCGGATCCTTCGCAATAGGCAGGGGATAATTGGATGCTAGGTTGGGTTCAATTGGCTACCAAATTGGGTGAAAAAGGGATAAAATCAGAAAAAAAATAATAATAATATGTGTGCACTGAGACATTCAACTTGACAGCAATCGGGTCATTGACCCTTGACATCTTTCCTGGACCTATAGTTTATCTATCCTGGCTGAATGTTTCCCAATTATATGCCATGTAATTTTGGTGTTTGTTGGCTAAGGTCATAGTGTAATTCTTAAAACTCTTCAGTTGCTTTTTAAAGAAATAGTGTTTAGCCTCATAGCGCATACACCATGAGTGAAGAATGGGCCCAATATTCCGTATACAACGAGGATAATGTATCATGAAGTGGTGTTTCGGTAAGAGATTTCTATCAGGAAACAAATACTTGAAAAGCCTATGATCTTCAGCTATTAAGTGTTTAAGATAGATAGTCATACCCTCTGTTAGAACAGGAGAAAACACTATATTTACTATCTGTAGTAGTAAGAGAAGCAGCTGATTTTTCTTACAGTTTCTGGGTCGTTTGAAGATAATGTAGCTGCGTCTTTAACTTGACCCTGTATCTCTTCAACAACCTCTTCCATTGAAGATACAAAACTATTTACAGTGTTTTGACCTACACCTGCAGCCTGCAGTTGTGCAATAGCAGATGCACACATTTCATGTACATTCTTGTTACATATTGGTACAACATGGCTACAACTAGAATTGGAAGGCAAATCAACATTACTTGGCTGATTATCAATAGCTGGATTATCTGCATTAGCATCAAAGTTAGCGTTTAACAAAATTGGACAGTCTCCTGCATGTGTCTTGTTCAAATGCTTCCTAAAGCCTGAAAAGGTACCAAATACACGACAACAATCTGCTTGACCACATTTTAGTCTAAGAGTTCTACCAGGGCACATTCCATGTACCAACTTGAGATGCCTCACAAGCAAGTTGGTACTTCCATGAGTAGCATGGCAAACAAAACATATAACAGGCATCAGTGCAGTTTACCTCTAAGTCTAAGGCATTAGTGCAGGAGTTTGGCTCTAAGCTCAGCAACCCTTGGAGTTTCCTTCACCTTACCTATGTCTATGTTGTACACAGTTGTCTGGATAAAGGTGTACATGCTGCGCAGAGATGTATTGTAAGCAGTACAAAAAACGAAGTGAGTCTTGAACAGCTCATCGAAGGCACCAAGAGCACTTGTTGACTTGCACGGCAAGGCTCGCTTGTCCAGGATGATGAAGTACGCATGGATGATGCTCCTCCTGGTCCCCACTGCTAGAAGATATGCTTGTTGGCTCTGGTCAATCGCATCAAGGTGCTGCTGGATACTGGTTCTGTCATGCCAAAACCTGGCACTGCCAAATCCTGGCAGGGCCATCAACGGCCTAATCATTCGAACGCTCTTGCTAATCGTTTGCTAATCGTTCGAACGTTCGACGTGCGTTCCAGACTAGGGCCAATATCTGACCGCCTGTGACGTCATTCTACTGCGCTGTGTTTACTACCGCAGCAGATTAATGTGTGTATCTTAAACTGCAAAGACAAATGTAATCTTCTTGCACTTGAATAGCATTAAGGTTGATGCAGGCTCACTAGTCAGCTATATAATATATAACATTTTATATGAAAACACCTGCTAGCATGCTAATTTCACACGTAATTCGCTCCGCTCCGCTCCGCTCCCGAGGGCTGCCCGGGGGGGGAACAGACTGTGTGGAGGGGGGATAGGTCGTGGTAGGGACGGTCTCCTAGCGGCCCACTAGTAACCCGCGCAGAGCTGATGAACTTGAACTTGTATTTTATTAAATAAAGTGATATATCTTTTTGGTACACTGTGGTCGTGTGAGTGGTATTCTCAGGGTTCTGACATCCGGACCAGACCGATAAAACAAAGGTGGTGGCAGCGGCTCTCAGCCTATCCAGGTTTAATACCTACCAGATAAACTTTATTACAATAAATTCCATAACTGCATACTACTACGGAGCACGCACACACACACACACACAGAGGAAATCGCGCAATCAGCAGGAAGAGAGCGCGGAGAGCACCTCGGGTTGGGAGAGCCCTATAAGACCCCGACTATCAAATAAAAGCAGAATGGAATAAACGTTATCAAATACAACGTTATAAAATCCAGGTGTGCAGCACTACAATCCCATATTACGGGGCTTCAGCTGGACAACGGGGCGCTTGCAGCGTGCCTTGGTGACTATTCGGAAAAGTAGAACTTTACGCACGCTGATCAAAGGTACTGTGGTAAACCTACTAGGTGCCATACAGCCACTCTCCGACTCCAGTTTGCGGCGCTCCTAACAACTGAGGAGCGTTCCACGTTCAGCACTGTGTCGACGGGTTTTAATAAGTATTAAAAAGTCTTGGGGCGCTTAGGTGGCGTAGCGGGTTAAGCGTCGACCATGTAACCGCAGGGTCCCCGGTTCGAATTCCGGCCGGGACATATCCTGCATGTAATCCCTCCTCTCTCTCTCACCCCTCCTTCCTGTCTAAATCTTCACTGTATCTGTCAAATAAAAAATGAAAAATATGAGTGGGACTGCCCCACTCAGAAAAAGAAAAAAAATGAATAATAAAAAAAAAGTCTTATCACGATTTTATGAGGTCTTGAATTTTTTTAGGTATTTTTCTGAATTAGACTGTCCAAATAATTTCAGTCCTAAAAACGTTGAGTAAAATAATTTATTAGTTTTATAAAAAAAAAAAAAGATGAAC
Source organism: Nansenia antarctica (assembly GCF_963989245.1). Taxonomy (NCBI): domain Eukaryota; kingdom Metazoa; phylum Chordata; class Actinopteri; order Argentiniformes; family Microstomatidae; genus Nansenia; species Nansenia antarctica. The sequence goes on along the minus strand of NC_137676.1, from coordinate 19,484,049 downwards.
CGGAAATTCTATGATAGTGGTCTAGTCTATTGCAAACTAAAACTGTTAAGTTAAAGGTGTCACTGATGTAAACGGTTACAGCTCGAAGTGGCGGTGAGGTCTGGAAAAATATTGACAAGGTCTTTAAAAAGTCTTAGAAAGGTATTGAAATTAACCTCAAGATTCCTGTATATACCCTGATAATGCTTGTGTGTGTTTTGGGTCTGTGTCTGTAGAGCAGCTGAACTTGGCTCAGCTCTGCCACCTAGAGGAGGAGCTGGGTGAGGCGAGGAGACAGACCCAGCCTGAACCAGCAGACACTGAGACAGACCCAGCCTGAACCAGCAGACACTGAGACAGTGAGCCCCTGACTAGGCCTACAGCCTCTGGCTACACTCTTACAGCTACGGCCTCATGTTCATGTTTGGGGTTTAAAAAACAAACCAAGCTCTATTTATTGCCTGTTTCAGTTTTCGAAGGTGTTATGTTGTTGATAGTGACGTTTGTGAGCTTGTTGTTTGAATGGTTCAGGTTGAGGCCAAACAAAAATCCTCCTGTTTCCTGTTTGAGAAAAGTGTTTTAGTGAGGATGCAGCTAGAGGCTGTTGGTAATCACTGTGTTATAGTTTGTCTCTTCGCCGTGTCTGTAGAAACAAAGAGGCGGTTGTTTCGTGTTTGCGATTGTTTCTGTTTGATATTGAGCAGTATAGCATTTACATCATTAGTTATTGTCTTATTCGAGGCTGATCAGTTTGTATTACAACAGTTTCGAATACAGTCTTTTGGCTGATTTGTAGTTTCTGTTTATTGTGGTGCGACTTAATAGACAACAATTTGCATGTGTACACACACACACACACACACACAAAGTCAGCTTTGGCTTCATTAAGATTTAATAAAATAGATTTTGTTGCTAGAACATTCCATAATAAAATACCGTTTTTTTTTTTTTTTTAGAGAATCATTAATTCCCTGTGCAAAATCCCCATTAATTCTGATTGTCTTTTTTACCACCTTTGTTTATAGAACAATTACACAACAAGGCACTTTACTGTATTCAGAGAACATCATCCAGGTGACATTCACCTTGTGAATCTAGTATCAACAACCAACTATTTATATCAATATTTACACATCCCTTATGGAGAATAATTCAAAACCCAATTTGCTCAAGTGTGTTCACCTGGGAGCATTCTGTTTTTGCTTTAGACAACGTGTTGCTGCTTGAGCGAGGCACCTACGTAGTATGGTCTAAACCAGACAGACATATACACAGATACCCAGGCTACAAACATTTTGTTCTTACTATACTTGTAAATGCTCTTCCCAGGTGTTTGGTGTACACATGTACAGACCAGGGTTTCCGTTAACCGGTAATTACCGGTCTTTGTCCGGTAAAATTTATTGAAGTCCGACAAAATGAAAACTCGTCGGACATTTATGTCCGGTGAAAATAATTCCCTCTAAGCACAATTTGAATACAATTCGCTAAAGTTCACATTCTGATTCCTTCTATTTAAAAAAAGACGAATATATAGGCTATGTATTTCTTTTATTATGATATGATTTGACACCGGCATGATGATGTCTCCTAATGTGTAGGCTGCCTATGCGAAACAGCGGTTGTTTCCGGTGTGCGCTATAACTCGTGCACAATCGAGTCGAGGCAGAGAGGAGGATAGCGATGTTTCTCTCTGTGATAGTGTGATTATGCAAGCCTTTTCTGAAAGGGATGAGAACCCGATTGTTTCAGCTTCTCCCAGGGAGAAAGTGGTAGAGTTACCATCCTCCCCGAGTCCTACCATACCATCCGCTGACAGCCTATCTCTCCCGGTAACCGGCGAGCGATTGCGTGTCGCTCAAGTAGCTGATCAGTCATTAAACAAATGTTTTTTACATGCAGCTAGTGAGGAATCTGAAATAGGGGGCAACGTAGTTTATTTCCTTAACGATGGGATATTAATGCGTAAATGGTCTCCTCCTAATGCAAATGGTTGTGAGTGGAATACTGTAAAACAAGTGGTTGTGCCTGTGGGTTATAGACAACAGGTGTTATCTGTAGCACATGAGAGCCAGTGGTCAGGACATTTAGGTATAACTAAAACTTATCAGCTGATATTGAAACATTTATTTTGGCCCGGACTGAAGGCGGATGTTGCCAAGCACTGCCGCTGTTGCCATACTTGTCAGATGGCGGGTAAGCCTAATCAATCCATTCCACCCGCACCATTGCATCCCATTCCTGCTATAGGGGAGCCATTTGAACGTGTAATAATTGATTGTGTTGGACCTTTGCCTAGGACTAAAAGTGGAAGTCAGTATTTGCTCACTACTATGTGCGCTGCTACTCGTTTTCCCGAAGCTGTTCGGTTGCGTAACATATCAGCTAAACGAAATGCGTTCCCAACCAGCGAGACCTGGTTATAGAAATGACGTTGTTTTATTGATAAAAAAAGGGTCAAACTGGAAAGAGAAAATAGAAAACTCACATTAATCCCAAACAATTTAACAAACTTCAGTTAACGTAATGTGGAGTCCGTTCATTGATCGATGCTGTCTGTTCAGTTCCCAGAGGCGCCCGTTCAGCGCTGGACATATAGCGCGCATGCGAATCATGTTATATTATTATATATTATATAGCTCGCATCTAATCGTATCGGATGAGAAATAGACATTAAATGGCATATATAGGCCGCTACACAACAGTAATCACCGCGACAAACAGCTATATTAGATTTGGAAAAATATATATATAATTTTGAAAAAAAATATTTTTATTATATTTTAATATGTCCGGAATATATCACGTTTGTCCGGTAAATCGAAATCTTCCCGGACACGATGTCCGGCGGCAATTTTTTCTAACGGAAACCCTGGTACAGACAGACAGACAGGTTGACAGCCTGCTGAGGGCGTGCTTAACCCTCTTATGTAAGTAATAATTATGGCCTCGTTCCAACACTGTGAAAACATATATCCTTCCTCCCCTCCTCTCCTCTAAATGTGATAGCAGATCTCACTTGGTCCAGGAAGGAAGGAAGCCAGCAAGGATGGACATTTTACATCCCCCTAATGGTTAAACATTTAAGAGATGTCTTCTACTTCAAGCCCTCTCAGAGTAGGGTTAGGACAAGACAAGGCATCCAATGACTCCTCAATGTGAGGTAAAGGAAACTGCTTCCTGTCCTTTACTATTGGATTAAGTGATTAATCAGATGTGCAGCACACATTGGGCACACCCAGCACACACCTGATTAATCACTTAATCCAATAGTACAAGACAGGAAGCAAAGACGCCCGTTTACTTTCAGGAAGTAGAGGAGCTTCGGCATATAGCCTATTCATTTTTAGGGTGGTGAAGACAATTTTGTCACTGCCGGAGAGAACTGCATCTTGCCATGTAAATTAAGTTCAATTAACCAATATCCAGCATCCCTAGTGGCACAGTGGTGAGGGCATTCTGCTATTAACTGGAGAGTTGCTGGTTTGAGGGCTGCGAATGCCACTGATCATTTGAACTGGTGACTGTAGGGGAGCCAGTTCACTTCTCTAGTCACTGCCGTTATCCCAAAATTGGACCCCATAGCCCACTAATAGTTACTAATGGCACTCACACTTTCTCTGGTGTAGCCGTGTGGGAACCTCATACCCATCCCCAACTCAAACTTCCTGATGGCACTGACACACTTTTTTGGTGTATTAAATATGGTGACTACTACTTACTAATTCTAAATAACTGATTCTATTTCATATTTTAGTGTGGTGGAGACTCTACTGTCATGACCCTAGATAACAGTGTCTTGCAAGAGGAAGAGGGGGCACAGGAGCCTTTGCCAGCTATTCAGCTCTCCAAAAACAACAAGGATCTGCTCCCACACAAGACCAAGAAGTCAGGGTAGGTCACTCACACCGCATCCTACTAACACCCCACGACTAACACCCCAAGTCACATTACTTGACACTACAGAAACAAAACAAATTGGGGATGATGACTTTAAACAAGGTGCCTTTTGAAAAATGCATCAGCAAATATCTCCACCCCTGCCTTCATTCTATTGAACAAAACCCAAAGTGGTTGTTGCTACATTAGATCATCCGGAGAGAGGTTTCACCTAGAAATTTAAACCGTAACTCATGTGTTTTCAGATTCTAAAGGCCTGAAACATTTTAGGGCTGAACTTGATCCCAACCTCCCCCTAGATTATGTAATCTAGAAAAACTATCGGGGAGTTTCAGCCCCATAGTTTTTTTTGTGTGTTACAGACCATGTCATAGATCCATCACTCTCTGGTTGTAGAGAATTACAAGAATCACAATGAAAAATACTTCTGATAGTACTTGTGTCAACATGGCTTATTGCTCCTTTAATGGGAAGATGACTGACAGTATTGTGTCCTGGCTCTGCAGTAAGAAGAAAGGGGTGAAGAACAGTTCTATGCTCGCCTCCCAGAGGGCGAAGGCGTGTAAACCCATGTCTGTCCAGGAGATGGTACAGCTCAGGGAAGACATTCTCAAGGTCCCCTGCGAAAAGCTGAGCCAAGTGATAAAAATTGTCCAGTTCGAGGAACACTCAATGGAGTACTCCAAACCCGAGGAGTTTGATTTGGTGATTGAAGAGCTCAAGCCCTCCACACAGCGGAAGCTGCAGAGATACATCTCCTTCCTCCACAAAAAGAAGATCTCTGGTGAGTGAACCGGTCAGCATGAGTACTGTCCTCGGTTCCTGGTTTGTTTTTATTTTGCCCTTGATGTGTCTATGTATGTGTTTATATGTTTATTTTGTCCTTATTTAGTAACAAAAATGGATAATTGAGACAACCATTTATTGTTTTTTTTTATCCCGTACAGTTGCAGAGCTACAGCAGCACCACCCGTCTCCTGCTGCCTCCACAGCTGCACCGGGCACTGCTCTGGAGTCCTCGCAGATCTGTGAGAACAGCTCCAACTCGCTGCCGCAAGATGGATCAGATGACCATTTGGACAATTGTGATGACAACTGTGATGACATGGATAACGAGAAGGTTCTTGGTGAACCATCATGGACGCCATCTACAGTCAAGCTGTCCACCAGCCTCCAAACTCCATGGACGCCAGCTACAGTCAAGCCGTCCACCAGCATCCAACCTGATGGATCAGACAGTTGTGATGACATGGATAATGATTTGGACTTGTCCGATGCTGACACTTTTAATGACAAAACATATGTTCCATCTCATGATGAAAGTTCAGATGACAGTGATTGGGAGGAGGACAGAGGACAGCCACCACGTCAAATTGTCAGTGCAAAGAGCACCCCTGTGCAAAAAGCACCCCCATGTGCAAAAAGCACCCCCATGTGCAAAAAGCACCCCCATGTGCAAAAAGCACACCTGTGTGCAAAAAGCACCCCCGTGTGCAAAAAGCACCCCTGTGTCCATTCCCGCTGTGAGCAAAAAAGCAGATGGCTCTCGATGTTACAACAAAAAGCAATTCTGTCTGTTTTGTACGTCGGCTGTCGTAAAAATTGCAAGGCACTTGGAGTGTGCTCACAGCAAGGAGCCTGAGGTTGCAAAGGCGTTCAGTTTTCCAAAGGCTTCAAATCAAAGGCGGTTGCATTTAGAACAACTACGGAACAGAGGTAACTATGCACACAATGCAGACGTTTTGGAAACAGGCATAGGGACTCTAGTCGCATGTAAGCAGCCAAAAGAAGACACCAGAGGGCAGAATTATATGCACTGTGTCCACTGCAAAGGCTTATTTACGAAAAGAGCACTGTGGAGACACAAATGCAACTTCAAGCCAAACAGTGACAAAAAAGGAAGAAACAGAGTTCAAGCCCTCTGTGGCTTTGCCGAACCCTCCCCCCATGGGGTGTCCGAGGATGTCTGGAAGCGTGTAACCAAAATGAACCAGGACAACATTGCAGACACAGTCAAAGGAGACTGGTGCATTATGGAGTTCGCAAAGTACCTCTACAACAAGCACGGATCTGAACCTGGAAAACATGAATACATGCGCCAGAAGTTAAGGGAGCTGGGTCGACTTGTTCTGTATGGTAGTGAGGTCACACCACTGAGGACCATAAAAGAATATGTCATGCCAGGAAACTTCTACCTCACAGTCGAGGCAGTGAAACACACTTCACAAACCAAGACAAGAAAAGGAAAATCTCTATCACTTCCACTGAAACTTGGCAATAGCCTGAACAGAATGTCTATGCTCCTGGAGAGTGATGCGCTCATCAAACAGGACAAAGAGGCAGCGGAAGAGGCAAGCAGCTTTCGAAGGATCTACGACACAAAATGGAATGAGTGTGTGTCCAGAGAATGTTTGAAGACCCTGAGTGAGGCAAAGTGGAATGCTCCTCTTCTCCTGCCCTTAACGGAGGATGTCAAAAAGTTGCATGATTACCTGGAAATGAAGCAGCAGCAGTACACCGAGGACTTGAAGTCTGAGGTGTCAACTGAGAACTGGAAGAAGCTGGCCAAGGTGACTCAAGTAGGAATTATCCTTTTCAACAGGCGCAGACAAGGGGAGGTGTCCAAAATGCCTCTCTCGGCATTCTTATCAAGAGATGAATCGTCAACTCACGACATCTCACCAGAGCAACCCGAGTGCGCTCCCGGGAGATTAAACAAACGCACCCAAAGTCTTCAAGGGTTCAGGGCTTGGATAAGGGCTCCATTTGGGATTCAACCAAAGTGTGTTAAGGTGTTCCCCAGAAAGATGGTAACATCTGAAAGTGTGTTAAGGTGTTCCCCAGAAAGATGGTAACATCTGAAAGTGTGTTATGGTGTCCCCGGAAAGATAGTAATATCTGAAAGTGTGTTATGGTGTCCCCAGAAAGATAGCAACCTGAGACTCCCCACATGGGTGGAAGAAGTCATGTCTTGAAAAAAGTATTGAATATTGCTAATTTGAAGTGAGATTCTGGTTCCTGAATTTTCTGATCATGCCTGATTTTTCTCAGTGCTGTACGGTGTCTAGAAAGGGGTGTCCCCACACGGGAGGTCCTAGTCATGTTGTCCCACAATGTAGCATAAACAGGTCTGTGTGTGTGTGTTTGTGTGTGTACTTGTTTTACTATCCTGGTGGGGACATTGACCTGACTGCACACCAACACCATAGGGACCTTTGAACCCATGGGGACCCAAATTCAAGTCCCCACAGGCACATCCATTGCAAACAATAGAAAACAGCATGCTAATATAGCCTAGCATCATTTTCCTCACTTTTCCTTGAAGTCCTCCTGGGACATGTTTTTCTGACAAAATGTGTGTGTGAGTGTGTGTGAGTGCGCCCCGTGTGGCACTTGATCGTATTACAGTGTGTGTGAAATGTGCGTGAACTTTAACAGGGCAAACGGCAGTTTTTGTCACTTAACAGGATACAGTCTTGGTTTAGGTTGACAGATTTTAATCTGGGGGGTGGGAGAGTTTGTGTTAAGCTTTATTTTATGTTTATTTCTTGTAGAATGTTACAAATGTTCTAATCAGTTTCATTTCACAAGGAGGTGGTAGTAACAGAACTGCGTTCAATACTCCAATTTGATGTGGTGTAGAAGTTGTAGGAAATAAGAGACAGAAAAAGTGCATGTGGGTGGCCCAGAGAGCAGTACACTGTCCTCGACTGACTCTGATCCGAGGGGGCGGAGTCTCATCACCACACCAATATCCACGCCACAGACCCTACAACTAGGCCCCTGAATAAGCTAGAGACACACGGTCTTCACTGGGGGGTGCATAGAGATTGTCCAGAGGTCAATACAGTGTTGCCGACAAACTCAGGTTGGAGGGGGCGGAGTCTTGCCACCACACCACTATCCACGCCATAGACCACAAACCTCAGCCCTAATAGCCTAGAGACATAAGGTCTTCTCCGGTGGGTAGCCTGGAGAGAAAATATCTAGAGCAGTTAGGCTTACTAGTCAATGTACAACACTCACACCCTATCAAGATCAGTTTGGCTTACTGGTTAACACTCACACACTATCTAGAACACTTTGGCTTACTGGACAATTTAAAACACAATATCTAGAGCAGTTTGGTGTATTGGTTAGTGTACAACACTCAGTGGCGTAGGGTAGCTGTGCTAGGCCCCGGTGCAGGTCTGGCACTAGGCCCCGGTGCAGGTCTGGCACTGGGCCCCACGCCCCCGCCCGCTCCCATTCCCTGCATGCATGAAACAAATGCATTAGGCCTAGGGCCTATACCAAGGGTGCTCAACCGTTTTAGAACCAAGATCTATTTGCCAGCTTGCCGAGATCTACCAGTCCACTTTCAATATCAAACGCAAAGGGATGGCACACACACGCATGTGCATGGGCACACACACGAGCAGACAGACACACACAATTGCCAATCTGTATGAGGATCCATAGCCAGTACTGCTCTCTGTATTGAATACAAATCTAACAAACAAAAAATAAACCAGATATAAAACAAGTATAATGAGCAAATAATGTCCTACCTTAGGCTGTTGTGGGCTAGGTTGAACTGGGATGTCCTGTCCTGAGCTGGGTTAGGCTGTCCTATGCTGGGCTGTCCTATGCTGAACTGTCCTGTGCTGGGCTAGGCTGGGCTGTGCTGTCTTGTCCTGGGCTGTGCTGTCCTCTGCTGAGCTGTGCTGGGCTGAGCCAAGCTGCTACACACACGTGCATAAAACTCAGTGCGCTTCACAATACGGGAGGACCGTGATGTACGTAGTATAAAAAAACTACTTTCATAACCATATTTAAGATCAGAGGATAAACAAACTATTTACATGAACATAAGGATAAACTATTTACATAAACATATTTAAGATATGCCCGCCCCCCTCCCCTCCCTAGGTCTGATCATGATAGCAGTCTTGTACCAAAGCCAAGGCTAGGTAATGAGATGGCACAGTGACTACGTTTACATGCACACCATATTCCTGTTCGAATCGGAATATTCTCAATATATTTTCAAAGACTAACGTTAAGGTTACACGGTCTGCATCTGCTCATATCAACATAGTTCACACAACTCTGATCTGGCCGACTGTTTAGCCGAGCCAGGTGCCATTCCCGAGCCCGCTGCCCGAGCGGCACAGCTTCATGACCGGCTCACGGTGGGACCCGTGCCGTGCTGGCGCACTCATGTCCATAATCGAGAATTTCTCTCAGCTTCTCTCCCACCATGTAAGCCATGCAGAGAGCGATTTTTTTAAACTAAAATAAAATAACCAGAATGTTTATGATATGCTTTTTGTTAACTTTAGCACTGTGAGACTTACAGTTGGAGTTCATATAATTGTAATCTCACCATATATGACAATACTCTTAAAAGGGTTAAAATAAATACATACAATATCCTTTGTAAAAGTCAAACCCTGAAAAGTCATCAAACTGTGATGGAGCATATTAAGCCAGTAGCTTTTGGAAAATTGATGCATTTTGTGCATTCCTGGGCCTGCTAGTTAACTGAGAACCAATCACTATTCGCCTCCCCCTCCCCCACACAGCACCTTCCACAGACAGCAGCACACTCAGGCCTCGGCCGTTCATTTAACATTGCCGACCTCCGGACTTTTAGGCTCACTTTTGGGACACTTCCTATGTAGCCAGGGGAACAGAAAAAGACACACACCATCAGTGGGATGCCAGCTTTCAGACAAAATTGTTTTCAAGTCTCTAGTCCATTGTATGGCCAAACAGGGTTTAACTTATTGGGGATGAGGCCTCCATTGACATTACATTGGCGACCTCCTGAACTTTAGGCTCACTTTTGGGACACTTCCTATGTAGCCAGGGGAACAGAAAAAGACACACGCCATCAGTGGGATGCCAGCTTTCAGCCAAAAGGGATTTAAAAAGTCTTTTTCAGTTTCATCACTGCTACTGTGTCATCAGGACATTCGCTGTCTGAAGAGATCTTTGAAGTACTTGAGTGAGTCTTCCGTCGGCTTGTGTGTGCTTGGACATAATCTTCCTCTGAAGATTCTGACTCGGGAACAGGAACTTAGTTGTAAAAGCATTTTAAACAGTAATATTTCCAATAAATCTATTTTTAAACGGTTTCAAGAGCAACATTTGTACATCGTCAATTTTACCCTAAAATTAAGCAGCAACCACCATAGATTAAAAAAAAATAATAATGTCAGTAGGTTTAAACCTGAGAACCCAACCCATAGCTAGCTAGCATGTTAACATTTGATTAATTAAATTGAGTTCAAATGTAGCTTTAACTTCAAAAAATGTATACGTCTTCCCACCACAAAGGTTCATATCAATACACTCTACTGTACGACATAATAAACCATGAAGAAGAAAACTGATTGGGAGTAGTTTAACGGAACCGCTACAACAAAAACGTCATGAATGATAAACAACCGTCTCATCACCTCGTCTTTTGCTACATCTTTCTGTCTTTTTTGCTCTTTCTTCTCAAATCGAAAAAAAAAAAAGAAGTTCATACAGCAATTAAAACCCCCCAGAAAAAACAGAAACACATTTAACGACTTTGATAGTCTATTCTGGACAACCTATCTTGCTGGCTATAATCTGTGTTTTATTTGGTTTCTATCTAATCACAGTCAATGGAAGTATCGTAACGGGTATCTGAACTAATACAGGCAAAAGGTTAAAACAAACCCACTTTAAGGGAATCTCGACCACCATTGTGCTGGGACTACATCTTCCCTAAAGTGCGCTGAGGGTTATCCGCGTCAATTAACAAACACCAACAAATTCAAATAATAATTCACAGTTGAGAATGTCTAAATATTATACCGAATAACTGTCAGGTTGAAAGAACTACTCGCACAAACCAAAAAGTGGAAGGCAAACAAACTGTAGAAAACAAATCCGTTGTTCCTGCCCTCATCTTCTGTGTTTTCAATGCTGCTAATGGAATCTTCCTCTGAACCTTCTGAGTCAGGAACAGGTTGACATTTATCTTCTTCTTGGTTAAAACCCTGCACAGATAAGATTTTATGTTTAAAATAATTCATGGAAATAATTACATTACTTATGGTTCTGCTTGTAGCTAATGTAATGTTAAAAGGCCAGCGGCCTTCAAAATGTTAAAAGGCCAGCGGCCTTCAAAATAGCCAGAGTCAAGCCTCTCCTCAAGAAACCTACCCTTGACCCATCATCTGTCCACAATTACAGACCGGTATCCCTTCTCTCCTTCCCTTCCAAAACCCTTGAACGCGCGGCATCTAAACAACTGATTGACTATCTCCGGAAGATGGATCACTTAGACCCCCACCAATCCGGCTTCAAGGCTGGGCATTCCACTGAGACTGCGCTCCTTGCTGTCACGGAAGCCCTCCACTCTGCCCAAGCTTCCTCCCTCTCCTCTGTTCTCATTCTCCTTGACCTGTCTGCTGCCTTCGACACAGTCAATCACCAGATCCTTCTCTCCATCCTCTCAGACCTGGGCATCTCTGGCACCGCACACTCCTGGTTTTCTTCCTACCTGGCGGGCCGCTCCTACCAAGTGACCTGGAGAGAATCGCTATCTTCTCCACGAACCCTCTCCACTGGAGTTCCCCAGGGTTCCGTCCTAGGGCCCCTACTCTTCTCCCTCTACACCAAGTCTCTTGGCTCGGTAATCTCTTCACATGGGCTCTCCTACCACAGCTACGCAGACGACACTCAACTCTTCCTGTCCTTCCCCCCGTCTGATGTACACGTGGCAACCCGTATCTCAGCATGTCTCGCTGACATTTCAACTTGGATGGCTGACCACCATCTCAAGCTCAATCTTAACAAGACTGAGCTCCTCTTCATCCCCGGGAAAGCCTGCCCTCTCCAAGACTTCTCCATCACAGTGGAGAACTCTACTGTAACCCCCTCCCTGACAGCCAAGAACCTTGGAGTGATCCTGGATAACCGACTATCCTGTGCAGAGAACATTGCAGCAACGGCTCGCTCCTGCAGATTCCTCCTCTACAACATCAGAAGGATACGACCATTCCTTACCAGAGAGGCAGCGCAACTCTTGATCCAGGCACTGGTCATCTCCCGCCTGGATTACTGCAATGCACTCCTGGCGGGGCTCCCCGCTTCAGCCATTAGACCTCTGCAGCTCATCCAGAATGCTGCTGCCCGGCTGGTATTCAACCTCCCCAAATACTCGCATGTCACCCCTCTCCTTCGCACCCTGCACTGGCTCCCGATAGCAGCTCGCATCAGATTCAAGACCCTGGTGCTTGCATACCAGGCAGCTAAAGGGACAGCCCCTGCCTACCTGAAGGAAATGGTAACCCTCCAAACCCCTGCCCGCTCACTCCGCTCCTCCACCTCGGCTGGCCGACTGGCCCCTCCTCCTCTACACAGCAGTCGGGCTACCCGATCACGTCTCTTCACAGCACTGGCTCCCCGCTGGTGGAATGAGCTCCCCACGGCTGTCAGAACGGCAGAGTCACTACCCATCTTCCGTCGTAGACTGAAGACCCATCTCTTCAGGTTACATCTTAACTGCTCCTCCTGAGACATCTTCCGACCCTCACCTCTACATCTCCTAAAGACACACGCTTTCCCCTCTACTGTGTACCTAGAACTTCTATTGCCCCCCTTGTACTGTTTCTCAGTTTCTCCAGTAAAAAAATAAAAAAATAAAAAATAAAAAAAATGTTTAGTAGAAGGCGATAATAGGGAAAAGGTTTTTCCTTCTATCAGTGGCCCCCGGCCCGAGCTAGAGAACTCTTCCTACAACGAATGGTGGACTGCTGATTCACATGCTTAGTATTCAAATGTATTGATTGTAAGTCGCTTTGGAATAAGGCATCTGCTAAATGCCAAAAATGTAAATGTAAATTCAATTGTTTTTCAGTTGGGGATTTTCCTCAACGGTTATGGATTTATTTCTTTGTACATGGATACATGTGTAAAATTCATGGACACACCCGTACTATTAAACATGGTCAAAAACCATAGCGAGGTACATCATGGTCCTATTAAGTTTGATGAGAATCTGGACAGTAGGGTCTGAGAGGTCACATGAACACATGCAGCACCATGTACACAACTCCGCGGTTAGGTGCCGTGCCGCCAGTCCGACACAAGTACCGCCATTCCGACCGTTAGATGTCTATGTCGGAATGGCGAGCACCTCCCGGTCTCGACGTCTCTCCTCATCGGAAACCATTTTTAAAACGCCACTGCCGTTACGTGAACACTGTCCCTTATTCATTCATTAAAATTACATATTTCGTTTTAACAGCCTCTAAAGTGCCAGATGACTTTGCGTCTAACTTGCAGACGAGTTTGCTAAAGTTATCTCCTTAGCTGTCAATTGTGGTAGTGCTAGCTATGTTAGCGAACATTAGCTACAGTAGCTAGAGTCCAGTGAAGCTAGCTTAAGCTTGCCAGACAATGCATTCACTTCTCTTTGAAGTTGTAACAAACCAATATGTTTACCGATCCACATTTCACTATTATTTGTGTAGGAGTCTTACCTCATTATTCATTCTGTCAAGGCAGGTCTGGTGGTGAGCTTGTAGCATCTGCAATCTCCTTGCAAAACGGACATGTGTGCACATTCCGAGAGACTTCTTGTTATGAAGGTTGGCAGGTTAAATGAAGGAAGGTTAATTGAACAGAGCGAGGCAGATTTCAGCAGAACAGAAACTTAACTGTGTGGGGGAGGGGTGCAAATCAGTGCTCTGTCTGCATAGTGTGGGGAAAAATGCAAAATTAAATTGAGCGCTGTTTGGTGATACATTGGGCTAGAGACGTGGTGATAGAATAAGCGTGGTGATAGAATTAATGGTAGAAAGAGTCACTCAAGCACATTGGAGACCTTTTCCAACAGCGAATGTTCTAGCAAAAAAGAAGAATATGAAGTATCAGTGATGAAGCTGAAGAAGAAAAAGAATGGGGGTAGAGTCTATGGTCGAAAGCATTACTGCATGTTTTGCTTTGAACAGCGTTCTAAAATGGCACGACACCTGGAAGACAAGCACAGCAACGAGGTGGAAGTGGCAAATGCCCTTAAATTTCCAAAGGGGTCAAAAGGTCGAAGAATCCAGTTGGATCTGTTGAGAAACAAAGGCAATCGTATCCACAATGACAAGGTACTTAAAGCCGGAATTGGCACCCTGATCCCATCCCAGCAAACCACTGAACCAGTGAAGGCAGGTGAATACATGCACTGCATCCACTGTCAGGCCTTACTCAAGAGAAAATCACTATGGAGGCACATGCAGAGATGCCATCTGGCAAGGAAAGGCAGTGTTTTAAAGCCGGGCAAAAATAGAGTGCAGTCAATGTGTGCCTACGCGCAGCCAATCCCAGATGGTGTTAAGAGACAACTTTGGGACATGATTAATGACATGAATCAAGACAAAATATCAGATACTATCAGAGAAGAGAAATGCATACTTAAATTAGGGGAACAGCTATACAACAAGTTGGGAGGTGATAAAACCAAACATGAGTATATCAGACAAAAAATGCGGGAACCTGCGAGACTTGTCCTGCACGCGAGGAAAGCTGGCAAACTGAACAGGATGGAGGACTTTTTATTACCTTCAAACTTCCCCCATGTGGTTGATGCAGTGAAAGGTGTGACTGGTTTCCAAGTAGAAACACACCTTTATGAAACGCCCTCTTTGGCTCTCATGTTAGGCCACAGCCTAAAAAAAATTGCAGATATCATGGAGTGTGATGCAATGATGCCAGGGAAGAAGGACATCATTCAGAATGTCAAGAGTTTTCGACACATCTTTAACACCAGGTGGAATGAATGTGTGTCAGCTAGTGCCCTCAGACAACTCAGTGAGGCGAAGTGGAACAGACCTCAGCTCCTCCCTTTCGCTGAAGATGTCAAGAAGATGCACATGTATCTTGATGAGCAAAGGAGAGAAACCCAAAGCAAACTTCAAGAGAAGCCCAACAGCAAGAATTGGTCAAATCTGTACCCCTGAGGCTGGTTTGTCTGACAATGCCCCACCAGGATATGAAAAGTCAGTTCTGCAATAAAAGTTATTAAAACTAGATATTTCAAGTGATTTTTATGATTGTAAAATCAAAAGCAATTTTTAGCAGTTTAAACCATGTCTCTAGAACATTTAGAAAGTACCGTCCCCATCATTCACCTCCTAGTCATGAGTCCCCATCATGTGATAAAAACAAGTATGTGTGTGTGTGTTGGGGTAGGACAGAATTCATCAATCAGATTAGCACCTCTTAGCACCTATTAACACCAGTTTTTTTCAGGATAAGCAAAAACCTTCTGCAATCCATTGCCCAGTCCTACAAGGAGAATGGTGCAGTACCACGCCAGAGGAAGAAACGTGAGCGAACAAACAAAAACTTCCTCAACACTGAAGACATCAAAAGAGTGGTGGCGTTCATCATGAATTTTGCAGAAGACCACGCCATTGTCCTCCCTGGCAGGCACCCTGGTCACAGAGACTTGAGTGCAAAGCTGCTGCCAACTAATGTCACCAAAGCCTCTGTTTGGCGTCTCTACAAAGTTGCTGTGGAAAAGCTTGGTATGTGTAAAAGTTGTGTATAACACTCATGTTCTGAAGTGTAATAGAAAAATGAAATGCTTTTGTAATGAACGGTAATGTATTTAATCTCCTACTCATAAAAATGATGTATTTGCAGGCGAGCGTGTTGTTGGAAAGGGCAGCTTCCGAACACTGTGGAAGTCATTGCTGCCACAGATAACCAGCACCAAACCCCGCACAGATCTGTGCTGGCAGTGCCAGAAAAACAACTATCAGCTGCGGCGAACTGCCAATCTGCCTGACGAGGTGAAATCAGCCAAGATGAAAAAGCAGCAACAGCATCTTGACCTTGTTGCGAAGGAGCGTTCTCTATACCAGCGCATGAATGCTGCCTGTGCCAGGACCTGTCAAGATTTGGATCTGTCTCTAGGCACCTCCAGGCCTGCAAGCAAGCAGATCACAATGCACTACAGTTTTGATTTTGCACAACAGGTGAGAATAAGTTCATTCTATGACACTTCTGATTTGGTGTACCAAAACACACTACTACTGCCTAAGTAGGCAGATGTTGATTTTTTATGTATCTAATCTCTCCTTCTCTCTTAGGTGCACTTTCCTACTGACCCTCATCAGCCTGGGCCCATGTATGTTTTGACTCCACGCAAGTGTGGCCTTTTTGGTGTCTCGTGTGAAGGCATGCCTAAGCAAGTGAATTACCTAATTGATGAAGGGATGTCATCGAGTAAAGGCAGCAATGCCGTCATCAATTACATAAATCACTTCTTCAATAACTATGGAGTCGGAGAAACAAACATCGACCTTCATTGTGATAACTGCAGTGGGCAAAATAAGAACAATTATGTGCTATGGTACTGTGCCTGGCGTACTATTCACAAGCTTCACCTGAAGCTGGGCCTCCACTTCCTGATTGCAGGCCACACAAAGTTTGGCCCTGACTGGTGCTTTGGACTGATCAAGCAGTGCTTCCGAAAGACAAGAGTGGACACTAGGGGTGTAACGATACATCGATTCACATCGATGCATCGATTCATTGACTAACGATCTGATTACATCGACGCAATGTAAAAACATCGACCTATATCGTCATCTTAAAGATACACCTTTATTTTGAAATGGCACATTCTGCGTGACTGTCACCATTTCCGTGCAGCGCGCGACTAGCAGCGGCAAACTACAAAGTCAAAGAGCGCTGCACACTGTGCAGGTCAAGTCATGGCGAGTAGCAGGGATAACGACGACGAAATTCGCTCTCCTCTCGGTAATAAGTCGGCGGTCTGGAAATATTTCGGATTCCGCAGCAAAGACGGCTCTACAGACAAAACACTCACCATATGCAAACAATGCCAGTGCGAGTTGAAATACTCGGGAAACACTACAAACTTGGCCGCGCACCTAAAGAAAAAACACAATATTGACCCGCATGCTAGTGCTAACACTAGCTCCAGCGTTACCGTGCCAGAAGCTTGCACACCAGCTTTGAGCACTTTCTTTCAGCAAAAACTGAACAACAACTCCAAAAGAGCGACGAGTATCACAAGTGCCATTTCATATTTTATTTGCAAAGATATGAGACCTTACTGTGTTGTCGAGAATGATGGCTTTCGTGAACTACTGCACACTCTGGAGCCGAAATACAAAATACCATCAAGACAGCACTTCAGTGAAACGTGCATACCGAGACTGTACACTCAAGTAAAAGACGAAGTTAAACGTGAGTTATTGCATGCAGACAGAGTCGCTATCACTACAGATGGGTGGACGTCATGTACAACACAAGCCTACGTAACTGTAACCTGCCATCATATTGACAACGACTGGCAAATGAAGAATTATGTTCTGCAGACACGGATTTTGGACGACGCACACACAGGAGTAAATCTTGGCACAGGTTTTTTCTCCCATGATTAATTTGACTGGTAAATTATTTCTATTGAAAAACATGGAGTTCTTTTTTTTTTTTTACCACAAGATGTCATTCTAAAATTGTTTTGTTGATTGACTTAAGGATTCCGAGCCAGCCCGCCCACTCAGAAAGCTGTGTCCCATCCACCGGAGCCAGTGTGTTCTGATGACCCTGAACCGCTAAGCTCTGAGCCGGAGTGGGACTCACTTCAGGTACACTTAAAAATCCTAGCTTCATTCATTTTAAATAATCAATATTCCAATGGCTGAATACTGTAACGTCGGTCCCTATACCGTCGACCGCGTCATTAATGATTCTGCGGTGCGTTTGAACCTCCCGGCCGCTCTCAAGGTCCACCCTGTGTTCCACGTGTCCCTCCTCAAACCCTTCTCCACCAGCCCCCTGTCACCCCCTGCTCCAGCTCCCTGTGTGGTCGGTGACCCTGTGTGGTCGGTGGACCGTCTACTCGCCGTCCGCCGTAGGGGACGGGGGTTCCAGTATCTGGTGGACTGGGTGGGCTACGGCCCCGAAGACCGGAGTTGGGTGCCCCCGTCCTATCTCGCTGATCCTGCTCTGCTGGACGAGTTCTACCGGGCCCACTCGGAAGCTCCAGGGCGGTCGTCCGGTGCCTCCCTTCAGGGGGGGGTACTGTTGTGGATCCCGCTTCGGCTCCACTCGTTTCCACCTCGGCACCGCTCGTTGAGACCAATCAGGCCCAATCTGAGACAGCTGCGCCGGCTCCAGCAGGTGTTTACAATCTAAGGAGGAGAGACCTGCATAAAAGGCCCCACAACCTGCCGTCTGATGCTTGATCAATCTGATCCCCAGTGGTTAGTCGTCTCGCTCCCTCGTTTGTCTCCAGTGTGTTATAGTTCTGAAATTACTTGTTTATTTTTCCCAGTCGTTTTATTATTTTCACCGTTGTTTGTTTTCTCTCCCCCACCAGTCCACTCCTGCCTGCCTGCCCTGCCTACCCTCCTGCCTGCCTAACGACTACTCCTCCTGCCTAAGCCCCTGCCTGCCTAACGACTACTCCTCCTGCCGAAGCCCCTGCCTGCCTAACAACTACTCCTCCTGCCTAAGCCCCTGCCTGCCTGCCGACTACCCCCTCCTGCCTATAGCCCCTGCCTGTCTGCCGACTACCCCCTCCTGCCTAAGTACCCCTGCCTGCCTGCCGACTACTCCCCCTGCCTGACCCCCGCTTGCCCTACGACCATTCTCAGCCTAACCCCTTTTAATAAATATTATTATTATTACCCTAGTCTCTGTGTCTGTCTGTTCTGGGGTACTGCCACATTTGACCGCTTGATTCAGGCCGTAACAGCATCGTGGATGTGATTAAGGTCATAGGCAAATGTGGCCTTAGCTACAGGGGAGATGAAGAGGCAGGTTACAGCCTAGAAAATGTTGCTGTTACTCATGGCAACGTCCTAGAGTTGATTCTACTCTTGAGTAAATATGACTTGTGCCTCCAACAGCATGTTAACACTTGCATAGAAAGTAGCAAGAAGCATCATGAAACTGGTGCAAAAGGCAGAGGTGCTCTAATAACCAGGGTTCGAGTTATGTGGGAGCCAATGGGAGCTGAGCTCCCATAGAGAAGGTCTGAGCTCCCATGAAAGCAGTAAAATCAAAAATCTGTGGGGGTCGCTAATAATACATTACCACAACTATTATTTGATCAAAATGTCAATGTAATGAATATTATTTAATTTATATTATAAATATTGTAAAATAAACACGTTTTCCAAAAGAACTACGCGCACCATTAATCTCCTGTGAATGACAGTATGCCTTTGACTGCCTGCACTTCACCACCAAGACACTATGGGGCGCAGTAGAATACTGTGCAACAGCCAAATATGATCGTTGAGCGCTTGCGAACGTGCAGACACTATTATTGAGAAGCAAACATTCATTCATTAGCTATACAGGAGTATATACATACAAGGACATCTTTGTTTCTTTTAGCATGTGGTCAATATCAGGCGTGTTACTATTGTTCGTTTCTACCCTGGTCTTTTGTTTTCTTTTCATGTTCTGTACCTTAATCCAGAATACAGTTGTTCTGGTAGCTTCCATTGCTCATGAAGAAACAGCACTTTGTATTATTGTTGCCTTATTTACTGTACCTCAGTATCTGTACCTCAGTATCTGTATTCATTGTTTGCGTTTTAATTCATAATGTAACATGTAATGTTTAGACCACCTACTGCCACCTGGTGGTAGACTAGATACACAGTCAAGATCCGGTCATGCGGAGTCTGGAGTCAGTCAATGCATATGCTGTAATGCGAGCACGTCGACTAACTAAAGAGTCTAATATCACAGTATATTCTACACGTCAGAATATCACAGTAGCTACCATGCCGCCCAAAAAAAGGCCACTGCTGCCGACCGGGTCATCAAGCCTAGAAAACTTCGGGTTTTTAATCAAAGAAACCTGCTATGACACCTAACGTTAGCCCTGCTGCTGCTACTGTTACTGCTACTACTGTTACTGCTACTACTTCTGCTACTACTGAGGACTCTGCTACCAGGCCTGAACGCGCAACACCCACACACAGTTCAGAAGAGGGGCAGAATGAAGAGGTAGGGGAGGCAACGCCACACAACTGGGGAGAAGATCAGTGGAGATCCTGGAAAAAAAGAAACCCCTGGCTATTTGCAAATGAGGATGGCCTTGGATGCCTTGCCTGTAAAGAGGCAAAGACTCTTTCACTTTCAGAGAAAAAGTGGGGAGTGCATTTGGCGGATGCCTGGATCAATGGGACAGTAAGTAGCCCCGTTCAAAAGCAGTTGCGGAAAAATATTTATATACACCGCGACAGTCATGCTCATAAACGAGCTGTTGAAATAGCAGAGCTTAAACAAAAGGAAGTGCTTCCTAAGAAAGTAGCAGCACTCACTTCCATTATGTACAAGGAGACAGCAAGTTCGTTCAGGGCAGCCTATACTGTCGCTAAAGAAAGGATGCCATATACAAAACTGAATCCAATCATGAAGCTTAATGAGATGAATGACAGTCGGCCCTACTCACCGATCAGATCATTCATGTGCACAGATTGTAGAGCATATTGCACAGGAGATGAAAAAGAAATTCATTTCTAATGTCAAATCACTTCATTCGAGTATTAACATAACAATAGATGAAAGCACAATTCATGGACGGGCGTACATGATTATTTATGTCAGATGCGATGTCACTGGAAATGGAGATGTGGACAATGTGTTTTTTGACATAGTTGAACTTGACCAGGGCACAGATGCCGAGTCCCTGTGCAATGCACTGAAAAACAGCCTTCGATCAGCGGGAATAGACCTAATAAATAAACCTAAATAAACCTAATTAGCATAGCCACAGACGGGGCGGCCGTGCTAACAGGGAGAGTGAATGGACTAATAGCTAGACTGAAACGGGACTTCCCTCGGCTGCAGGCAGTTCACTGTCTCGCGCATCGGTTAGAATTAGCGGTGAATGACTCATTGAAGGAGGTGACAGGCTGTAATCATTTAGAGTTTTTCCTCTCAAAACTCTATGCTCTTTACCACCAGTCCTCGAAAAATGCAAGGGAATTACAGGAAGCAGCTGCGGAACTGAACCTGCAGATACTGAAAATAGGGAAAGTGTTCACAATAAGATGGGTGTCCAGCAGTTTCAACACTGTCAAAGCTGTGCTGAAGGATTTTCCAGTGTTAGCACATCACTTTAAATCAGCTAGTGAAGATGGCTCACGTTCCGGTATGGAGAAGGCCAAGTACACTGGTTTACGTAAGCATCTGACATCCACTGGATTTCTCTCTGATTTAGCGACAGTGAAAGACGTGTTACGTGAACTACAAAGTCTCTCCCTGAAACTACAGAAACGCGACACATCCCTGATTGATGCAAGCCGCCACATTCACCAAACGATCGAGGTGCTCTCTGCCATGAAGGACCAGGGAGGGAAAACAGAAATTAAAGTCAAAATGGCCATAACCAGCGGTCAGTTCAAAGAGGTTGCTCTCACCGAAACGCAACGTAAAATAAATAAGTCCCAATTTTACCAGTCAATTATTGATAATCTCACCAAGCGTCTCCCTGATAGTGAGCTGGTAAGCATGTTGAAGCCTCTGGATCAGCACTTCTGGCCAAAAGAGAGGGCAGAACTTGTTCTATTTGGAGAGCGTGAGGTGGGGAAGTTTGCTAAACGTCTCGGAGAGTCTTCGAGTGATGCTGTCAGTGAGTTCAGAGACTGGAAATTACAAGGCAAGGAACAGCAGGGTAAAACCTTGAAAAAACTTATAGTGGCGAGCAACACTTTTCTTCCGACCTCTGCAGAGTGTGAGAGGGGCTTTTCTGGATGCAATGACACTGACAGTCAGAACAGGAACCGGCTGCAAGCCAGGAGCCTTACCGCATTGTTGTTCGTGGACTTAAATGGGCCTCCGATCGACAAATTTGACCCTCTCCCGTTCATCCAATCTTGGATAAAGAAAGGACATCGGACGTCAGCATCATGGGTTCCAGGACCGCGACCGCAGCCTACTGAAAACAGACCACTTTGGTCTATCTTGTCTCCGTAAAGGTAAGGTGGCTTTTACTTTTTACTAACCTAGTGTACATGTATTTTTCGCTCCTTCTGTATAGCAAAAATAACACAATTATTGGCACTGATGTGAAAACTCCTGGAGGAAACACAGAATTAAAAAATAAATCAAAAGTACCGATTTAAGTACCGTTTCGGTACCGGTACCGTTTTTAAAGTATCGATTTGTCACCGGTATCGAATAAAACCCAAACTGTACCCAACCCTAACTATATGTTTACATGCCAACTAATTAGCTAATTCATTTCTGTCATTTAGAGCTGAGGGGAGCAACAGAGAGACAGACAACAGGACAGCAACAGAGAGACAGACAACAGGACAGCAACAGAGAGACAGACAACAGGACAGCAACAGAGAGACAGACAACAGGAGAGGACAGCAACAGAGAGACAGACAACAGGACAGTAACAGAGAGACGGACAACAGGACAGCAACAGAGAGACAGACAACAGGACAGTAACAGAGAGACAACGGGAGAGGAGAGC
Source organism: Nansenia antarctica (assembly GCF_963989245.1). Taxonomy (NCBI): domain Eukaryota; kingdom Metazoa; phylum Chordata; class Actinopteri; order Argentiniformes; family Microstomatidae; genus Nansenia; species Nansenia antarctica. Next base: position 19,461,662 of record NC_137676.1, on the reverse strand, counting down.
AATAGAGACAGAACTGAATGCACTGAACCTTTTTTTATTCTTTGCATTATTAACACTGTTGTGTTATTGTGTTATTAAAGTGTTTAAGTGTTTTATGGTAAAGCATTATGAGTGGTGTGTGTGTGCAGGGTGCTCGTGAGTTGTATATTTTGGGGAGGGGGGAGGCTTGTGTATGGGGGCGGGGGGGTCCTCACACAAAGGAGTAGCCTAGGGCCACTGACCACCTTAATCCGCTACTGCCGCTACTGCCTATAGCTAATTAAAACTTGTAAGTCCCATCGCTGTGTGGGCATGATTCGCGCGTGCATGAGAACATTTCGCACTGTTATTTTGGAGACCCACACAGAGCTCAGCTTATAACTCGAACCCTGCTAATAACCCTGCTATCAAAAGACACGATCAATACAATTGTGGATTTCATCAGCCAGCTGATAAAGGTTACTATAGCCGAAGAAGTTAGACAAGCTGGCATGTTTTCAGTTCAAATTGACACAACACAGGACATCAGCTCCAAAGACCAGTGTTCCATCATATTAAGATATGTGACAGATGTAGTTAATGAAAGACTGATTGCTGTGGTCGACTGTGAGTCATCTACAGGGCGGTACTTTACAGAGCTCCTGAAAGAAGTGCTACTGAAACTTAATATTGACATTGGCACATGTGTGGGCAACTCAACAGATGGTGCAGCTAATATGCAGGGACAATATCGGGGGTTTTCTACACTCCTCTCTGAGCATTCCCCCAATCAGATTCATATATGGTGTTATGCACATATTTTGAATCTTGTACTGGCAGACACAACAGGCAGTGTTGTGGAAAGTGCGTCCCTCTTTTCCCTGCTTAATGACATAGCAGTTTTCTTAAGAGAGTCATACAAGCGCATGCAGAAGTGGGAACAGACCAGTCAGGACAAGCATCACAGACGACTGTGTCCAATAGGGCAAACTAGGTGGTGGGCTAAGGATCAGGCACTAAGTAAAGTGTTTGGCTGCTTCGGGAATCCTCAGGGAGCCTTGTTTTTTGAAGTGCTTATAACTTTACACACCATTTTAGATGATGATACACAAAAGCCAACTGTAAGGGCCAAGGCAAAGGGATTTATAGAAGGTCTTTTGAAGTATGAGACAGTGCTCACTGCTCAAATCTTCCTTCGTATCATTGAGCATACAGCCCCCCTTTCAAAATACTTACAGACAAGGGGAATGGATATCATCACAGCTCAACGTCTGGTTCAGGGGACAGAGGAGGGTCTCAGGAAGTGTACTAGGGACTTTGAAGGAGTTAAGCATGCAGCTGATGAGTTTGTGAAGCGGGCTAATGAAAAGTTGCAAGAGGAGGAAGAGTGAGGGCTGGTAGTGCAGACTGCCCTTCCTGAAAGAAGGGTCAGAAAAAAGAAAAGAATGCCAGGAGAGCTTGCAGAAGATGGGCAGCTAGCTTCAGCTGATACTGACTTCAGGGTTAAAGTACACAACGTCATTGTAGACACAGTGACAGACAGTATCCATAGGAGGTTTTCTGCTAATGCAAAACTTTGCTCAGATTTTGCCTGTCTAGATCCTAGGAACTTTGCGCATGTGAGGGAAAATGGACTACCCAGCGAGGCTATGAAAGAAATAAGCAAATGTCTACTTAGGTTTGATGATAGAGCTACAGTTGGCACCTTATGTGGTGAACTGTACAGCCTTGCATCTCAGTGGGACAGACTGAAGTTGTCCCCTCTGGAGAGTTACACTGTCAGGACAGCTAGTGAAATGCCACAAGGAAGTGAGGAGGATCCTTCCATTGAACTGCAGGATGTCGAACTAGAAAGCAAAACTTGTTCCTCTTGTAAGAACTGTGCTATTTGTGTTCATCTCATCCTCTCTCAGTACAATCTTTTAACTGATGCCTACCATGTGATTGGACTAGCCTACAAGTTGCTATTAACACTGTCCATCACACAAGTGGCCTGTGAAAGAAGCTTCTCAACGGTTAAATTCATAAAAAACAGACTCAGGAGCACTTTAACCCAGAAGAAACTAGAGGCATTCATGCTTATGTGCACTGAGAAAGAGATTCTCATGTCTTTGGACAATGATACTGTAATAAACAAAGTTGCAGACCAGTGCACTGCTCAGACGTTTATTGATGTTTTAGGGTTCAGAATATAGATACTGATATTGCTGAAAAGGACTGTTGTTGAGAGAACAATGTTGGAGATGTGCACTTTAAGTTATTGTTATTGTTATTGTTATTGTTATTAAATGTGCTTGCAGTAGTATTCGTATTGTACATATATATTTATTGTTATTGTTATTAAGTGTGCTTGCAGTAGTATTAGTATTGTACATATTGTGGTGACCCGCACGCAGCCCCGGGTATACCTGGCCTTCAGCACCCTGTACAGCGGCCGCATAGATTAAGGGGCCGTGTCATTAACGGAGTCTAGGCCCAACACACCCGGCTGGTGCACATCATTCCATCAGGCCGAGGGCTCGTTAAGAGAATGCGGAGCACCTGCGACGCGAACGGGTGGAGGAATGAAAAGCGGAGGCGGAGGCGTCAGAAAGGGAGCGAGAGGCTACGCGACGACACGCGTATGGGTGAGGGCCGTGGTACGGCGGATAATGACAATGCCTGGTGGAACTAATTATATGTCTTCTTCCCCCCAGTAAAGAGAGAGCCGGGAGTAGGGAGAGCGCGAGCCCGCCTGCCGATAGCGGCGCGACCAGCCCCTCTGCCCAAATAACCCCCGGAGCTCGGAGACGGGACACCGGAGTGTCCCCCCGAGTGGAATTAAGTCCACCCTTTTGCCCTCCCCTAGAGGCACCTTAAGTTCCACCGTTAGCCGCCCGGAGGCGAGTTTTAGTTGGACCTTTTTGCTTTCTCCGTAACTCTTCTTTTTCCTAAATAAATACGTCCAGTGGGCGGTTTTGAAACTTTAGCGCTGTGTTGTCTCCTGTCTGGGTGGTGTGTTTACCGGGTCTACGTGGTGGTCACCACAATATATATTTATTGTTATTGTTATTAAGTGTGCTTGCAGTAGTATTAGTATTGTACATATATATTTATTGTTATTAAGTGTGCTTGCAGTAGTATTAGTATTGCTTCTAAACGGTTAAATTCATAAAAAACAGACTCAGGAGCACTTTAACCCAGAAGAAACTAGAGGCATTCATGCTTATGTGCACTGAGAAAGAGATTCTCATGTCTTTGGACAATGATACTGTAATAAACAAAGTTGCAGAGACCAGTGCCAGACGTTTATTGATGTTTTAGGGTTCAAAATATAGATACTGATATTGCTGAAAAGGACTTTGTGTTGTTGAGAGAACAATGTTGGAGATGTGCACTTTAAGTTATTGTTATTGTTATTAAGTGTGCTTGCAGTAGTATTAGTATTGTACATATATATTTATTGTTATTGTTCTAATAAATCTACATTGTGAAGCAGCAACATGTATTTGCACAGACATTTTGGTGTGTATGGATATTTTAGAACAAGCGCCAAGCGCATTAGAGACCATTGTGCTTTGGGGTCCTCTATAGGCCACTCACATGACATAGCATACTATAAATGTAGAGAAGACTGTAGAGAACAGTGAGTCCGCTATTACAGACTAAAATACCAAGGTTGTAATTACATGATTTTAATATAGGCTACTGTAACCGGTTGTGAACTAAAGTGGGCCGGTCTGAGCATGAAACTCCAGAGCTGAAAATGAGTCCCATCCCCAGACCAACAGACTGGACGAGCGGACCAATCAAACACTGAAGAGGGCTATCGGGAAATCTCTGGATGGGCACCAGGAACGGTGGGAGGACAACCTTAAGGTAATCCTTTTCGCACATAACATCAGCGTCCAGGCCTCCACCAAGTACTCGCCCTACCGCCTGATGTACGGTCAGGAGCCACGGCTGTCCTCTGAGGTATGTAAACTCTTGATATTATTGTTATTATAATATATCATTTGTTTTGCAAATTGATTCTCAATATAACAAAAAAATAAAACACTAACTCTATGCAAATGTATGTATTGCGTATCTCTATTTGCCTCTCATTTCAGATCACAGGTGATATGATGCGTTTTTGTGTGACTATATGCCAAATTTGTGTGCCTATCAAATATTGCAATACTCATTGTTTAACCTTAAACATACTTTAAGTGTGCCCACTCTCAGTAGTAAACAACATTCTTAGGAGCAGGCATATACCATATCAAGTAACAGTGAGACCAGTTTAACTCTAAGGACATAGGAGCCTTACCCAGTGGTCAGCAGAGTAGAACAGCATGAACACAGGATAGCCATGTATGGGAACCAATGTCAGTATTGTAAGTTACGAGGTAAAGCTATTCCCTCTCTGTTACAGCCCCCCTTTCAAAATACTTACAGACAAGGGGAATGGATATCATCACAGCTCAACATCTGGTTCAGGGGACAGAGGAGGGTCTCAGGAAATGTACTAGGGACTTTGAAGGAGTTAAGCATGCAGCTGATGAGTTTGTGAAGTGGGCTAATGGAAAGTTGCAAGAGGAGGAAGAGTGAGGGCTGGTAGTGCAGACTGCCCTTCCTGAAAGAAGGGTCAGAAAAAAGAATAGAATGCCAGGAGAGCTTGCAGAAGATGAGCAGCTAGCTTCAGCTGATACTGACTTCAGGGTTAAAGTACACAACGTCATTGTAGACAGTAATTTCTGCTCATTTCATTTTCTTCTCTTATTGGGAGCGGGCTGGTGATAGTTGAATTTGGCGAGGCCGAGGCCACAAAAGAAAGGCATAGCTAACACAGGGCTTAAAGTGGGAAAAAATCCTGTGCCTGAAACTTTTTCTTGGGGAGGGGGGTCACAGTTTGAGATATTGGGAGAGCGGGTACAGAAGACAGCTTCTTGTCTCAATGTTTAAATGCATTAATACTATTTAATAGTCAATACAACATATATGTCTCAATGTTAAAATGCATTAATACTGTTTTATACTCAATACAAAATAAAATAATATATTTAGATGTCTTTAAAAGAACAAACTGATTAAATCACTTAAGGCCAAACTGATTGCATCACTTATTAAGCCACTATCACTATAACAATACAGAATAACATATATACATGTCTTTAAAAGAACAAACTGATTACTTATTAAGCCACTATCACTATAACAATACAGAATAAAATATATACATGTCTTTAAAAGAACAAACTGATTACTTAAGCCACTATCACTTATATTCTCCTTCTTTTTGGGTCATAAACAAAGCCCTGCAATTTCTCCGAGACACTCCTTTTCAAGGCATTAAGTGTTCCAGGGGAGACAGAGGACGCTTTGAGTGGTGCAGTGGAGGCAGTGGGTGGTGCAGTGGAGGGTTTGAGTGCTTTGGGTGGTCCAGTGAAGGCTTTAGGTGGTGCAGTGGAGGATTTTAGTGCTTTGGGTGGTCCAAAGAAAGCTTTAGGTGGTGCAGTGGAGGATTTGAGTGCTTTGGGTGGTCCAGTGAAGGCTTTGGGAGGTCCAGTGGAGGCAGTGAAGGCTTTGGGAGGTCCAGTGGAGGCAGTGGAGGCTTTGGGAGGTCCAGTGGAGGCTTTGGGAGGTCCAGTGAAGGCTTTGGGAGGTCCAGTGGAGGCAGTGAAGGCTTTGGGTGGTCCAGTGGAGGCTTTGGGAGGTCCAGTGGAGGCAGTGAAGGCTTTGGGTGGTCCAGTGGAGGCAGTGAAGGCTTTGGGTGGTCCAGTGGAGGCAGTGAAGGCTTTGGGTGGTCCAGTGGAGGCAGTGAAGGCTTTGGGTGGTCCAGTGGAGGCAGTGAAGGCTTTGGGTGGTCCAGTGGAGGCAGTGTGTGGTGCAGTGGAGGCTTTGGGTTGTGCAGCCATATTCCTGGCCTGGTGCACTAGTTTGTTTACTCTCACTGAAGCCAGAACCCTTGCTGCATCTGTCAGCTTTCTCTTCTTTAGTGCCTCTTCCCTCTCTTTCTTCTTATTCAGGTGCAGCTGATATGTTTGATATGACGCCAGGCAGGACCTCCTCAATGGCGGGTCTATCATCATCGTTGAGGCTGTCCACTCCCTTGCTTTAATTGCAGATTTGACAATTGCAAGACTCTCGTAAGTCTCCACATTCATTGAGCATCTGTCTGCTTCAAGGATGTCATCCATGAGATTGAAGGATCCCTCAACCAGGGGGCCAGTGAAGATGCTGAGAAGTGCTTTGACCAGCTTACCCAGAGTAGGAAATTTCGCATCTCTCAGGATTCCACTCCACCAGTCTACATCAAGTCGACTTTCTTCCTCAATGTAACTCTGGCCACGAGCTACCAGGTCCACATCTATTTGGTATGCCCGTACCTCTTCATCTAGTTGACCAATCTCCTCTGGTTCAACTACAGTACATTAGGCAAGGCCTTGCCTAATGTGATGAAAGCCCCACAGACAGATTCATCTTGAATCAAAGAAGGAGTCAAAGCCGAGAGTGCAGTGATGATGTGGTTGTCGAGAGGAAGCTTTTTAAGAAGGAAATCTGCTGCCTTCATATAACCTTCTCTGAGAGAGCTGTAGAGATTGTTAACCCATATCTTCCCCTCGACACGAGCCTTGTTCAGTGCAGAGTAGCAATGTGTGCCGACAAACAGCCTTTTGTCAGACAGTTGCAAGTCTCGACTCTGGACATCAACTTTGACTAGCCTCTTTGCACTCAGTGGGATGGCGGAGGGCATCATGAAATTGGACAGCAGTTCTCTGACCAGGGCCACCATCTCCACATGCAGCAAGTGCACCAGGGGTTTCTCATGCTGCAGTTATTTCAGAAATCCCTGAAAGGTTGGAAGGACACCTGCAAACAAAGTACAAAATATCAGAATCAGAATCAGAATGACTTTATTCGCCAAGTAGGTTTTCACATACAAGGAATTTGCTATGGTTGTTGGTGCATACAGACAACATAAGAATAATAATAATAAGAAGAAGAATTAAAAAGCAATTACATGACAGAACATTTAAATATATTCACTACCAATCAAAAGGTTTGACACGTATAATATGTTACACTAGCAGTCATTGTTACTCTGTTCTTGTTGGATTGAGAGGAATAAAACATCAGTCAGGGTTGTGCGCTCATGTACAGCTATTGCCACTCGAGTTAGCCTACTTGTAATATACCTCTGAACATGTCAATCAAGGCTGTCAACCTATCAAACTCCAAGAAGAGCACAGAGATCCGTGCCTTCCGGTTCTGATTCTCTGCTGTTCTCATTCGGGACGCTGACGCTTGTTCTTGTTGAAGAACATCTACTCTGGCCCTTTCCTCAAATGTTAGTGCATGCCTTTCAAACACTTGGTTAAGAAGCCATCTGCAGTACACACAAACACACACACACACACACACACACATACACACACACACACACACACACACACACACACACACACACAGATTTTGTTTCATTGTGGATTACAGATTAAAACTCAACCTGTTAACTCAAATAAATTGTCAATGTCAATGGCCTTGGATAGGCTATAGTTAAAAACCAGGAAAATAGGCCGAAACTGAAAACGTATTCTCCGGTAAGGAAATTGCAATGCTCATGTTGATGCTCATGTTACATACTAATTTAACTAATTCATGAATTTTATATTACATTTTTAGCAAATGATTATCTTTTTATTTTAGCAATTGATTATCCGAAATCTAGTCTCTACACCATTAACTACAGATTAACACAAGCAATACAGTACAAATCATTAACAGTGAACTGTTCATTTAACACTAACATAATTTGCATTACCTGTATTTATGCTCTTCATTTGGATCCAACACATGATGGTAGTAGTGCAACACTAGTACATCCATAAGTTCATGTAACCTGTTGCACACCTATGAGGGGTGGAAGTAATACACATTAATTAATATTAAAATCTTTTTTATGAATAGCCTACATTTTTGTTGCTTTCACCCCTCATTATACACACCTCCAGGATCTGTAGAAAGCGGTTGCCGATGGGCCTGATTAAGCTCTTGGCTGGTTGATGAAGAAGAGACCGGAACTCTGCAAAGATCTCCTTCTGTTTTGAGGACTTTTCTATATCATAATAGATGTCATTGCAGAATCCTTCCACCTCAGAGGTAAATGGGCTCATCATGGCCTTGGCGGCATTGTTCACCATGTGAACTGTATCTCCACATATGTCGAGCAGGTTAGGGTTCTCCTTCCTTGCTTGTGTCTCCAGTCCAGTCTTCTTTCCTCTCATCACTGCACAGTTGTCAAGCAGAATACTGATGACTAGTGACCAGTCAAGACCATTGGACTCCAGGATATCTTTGAGCTCCTGCATGAGGGCTGAGGAGTTGGCGATGTTTACTTTCCTGCTCGCTAGGTGTTGTGTTGTTACCTTGGCCAGATCATCATCAAAAAAACGAACAAGGACATTGAGGATTTTGTCCATGTTAAGATTTGTAGCTTCGTCGATATTCATTGAAAATGTAGCTTTTTTTAGCTTTTCACATAGCCGTTTTTGGGCAAGGCCATGTGTGTTTAAATAGCTGGCGTGCTGGTTGGAAATGGACAGCTTTGTCAGTGCATTTTTATCTTGTGATAGCGTCTTACACAAATCGACGAGTGGCTGAGCCACTGTGAAAGACAGATCATGTTCGGCTATAAACGCACACACTCGGATCTTTTGCTCGCAAACACGGTCGGTCATTGAAGATGAAGTGGTACCTGTAGCCGTCGCTCCCGGCAAGGTTGTTGTGTGAGCGAGTGCTCGAACCGATGCTTGGTGACCGGGATCTGAGGCGTGTCGAGCGATCACCTTCTTCCCACTGCTGCCGTAGAGGAGTCTCTTCGAGCACGGCGTACAGAAACAAGCACCCGGCTCCCTCAGTTTGAGGCACCACGTCCCATAAGGCTTCCCGTCACCACTACTCTCCTCTATCCATGCCCAGCGCCATTTATTTCTTACTCCTCGTTCTAATATAGCTGTGTCTTCGCCAGTTTTGAGAAACTTGGCTTCCATTTTAATAGACTAAAGTTAGCGAGATAGCGGGCTGCTAAAAGCGAACGTCTCTACAAGCTCACATTACACTCATTCAAACTTATTAAGGCCCGCCCCAATACTCTGCCTCCGATTGGCTAGAAGTCGTTGGTTGGCTTGAGCAATGTGATACCATTGGTAGGCGGAACTGTCTCTTTGCTGAAGATGACTCTTTAAATTACGATGTAAACCAATAGCGTGTGATATATATATATATATATATTTATTTATTTTTAATTCCCCCGCGCCGGAAATCCGGCACTGTGCCGGAGTACTTTAAGCCCTGCTAACAGAATGGCCTTCACATCAACTTGCACTCCCACGAAGACCACTGCTACACTTGAGGAGCTGCAACGCTTGGAAGACACTGGTAGGCTAAACACAAGCTTTAAGAAACCATTGTGAAATATTCCTGCACTCATCTCTTGAAAGTCCTTAAGATCTTACAGTGTGAAAAAATTAGGACACTACATCAATATTTGATCTTTCAAACAATATCTATAGATAAAGGTGATGTAATTTAACCAAAAACAATGAAAATGTAACTTATCATGTATAACAAAATATGAACAAATCCCAGTGCGCACCAGACGTCTGTGGACGTCTTTTTTACAGCGAAATAAGGTCCGTCCGTCTGGCCCTTAATTCCACTGAATATAGCCGTTCTATTGATTGGACCGGTACGTCCCCCACATATGAGCGAACGTGTAGTTGTGAAAATGTAAATGAAACATGCATGTAATATCAGTACTGCACTTCTGGTTGAATACTAAACTGCATTTTGTTGTATATAGTTGAATAAAAGTGAATCTAATTTAGTTCGTCAGAGATCTTTCCACATTTGTTTGCGCTATTATTCCAATACAGCAGGTGGCGCTATTGCAATTCTTCTACCGTCATATATTGGTCACTGAGAAAACGGAAGTTAGTGTGTGATGACGTACAACCCACCATTGTGTTGGATTTAAAACCGACGGCGAAGCTAACGGCTAACTACTTGCTACATTCAAGCAGAGACAAGATACCTATTTTTTCATCAACGGAAGCTTAGAAAAACCCACGGTAAGATGGCACATTATATTCACTACATCCGTACATTACAGACAAGGCGATCTTAGTTTAGGAAACATCATAGCCACTGTCTTGTATAGTCTTTAGCACCCTGTCTGTAGCATTGCGCCGTGGCTCCAAGAAACATTCCTCGTCGTTCCTGAACGATGTGGCATAAACCTTTTTCTGATTCTGATTCTGACCAAATTGGTTTCATTGTTCCAGGTCATGTATGCCAGGGCAGTGTGGATCGAGAATGGCAAGGAAGAGGAGGGTGTCATACCGTACACTTGGATCGAAAAAAACCTTGTGCGGTGGCCGAAAAACAAACGAACAGAAGCTCATAAATATAGCCATCCCCCTCAGGGCGACTGGTTAGCTTTTACCCTTGTCAAAACAAAGCTTGTGTCAGGTAAGCTTTTTATTTTTTATGATTCAATGGTTACACTTTCCTGAAATGCCTTCCCCTTGCCAATACAATATTCTTTAGAATCACTACCAAGTGAAGAAACGATTAATATATATTTTATCTTAGTATTGTTCCCTTTTATCTTTTGACTTGTAGCTTCTCGTGATGAGTGCGAAGAACACAATTACACAGCCAAACAGAGGAGGAAGAGGACGGAGACAAAGAAATTCCATCTAAGAGGAACAAGATCAAAAGAACATATGAAGGTTTTGTTCCTGGTATAAGTTAACTACTGAACTGAAAACATTTAAATTGGTAGGTTAATTCATACTAGCACAGTGCCTTGGAGTGGGAAGGACCTGGGGTGATTGTTCAGCTCGCTCGCTCTCTCTCTCTCTCTCTCTCTCTCTCTCTCTCTCTCTCTCTCTCTCTCTCTCTCTCTCTCTCTCTCTCTCTCTCTCTCTCTCTCTCTCTCTCTCTCTCTCTCTCTCTCTCTCTCTCTCTCTCTCTCTCTCTCTCTCTCTCTCTCTCTCTCTCTCTCTCTCTCTCTTTCTCTCTCTCTAGAAGCAGATCTGTCAGATTACCTGGAAGAGGAGGACGAGACATCAAAAAGCACATCTGGAGGTTAGAAGTAGAAAGAGCATTTACCTCGAAATTACTATGGTTTTCTTACCTCCAAAAGTGATATCACATTGTCTCACTGAGACATATTATCCTACCTCAAATCAATGACTCATCCCTACCACCTGGCTGCTGTTATTCCAGCATTTCTGACTGTGCTACGCCTCTTGTGCCTTCAATGTATATCATAAGTTTCAGCCTTTTATCTCTTAGTCGCTTACTGCCATCTAGCAGTAAACAATTACTGAACGCAGCTTTAAGTACTACCAACTTAAGAGTTAAATGTAATGACTTATGTACTTATGATTTTCTTTTTCTATTGATGTTTAGGCATACAAGACATGTTACCTTTCCCCACGCCACCCAGTAAGGTGAGGCCCACACAGAAAGGTGAGTTGTTTCTGTTGTTCAAGTAATGCTCGACAAGCTCCTATCTGAGGTTTCACACCGTTATCATGGTCTTGTTTTTCAGTGTCTTTCTAACATGACATTTGTTGTATTTCAGGCTGTGAACTTGTGACACCAGGACTACATCGGGACCGTCCAATGCAGAAAGACGCTCTGACGCACCCAGATATGGTAAGATACTGGGCTTAGCTTGACGTTTTATTACAGAGAAGTATATTAGTCTGTTCAGTTGTTCAATATGTGATATATATTTTGATTTTAGTTTTTGTAGAGCACTAAGTGTACTATTTCATAATGGTTGCAGTTCCAGACAGTGGCTGGCTCTCTCTCTCACTCACTCACTCTCTTCCCCTCTCTCTCCCACTAACTGTTTTTGAGGATTTTATCTAATATAGGTTAGTAGTGTTCAATTCCAATAAATTACGTTGCTTTGTCCTCTACAATTCTAAATAGTTCCCCATTGCTTCTTTTTGATTTAGCCTAAATTCAGCTTAAATGTTTGTTTGATTGTTTCAGAACGGTGGCTTTCAGAAAGAGACCTAGACGTCCATACCAGTAAGTACAGAATTGACTTAACTTGGATGATGCACTGGTATTTAGGCCTACTGTCACTAAATATTAGTCTTCATGTCCAATTTTCAGAATTTAAGTGTGTTATGGAGAAGCTGGTTGCTATTCATGAGGAGGTCCGCCGCATGGGGAGAGCAGAGCCACACGCCTCGGTTTGTCATATCATCAACAGAATAGAAGAGATGGAGCAGTTCAACAACCTGGAGGAGAGGCTACAACGTGAGGAAGAGAAGAAACTGATGGTGACATTTGATTTACATTACATCAATTTCATTTAGCTGACGCTTTTATCCAAAGCGACTTACAAATTGTGTTTTAAGTTGATGCGCAAGTAAATGGCATAACATCAGGTAAAATGTTTATTCTTGATTATTTGATTATTTTCCACTCAGATTTCACAGCTAAGCAAGATTGGAGGAAAGGATGTGAAGGACTGCGCAAATAAGATCATGGACAGGTATGCTACATTGTGAATATATTGTGGTACCCCGAATGGGAAACAAGGTGGAGCACAGCAATCGAATGCGTTACTTGTTTGGGATAGGTGTTGGTGAAAGTTTGGGTTTTGATAGTACTGTACACAGGAGTACTGTACACAGGAGTACTGTACAAGTATTGCCCAAAACAATGGAAACACCACTCCATAAAACAAAGCCGCTGCCACATTTTCCACTTGTCTCTTCCTAGACTGTCTTTTCAATAACTTTTCTGTACTTATAGGCTTTTCACCAACAACCTCATGTCCAAGTTCAACATGAAGGGTCATCGCTCGAAGACCGCTTTTCAACCAACCAACCTCTACACCGTTCTGAATGGTATGGCTAATTTGGAGATTGTGAAAGCAAAATCGCATCCTGTTGTGTGCTGTTCTTGTTAAATTGTTATTGCGTCAATTTCTGCAGTAAATGTCCTTACGGATGCTTTTAGTCTACTAACTTAAACTTTTAAATGTGAGCTCGCAAGATCAGTATGGTCTCAAGGCTAAACTGATCCTAGATCAACACTCCGTCTCTGAGATGATTAATAAATAGGGGCCCTAAGTTCAAGAAACATACTTTATGACACACCATATGCTCTGCCTATAAAATGTGCGCTGAAGTTGCAGAAAGCATGTTTTGTGTAATATGACTATATATATATATATATATATATATATATATATATATATATATATATATATACAGGGCTTAAAGTGGGAAAAAATCCTGTGCCTGAAACTTTTTCTTGGGGAGGGGGGGTCACAGTTTGAGATATTGGGAGAGCGGGTACAGAAGACAGCTTCTTGTCTCAATGTTTAAATGCATTAATACTATTTAATAGTCAATACAACATATATGTCTAGGGATGCACGATATGCATTTTTTTCCAACTGATACCGATACCGATGTTTACCCGCTTCTCGTGGCCGATAACCGATATGATAACCGATATGAGAACAGATATAATTTCACAGTTGATAACCTGTAGTTCATGCACACCTGAAGGTAAGAAAGGCTATGTAGTGAGCAAAGATTGATGATTTAATATTCCATAGTGATCTCACCAAATCTCACTATTGTTAACACAACAAAGAGAACACTTCTGACTCTTCAAATTTTCATTTATCATTTCCTCTAACAAACAGAATCTGTTATAGACAGTGCACATAAATGCTTTTTTTAGAGTGTCAAAAATAAAGTGCATCTTGTCTATCCCCGTAAATTGAAAATGCATAAATAAAATATTTATTTATGCATTTTCAATTTACAGGGATAGACAAGATGCACTTTATTTATGCATTTTCAATTTACAGGGATAGACAAGATGCACTTTATTTTTGACACTCTAAAAAAACCATTTATGTGCACTGTCTATAACAGATTGTGCATGAGGATGAGGTAGGTTGTGATAAAGCCCATCAAATGTTTTGCATAAGAATTCAAAATAAATTGCACTGACATGGGAAAACAAAAAGTGCATGTTTTCCTTGTAAACAACAAATCTCACTATAACAATACAGAGTGCATGTTTTCCTTGTAAACAACAAATCTCACTATAACAATACAGAATAAAATATATACATGTCTTTAAAAGAACAAACTGATTACTTAAGCCACTATCACTTATAATCTCCTTCTTTTTGGGTCATAAACAAAGCCCTGCAATTTCTCAGAGACACTCCTTTTCAAGGCATTAAGTGTTCCAGGGGAGACAGAGGACGCTTTGAGTGGTGCAGTGGAGGCAGTGGGTGGTGCAGTGGAGGCAGTGGGTGGTGCAGTGGAGGGTTTGAGTGCTTTGGGTGGTCCAGTGAAGGCTTTAGGTGGGTGCAGTGGAGGATTTTAGTGCTTTGGGTGGTCCAAAGAAAGCTTTAGGTGGTGCAGTGGAGGATTTGAGTGCTTTGGGTGGTCCAGTGAAGGCTTTGGGCTTTTCTATATCATAATAGATGTCATTGCAGAATCCTTCCACCTCAGAGGTAAATGGGCTCATCATGGCCTTGGCGGCATTGTTCACCATGTGAACTGTATCTCCACATATGTCGAGCAGGTTAGGGTTCTCCTTCCTTGCTTGTGTCTCCAGTCCAGTCTTCTTTCCTCTCATCACTGCACAGTTGTCAAGCAGAATACTGATGACAAGTGACAAGTCAAGACCATTGGACTCCAGGATATCTTTGAGCTCCTGCATGAGGGCTGAGGAGTTGGCGATGTTTAGTTTCCTGCTGGCTAGGTGTTGTGTCGTTACCTTGCCCAGATCATCATCAAAAAAACGAACAAGGACATTGAGGATTTTGTCCATGTTGAGATTTGTAGCTTCGTCGATATTCATCGAAAATGTAGCTTTTTTTAGCTTTTCACATAGCCGTTTTTTAAATTCCGGGGCAAGGCCATGTGTGTTTAAATAGCTGGCGTGCTGGTTGGAAATGGACAGCTTTGTCAGTGCATTTTTATCTTGTGATAGCGTCTTACACAAATCGACGAGTGGCTGAGCCACTGTAAAAGACAGATCATGTTCGGCTATAAACGCACACACTCGGATCTTTTGCTCGCAAACACGGTCGGTCATTGAAGATAAAATGGTACCTGTAGCCGTCGCTCTCGGCAAGGTTGTTGTGTGAGCGAGTGCTCGAACCGATGCTTGGTGACCGGGATCTGAGGCGTGTCGAGCGATCACCTTCTTCCCACTACTGCCGTAGAGGAGTCTCTTCGAGCACGGCGTACAGAAACAAGCACCCGGCTCCCTCAGTTTGAGGCACCACGTCCCATAAGGCTTCCCGTCACCACTACTCTCCTCTATCCATGCCCAGCGCCATTTATTTTTTACTCCTCGTTCTAATATAGCTGTGTCTTCGCCAGTTTTGAGAAACTTTGCTTCCATTTTAATAGACAAAAGTTAGCGAGACAGCGGGCTGCTAAAAGCGAACGTCTCTACAAGCTCACAATACACTCAAACTTCTTAAGGCCCGCCCCCACTACTCTGCCTCCGATTGGCTAGAAGTCGTTGGTTGGCTTGAGCAATACCATTGGTAGGCGAACTGTCTCTTTGCTGAAGATGACTCTTTAAATTACGATGTAAACCAATAGCGTGTGATATATATATATATATTTTTTTATTTTTATTTTTTTTTAATTCCCCCACGCCGGAAATCCGGCACTGTGCCGGAGTACTTTAAGCCCTGTATATATATATATATGTCTTTTGGTGTTACAGCTGCAGTCAAGAAGTGGGATTCTAAGGCCACGGACCACATGATTAGGCTCGCTGTTGGGGACCACCTCAAGCACGCGCCTGGAAGATCGGGAGGTGGTGGTTACAGCACTGTAGTGCAGCCCAGAGCAGAGGTTTTAGGAGCAACATTTAATGATTCATCTTAAGCAACGCGATAGTTCCATCTACCAATGGTATAATCACATTACTCAAGCCAACCAAGTTCTAGCCAATCAGAGGCAGAGTAGGGCAGGCCTTAAGAAGTTGAACGAGTGTTGTTGAAATTAGCTTAGCAGCCTGCTAACTCAGGAGTCTACGAGCGATTTTTGTGCAATATTTTGGAATATTCTGTGGTATTTTGCAATATTAGATAGATAATTTATTAATCCCCGTGGGGAAATTGTGTAAAATAAGGAAAGCTTCCTGAATGTGCGTGTCATCCTTGCACGCGCAGGGGCCATGCTGGTCTCTGTATCACTCCAATGTTAGTAAGTATTGTTCTGCCTTGGGAGCAGTTCTTTCTGAACGTATTCCTCAATGCATTTTTTTTTATTTTATGCTTAATAAAGTACATGTGTATTTAATAAATGGTACTTGTTTTTCTTATGCAAATGTAAAATCATGTACATGTATGGCAGATTTGATTCAAGAGTTAGATTTTTTTAAAAGAAATGTTCTAGGTATGGGAGGGAGCATTGGTTTTTTTCCTACATCGTACATAATCAGGTTGGCCAAAAGCAGGACGTCCATCATTTGACCTGAAAACGTCTTTTCAACGAACTGAAAACAACGTATTTTCAACGAACTGAAAACCACGTCTTTTCAACGACCTATAAACCATGTCTTTTCAACGACCTGAAAACCACGTCTTTTCAACGACCTATAAACCATGTCTTTTCAACGACCTGAAAACCACGTCTTTTCAACGACCTGAAAACTACGTCTTTTCACCTTGCAACGTCAACCAAATCCGGTTGTAGAATAGACGTAGGGGAAAGTCGTCTTTTAGACGTCTTTTCAACGCAATTTTGCTCACTGATGCCAATTCCTACTGAGGAAAAAGTTAGGACACCCTATGTAGGGTGTCCACACAAATCATTTTGCTTTCACTTTAGATTAAAATAAATATGTCCATCACATAGAGAATTGCATGAGAAAATCATGTATGGTTAAAAAGTTATCAAGGTTTACCTCTTTACATATACATGCTAAATTTGCTAATTACTGGAATTTATATCAATAGAATCTAGAACTAACAAGGTGTCACTGCTATGCAGAAATGGAACACACATGATGAAATTCAACGTTATCTTTTAAACTATTCAGTTTTATTACATAAAACTATAGCCTATCTGAATTTTAAGACGGAACATTTTTCAAGTGTTATTTGTTTAGTTATATTGCCACCATCTCTCAATATTGTTAAAATTAAAATCAAATGTCCATATAATATTGAAAAAGACAGATTTTCTTAGGATGTCCTTCCTATCTTTTTCACATATTCCTATCTTATATACTATATATATATATTTAAAAAGAACCACACTTTACCCAACGTTTGAATTGAGTGATGTTGATTTCTCATTCACATTTCTCTTACCATTGCTCATAGAAATAACAGATGCCAGTGACCCAAACAAACTCCTTCAGTGTCCATATGACAAGAACCACCAGATCCGTGGCAGCCGCTTCCGCAACCATCTGATCAAGTGCAGTAAGGTAAGAACTGTGTCTGTGTCCGTTCTGACTGGCACCGAACTTATATACGACTTGGAGCACAGCAAACTTTGCTTACGGCCATACCACCCTGAATACGACCTGTCGCAAAAAGTTTGGTAAGCAGCGTGAGCTCTTGATTTTTGTTTGTGTGCATGAGAGTTTAAGTGTTTGAAGATTTGCGTGGATTGAGTGAGTGAAAGGAGAGTTAGTGTGTGAGAGTTTATTCCCCCAGCAGCTTGCTGTTAGGGGGGATATTTTAGTTTTTTCGTTTTGTTTTGCACTCGGACGGCTCAAAATGGTGAAGACACGCGGAACGACAGACGACACGGAGAATAACACGGACACAGGCAAGACGAAAGAAGGAGAGAAAGAAAGAGAGAGAGAAAGAGAGGAGATGGAGAGACAGAAAGTGAGAGAGGAAATTGAAGGGTATATAAGAAAGGAGAAAGAGAGAATCGCGAGGTAGAAACAGGAGGCGGAAGCGAGGGCACAAGCGGAGAAGGAGGAACGAGAGAAAGAGAGGAGAGAGGAGCGAGAGGTGCCGGTATACAGCAATGAACTGACGGTGGCGGTGGAGCTGGTCGGCGAGGAGAGGATTACAATGATGGCGCTGCTACGGGCGACGAAGGAGGTGTGCGGGCTCGTCGTGGGATGTCGATATATTGGATTGAACAGATACGAGATCACGATGAGCCATCCGAAGGGGAAGGAGAGGCTGCTCGACGGCTTTAAGATTAACGAGACGAGGGTCATGGCGAGGGAACTATGTGGGGATGAAATGGTGGTGTCATTCATTGGACTGCCGGTGTACACAAAGGACGGGGACATTTTGAGGAAATTGACAGACTGGGGGGTACACGCGGTCTCCCCGATAAAGAGGAGGATGTGGCCGGGGACCAGCATATGTGAAGGTACACGTTTTGTGAAAGTAAAATTTAATGATGTTGTGAAATCGCTGCCGTACTCGACCAAGTTCGAGACGGACAATGGGTCTGACTTTTTTCGGGTGATTCATGACAGACAGGTGAAGGTGTGTAGGATGTGTCTGCAGCCAGGGCACATCCTACGAGAATGTCCCGAGTTCAAGTGCAGAAGGTGTGGGCGCAGCGGGCATTATGCGAGGGAATGCGCGACGTTTGAAAACAAGTGCAGGGGGTGTGGGGACCTGGAATCCCAATGCAAGTGTAGGGAGAGGGAGGAAGAAGGGAAGAGGGGAAAGGGGGGAGAGGAAGAGAAGGGAGAGGGAGAGAAGGGAGAGGGAGAGGGAGAAGAGGGAGAGAAGAGCGAGGGAGAGGAGGAAGAGAAGAGCGAGGGAGAAGAGGAAGAGAAGAGCGAGGGAGAGGAGGAAGAGGGGATGGAGGAGGGAGTATCGTTGACAGCTCAGACTGTGTCAGAGACTCAGAGCACGGAGTGGTCGGGACTGACAGGAGAGAGTGGGAAGGGGGGGGGCATGGGGTCGAGCCTCGACAGTTTTATGGGGGTAACCCAGGCATCGGAGTTGCAAGGGAGCGCACAGACGACCGGGGGGAGAGGTTCCCAACAAGAGCCTTTGCCCCCGAGAGTCGTGCGCCCGAAAGAAGCAAAAGAGGCAGGCAACAAATCAAAGGAGGGAACCCCCATGAACAACGAGTCGGAAGGGCGAGGGGCCGTATCCGTAAGCCCCCCCCCCCCCGAAAGCATCTGAAAAGATGTTAACAAACAGTGACGATGGGTGCGGGGAGCAAGACGAGTCTGAGCTGTTGACGATAGTGGGAGGGAGGAAGAGGGCGCTTTTAGCGGGGAAACTAAAGCGCAAATCAAAGCTGCAGTACATGGAGGGAAAGAAGAAATGAAATAAAAAATGGCAGTAAACATATTTATCCTCCTACACTTGTTTTCAATGGCCACGATTTCCTCCATAAACATCAATGGGCTCAATAACATGGAGAAGCTAGAGGAGGTGCTGGTGACTTTCACATCTGATGTTCTGGTACTGCAGGAGACAAAGTGGACAGACACCAAAATGACAGAAATCAAGGGGAAATGGAGGGGTATGCTGTTTACAAATAATGGGACGAATAAATCATGTGGGGTAGCGATATTAATTAAAGAGAATAGGGTAGAGAATGTAAGAGAGGTTTTGAATGACGGGAAGGGCAGGGTAATAGGGATAGAATTTAATATAAATAATGTAATGTTTAGATTAATTAATGTGTATGCACCAAATAGAGAGGTTGAAAAGAGGGATTTTTTTGTAGAACTGAGCTTGCACTGCACAGGGAATTGTATTTTGGTGGGTGATTTTAATGTATTTTGCACTAAGATGGATGTTTATAGAGTAGATAGTTTTAAGACAGATTCAGCTAGGAGAGGGTTATTAGAAATGATAGAGCAGAGAAATTTAATAGATGTATGGAGAGTTAGGAACACAAGTAAGAGAGAGTTTTCAAGAAGACAGGTAGTTAGTGGGGTTTTGAAGCAGAGTAGAATAGATTTATGTTTAGTGTCACAGGGGATAGAAAAGGAAATAGGAGATATACAACACAAATTCACGGGGTACAGCGATCACGCAGCAATCACGTTTCACTTAGGGGGTAGGCACACAAGGAAAGGGGGGGGTGTGTGGTGTTTGAACACGAGGGTATTAGGGGAGAATGAGTATAGGGATATGGTGAATGAGCATATTAGTGAGCGAATGAAGTGTGGAATGTATGAAGAGAATGTGTGTGAATGGTGGGAGTGTGTTAAGAGACAGGTAAAACAATTAAGTATTAGTTATTGCAGAAAACGAAGTCAGGATAGAAAGAGAAAAGAAAGTGTATTGAGAGGGAGGATGGATGAGGAACTAAAAGAAATAGACAGGGACCCAGATAGAAGCGTAGTGAAATACATGGAGATTAGGGGGGAATTAGAAGCGTATGAAAAGGAGAAGTGTAGAGGGGCTATAGTTAGGAGTAGGGCACAGTATACAGTAGAAGGGGAGAAATGCACAGCGTTCTTTTTAGGGTTAGAGAAGCAGAAGCAGGGGAAAACATACATAGAAGAGATAGAGAATGAAAAAGGGGAGATAGTGAAGGACTATGTAGGGGTTTTAGAGACAGTGCAGGAGTATTATGAGAATTTATTCAAAAAAGGTAGTGTAGACAATGACAGTGTAGGAGAAGTTTTAGGGACAGTTGAGCATAGGTTAGCAGATAGTGACAGGGAAGGGTGTGATAGGGATTTATCAGAGGGGGAGGTCACCTTAGCCATTCAGAGCTCAAATAATGGCAAAAGCCCGGGCTCTGATGGCTTACCAGGTGAATTCTACAAGTGTTTTAGTGCAGTGCTTAGTAAGATTTTGTTGAAGGTTTATAAGGAAATGGAAAGGGTAGAGAAGGTTAGTGAGTCGATGGCAACAGGGTTAATTACTTTATTATACAAGAAGGGTAGTAAGTTACAGTTAGGGAATTACAGAGGGATTAGTTTATTGAATACAGACTACAAAGTGTTAGCGAAGATTTTAGCCAATAGGATTAAGTCAGTAGTAGGGTCCATAGTATCATCGACTCAAGCGTATAGCATACCAGGAAGAGATATAGCGGATACAATAGGATCAGTCAGAGATACAGTGAAACACATGAAGGAAGAGGGAGGGATAGTGTTGAGTGTAGATTTCAATAAGGCTTTTGATAGAGTAGAGCACGAGTTTATGTTTAGGACGTTAGAGAAGTTTGGTTTTGGGAAGAGGATAGTTCAGTGGATTAGGTTACTGTATAGTTGTGCAAAGAGTAGGGTAAAGTGTAGTGGAGTTTTGACAGATAGTTTTAGTTTAGAAAGATCAGTTAGGCAGGGTTGTCCGTTGTCCAGTCTGCTGTACAGCATTACAGCAGAGCCACTGGCGACGTTGTTAAAATCAGACAAACACATTCAGGGTATACATATTCCAGGGGGTGGGAGGAGTTTAATACATCAGTATGCAGACGACACAAACATAACAGTTAGGGATGTAGACAGTGTGAAGAGAGTAGTCAAGTTATTAGAAGTATATGGGAAAGCATCAGGGGCCAAAATGAATGTAGAGAAGTCAGAAATACTGTGTGTAGGGAGTGTAGACATGAGTGAATGTGATATACCTTTGAAAGTGGCAAAAGGAATGATAAGTGCTAGGAGTGAATGTGGGTGTGAATGAAAAAGAAGCAAGGGATGTAACATGGACAGGGATTTTGAACAAGGTGAAACAAACACTGAATTCATGGAGAAGGAGAAAACTGAAACTAAGGGGAAAGGTGACGGTAATAAACTGCCTGATCCTATCAAAGGTGAATCATGTGTTGAGTAGGGCTGGGTTCAAAAAATCGATTTCCCGATTCTGAATCGATCTTCATTAAATGAGCGATCTATCGATTCATAAATCCCGAGATCGATTTTTTTTTTTTTTTTTTTTTTTTTGCTTGCAGCTTCAACCCGCAACGAGATCTCGTGGCCAGATCTCGCGCTACAAGAATTTATCATATCTCACGCAACGTGAGGTCTCAACACTAAAATCTAAAAACATGCCGATGGCAGGGACACTCAAGTCACCACCAGGCTTAAAGTCAGATGTCTGGGATTTTAAAAATGTGACGATAGAGATGAGCTGGACAAAAGCAAAGTCATATGTAAATAAAAAGTACATTCATGTAACTGCTTTGGAGTCAATTCATTGATATGTTTAACAATGCTACATGTTATAAGGTTCCTTGAACCATTTATAGCATTAGTTCGGAGAATCTCTTTCATATTCAAGCTAAAAATTTATATTGTAACTAGATCGAATCGGAATCGAATCGAATCGAATCGAATCGTGAATCGAATCGAATTCGGAGCTGTGAATCGGAATCGAATCGTTTTGGGAAATCAGTGGCGATACCCAGCCCTAGTGTTGAGTGCACTAGATTTACCTTTGTGGGTCACGAAAGAATTGAATGGGGTGATAAATAGTTTTTTGTGGGATAGCAAGCAGGCACTAATTAGGCACGGGGTGTTAATAAATAGTTATAAGAATGGGGGGTTAAAATTGATAGATATAGAAGTGAAGAAAAGGGCACTTAGGGTCAAAATTGTGAAAAAGTTTTTGTATGGTAAGGATGAATATTGTTGGATGGGTTTCTTTGAGGATTATTTGCACAGATATGGAGGGTGTGGTGTGAATGGTCTTTTAATGGTTTTTAATAAACCACGGTACGAGGGAATGTCACTGTTTTATAGAGAGGTGTTTGAGGCATGGGGGAAATATTTAGAGCAGGTAAGGTACAAGTGTGTAGGGAAAGATGAGGTTTTAAATCAGCCCATCTTTTTCAACCCCAAGATCAAGTACAATAGCAAGATGATAGTTAGTAAGCATTTTGAACAGGCAGGGTTTAGACAGATAAAACATATAGTGTCAGAGAACAATTTCAAAACAGAGCAGGAGATAGTGCAGGAAATAAGGGCAGTGAATAGGGATATAAGAATAGGTGGGATTGCAGGAGTGTATAATAGAATTAGGGACAGTATAAGTAGGGAATGGAAAACGTTAATGTTAGGACAGGGAGAGGCAGGTGAGGAAAAAAGGATGGTAGAATTAAGGGTAGAAAGGAAAGGTTTAGAGGTCAAGTTTGAGGATGTGAAAACGAAAGGGATATACATGGATTTACTGGGTGATGGGTTGGTGAGGCCAGCGTCAGAGAAGGTGTGGGAAAGGGTTTTTGAAGGTATTGATGTGGGAAAGGTATGGGCAAATCTGGGTGTGAAATATAATAGCGTAGAATGTGAGCACAATGATTTTAAGATTAGGCACAATAGGGTTTACACAAATGTCGTTTTGCACCAAATGGATAGGAATGTAGGTAGGGTATGTGATGTATGTAAAGGGAGGGATGAAAACTTTTTTGTTGAATGTCCAAGTTTGTCTGTCTTATTTGTGAAAGTAAAGGGGTTGTTAAGTGTACACTGTGGGGTTACCGTCAGGAATGAGATTGAATGGAAGGAATTGTTATTGTTTGGGGTGGTGGGAAAAAAGAAAGAAGTGAATGTAGATTTGGTTAATTTTTTGTTGAGTCACGTAAGGTATGCAATTGTATGTAGGAGGAATGTAGCACATTATGAGGGGAAAGTTACCAGGGTGTGGGAGTTGTTTGTGTCACTATTTAAAAAGGATGTTAGGTTAGTGCACACACTGGGGAAAGCAGATTTTTGTAAACACTTTGTCAATAATAGCACTTTGGTGACTATTACAGGATCAGGGATGTTAGGTTTTAATATAGAGGATTAGTATCTGTGTTTGGTTTTGAGTCAGTGTTTATGTTTGTTTTATGTTTTTTCTGAGTTGACCAAGGGCTGCCAGGCATAGATAAGACCTGGTATGCTACTTGGTCTCATGTTTGTTTTGTCTATTCTGGTTTTGTCTATTCTGGTTTTGTCTATTCTGGTTTAGGTTTAGGGTTTAGGGTTAGGGTTAGGGTTGTGTCTGTCCCACTTTTTGCGCTGTCTGTCATGAATCACCCGTTTTTTATGTGTCATATGTCCTTTGCTTCATCATTCTTTACTGTTTTATCATTTCTATATTTGTTGTAGCATTCTTTTTGTCTCTTTGTTTGGATTATTTTGCGTATGGTTTATTTGTTATGTTTGACGTTATGATTTTTCTGATTTGACCAAGGGCTGCCAGGCATAGATAAGACCTGGTATGCTACTTGGTCTTTTTTGTTCTCGTCTTTTGTCTATTCTATGTCTGTCCCACATTCTGTTTTGTGCTGTCTGTCATGTCTCACTGTGTTATTTACGTATCGTATCTGTATGTGTTTTGTGAATAATGTAAATAACC
The DNA here is from genome assembly GCF_963989245.1 of Nansenia antarctica. Taxonomy (NCBI): domain Eukaryota; kingdom Metazoa; phylum Chordata; class Actinopteri; order Argentiniformes; family Microstomatidae; genus Nansenia; species Nansenia antarctica. The sequence continues at coordinate 19,437,409 of NC_137676.1, read as the reverse complement.
AACTGAACAAATTATCTGTGAAATGTATTTTTGATAATAAAAAAGAAAAAAAAAAAAAAACGCCCGATCTCGGCCGATCTCGGAAGCTAAGCAGGGTCGGGCCGGGTTAGTACTTGGATGGGAGACCGCCTGGGAATACCCGGTGCCGTAAGCTTTTCTCAACCTCCACCAGTAGAGTGCACTATGCAGGGGCGTGTCCAGGGGGGGGCCAGCTCGTGCCACCCCTGAAATCTGATTGGCCACCCTAGGTGCCACCCTGATTGATTGGCTATCTGCCTAGTCACTCAGAGCAGAGGTCACTTCGCGCCACGAGACGAACTTTTCGAACAGAACACATTTTTGATCAGCGGTGAGGTGTGGTCTTGGCGCTCCTGAAGAAATGTGAGTACCATTAATAACGTTAGACTTTTGCATAGCTACATATAGGCTACGGTGTTGTGCTAGTGGTTAAAACGTTTTGCTTAACTTGGAATCAGAGTTTAGGATAAAATTCGCTTTGCTCTGCGTTGTTTGGAGCTGTGAGAACGCAAATTCGAAGTCACTCCCGGAGCAAACAACCAACACATGCTCCGGCGCTTAAAAAGGGTGGTTTCGCTCCGGTTAGAAACGACGCATCGAGGCTGTCCATAGGAAAACAACAGCGCATGCGTGTTGATCTAGATAAGAGGGGGACGAACGGGCAGTTTTCTATTTTCCTGACCAATCAACTACCACGTCTGTTGCTTCAATTGCCTATGTTACTTTGTTTACATAAAGGGCTGTGAGAACGCAAATCAGAAATAATTTATGCAACAATGTTGCAAACTCATCCGCTTGCTCTGGGTCATGATTCAGATGTTCATGTAAGAACATGACCTTAGTAGCCCAATTAAAGTATACAATGGGGAGTGGAGACAGAAATGGTAATAAAAAGCACAACATGGTGTGTACAAATTCACCAGAATGCAGGGAATTAAGTGTTACATTCTCAAAATTGTGCCACCCATGCATAACAAGGTGCCCCACCTGGGCCACCCCAGTGAAAAAGGTCTGGACACGCCACTGGCGAGGAAGCAAGGAAAGCCTTTTTGAGATTTGGCCTTAGGATAACTTTACCTGCTGCTGCCAATCCCACCAGCCTCCCTCTGTGCCCTCGGTGTTCCAAACCTCTAACTCAGTCACTCTGCTCCTGTCGACTTCCCCTTAGCTCTGAGAGGTTAGGGTGTATTCAAGATAAAGGGAACTCCGATTAGCCTAACAGAGGGCTAGGCAGAACTGTTTGCCAGTTTTTATTTACCTAGCCTCTGTATCACACTTGTGTGCGGCGTGCCCTGGGATGACTAATTCAATGCTTGTAAACCCACAAGGTGGAAACAGTGAGGTCTTAGTGAGTGAGTGAGGGAATTGGAACACACCAACTTTCTTCCTCATGATGACACACCTCAGCCTCAGTGTGGAGGGGTCTCCCCAGGAATGGAACTTAAGGATTTTGGCGACTGGCTAGCCGCAATTTCTACTGGCCTGGCTGATGTTCTATTAGCCCACAGTCTAAACCATGCTAAAGCTTACGTTTTTGAAGTGAATACATGTACAATATTTCAATTCAATTGTGCATCTACACAATTATTATTTCCCATATACAGCTACATAAAATTGTGACTGTTGGGTTATGACCTAGCTATTCTTTTGCAATGAGAAGACAAACATTTTAATTGGTTTGCTGGGATAGTTGTTCACTAGCCAGATCTGACAAATACTAACCTGGGGGCTAACAGGCTAGCTTAACTTCCATCCCTGCATGCCTTACACCTATTTGTAGTTGTGACCTTATCGATAACCTCCGTCCCTTTATAAGACCTGAGAGGACTGGTGAAGTGAAGCCTTCTGTTTCAACTCAGTTCTGTGCCTCTGTTTCGTTTGTTTAAGTAGAATTGAGTTCTAATGGTTTCAGTAACCAAAAAACTAAGTGTGCCCTACTACTACTGCTGTATAACAATACTTTTCCTATGTTCTCCTTCCAGATGTAAGTTGTGAACGTAATTTGCATGACTTATCCTGTGTTTAAAATAAACCACTTATTCATAAAAAATAAAAATAAAAATAAAAAATAAATTAAAAAAGCAACCAAGAACAAAATAGCCCTGACAACTGATGCCTGGACCAGTGTAGCGACAGAGGCATATCTTGGCATCACTTGTCACTTTATGAGTGATGACTGGGAGATCACCAACTTCTGCCTCACAACCATGCCACTGGAAGAACGGCACACTGGAACCAACATTGCTGCATGGATTGAAGAGGCAGTGGAAAGGTTTGAGCTCCCTCCAAGCAAGATTGTGGCGATTGTTCATGACAATGGCTCCAATGTTGTACTGGCTGCAAAGATCTTGCAGGAAAAACATGGATGGTTGTCCCTCCGCTGTGCAGGCCACACTTTACAGTTGGTTATCAATCGTGCACTGAAACACCCTCAGATTAGTAAAGCTCTAGGAGCAGCGAGGTGTCTCGTCGAGCACTTTAAAAGGAGCGAACTGGCTTCAAGCAAGCTGAAAACCAAGCAGAAACAGATGGGGACCCCGGAACACAAACTTATCCAAGATGTGTCTACCAGGTGGAACAGCAGCTACTATATGGTGACTTGCCTGCTGGAACAGAGATGGCCACTGACTGCGACTCTGTCGGACCCGGAAGTAACACAGAGAGGGAAGCAATATCTAGACCTCAAACCTGATCAGTGGACCCTCCTAGAAGAACTGGCCAAAGCTCTCCAAGCCTTTGAAAGCGCCACTGTCTACTTGAGTGGTGAAAGCTATGTGACCGTCTCTGCCCTGCCTGCTCTAGTCAGAGGACTTTTGAAGTCCACCAACTCTGTCTATGATACAGCTCCTGTTCAGGCGTTCCAGGCGACTGCTTCAGAGGAGATCACTGCACGCAGGTCAGAAGACGTCAATGTCACAGATGACCCAAGCAAACAGCTAATTGCAGCCGCACTTGACCCACGGTTTCGAAAACTGAAATTCCTCACACCAGGGGAGAGGTTCAGTGTTCAGAATAAAGTACAAGCTCTGGCCCAACAGTCCAATGAGGTGAATAACCAGCGCACCAGTGAGAATGAAGAAGCCACAGCGGCATCAGCTGACAAGGATGCCACAGTCTCAGCTTTGGATTCACTTCTTGGAGGAGACTCAGCAAGCAGTGACGGTGAGACCAATGAACAGGAGGCGCACAACCAAGCGATCATTAATGAAGTGCTGATGTACTTCGGAGCACAAGCCATCTCAAAGTCAGAAAGTCCCCTGTCATGGTGGAAGTTGAACGAGACCAAGTATTCGACCCTTGCATCACAAGCCAAATCATTCTTGTGTATTCCAGCTACCTCTACTCCCTCTGAGCGTCTCTTCTCAGCAGCTGGGAACATCGCCTCAAAGAAGAGAGCGAGCCTCACCCCAGAGCACGTCGATATGCTCACGTTCCTGCACTGCAATTTAAAGCACTTGTGAAGGGGGAGTCATTTTGAACTGGAAGAAGTTGTTTTATTTACATTTGAGACCTTATTTGAACTTTGTATTTACGTTAAATGTCCAGGAGGGTGGACTATATATTTTTTCTCACTTTTCTGGACTTGAACGTCACTAGAAGCAATATACATTATTCTTGAGTCATTTTTGTACTTCCAGACCCAGCAAGATTTCAAATAGGATGGACTATTTTCTTTTAATAACTTTTTTGGACTTGAATGTCACTTAGTTTTTGAAGAGTTACAACTCCACAACGTGCAGATCATCAGAGTAAGACACACACACACATGCACTTTCTCTCACTCACACACAGCAAACAAAAGACCTAGAAGTCTGTCTGCTTTAACTCATCCTCCTTTCCTCTCACCCCCCCCCCATCTTCTCCCCCTACAGCTGTTGGAGATGGAAGGGTAGTGTGCGGATCCATGTTCCCCCTGGACCGGATTAACAGCCGCATCCGAAACGTGGTGCAGGGCAAGGCAAAACTTTGAGTTGTTATTTTATTTTAAAACATTTGCACATTACCAAGTTTTTATTTGCACTTTCATTTAATTATTTAATTTATTTATTATTTATTTTGTTTCATTGAAACAGAGATTGATTATTGTATGTAATAAGTCAGTCCATTTATTAAATGTTCTGGAAGGTCCAAATTCAAATATTTCATGAGTCATTATTTGAATTTGCAATGGGAACGTATGTTAAGCCAGAGAGACTGGACAACAGGGTGACATTCACAGGTGTGCAGACTTGAGAAGGTGAGGTACAACATGCACTGGAGCCCGCGGCCACACGACTAACCGGAAAAATAATCGACAGATTAGTCGACTACCAAAATAATCGTTAGTTGCAGCCCTAGACATGATAGCCATCACATCTAGTTGAAAAACTGTCGCAAGTTGGAAATACTCGGAAACTTTCGCCAAGTTGGAGATACTTTTCCTGTTGTGTTTGAGACGGAGCCAAGACTGCTTGTTCGGAAGGACATTGGATCCGTGAGTAACGTAAACCTTCAGAGCTGATGGATGGAAACCGGTATCACAAGTCTATATTCTGTATATATATATATTTTTTTGCCATCCTCCCTTTAGTTTTGGTTGAAATTAGGTCGTTGTTTTGAGCGCGCGTGCACGCGGAAAAAAAAAACGCGCGCGGGAACAGGGCTCTCCGCCACTAATGTAAAAATTCCTGGAGGAAACACTGTAACTGTACATATCCTATTCTAATGGATCTTGAACGAAACGCGCATTTTTTAATTAAGTCGAATTGCTGTGCATGGTTTTAGGATGCTTAGTCCCTAAGGCTCAAGTTGCTTTTGCAACTTTATGAGAAATGATCTGCTGATCAGACCTCTGTTTCTTTCTCTTGTTGACTGCATTATAGGTATTTCACTAATCAATATCATACATTGATGGGGATTAACGGCAGTGTTGGGGATTAACGGAAGTTCGGTTGTGTACTTGCCCACACCGTCATTCATCGTGATTACATTATGATACCATTGAAACCGGGAGCACTTAACCAATAGAGAATATTGCCAACATTGTATTGGACAGGGGGATATGATTTTACCAAGGTCTCCGCCCGAGACGTGGGTGCGCTCCGGGCTCTCTCCCTGCTGATTGCGCGATTTCCTCTGTGTGTGTGTGTGTGTGTGCACACCTGCATTTTATAACGTTGTATTTAATAACGTTTATTCCGTTCTGCTTTTATTTGATAGTCGGGGTCTTATAGGGCTCTCCCAACCCGAGGTGCTCTCCGCGCTCTCTTCCTGCTGATTGCGCGATTTCCTCCGTGTGTGTGTGCTCCGTAGTAGTATGCAGTTATGGAATTATATTTATCACTGTGATGTGATTTAACTAGCCAACTGTTTTCCTCTGTGCGTGTGTGTGTGCTCCGTAGTAGTATGCAGAGCGAATTACGTGTGAAATTAGCATGGTAGCAGGTGTTTTCATATAAAATGTTATATATTATATAGCTGACTAGTGAGCCTGCATCAACCTTAATGCTATTCAAGTGCAAGAAGATTACATTTGTCTTCTCAGTTTAAGATACACACATTAATCTGCTGCGGTAGTAAACACAGCGCAGTAGAATGACGTAACAGGCGGTCAGATATTGGCCCTAGTCTGGAACGCACGTCGAACATTCGAACGATTAGCAAGAGCGTTCGAACGATTAGGCCAGGATTTGGCATGACAGTTCCTGCCTGAAGATGACAAACATGAAGACCATCATTAGTTCATAATAACGGCAGCAGCACGACCTATCTATCTATCTATAAGAATGGCAACACAAACCTTTTGGAATTTTACAAGATGCTGCTCAGCTTGGGATGCAGACATCTTTCCTGGTCTTTTGAGGCCTTGTGATGCAGGAGGAATCAAATGGAGCAGGAGAAGGATAGAGGAAAGGTCACCGTCCCATCCTAAACAAAGAAGATATCCTGAGTAAAATGGTTCATTCCCATCATCAGTGACATTAACATTACAGAGTCATTTTAAATAATAATATAAATGATAATTTTTTATCATCTAACCATCAGCATTTGTGTCAGCTCCCTCGTCATCTGTAGATTCAGCCATCTCGATCAGCTCCTGAAGTTCAGCTCCCTGACTGGCAAGGGTCTTGCTTAGCGTGATGATCTTTTGCTTGAATGTAGTTGGCCACCTCTCCAAAAACTTGGCTGATGTCTCCTCTCCAAACAGCAGCACAAAATCCTGTTCAATCTGAAAAACATGAGGAAAAACACAGGTGGTGAAGTAAGCAGTACAGGCTCTACTTGCCTTCTGCTGTTCTGCAACAGTATTGCCATGCTACGAACGGACAGAGATTGACACATGACATGTATAGAAGCAGCTGCACCGCATGAAAATAAGACAAGACAACAAACAAAACATTAGTTTTGAGTCAATTTCTTTCTCACAAAATATTTTACTTTTTCTCAAACACCGTTTGAGGCCAATCACCAGGATACACATGAATCGAACAACTACTATTACGGAAGTATTGTTTTTGTTTACATTTACCGGCCAACCTGAATTGGCATCTAGAGATTAAACGCAATGTATACAATTTAAAACTGTTCTTTAAAAAAGTCTTACCAAGCCCTTCACATCCAGAAAGCGTGGAAATTCGGTTAGGATGGTGGAGCATTTAATCGGGTCGTGGGTCATCTTCTTCCTATACTCAAAGGTCGATTTCATCTTCTGTTTGACCGTTTCTTCATCAGAAGAATGCTTCATAAGAGAAATGGCCTCTCTGCACTGGTCTTCACTCAGGGTAACCGAAGTGGATGGACTGGACTCCCTCTCAGCAGTTGGCCCTCCAGAGTATAGTTGAGTGGGTCGTTTCTCAGATGAAGCCGATTTCCTCTGAATGGTTTTGATTCTATTTGCGAGGTATCCATCTCCACTCTTGGGGTCGAAATAATGTTCCTTAAGAAGATGAACGTGGTTACTAATCTTAAAGAAAAAGTTAACCAAGTCTCATTTGCTCAGATACCATACCAGACAAATTAAACACAGATGCTCTTTATCAGTTGTAATATATACTTGCATATCCATTTTCGGTGTAGGGATCCTTCAAGTATGGGAACAAGGAGACGATGCAATCGTGCAAACGTTTCCCTCACACTGCGCGGTGGTGCTGTCCTGAAATGGATATACACAAGCAGCATTCCTACTCTGTCAGGAGTGATTTTAGAAGCTGTATCATGCCAATCGAGTTTGATACAAGATAAATCTTCTCCCAATAGCAGTGGATGGCCAGCAGTAGCCTAACCAATTATTTGACTGAGATACTGATACAGAAATCATTCTTAACAAACAGCAGAGCAAGTACTGCTCTACAATTTTCATTATGAATCTTTCCTTTAAACTTACCCATGAGTCTCTGTCATCTCTGAAACAAGAATGTTGATCATCATTCGTCTGGTGCGGTCAGTGAGGCTTTTAGATTTGGAGTATTCCTTGATGACAACCTCTCCACCAGGTTTCTTATTGAGTATGCTCTATCAGCTGTAAGAAAACAGCAGTGTTGAAGGGTTAGTTTACTATTTTGAACGTTAGACCCCATTTGCGGTCCCTCTATGAACCTGAAACAAAGAGAGCTTTTCTGCAGGGCTACAATAGAAGTCAATGGTAGCAGTAGCAGCCACGTCAGGAAACTCACCGAGTGGTCACTGGTGTCCGTTGATGTTCTGACAAAAAAAGTATGCTTCTTATCAGGTTTTATGTATCATTTAGCATTCAGTCGCAGTACAGCCATATACTTCCACTGAAAATAGTTCCATGCTAAATGATACATAAAACCTGATAAGATTTTTTTGGTCAGGACATCAACGGACACCAGTGACCACTCTGAGTTTCGTGACTTTGAAAATGAGAGTTTAATTTTGAGTTTGGTAGTGGCTGCTACTGGTACTATTGACTTCTATTGTAGCCCTGCAGAAAAGCTGTTGCTAGCTCAATAATGGAGCGATCAGTGAAATGATGGTCTCTATGTTTCAGGTTCATGGTAGAGGAACCGCAAATAGGGTCTAATGTTCAAAATAGTGAACTAACCCTTTAAAATCAATTTGCTGGCACATGAATTGCAGAATGAATTACAAACATACATTTTTTGCTTCGTCATCAGATCTTTGACCTTTTCTTGAAGGGCTTCCATCCTCGCTCAAAATTATTGTATCATCCGACTCAAGGCCTGAGGCATTCATCTCAGAACCGGCAGAGGAAGGACTCATCAGGGGAGATGCTGAAATATACAATACACATGTTATATTGAAAGTAATGCCACAAGTGACCAAGACTTGAAAACATAGATGGTTCCCACCCTATAGTTCCAACCACTATATCCTGATTTTACAGTTCATACATTTATGCAGTTTGAACTTCACACACTACACTGAACCGGCACCACCATAGCCCTGGACGTGATGCTGCAGAAGCTAGAGAGGGAGAGGAAGGTGGGCATCGCTGCCTTCATACGCACGATAAGACTGAGTCGTCCCCTGGTGGTTCAGACTGAGGTAAATACTGACTCCAGACTTAACCCCTATCAGACTGATAAAGACTGACTCTAACCCCTACCAGACTGAGGTAAAGATTGACTCCACACTATCCCCTATCAGACTGATAAAGACCGACTCTAACCCCTACCAGACTGAGGTAAAGACTGACTCCAGACTAACCCCTATCAGACTGGTAAAGACTGACTCCAGACTAACCCCTATCAGACTGGTAAAGACTGACTCCAGACTAACCCCTATCAGACTGGTAAAGACTGACTCCAGACTAACCCCTATCAGTGGCGAGCGCTGCTAATGTTGGCGACAGAGAAGAACTTGAAATGCCTCCTTCGTCATTTAAATCCCATGTATGGGAGCACTTTGGCTTCTCTGTCAATTATAACAATGACGGACAGTGTCATTGGAAGTGTGGTCGATAAAAAAGTTACAGTGTTTAAGCGTTGTGCAACGAGAAAGTCGTACGAGCATGGCCACACAGTTGCCGCGACATCACCCTGGTGTGTTGACGGGAGGCATGAAAAAGGCAGCTTGACAACTTCTGATAATGTAGCCAATTTTTTCATACCATGTTTAAAGTAAGGTTTCACTTTATTATTTAGTTAAAAGTGGCATAAAACATGTTTATTTGTCTGCTTTAAAGAGCCCAGTGATTCACTGCTGCAACCAGGTGCCTCCTCCCTCTCTCCTACTGCATACCTTAAGTTGCATGTGTGTTTCTGTTTAATATGTAGCCTAATGTTTGAGTGTAGAATATGTTATGTATGTATATATATATATACACACACACATATGTGACTGCTCCTGGTGTTTCTGGACACCTCTCGGAAATGAGAAAGACGTCAAATTCGTCTTTATTTTTTTTTATTTTTTTTTTCAGATTTTCGTTTTTTTAGCTAACATTCAACTCGAAGATGTGAAGTACCCACTCGTTATTTTTCCGAACAGTTTTACGTTCATTAAATAAGTGTAATCTATAACACAATGACTTCGTTTCTTGTTGTTTGATGGGGATTCATTATCTTTGATGGGGATTTTATGTGCTTAGTGATTTCCGGTGTAGCAACTTTCAAATACTCATGTCGTCTTCAATTTGTTTCCGATTTCAATGTATGATGCATCATTTGAAAGCTTACAATCTGTAGTTTAAGCACATGTAAAAAACTGAAAAATGATTTCGCCTACAGGTAGCCCTTTTCATTGGGCTGTGTCACATATATAGGCTATATATACCAGTTTTGACATCTTGAATGTTGTTGGGTTTTACACAGTAAAAGTGGTGTTTTTACAGAATTCGAGGAAAAAGCTTTTTATTTTTATGTTTTGTGTTGATCCGAAAAATTATCCGATCCGTGACTCAAAAACCGTGACACGATCCGATCCGTGAGTTAGGCGATCCATTACACCCCTAGTCAAGACTGACTCCAGACTAACCCCTACCAGACTGAGGTAAAGACTCACTGACTCCAGACTAACCCCTACCAGACTGAGGTAAAGACTGACTCCAGACTAACCCCTACCAGACTGAGGTAAAGACTGACTCCAGACTCACCTCTATCAGACTGAGGTAAAGACTGACTCCAGACTAACCCCTACCAGACTGGTAAAGACTGACTCCAGACTAACCCCTACCAGACTAGTAAAGACTGACTCCAGACTAACCCCTACCAGACTGAGGTAAAGACTGACTCCAGACTAACCCCTACCAGACTGAGGTAAAGACTGACTCCAGACTCACCTCTATCAGACCAGCACATACCTTCATTGCCCAGTGTGAGCTTGAACACACCAAGATCTGACTCTTTCACCACCTCCTCAAACACATCCCCATCAACTTCAGTTCCAGATCCATCATACAGCTTTGCATCTGATAAACTGGTAACTAGGATTCCATTTTGGGAAAGCTGTGACAAACATTAAAACAACAGCCTACAATTAGATTTGCAATCATAATAGTAAAAGTAATCAGACTAAATCGCAAATTAAAAGCTTACCTTCAGTCAAAAGGTTGTCAAGTGTCAGGTCAATGATCTTGACATATTTTTGTTCACCATTGAACCTCACCTTGATCAGCATCTGGAAGTGGTTGATACAAGATTAATTAATTAATTAATTTTGCCATTTAGCAGACGCTTTTAATCCAAAGCGATTTACAATTACGATATTCAGGGACATTCCCCCTGGAGTAAGATAGGCCACTATGGATGAAAAAGCATTACATTTGTATTTCAATCATGACACATTACAAGAGAGACAACTAACTTCTTCACCAATACTCATTTACTTAGCTATGGTAATTTCACAGTACAATATAATAAAGACAGACTGCAGGGAGAGGAGCGAACTAGCTAGTTCAGTGTTGCCAGATTGGATTGATTGGCGCGCGATAACTTAGACAACTCCCCACACAATGCAGTCTTTGCTTTCACTGGAATCTATGAACGTTAGCTATGTTAGGCTAGATAAAGAATACAACAGTCACCCTCCAATTAGCTAGTTTAATGTTGCTCATTTACATCTGCTGTGATGATGCTAACGCTAATCGTTGTAGGATTCCCCGCGCACATGTTAAGTAAACTAGCCATTCAAGCTAATAGCTATGTTAGCCAACTCCCCACACGTGCACGTTGTTAACGTATTTTTACTGGAATCGAGAGACATTACAAAAAAAGACAACACAATCACCCCTCTACACTCTGTTAAGAACGTTAACTTTACCTCTACTGACATTGTCTAGTTAGACGTTAGCTAACTTGCCTAACTCGCACATGACGTTAGCCCTTTGGAAACCAGTATTTTAAGATATAAGATCAGCTGGAGTGTATGGTGAACAACAATATAAAGTTATTCTAAAATGCTGCTTCTATTGAAATGCCAAAGTATCCGTTTAATTAATAGATGATTAGGAGACACTTACCGCAGTTGTTGACTCACTCGAAAATGGCATTCAGTGAAATGGCGCTGTGAACATTCTGCTCCGCATGAAGAAACCACGTGACTGAAGAAACCATGTGGAACTGCTTGACAAATGATGGGCGGAGCTTTCCATAGTAACACCGTGTCAATTAACTCCTTGAATTATCACCAACACTGGAGGGAATATTACTCTAGCTGTTGTTGTAATAACTCGGAAAGAGTCAATGTATGTTTACACTCAGTGGCGTAGCGGACGGGCCCGCAAGCGACGCACCGCGGGGGGGGCCCCAGCCACTAGGGGGCCCCCTAACATTGGATCCCCTTTTTATTTTTTTTTATTTTTTTTATATAATTTAAAAATATATAAAACAAAGAAAATAAGTGGCCCTTCATTGTGTCAACCTTAATTTTAATATATAGGCCTATATTTAAAAATATATACATAGTTAGCCGTATCCAATAGCAACATGACTTTGACGTCACACATAGGCAGCGAGACACAAGGAAAATGAGCAAGCGAAAATACAATACAAAGTACAATAAGCATTCTTTAGGTGGTGATAGATTCTCTATTCGGACATTATAGCCGCTATATGTGGGACTGTCGGTCCGATATTGTAAAAAAATCTAATAAAAAATTTATGTTTACGGAAGTACATGTCTCAAGTATTATCTCGGCGGTTAGTCGAGTGAAAGAAAAACAACATACAGATGATAATTCACACAATATAATACCACGAAAGCGTACAGCACTAAACAATAACATTTATTTGGGCAGCATCATACTCAAACTCAGGCAGAAAGGCAGGGTCCGGCCAGGTTCACAGTCACAGGCTGTCAGTGCATCATACAGGTACATAATTCAGCATGGTTAGGCTATATATAGCTGTTTCTTTTTCTATTCTACTATTCTATTCTATTCTACTTCTGCTGTCTGCGTCTCCCTGGGTATTCCTAGACCAGATGGCAAACAGTAAAGAAATGCCACAATATACCAGGACTTAAGAAACGAGATGTCCAACAAAGGATTTGACTAACCCTGGCCAATTTTACGCAACAAGTAGACTCTGATGCAGCGGAGACAGGGTTGCCAGATTGGCTGGTTTTTGGTGGAGTTTTTAGATTGATTAGGTTGGACATTCTCAATCCCATCTGGCAACCCTTAGCGGAGAGTCTACAGATATGTTTACAGATATCACACTGCTGTGCACACCACACTTTGTTAAAATAAATAAAGCTTGTACTATTCTACTTATAATACATTCTACTGATGTAGTGTAGTCTACCATTTGGTTTTAGTTATAGGCTATTGCTCTCACTTGTTTGTACCTTTTGCTAAATCAAGCATTTAGAATGTAGAGTGCATTGCGAAATTTCGCAACGTCAATAACGCATCGGCCTCTAAAAAACGCACTTTTTTTTTTTTTTTTTTTTTTTTTTTTTTACTCCGTTGCGAAAGGGCCCCCGCCGCCACCTTGCGGGGGGCCCCGGGATTTTGCGCTACGCCACTGTTTACACTGCATATTTAACACTGGGGAATTTACTGTGAATCCTGTTACATCTTAATTAGCCTAATTGAAATAGTACCTCGGGAGAGGGTTACACAATCATGAAAATCAGAATGATTTTCTATAAGAATCGCCCTTCATCTACAGAAAGAGGGGGTAACCTACATGCCATAGGCTACTGTACCTTTTCACTATCATCGTCATGTTCTTATTATAGTATAGTATAGTGGATAGTGTATGTTGTGTCCTGTCTGCACTATCACCCCCTCTCCCTTCTCTCTATCACCCCCCTCTCCCTTCTCTCTATCACCCCCCTCTCCCTTCTCTCTATCACCAGTATATGTACAGCACAGTGTTTTATTTGTATAGTATAGTATAGTGGATAGTTTACATAGACTTTATTTATGTAAACCAGCTCTTTTCCCTTCTTGTTTTTAGTTTTTTTCCCCCCTAGCACCAGGGGAGCCCCCCCTCCCAAATGTTGTTGTTTGGTACCTGTACTATATCAATGACAATAAATTGACTTTTTAAATTATTATTATTTATTTATTTATCTAAAAAAAAAAGCATATTTTGTTAGCAGCTCCATTTAGCTTAATGTGTTGAGGTAAATTGAGCCACAGCTAGCTAGCACTTTGTCATACACGCACACTGTTTTGCTTTGCAGTTGGAGTGGCTCATTTTACCTGAACACTGATCATCTCAAAAATGTGTGACTGATGTTTAAAAATCTGTAGGGCTTGAACAATTATATGTTATTACATCAATTCAACACACACATATTAATAACACTCCTTATTAATCATAAAAATAGAAACGCGTTACCATTTCGTGTGCATGATTTCCTATCTTGTGCGTACAGATTGATTATCTCTTGCACACACATATTTAATTTGGGGTCTTATGGGCTCTTTATTTAAATCTTTGTCGTATATTTCTAACCTGTTGGCTACTAAAATGAAGAATAGTTATTGAGCCGGTTAAGACCATTTATTCAAAATGCAAAAGTACACAGACATCAAAGATGGACGCTGGTCTGGCAGAGAGAGACAGAGAGAGAGAGAGAGAGAGAGAGAGGGGGAGGGGGACAGAGAGAGAGAGAGAGAGAGAGAGAGAGAGGGGGAGGGGGACAGAGAGAGAGAGAGAGAGAGAGGGAGCTGCTTGGTCAAGAGGTGAGGGAGAAGAGAGCCAGGGCCAGAGCCCACATCCTTACTTATAAACTTGGTCAAGATGCAGTCACAGCCAGTGGTCCTATCAGGTCAGGGGGAGGGGCCAGGAGGTCATAAATACCTTGCCCCACAGTCAGGAGCAAACATATAGGCCCATTATTAAGTACAAATAAACTACATCTTCGTGTGACATTTGCACACGCGCAAACGAATATGCCGTACTATACAATGTCGACCATTGTCAGTTCTTACATGCAGTAGTCAGACATTTGAACGTTGTCGATCTTGAATGCAACCCATGCCTGCAGGATTCATCATGTAATGGCACGCACCTGCTGCGCTCAGGCAATGGCCAGCCGAGGGGAGGTGTGGACACAGGTGGCCTATCGCAGTTTGGAAGTAGATGTTGTTCGGGTTATTTGGGACTGTACTCTCCACCTAAGACATCGTGGTAAGGTTGAATGTGGCATATGGTGATGTATAGGGCGCCTCGAGATCTTCTGTGGTCATCATCACTAGACAAATCAAATGTGTGGTCAATGACAGTTATATTATAAGTGTCTCATGCAATCAATTGACAGGGATGGCATTTGTGATCAGAGGTCCTCTTTGCTGATATTTTGTTTATATGCTTTCAAACTTTACAAACGAGACATATTTGGTATAGAACTCAGTTCATGATGTAAAACTGGACCTAGTTTAAGGACATGCACTCAAAGCAAGGCAAAGTTTCTGGCAAGTTGTTGCAATACAAACAGAAAGAAGCCGACTTTAGGTTATATATCAGTGCAGAGATCCACAAACAGCATTTTGACTGGCTTGCATGAATTGGCACATTTCCTTGTGTAGCCTAATCCTCTGTTGTGGTGAGATATTAATGAAATGGCCCTGGTTTTTGTTTGTTGTGTAGTGTATTTTCATGCTCTGTAACTATAGCGGTGGCCCTCTAAATACACACAATGGCCTTTTGACATGCATGTGCAGAGGATGTAATATCATCATGGGAAGATATAATTGCATTAGGGCCCGAGCCAGCAAGACGCCCATAACATAAATTGCATTAGAATTGTATTAGACCATAGGGTGAATTGCATTATAATAAGACAATAACATCCTATTTACAGGCCAGAAAATGACCTCACCTACTATGATCTCACTGGTAAAACTTTGTATCTAACCAAATTAAAATGACGTGGACTCTGTTTTGATTGGCTCAGCGACAGTGACAAGGGGGGGGTATAAAATCCTGTGCACAGAGGGACTCTTTCTCTTTTTGTTCATATCCCTCTTTTCCTTCATCGGACCACCAGCTCCATTGAGGGGCCATGCTGTGTAACCTGCTTTTTTGAATAAACACTCTTAAATTTGCTCAAGAACTCTTCTTCATTTTTAGCAGTAACAGATACCAAATATATACGAAAGTTGCAAATGTTTGTTTATTGTTTGCTACATTTCATTTCAAATGTTACATGCTACAACAATGACTCTACCTCTATTGAACACATTGAAATGAAAACTGTAATGTTCCACACTAGACTAGTGTGAAGGTGAATGCTACCAAACGGGAGGTGACAGTTTCAGTGTTTCCCAGTTAGAGAATGCTCTTATCAGTCAGGTATATTTACATATCACATAATAAAGCCTCAAGAAGTAGTAGCAGAAGTATGTCATATGACTCCCTGTTTGGTGCAGGTGTACCTTAGAGGTGACACTGACATTTAAGCAGGTCATTTGTGCATTCAAAATGAGTTTTGTTAAGCAATTGTCTGTTTGTATTTAAAGTTGGCATAAATGAACACTATCCAGTTAAGTGAATGAATATTGGATTTGGTATGGTTTGTAAAAACAACAAAGGGTTGTTGATCCAGTCTTAAGTAAAACAGAATTGATTCATCCCTTTATTCTAACAATAGGGTTAATTTCCGTTTCCATGTCTTGTGTCACTTCTGCATTCCAACAGAACCATGCGCATGGTCACCCGTCTCACACACACACACACACACACACACACACACACACACACACATGTTGATCATGTTTGTAACTCATTGTGAATTCTGCATTCCAACAGAACCATGCGCATGTCCACCCGTCGGGTAGCTTTTCAGCTGGTCGTTGTGGCCTCCACAGTGTTCCTCGTCCTGCTTCTGGTTCTGCAGCATGACAGTTCTGGTTATGCGCCCTGGCTCCAGGACCTGGGCGACGACCAGACCCAGGGGATGGGTGTGGGTGTAGTCAGGGGCGCTTTCATAAACATGGGCCTCCAGATCGGCACCCCTCTACCCATCCCCTCAGGGCGCCTGGCCGTCCCCACAGAGTCCCACTGTCCACCAGGGTTCTACAGCAAAGAGGAGTTCAAGCCTCCCCTGGAGAGGCCCTCCCAGGGCCTCCCTGGGGCCTACGGACAGGCCTTTGTGAAGGGCAGACTGACGCCTGCGGAGCAGAAGGAGAAGCAGGATGGGCTGAAGAAAAACTGCTTCAACCAGTTCGCCAGTGACCGCATTTCCCTGCATCGCAGCCTCGGCAATGACACACGCCACCCAGAGTGAGTATAGGGGTGGGCATACTTTTTGGGGGAGTCGGGCAGTCCCACCCTTTATATACAGTGGGTTCGGAAAGTATTCAGACCCCCTTAAGTTTTTCACACTTTGACATATTGCAGCCATTTTCTAAAATCAATTAATTTAATTTCTTTCCTCGTTCATGCACACACAGCACCCAATATTGTCAGAAAAACACAGACTTGTAGACATTTTTGCAGATTTATTACAAAATAAACACTGAAATATCACATGGCCATAAGTATTCAGACCCTTTGCTCAGTATTTAGTAGAAGCACCTTTTTGAGCCAATACAGCCATGAGTCTTCTTGGGAAGGATCCAACAAGTTTTTCACACCTGGATTTGGGGATCTTTTGCCATTCCTCCCTGCAGATCCTCTCCAGTTCTGTCAGGTTGGATGGTGAACGTTGGTGGACAGCCATCTTCAGGTCTCTCCAGAGATGCTCAATTGGATTTAAGTCAGGACTCTGGCTCGGCCATTCAAGAACATTCACAGAGTTGTTCTGAAACCACTCCTTCGTTATTTTAGCTGTGTGCTTGGGATCATTGTCTTGTTGGAAGGTGAACCTTCGGCCCATTCTGAGGTCTAACACTCTGGAAATGTTTTTTGTCCAGGATATCCTTGGCTGTACTTGGCTGCATTCATCTTTCCTTCAATTGCAACCAGTCATCAATTGCAACCAGTCATCCTGTCATCATGTCATCATGCTAAAAGTCTAAGTCTAAATTTAACTAATCTAAATTTAAGATCTAAATTTAACTAATCTAATTTACTTTCTCCTCCTCCTTCTTCCCCCTCTCTTCCTCCTCTCTTCCAGCTCTTTCCAGCTGCCATGCAGACCGTGTCAAAGAAGATCGTCCAGTCTCGCACCAACAGCACGCTGGTTGGGGTGTTCACCATCATCCTTGTCTTCATCTCTGCCTTCGTCAACATGGTGAGACTGCTCAGACTGGACACACACACACACACAGACGCACACGCACACACGCACGCACGCTCACACACACACAGACACACACGCTCACACACACACACACACACACACACACACGCTCACACACACACACACACACATGCGCACACACACACAAACCCACATACACGCACACACGCTCACACACGCACGCTCACACACACGCACGCACGCACGCACGCTCACACATGCACGCACACACACACACACACACACACACACACAGATAAACCTTTTCCATTAATGAATCATGTGTGTGCGTATATCTTCCTACCATGCAGTTTGCCTGTGACACTGAGAGGCTGGTGGACTGTGTTGCTCGGGAGCTGAACCTGTCCATCGACATGGTGACGCCCTGCCTCATCCGCACCCTGAACGTGAGTGTGGACGGGGGGCTCGAGATCTGCCCCAGCCTGGGCCCCTCCTGCCCCTTCCCTGAGGTGAGTGTGTGCATCTGAGCATGCTTAAATCACTTCATTATATGGCTCTTTTTATTTAACCGTTATTTAACCAGGAGGTCCCTTGAGATTAAAATCTCTTTTTCTTTCTGGGGAGACCTGGCCAAGATAGCACAGCAGTACTAGAAGTACTAGGTTACAAAATTGTAGAATAAAACATAATAAAAACAGACAAGGGACAACAGATAAATATTATAAAATCCATTTTAGGAATAGCAGTCGCACTCTTCTGTCACACAATTCTTAATCAGAGCTTTGAACTCTCCCAGGGAGATTATTAAGCTGTCGTGTGTTGTGGAGGTTATTCCATGACCTGGGTGCAAATTAAGAGAAAGAGATTATTCAACAGTCAATGGTCCTCTCTGTCTATTCTAGTGGGTTTGGTTCCCTGTGATAAGATCAGGGCTTTTCTCATTGCTCAATCTAGTACTGTTAGTTCTTTTGCACTTTGAGACACTTTGAGACACTTCCTTATGAAAGGGAAACGTTTGTCTTTCTCACTAGCTGACACACAATAAACATTTGAGATACCAGAGTGTCTCACTGACTTGGAGCCTTTATGCTCGACACGTCAATAGCTGATCAATATGAGCTATTGCTGATCAACAGTATCTATCCCTAACCCTATCTATCCATGAATCAATAATCACCACCCCACCTCTCTCTCCCTCTCCTCACATTGAGCCAGTCAGCTAGTCTGCCTGGCGAGAGGGAGAGAGGGGGGGGAGAGAGGGAGAGGATTTTCAGATTGTATCCCTTTTTTTCACCCAATTTGGTATCCAATTGAACCCAACCTAGCATCCGATTATCCCCTGCCTATTGCGTAGGATCCGCCGCCCGACCCCGTAGCCGGCAGCCCCAGAGGAGATCGCCAGGCAGACTAGCTGACTGGCTCCTCGAGCCCGACACCGTTATTCCGGCACCCAGGGGGCGGTGTTGCGCTACGGATCCTTGTCCGGAAATAGTCCTATACCGCCTTCGGGAGCGGCCGCTCAATATGCCGCTCCCTGTGTGCCCTGGCCATATCCGGGTCTGGCGAGACCGGGATTCGATCCCAGTCCCCGGTGGGCAGCTTGCACTAGTGGCTAGTGCTTAGACCGCTACACCACCGCGGGGCTTCTGTGTTGTCCTGTTTTTGCCTGTCTTTGCATTTGTATTTGTACTTGTTTTGTTCATGTATATGTGAAAAAAGCATAAATGCACCTTCTGTAAATGCCAAAGCAAATTCCTACATGTGTCAAGCATAATGGCAATAAACGTTATCTGAATCTGAATCTGAATCTGAATCTGAATCGTACTGCCGCCTGGGAGCGACACGACGGATAATATTATTGGGGTTTGCGTTACGCCTTGTCTGTGTTGAGGAAGAGGGAAGGAGAGAGAGAGGGGGGGTGGGGGGGAGAGAGAGAGGAGGGAGAGAGAGAGAGGGGGGGTGGGGGGGAGAGGGAGAGAGGGAGAGAAATAAATAAAAATAAAAAACAGGCGTCTGGGTTAACGGTTGGTCTCTTTTATGGTGATGGACCTGTGGCCACAAGACTTTGCTATTTCCAATGCTATGGAGGTTCATTCTTTCTTTCTTATTATACGGGGAAAGATTCAAAGTAACATTACAAATGTTAAAATGTGTTGCATTTAGACTGGCCTGACTCAGTTAAAACTGGTTTACTTACAGCTAAAGTTCTTGTTCTGCAGCACAAAAAGACCGAATCACATAACAATACAAAAAGTAAAAGCGGGAACAGTCACAGAACCAAGACAGGAAGTCATAAAAAGCAGAAGTGAGAGTTGTCCCGGCCCAGACAGCTCTGTATTCAAACCCTCAGATCCTGGTCACGTTCGTTCTGTTCAGTGTGTTTGTTGTTCTGCCTGTGCATCTCCTCCCTAGCTTATTAGATGAACTGCTCACCCATGTGTTCCTTCGCAAATAAATAAATTCAATACAGTTCAGACAGTTCTGTCTGAATATTTGTTTAAACCCAATTCCTAACTTTTAAAACTAATTAGGAAAAACGGCATCATGAGCAAACATGTCCAGTTAATGTTTTATTGACATAAACACTTCTTTATAAGATACAGATTGGATAGCATTTATGGTATAGGCACAATATTTATTTAATACAACTCTGGAGCACTGTCTCCAAGGTTGTCGCTGTCAGTAGCTATCGCTATAGCAACTACAAAACTAAAATATAGCCCATACATAGCATACACACACACACTTGGCAGCAAAAGACCACTCAGTAACACTGCACCAGATAACAAGAGATAACCATAGGAACGATCCCCTAACAATCTTACAGAGTGACAACTGCTAATTATTTAAACACTATCCCCTGACAAGTAGGTATTATTATTTCATACCAGTAGGGGGAGCCCAAAGCTTGTTTGTATAACACATTCAAAGGCAGTTCGGCTTTATGAAAAAAGCAGCCACAACCTCATTCAGACAACTGACATGCTATATGGCTCAGTTTATTCATAATGAAGGGTGGAGGTCATATGCATCCCAAAAACAGCTCCTCAGTTTATTCATAACACTACTGTATCATAGTAGAAGAACTAACCTTTAAAACAAAGACGAAACGAAAACCCTCTCCATAAAGTGTGTTTTATCATCATTTTAATCTTGGAGTGTGTGTGTGTGTGTGTGTGTGTGTGTGTGTGTGTGTGTGTGCACCAACATGAGTGTTTGCATGTATGTGGGGGGAGTGTGTGAGTGAAAGAGACACTGCTGGAGAGAGGATTTAGAATAAGCTGAACTCTCGGTCCGTCATCGACATCTCTTTCACAAACCTGAGGAAAAGAAACATGTAAGCAGAGTGAGAGCAGAACACTGGCACTCAATTTCTATGACAACAGTTGACCAATCAAAAGACAAAGATAGACATGGTGCTCACTTGGTCATCTCGCTGTTTTTGCGGGGGAATCTTGTGACTTGGGACCAGGATTCCTGCATCCTTTCCTGGCCTCCGCTGGATATCCTCCACCCATACCGCTGGTTGTCCGTCACGGGCGCTGAGTACAGCTGGTTTGGGACTACGGAAGAAAAAAATCTGATTCAGATCTTGGTACTGATATTTCAAAGTGAGCTTGACTGACTCCCCACCACTATACAGTTACAGTATATTCAAACTGACGTCTTGACTTTCTTTCTTAATGGCACAGTTCAGGTCTGAGAGACCATGTCTGTCCAACTCATTCTATTTCCATGCAGTTAAAAAAAAAAGCTAAGTCCTCTACTTTTAACTTACATCTGGGTGTCTGAACCCCTTTGAGCATCTCTCTGTACCGCTCCTGGCTTCCCTTGTGTATGTCTGGGCTGTAGGGGATCGGCTGGTTGTAGATGCTGCATGTGTCTGTGCATTTGGGGGGTCCCCTCTGGACTTGAATGGGGGGCAGCAGTCCTGACTGTTTAGTCCAGTTTCTTGAATCAAACTCATCATCTGTAGAGGGAGGTGTAGTAGGCCTACTGTAGACTGAATACTTACAATCATCCATAGCTAGAAATCACTGCACTGATACAACTACAATCGTTTAAAAGTGAGTTAACACAGACGTTATAGACAATTAGCTGTAGGCAATAATAATAATAATAATAAATTATATTTATATAACGCTTTATTAATGCAAGTGCAATCGGGCTAACGTTACTCATTCTCGCAGTTCCAAATGAATGAACGTTGAAGCGCTTGTATCTCAAAATGTGGCGTAACTAATTAATGCAAGTGCAGCCCAGCCCGGCCCGAGCACATAACAGGCGCACCCCTGCGCTTTCAGAGCTCGTTTTCTTGTCGGAATTCGACGTTTGGAGACGAACGACAGACGTCGAATACTGACTGCTTCCGTGTGAGACCAGGTTGGTATGTGAGCAGGTGTTCTCCAACATGAACTTTATTAAAAGCAAACATCGCGCACGCCTCACAGATGACAGCTTACGATCCAAGATGAAGGTGACGGCCTACAGCCCTGATGTGCAGACGCTGTGCGCTGAGGTTCAGGAGCAGAAATCACATTAACCACGTAAGATACATATTTTAATTGCCTATTATTTTGCATATATTTATATTTTTTCATTGTTCAGTGAAAGCGGACTGCACGCAAAAGGATGACGGCACACAGAGAGAGGACGGCGTTTTTGGTTTGCTGCCGGTGGATAATTTAAGTTCATAAATACAAGAAGGACTCAAATAGACATTGAGTATTTTACTTGAAAGTAACCGTCAACCCAACGTCTTTTTTTCGGAGTTCAAAATGTTTTTGTTGCATGCAGAAATGTAATTTCGTTTTCTCTGCAGTCGTTCATTGATTTCATAAATGCAACACGTTATAGTTTGTTTATACATAGCATAAAGGCAAAAAAAAAAATTTGTTTACGTTATATGCAGTGTTATTTCAGTTTAAATGTCAAAAGGGTTTTGTGGCTCCCAGTGTTTTCTTTACTGTGGGAAACGGGTCCAAATGGCTCTTTGAGTGGTAAAGGTTGCCGACGAACCCAGTGTGAACTCAGAGCGAATTTTAGAACCCAGCCATTGTGATTGTCATGAATCATCTATTACGTCACAGTAGAATTCTATTCTATAAAAACCAAGAACGACGAGTCATGCGTTCATAAGACACATGTTGCTGATCAAGAACAGACTGTGACAATTAACCTTGCCAAGCTGTTCAATAGCAAGCTTAGCGTAGAAATAGGTAAGGGTCTATTTATTTATTTTACATACATTTTTGCAACTTTTTTTTGATTTAAGAAAAAATCATAATCATTGAATACTGTACCCGATTTAATTTGATTCTCTTATCTTACCTGCAGCAATATTGACTGTACTGTACTCAGGGTTCGAGTTATGTGGGAGCCAATGGGAGCGAGCTCCCATAAGGAAGGTCAACGCTGCCTCCAGTAAGCAGTCTGTGTATTGTGTTCGAGCCTTGATGACATGTGAGAAACGGAGGGTCTTGCTAAGCAACTGGACAGTCTCGGGAGGGTGAGGTTGGGGTGGAGACGGGGTGGAGATTAGCAGGATTATAGATTATACAGGAGGGCATCTGTTAAATAGAACCTGTTCCCTCATCCAGGCTAGGCCCACCACTACTTCCTGGAAACAGTTTGTCTACACGTCCATGTACTATAACTGTACTATAAATGTACTAAATGTACTATAACTACTATAAATGTACTATAACTGTACTATAAATGTATGAATGAATGAATGAATGAATGAAAGCTTTATTTCGAACATGTGAAAAAAGAAATAGTTATAAAAAAAATAAAGAAAAAATAAAATAAAATAACTATTCACATGTCCGAAAAGGAGTAGGAAGAAGCATAAGCTTATTTAATCCTACCCCTTCTCCAATAATCAGAGATTAATAATTAATAATCTGCAGTTAACTTCAATATTAATATAATATTTTTTAAATTAAATCAAATTTATTTACGTATTTACATATTTACCAACAATAGAAAACAGATAATGTAAATAAACAAATAATCTGTGAAAACAACTGGTGACTATCAAAGCCCTTCTTCCTCCTCGTACCTGGTGAAAACCATGTTTTTATACCGCTTTTTGAACTGGGTCATGCTTGGACACCGCTTTAGCTCCACACTCAATCCGTTCCACAGCTTCTCTCCACATATAGAAATACAAAAACGTTTTAACGTTGTACGTACATAAATATGTTTTAAATAACTCCCCCCTCAAATTATAACTCACATCTCTATCAAAAAACTATTTTTGAATATTCCTAGGGAGTAGGTTGGTATTTGCTTTATACATTATTTGTGCTGTTAGAAGGTGGACCAGATCCGTGAATTACCAAATAACATGTAGTTAGTTTTGCTTAGGTTTAATGATAATTTGTTTATGTCAAACCATCTTTTTAATTTGCACATTTCTGAAGTAATCATCTCCATTAGCTCCTTTAAATTCCCCCCAGAACAAAAAATATTTGTATCATCTGCAAATAGTACTAATTTTAATGTTTTTGATACCTTGCAAATATCATTTATATAAAGAATAAACAGTTTCGGACCCAATACTGACCCTTGGGGGACGCCACAAGCAATGTCCAAGCATGACGATGAATACTCTCCCAACTTCACAAATTGTTTCCTGTCTCTTAAATAACTTCTCACCCAGTGCAATGCTACCCCCCTGATCCCATACCGTTCCAGTTTATTGATTAATATGTTGTGATTGATTGTGTCGAAAGCTTTTTTAAGATCAATGAATACTCCAACTGCATACTGCATGGTCTATAGCGTTTGTAATTCCCTCGATTGATTCAATTAATGCCAGTGATGTTGAACTGTTTGATCTGAATCCGTATTGACTGTCAGAAAGTAATTTATGTTTATCTATGAATTTGTCTAATCTGTTATTGAATAGTTTTTCTAGAATTTTGGAGAATTGTGGAAGTAAAGAAATAGGCCTGTAATTTGTGAAGTGGTGTCTATCCCCAGTTTTATACAGCGGTACAACTTTAGCTATTTTCATTTTGTTAGGAAATGTACTGGTTTGGAACGATAAGTTACAGATATATGTCAGTGGTTCTGAAATCCCCTCAATTACCTTTTTCACAATTTTCATATCAATTTCATTGCAATCACTAGATGTTTTGTATTTACATTTATTAACAATATCTATTATTTCCTTTTCTTCTACTGGTGTAAGGAACATTGAGCTAGGATTCCTATCTATAAGGTTGTCATCCCTATCCTCAGATGTCAATGGATCAGGATTTTTTTCTGCCAGGTTTGGTCCAACACTTACAAAAAAATTGTTAAAGCTATTAACCACATCATGCATATTATCCTTTATAATGTTGTTATCAATATGTAGGATACTATAACTAGATACTTCATACTATAACTGTACTATAACTGCTATAAATGTACTATGTACTATAACTGTACTATAACTGCAAATGAAATTATCTTATTTGAAGTATTGAGTTGGGAGTGAACCATTTTGGTCGTCTCTTGGTGCAAAATTCTGCTTGACTACATGGAAGGGGCAAGCCATGCGATAACAACAATCTCTCTCTCCCTCTCTCAGTCATGTTACGCCGTAGTTCTCGCTTGAACGACCAGACGGACGAGGACGGTAACGGTGCGCATAAGGCAGCTTCCCCAGCACCTGCTACTGTTCTGGCCCCAGCCCCGGCCGTGCCCCCCAGGGTGAGTCTGGCCCCAGCCGTGCCCCCCAGGGTGAGTATTCCTCCCCCAAGCCTGCACACGTCCAGTGAGGGCCTCTCCAGTCAGGTAAGCCACCGAGCCCAAAGCCAGAGTAGCACTGACACCTCTGGGGACTCTTCCTCTGATGGCTCCCAGAGTGCCAGGACTACCACTGCCAGCTGTGGTAAGTACAGTGACACATTGAATTAGTTTAAATTTAAATTGTTTAAATTAGTTTAGACTGAATTTTGCATACTTTCAGAACTTTCTTATTCCTGCATACACAAAATGCCTACTTAATGGTAGGCAGTATGAGTATTCGTACACAGGACATTGGCCCACAGTTTTTTGTACTTCCTTGGCCAGGCTTGGCCTCATCTCAGGCAGCAACACAGAGGGGCACAATGGATCTGATCTGCTCTTATGGTAAATGATGGATGGATGGATGGATGGATGGATGGATGGATGGATGGATGGATGGATGGATGGATGGATAGATGGATGGATCTTTTTTCCATTTGTATGCCTCTTTCTGACCTGAACATGCCATTGCTGAATACACCCAAAATATATTTTAAAAATTATAATAATTAAACAAATGTACAATGTCTGTTTTTACCAACAATCTTACAATTAGCACAAAATCTTGCTTCCGCAAACCATTTCACAAACACTTCCGCAAACGTTGATCCCATTGTTTGTGTGTGCGTGCGTGTGTGTGTGTGTACGTGTGTGTGTGTGTACGTGCGTGTTTATTGCAGTGTGCATGTGCATGTTGTGGTGTGTATGCAGATGTGTTGCGTTGCGGTGTGTATGCGCACGTTGGTCGTGTGTGTGTATGTGTGTCTGTGCATGTGTGTGTGTGTTTGCGTGCGTGCGTGCATGTGTTTAATCAAGTAATGTATACTTAACAATTCGCATTATCTCTCTCCTGTAGATCATTTGTTAGCATTACTTGTTTGTTTGTTGACATTAGCCTTTTTCTCTCTCCCTGTAGCTGGTGCATTGTTCAACATTGATGTGAGGAAGGCCATCCTGCTTCTTCTCCTCTTGACTTTCGGTGAGTGTCACTTCACATCCATTTCATTCTAGATTCATAAGTCCTACTTGTGTGGTGTTACTAGCCCACCAGCAAGCTATTCACAGTGATATATATGATGTGACCTCTTTGGCCCTATTAGTACATTTTCCACAAAATATTTTTAGTGCCTTTTGAAGTACATATGTTCTGACCACCTGACCTACCACATCATTAACATGTAGGGTTAGGTTATCCTAAAGAAATTTCCAAGACATAAATAGACTTGACAGACTTGACAAACAATAAAAAATTTGTTTAAACTACAGACCCGCGATTGTGCTGCTAGCAACAGATTTCCACGTTGTTTAATTTCAATTTGCATATCTGATTGCCCTCTTTCCATGGATGTTATTAAAAGAGAAGTTTCTATAAATCACGGTTATAGTATTGTGATTATTACAGAGTTTGACGTCATGACTCATTAGTTTTTGCAACGCAAAACTGTAAGAAAAATATGGCAGCATCAATAAAAGGAATCGATATCCTTGGAGGCGTACGATTCCGATTGATCGAACAATTTGAAACCGGTTCTCAACTGGAACCAGTTCTCGATTCCCATCCCTACCAATAATTTATTTCACCAGTTAACATGGCAAGCTAATATCATGAATTTCAGAGACAGACATTGTAGCTTTGTCACTAGCAGCTTGGGTGTTGTTTCAATCAACCGACAGCATGGAGCATGTTGCAGATTTGTTGAGGATAGTGGAGCATACCACTTGATAACGTATTCAGTCCTATTTTCGATTCTCTGATTCTCCCTTCTCCCTCTGGCTCTCAGGCGTTTGGTACTTGTACCCCAGCACGTTTGTCATCACCCTGCCTTCCAAGGAAACGGTAAGGCAAACTTCATTCATTGTTTAACAGATTTAATTGTCAGAAAAGTGAGGCGAGCGAGGGAAGAAAAAACTATCAGAATGTAGAGTGTACGAAGATCCAGCTTAGATGGAAAAGTATGAGAAATATTATGCTACACGATTATTAAACACATTAACATTAATGAATTTGGTGTCTGTAGGCTTGATCTTATCTTACGTTATTGGTGTTTTGGTTATAGAAAGGTGAAACAGTTGTAATTAAGTCAAGTAATATTTATCCAAATCCAGGGGGAGGGGTATACAGTATACATTATTTGTAATGTTTGAGCTTTATTGAGAATGTTGTGATTATTGGCCATGTTTGACCTAAAACCTATAAAGCATATTCAATTGTAGCCTAATGAATGAATGATGAAATAACAGCTGTTTTAAGACCTCAGTCAGACCTCAGCCAGCCAGTGTGTCTATCTTGCATTGAATAGCACTAAACACAGCTGTAATATGAAATCTGTAGTAGAAATCTTCTCGTTTTGTTAATCAGGTCTTGCCTAAAGTCTGGTACACACATAAAGATTTTCTAAATCTTAACAGATTTTTTATCTGAGAGAGACCCCACACATGAAGATAAAAAATCATGGATTGAACAGTTTTGATCGTATTGTGTGTGGTGTGTTCCGATATTCTCAATGCAGCACACAACATACATAAAGATCTGTCCTACGACAGTCTAGAGTCTCGTCACTCAAGCCAGAAATCTCGAAAATCTCGAAAGAAGTCAGCTCGCTTCTTGATTGGCTACATTCCATCCACGTCACAATCGGACTCGGGAGCAGGGTTGCCAGATGGGATTGACACTTTCCAGCCTAACCACAGTCTAAAAACCGCTAATTCCACCAAAAAAACTGCCCATCTGGCAACCCTGCTCGAGAGTTGTTGGGACTCGGGAGTTGCCCACACACAAGAGGACTTTTGATCGTAAATATTGAACACGTTTAATATTTAAGATCGTCGGCCCGACCATTTTCCGAGCAGATTGTCAGGAGAAATTGACTCTTAACACACCTCACACAACAGGATAATCTTGTAGGATCATCTTTAGAGCCATCCGATAATCAGGCGTTTGCTGTCCTTGGTCAGAAGGGGAGAAATCGGGCCAAAATCGTCCAGATTACCTTTATGTGTGTACCAGGCTTTATATACAAATCTGAAGTAACTGAGAATCCTAACTTGGAGTTCTCTCTCTTGCTCCGCTGTCAGCTTTAATGTTTCAGCTGCTGTGCTGCTAATTGCACCTACTGCTTGCGCTGAACCTAGAAAATACATAATTTAATTTGGGGGCCATATGCTATCGCCTACTTCATCCCATGCTTTGTGCCATTTTTCTAAGTGACGCAGGGCATCTGTTAAACCATTACTGAAGTTTGTACAGCATAAGGCATAATTGTAGTGTATCGCTGGGCCCTCCAGGTTTTCCTGGTTCATGTGGTAGAGAAAATAGATGAGGGTAGAACATTCCTCCCTTTGCCATCTACCTCTTAACTTTTTGTCTTCATTTGTGTGATACATTGGTTCTCTGCCATAAAGGTGTGTCAAAAGAGCTACACATAAAATGTTCATTGTATGTTACATACAACATATAAAGGTACGGCCACTTTGTTGTCAAATCGTAACTCTTTACAGAAAGTAGGCAAATAAAAACTATTGTTGTGTCCAAGCAAATATTTATTATGACCTGTTCACTTGACATGTCGGGATCTTATCTCAGTGGTCTGGGTACTTGCAGGAGATGGCAGACCTCAGAGCAGACCTCAGAGCAGAACTCACTGTGGAACAAGCCGGGATCCGCTCCGTCACTACCTTGCTGAGCCAGGAGATGAGGGACCTCAAAAGAGTCACCACTTTCCTCAGACAGAGGGTAGCGTCCCAGGAGGGCCAGACTGCCATGGTAATGCCCGTTTCTCATTCCTGTATGTCTCTTACCATTTAATTTTCTCCAAAATACAGCTATTTCAACAACTGCTTAATAGGTCAGGTCATGCTCAGTGAATACAGTGCTGACATTTTTATGACTGCCAGAGTTGCAAGATTGGCAGTTTGCTGCTGCATGTCTACAAGCATCTTAACTCTTTGTGTGTGTGTGTGTGTGCCCTCATTCTGACCCAGGAAAAACCCTGGTATGTACTGTATAACATGATAGCCATCTATGAGCAATGCACTGTATATAAGATGATGACCACGGGTCTTTCTGCTGCTGACCAAGGGGCTGAGTCCTGTTGATGGGGCCAATTTTTCTTTTAGAGTCTGTAGGCTACTGTATTTGTTTATTAAGATTTCATAAATATGATATATTGTCTGAATTTTTTTCTTGTTTTATAAATTGTTATTATTTATTATTTATTATTTTCAATAAAATTATTTTCAAGCAAATATTTATTATGACCTGTTCACTTGACATGTCGGGATCTTATCTCAGTGGTCTGGGTACTTGATTTCGAGATGCAAGTTAGCTATTAGTAGTAGTAGTACTCGAAGACTTGTACACAAACCACTCATGTGTAGTCTCAAACCCACACAAACCACTCCTTTAAATCTCCAATCTCTTTCTACAGGATGTTACTCCTGTCATAAATGCAGCTCTGGAAGACAACACCAATAACATACTGAGAGAGATTGACATTCTGAAGGATAAGCAGATACCTGTCTCAGAGGTGAGAAGTCTGACCCGACAACAGCTCCTCGGTCTGCTACAACAGCTCCTCGGTCTGCTACAACAGCTCCTAGGTCTGCTACAACAGCTCCTCGGTCTGCTACAACAGCTCCTCGGTCTGCTACAACAACTCCTAGGTCTGCTACAACAACTCCTAGGTCGGTTACAACAGCTCCTAGGTCTGCTACAACAGCTCCTAATAGGTCTGCTACAACAACTCCTAGGTCTGCTACAACAACTCCTAGGTCTGCTACAACAGCTCCTAGGTCTGCTACAACAACTCCTAGGTCTGCTACAACAACTCCTAGGTCTGCTACAACAGCTCCTAGGTCTGCTAAAACAGCTCCTAGGTCTGCTACAACAGCTCCTAGGTCTGCTACAACAACTCCTAGGTCTGTTACAACAGCACCTAGGTCTGCTACAACAGCTCCTAGGTCTGCTACAACAACTCCTAGGTCTGTTACAACAGCTCCTAGGTCTGCTACAACAACTCCTAGGTCTGTTACAACAGCTCCTAGGTCTGTTACAACAACTCCTAGGTCTGCTACAACCGACCTACGTATGAAGTACAACAGACCTACGTATGCACCTCACTCAAAGCAATAAATGGTTTTCTTTCAAAGAAGTAGCTGTGTGACAGTGTGATTGATTCTATCACTTCCACCCAGGATACTGTGACACATGAACATCAGATAGATAGATTTGATTAACCCCGGTAAGAGTCACACTACGGCAGTGGTGTGCCGTCAGGGCCAGCAAGGCCTTCTCTGCTGGCCTAAACATCATCAGAATATACATTTTATTTTAATATATTTTTTCCACAAATATGTATTAATGATTCCCCATAGTCTATTCTCTTCATTTCATAGCTTTCCTCTTGGTTGCGCTGCTTCCAGTCTCCGATTGAGATTTGGAGGGCTGGCCTTTATGTTAGAGCTTTTATCCAATCAAAATGTGTTGCCAGGGGGCTCCGAAATCTGCCCGCCTGCACAAAAAACCGTGCCGCGGATACGACCTGTAACTTAACGTTGAACGAGTAAACCTCTGGCGTTCCTAGTGGAAACCTACGTAGATTTCGAGTCGGCGAGCAATAGCAACAACGGCGCCTGCTGTAAGGCTCAATGATGTCAGCACCCAGCACGTCTTTTGATTGGATACGCACTATTGATACGCACTATTGATATTCACTATTGAGATGCGTAACTATGCCGGTAGATGTGGGACTTTTGAACACCTTTGAATGAATGGACTTTATTGGGGACACCCGAGTGGATTTACAGCTCAACGAACAAGTGCGCTTTCTTTTCTTGCTGAAAACAACCCAGATGTACATTACCACCTGTCCACAAACAAAGTGTTTACTGGGACGTCAGGCAAAATACAAAACGACCTGATTTTTGCTATTGCTGAAGTGATGGGAGAAGAGATCAAAATGGAGATTAAAAAGGCACCCTTTGTCGCTATTATGGTGGACGAGACGACAGACGTGGGTAATGTAGCGATCTTAAAGATGTTAGTTTAACACTCTTCATTGTAAATGCGGATTTATTGATTAAAAATGCTTCGGAAATATTAATATAACTCTGTTGTACTTGTCTGACTATGTTAAGGTGATGCAACGCCCGGTTATACTGTGTTTCTGTCTAGTTTCTAGAGCCATGGCGTCATAACGATGGTATTAAGAGGTAGAATAATTCAGGTAGGAATGTGTCGGACATCACTGAAGGCCTAGGTGTGAAATGCACCGCCCGCCACTGCACTACGGGAAGTATAACACTGGCTATGAAGGGAGTAGAAACACAAGACTATGCTGAATAAGTTCATTAGGTCTACACGGTAACAGAAGAGAGAGAGAACAGAAGAGAGAGAGAACAGAAGAGAGAGAGAGAACAGAAGAGAGAGAGAACAGAAGAGAGAGAGAACAGAAGAGAGAGAGAGAGAGCTGTGGGCAAGATTAGTGCCTGCTTTATACCGGGTGGTAAAATAACTTATACCGACTTTTGAGATTCAGCCATCAGTCTCAGACCCATCGGGAATAAGGCTGTGATTTCCTCCTGAGACATCTACTACCCCCCTGTACTGTCCCTCCTGAGACATCTACTACCCCCCTGTACTGTTTCTCCTGAGACATCTACTACCCCCCTGTACTGTCCCTCCTGAGACATCTACTACCCCCCTGTACTGTCTCTCCTGAGACATCTACTACCCCCCTGTACTGTCCCTCCTGAGACATCTACTACCGCCCTGTACTGTCCCTCCTGAGACATCTACTACCCCCCTGTACTGTTTCTCCTGAGACATCTACTACCCCCCTGTACTGTTTCTCCTGAGACATCTACTACCCCCCTGTACTGTTTCTCCTGTGACATCTACTACCCCCTTGTACTGTTTCTCCTGAGACATCTACTACCCCCCTGTACTGTTCCTCGTGAGACATCTACTACCCCCAACTGTTTCTCCTGAGACATCTACTACCCCCTACTGTTTCCCCTATGTCTAGCACAGTGGTTCTCAACCTTTTTTGGGCCAGCGCCCCCCTGTCCATTATCCAGGTCTCTTACCGCCCCCCCATCCAAAAAAGTAGGCTTATTTTTTTCCCTGAATATTAATGTTGACTAATATTCTGTGTTATATCACAGAACAACAATAACACAGCAGCGATTTCACACATGTCCGGTGCAGAACAAACAGTAGGCTACAAAACTGTATATTACAACTAACATTGTTTGTTTTTTAAGTGTGCTGGTGTTGCATTTCGCCAAAGTGCTGTTTTATGATGCTAATATTTATTCATTTTTGATTGGACTTTGGGGGGGGGTGGGGGTGGTGTCACAATATGGCGGCAAACGCTAGGGGGCTATTATTTAAATATTTTATTTAGTATTCTATGGTATTATTTTCATAAACTGACCACTTAGTTCGAATTTCTCATATCAAAACATAACAAAGTTCCAAAGTTCAGAGCTCTGCGCTCTGGGAGCGCTCAGAGATGGGTGCTCTGACTGAAAACACGGTTTTGCCCGAGCGAACTGACCGTTCGTGCATTTACGAACGTACCCGTAATAACACTGCTGACAGCTGATCAATCGCAAGCAGAGTAGTGGTTTCCTATAGCAACAAAAGACGCTGACAGCTGTTCGGAGTGCTTATGTGTTCGTTTCCAGGACATCAGAGGAGCAACATATCACAAAAAAGCGATCGTATATTTTAGTTTGTAAACGTTAAGACGAACACATCGCAATGCTAACCTCAGAATGGCACTAGGGATAACATCCACAACAACACTTAACAGTAATACATTTATGCAATATACTGTAATGAACCTGCGAGGGGAGGGGACATTCGTAGCTGATTTCTCTAGGTTCGATTATTGGTAAGCGACAGAGAGCTTTCCGGACTGGTTACAATACGATCGCTTTTTTGAGATAGGTTGTTCCTGCTGTGATGTTCTGGTATGGTGGTATGGTATAAGGCAGGGGTGCCCACACTTTTTTGAACCAAGATCTACTTTTTAAGTAGCCAGTCTGCCAAGATCTACCAGTCTAGTTTAAACATCGCAAACGTACACGTACGTACTACAAACACACACACACACACACACACACACACACACACACACACACACACACACACACACACACACACAGTTCCCAGCCTGCATAGTACAATACACTTTCTCTCTCTCTGTCACACAGCCACACAGGAGAAGACCATCACAAATACAGATACAAAACAGGTAGTTCCCTAGTTTGAAAGGAGGAAATAAAGTAATTTCTCTACCTTAGTGGGAGACCTGGCACTGGGAGGAGGCAGCTAGTTTCTAGTAGTCAGGGCTGTAGGAGCTGGTTGCAAGGTGTCATCAGCCACTGTGGATCTGTCATCGAAAAGGCAATCTGCAGCCTCGAGAAACGCTTTTTTCACAATTTCGCCGTCTTTGTTTTCTTCTTGTGTTTAACAAGAACGTGACTGACGCGATAAGAAGCTATCGTTGCAGCTGTACGTTTTCACTCTTTTGCCACATTTCCCTTCTTCTAACAGCCATCATAGAGAAACAGCCATCGTAGATTTGCAGATCAGACAGACGCACTTCCAATATCACATAGTGTAAAAAAGTCCTCCTCCCATTCTGGATGGAAGTTGTACGTTATTGGTTTCTTACTTGGTCCAGCTTCCCCACTCATTTGTATACCCTTTCTTTAGTACTAAAATAGTAAATAGTAGAAATTGGAAGGCTAACTAGTTAATTAGTCTCGCCGGTATTTAGTATTTTGTAGTTGGCGCTGTTGACTGCGCATGCGTGGTGAACCGTGTGTTAGGTGAAAAGATCAGATCTCAGACTGGCTTACCTGTATGTCAATCAAGTGGCAAAAGCCATAGTGAGGATGGATGATAGGCAAACTTTTTTTTTTTTTTTTTCCCCCTTTGGGGTTTTGTTCAATGCCATGCGATCTACCCATACTACCTTTGAAAAGACGGTTTGTCCGAGCGAACTGACCGTTCGTGCATTTACGATCGTACCCGTAATAACACTGCTGACAGCTGTTTTTCATGAGAAAAATACTTTATGCGTGACCGCCCCCCAAGAACACCTCAACGCCCCCCTTTTAAAAAGATTTGTTACAGCGCCCCCCGATGTTGTCTGAACGCCCCCTGGGGGGCGGTACCGCCCCCGTTGAGAAACGATGGTCTAGCACGACGACTGCCAATGGCCCCAAGCCTGAGCAGAGATTACTTTCTCTGACTGGCTATGACTGGTGGATAGATTATTCACTTACTTAGTCAAATGTATTTGTTGTAAGTCGCTTTGGACAAAGGCGCCTGCTGAATGCCATAAATGTAAATGTAAATTATGTGTTTTAATCACCTCCCCACAGATGGTAAAAAGACTGCAGTCTGACATAAGAAATGTGGGAGTGAGAGTTAAGAGGTGAGTCTGTCTGATACCGAACATGATTGCGTGTACTGTTGACTAAAAAACATTATCAATGGAGATTTCCATGATGTGATTTTGTCCAGGACTAAGCCTAGTCTGTTCCCGGGAAACTGCCCCTAAAGGTTTATTGTACTGCATTGTCCTGTCTGTAGTGTGGACTCTGAGCATCGCACACACCTTGATCAGGAGATGGCAGACCTCAGAGCAGAACTCACAGTGGAACAAGCCGGGATCCGCTCCGTCGCTACCGTGCTGGGCCAGGAGATGGCAGACCTCAGAGCAGACCTCAGAGCAGAACTCACTGTGGAACAAGCCGGGATCCGCTCCGTCGCTACCGTGCTGGGCCAGGAGATGGCAGACCTCAGAGCAGACCTCAGAGCAGAACTCACTGTGGAACAAGCCGGGATCCGCTCCGTCACTACCGTGCTGGGCAAGGAGATGGCAGACTTCCGGGCCGAACACACCAGCGTACGGGCAATCACCGCCGTGCTGAGCCAGGAGATGAGGGACCTCAAAAGAGTCACCACTTTCCTCAGACAGAGGGTAGCGTCCCAGGAGGGCCAGACTGCCATGGTAATGCCCGTTTCTCATTCCTGTATGTCTCTTACCATTTAATTTTCACCAAAATACATTTCAACAACTGCTTAATAGGGCAGGTCATGCTCAGTGAATACAGTGCTGACGTTTTTATGACTGCCAGAGTTGCAAGATTGGCAGTTTGCTGCTGCATGTTACAAGCATCTTAACTCTTTGTGTGTGTGTGTGTGTGTGTGTGTGTGTGTGTGTGTGTGTGTGTGTGTGTGTGTGTGTGTGTGTGTGTGTGTGTGTGTGCGCGCGCGCGCGCGTGTCATGCATTAAACAGTTTGGTCAGGATTGCAGTCCTCCAATGGCAGAGAGAATGCCTGACTTCGCCTTAGAGTCACAAGGTTTGTGATTTACTGCTCATTAGCATCTAGATGTGGTGTTTCATTTGAATGTGACACATGTAAATGCTTACCACATCATACATTATATACTCACTGAGAACTTTATTAGGAACACTATACTAATACTGTGTAGGGCCTCCCTTTGCTCTCAAAACAGCCTCGATTCTTTGTGGCATTGATTCCACAAGATGTTGGAAACATTCCATTGAGATTCTGGTCCATGATGACATGATTACATCACACAATTCATGCAGATTTTTTAGGTGCACTTTCAAACTGTGAATCTCCTGTTCTACCACATCCCAGACAACGTCACTGACGTTTGCTGAGTGTACTAGAATGTAGACTATTGAATGCTCAGAGCTGTGTGTATGTGTGTGTTTGTGCAGGTGCCAGCGTGGTCAGCAGTAGGTGTTCTGAAACCTACCATTTCCGTGATGCCTGTGTTAAGTTGTTTCGGTTTCCGTTGTTGTATCCATCAGAGAGTCCACAGACAGTTATCCAGGTACCAACTTCTCTCTCTTGCTGTCTCTTTCTCTCTCTCTTGCTGTCTCTTTCTCTCCGTCTCTTTCTCTCACAAAAATAGGCTAAATAATAATTACGTTTAAAATATAGTATTTACTAGGTATTTTTGGGTGGAGATAAAACAAAAACATGGGTGATGTTGGAATAAAGAAATGCCAAACTGGTTAGAGGAACTCATTTTCTTTTTACTTTATTATAACATCTCAGCTTTGTTTTGATGATTTCTGAATAAGATTAAATTAATATATAATTATAATATTTTAGCTAGTATTCATATTCAAGCTAGTCTGAAGACCCAGTCACATTTAATAATATTAGTTTCCACACAAAGGTTTGGCAGAGACTTAAAACTTTTGTTTGTTAATAGCAAAGCATATTTATTGCAAGAATGGCCAAATAGAATGAATCAAATGAGGCGAGCGGAGAGAGATAGAGATGACCACAGGTCATGATGAGAACCTCACAACAGGACACAGGAAGGAGAAAGAATGTATCCTGTTGCCCATGTTATATAGATTTAAGTACTTCAATTAGGAGCTGTTTAGCAGGTAGACCAATCGGAATTCATTTTGACACTTCAGAGGGGGAAAGAGAACTGAAGAAGATACGGGCAGAATTGAAGTTCTCCCACTTCACCGGTAACCTTCTCCAAACCTCACCTCCCATTAGGGTCACCATGTCTTACAGCCTGGTAAGTGCTGGGCGTTCCATGGGGCGCAGGGTTCCTTGGTGATCGCCCTGTCCCACCCCGTCCTGATCAGTCACGTCACCCTGGACCACCTGCCTCGCTTCACCTCCCCCACAGGACGCATCGACAGCACCCCCAAGGACTTCCAAGTCTATGTGAGTCACCTTTAACCTCTTACACCCCAACCTGAGTAATACACATTTCTAGGAGTAATATTAGACAGTACATTCTGTTAGAAATCTCATAAGATACGTTAGATCCAAAGTATCAAGGAGTGTATTGTGTAGGGCAAAACATATTCTGGAACAGAGGATGTTGTATACTCTTTATTGTTGTCTTGTCTTACCAAAATATTATTTGAGTTACTGTGTGGAGATATGGGGGAATGCATACAAAAGCACTCTAAAACCATTGATTACACTACAGAAAAAAGCTATGAGAATTGTACATAAGGTCGGATTTCGTGATCACACAAATAACTTGTTCCTAATGTCAAATGCCTTAAAGCTCATGGACTTATTCAAATTTAAACTGTCACAGTTAATGTATAAAGCAAAGACTCATGAACTCCCAGGTAACATTCAAAAATGATTTATAGAGAGGGATAAGGGATATCATTTGAGAGGTAACCACAACTTTAACAAGGGTTATGCTCGCACCAATCTCACTAACTCATTTTGTGTTGTTTCAGTATTAAGAATGGAAAATTATGTTTATTTATTTATTTAGTGTTGTTTCAATATTAATTAAGAATGAAACATTATTAGTACTGTTGATACAGAAATGTATGAATTAATTAACTAGATTATATAATTTAAGTATAATTGTTCTCACTTGAGAGTGACGGATAGGGGTAGGACATGATAAGCGTAGGCTTCATCCTACTCTCTTTCGAACATTGATAGGCCTGTACTCTTCGTATTAGTTATTTGTTCTTTTATTATTTTAAATCATGTTCAAAATAAAAAGATTCATTCATTCATTCATACATTAATAAATTAAATCTATTGTGTATGACACTACACAGAGAAATTCAGAGCAATACACTGAGGTTTAATGTTAATGATGCATTTCCCCACATTTGTACTGGTATTCACTGTTGTTGATGCCTCCATTGCTGTTGCTTATCCCCTGTCCATGTTGCTTATTTTGACACTTTATTTTGCCTGGCAAAATGAAACCAATGGAATAATCATTTGAGTAAGTAGTCCACTTGAGTAAACGCTCAAAGTATTTGAAAGCTTTTCATGAACCATACATGCTGCTAGCTCCTTATGATTTCACTTTTGAAGGCTGTTGTGTAGAGTAACTGATGTTACTTTTTCAAATCTCAACACAATGTTTTCCCTGTTGTTCCAATGTTGTTTACCCTGAATTGTGGCCAGCCAATTCACAACTGCGGATCGGTCCTTCAAGAAAGATGTCTCTTTATAAGTGCATCAAAAGACTCTCTCTTTCTATCTATTCCTCCATCTCTCTCAGGGAATGTCTACTGAGGGTGAAGAGGGAAGGTTACTTGGAACATTCATATATGACCAGGCAGGAGAGTCCATCCAGACCTTCAAACTGCCTGTGAGTGATAGACTCCACTAAAGTGCTGTACCAATAGATGGATTTCATGTTGGTACGTGAATGCATGAGTTGTGAGCTGAGAGCGATAACATTGAAGTACATAGGGAACATAGTACCAAAGAAAGTGTTCAAACATTCTTAATAGATGTTTGTGGTGATGTTTGTGGTCGCACATGAAATCCATCAATAGAGACACATGTAGAGATGTTCTTCAGCTTGACTACCCTAGCATTCATCCACTCTTGCTCGCTCCCATTTTTCTCCACCCCTCTATCCCTCAACCTCCCAAATGTTGTTCCTTCTTTCTCTCTCAGGACCGTAATGGCACCCCATATCGCTATGTTGAGCTGGCTATCCTCAGTAATTGGGGTCACCTGGAATACACCTTTGTGTACCGCTTCCATGTGCATGGACAGATGAGAGACACCCCACTCATCTTGTGATACACACCCCAATCATTCATCCAGAGTGTGTGTGTGGGGGGGGGGGGGGGACTTTTAGCATCAAGTGAATGGAAATAAAGGACTGACCAGTTAGAACTGAGTGCACAATGATTTGCTTACATAGAACTAAGTTTGTTTTTTAATGTGTATGGTTAAATGTGTATGTGTCGATCGCTCCAGAACTTTGGAGCCTGTACCGACTTTTGGCCATAAGAGACAAAGATGTTTTTTGGGCTTGTATGGAGCAAAGAGGTGCATAGCACAACACAGCTTTTCACAAAGAAGGAACTGGTCCCAGTCCCCACTGTGTCAGCTATACTCAGGGCTCCCAAAGTGTGTGTTAACTCAAACTGCCTCTGACCTGTACACACACACACACACACACACACACACACACACACACAGTTTGACTCAAACTGCCTGACCTGTACACACACCACACACATACAGACAGACAGAGAGACAGACAGACAGACACACACACAGTTTGACTCAACCTGCCTCTGACCTATACACACACACACACACACACACACACACACACACACACACACACACACACACACACTTAAACAATCCCAAATATGTTTTAATACACACATGCAAACATAAAGGTTTAGTGATTTAAGTCATCGATGTATATTTTGCTAATATATTTAGTGCAGCAGATTAAATCAATATTTCATAAGAATCGTTCACTTGGTGATACAAGCACCAAATTTGGCACAAATGATGTCCAGGATGTACTTTCTAAGAAAAGTACGGTTTCCAGCTGAAAATCCAAGATGGCTGCCACTTTTCAAGATGGCCGCCTCATCAGATGCAAAATAACGTTTTTTGGAGTAGAACTTGAATGAATAGAAATGGGTTAATGGTCCAAACATCAAAATGAATGTATCCTTACTGGAACTCAATTGTGTCAATTAAATTCCAATATGGCCCACCAGTTTTCAAGATGGTGGCTATTACGTAACTCAAAATAAGCGTTTTTGGAAGCTGTCTGATCACAGATATTGCATTAAATTGAAGGGCAGCATTCATCACCATTAATTGAGATGATGTGGTCAACCATCTGTCGACATCACTGCTGTGAAACTCACCATGGGGTTCAGTCCACCATGCAGAGAAGAAGCAAGGTCTTAAATTTGAAGTGGGCATTACCTCACTCTTGCCCCTTCTTCGTGATGAGGCACATTCTGTTGCCACGGTGAGGCATTCCATGAACAAAGTCAGGGATGCTATTGCACACCTCAACCCAAACCAGGTTCCCGTGATAACTGCAGACCAGCCTATTTATGCTCTTGCCAAACAAGTCCAGTGGCACTGGCCTGACCTGTAGCCTATGGCGAGGACAAATTTGTTGTAATGTTTGGTGGACTCCACATAGAGATGGCTGCATTCAGATCACTGGGGACCCTGCTTCAGAGTAGTGGGTGGACAGGTGCTCTTGTGGAGGCTGGGGTAGCTTCTTCTGGAAAAGCTGACTCCTTTCTTTCTGCCTCAAGTGTCACAAGAACACGCCTAATGCACCAAGTTACAGCATGTTGTCTCTACATGCTCCGAAAGGAAGCATATGAGTACCATTGTGCAGAGGAGAATGAAGGAGCCCTGAATTTCAGTGACTGGTGTGATAAACGCAGGGAGTAGAGCCCCCAGTTTCAATTCTGGGAGCTTGTGTTGTCAATGGAATTGGTGGTTTTCTCTTTGGTCAGATCTTTCAGAGAAGCTAACTTCAACTTGTATTGTCAAGCACTGTCTGCTCTAATTCCATTCTTCTTTGCAAACAACAATGTGAACTATGCTCGATGGCTCCC
Source organism: Nansenia antarctica (assembly GCF_963989245.1). NCBI lineage: Eukaryota > Metazoa > Chordata > Actinopteri > Argentiniformes > Microstomatidae > Nansenia > Nansenia antarctica. Next base: position 19,396,615 of record NC_137676.1, on the reverse strand, counting down.
CATCCACCTCAGAGACATGGCGTCTTTGGAGCAAACTCATCCTCAGGTTTTCCATGAATTTCAGCTTGGAAAGTTTGTGGTCCACAAGACTAACAGGGAGTTCTCAGGCTTACCCATTGACCAAGCTCACGAGCAGGCCAATGCAGTTGTTAAAGGTGATGGTGGTGCCATTGGCCTTACAGAGGATCCATCTGCACTGAGGCGGTGGATGGTGTCTGGACCAGAAGTTAGCCAGTTAGTCAACCAGTATGAGTTGGCATCTCAAGTCAAAGAAGCAAACAAAGATGTCAGGCATCATGAGCAGACCAGTCAGTCTCAGAAGTCCTTCACTGACAAGGTCCAAAAGTTGTTTGATGTGATGAAGGATCTGGGCAATCCTTTCCAGGAAGAGTCCAAAGATCTGCTCACATTGGACACAAAAACCATCGCACATCCCAGTGCTGCTGAGCTTGTAAGAACTCACTTTGAGAAAGGTCAAGCTGCCTTCAGAGACTTTTTCAATGGTCTGGGGGATGAGGGTTCCTTCTATAAGCCCATTAAAAAGAACAAAGCCGACTTCTTTCGCCAAGAGGCAGCTGCAGCTTCCAGTGACATGAAGAAGCAGGTACTCAAAGATGACTGTCGTCTGTTCTCGCAGCTTTTTATATCGTGCCAATTACGAGTTGAGTTCTTTAAGCATGAGAATCAACCTTTCCCTGCTGCACTGAGTGACACTCCACACTGGCCAGAAGTCTCAGCTTTCAAAAATTTTGGAAGCTACCATTTCTCCTCCTGACAAACAACCAGAATGTGATGCCATTATCATTGATGGTTCCTCTCTTGTGCATTCATTGTCTCCTACGACACCAAGACCTTTGAAGAATATGCTGTCCAGGATGTAGTTCCAAAAATCCAGACCCACTCATCAAAGTATGAGCGAACAGATATCATTTTTGATGTCTACTGGACTTCAAGCCTGAAGGCTGAAACTAGGTCAAACAGAGGTATGGGAGGTCGACGAAGAGTGACAGACAAAAACAAACTGCCACCCAACTGGAAAAGCTTCCTGTGAGACAGCAACAACAAGACTGAGCTCTTCATGTTCCTAGCCGACAAGATAGTGACCCTGTGTCCCAACAATGTCATAGTTGTGACCAAAGGGGAGCAGGCTCTATCAAACAAGCCCATCAGCCTTGAAGGCTTTAGTCCATGTAACCATGAGGAAGCTGACTCCAGAATCTTCATACATACTCTTCATGCAGCCAAGCAACAGATGAAGTCTGTGTTGATCAAGGCATGCGACACAGATATTCTTGTTGTTGCAGTCAATGTTTTTGCGACTCTTCAGGATGCAGGCTTAGTAAGGCTTTGGGTAGAATTTGGCCAAGGTCAGTCCATTAAGTGGTTGCCTATCCATGACATGGTGCGTTCTCTTGGCCCAGAGAAATCCAGTGGCATGCTGTTCTTTCACGCCTTCACTGGCTGTGATGTTGTGTCAGCTTTTCGTGGCAAAGGCAAAAAAACGGCATGGCAAGCATGGGAGGTTTGCCCTGAAGTGAGCCCTGTCTTCAAAAAGCTCACTCAGTACCCACCTATCATAGAAGATGCAGACCTCAACATCGAATGAAGTTTGTCATCACCATGTATGACAAGCAGAGCACTACAGGCAAGGTTGATGAGGCAAGACTATAATTATTTGCGCGGAAGCAAAGGTCTTATGATGCCATTCCACCGACAAGCGCATCCCTCGTTCAGCATGTGAAACGGTCTGCCTTCCAAGCTGCCTGCATATGGGGCCAGGCAACAGTGTGCAAAATGCAAATTGAAAGCCCTGCCAACTGGGGCTGGAAAAAAGATGGTGAGGTCTGGCAAGTGGTCTGGACAACCCTTCCACCGATTGTTCAGACGTGTGAGCAGTTGACGAAATGCGGCTGCAAGACTGAATGCAGAGGACGATGCAAATGTTATCGATTCGGCCTGAAGTGTACCCAGTTGTGTGCCTGTGAATGTGAGGACTAAAAGAAGAAACAGCCATGATTGCCAGCCATGTTTTGCTCAGAATTGTACAATGCAGCCTATGCTTGGACATGTTTTCTGTGTTTCCGCTAACTAAAGTATAAATAAAAAAACAAAAAAAATACAAAAAAAGAAAGAAAAATAATACAAAATACAACAACAAAAAAACATTGGGGGAGACAAAGACAGCCTCTACGTGGCCTTACCTACAAGTAGCTTACAGGTCCAATAGCCAAAAGTGAAACTAATGTCTTTAATGCATCTTTTAGGAAATTGCTCAATCATTCTGGTTATTTTGTGTCCTTTTTGAAATTATAAAATAAAATAAAATTGTAGCACTGCTTAAATGCAATATGCGTATTTTGCGTATCGGAAACAACACCAAGAGAGTGTTTTTAGTTTAATTCCCATTTTATCACCATAATATTCAATCATTTTGATATTCTAAATGCAGAATTGGATTTCTCACACTCAAAAACATATTGTAACGATCCTGTATGAGGCCCCGTTAACAGCTCCTCCAAGGGAGTTAACTCTCTTGGTCTAATGGTTAGTGCGGCCGTCGGTTATGTGGGAGGTCGGGGTTTGACTCCCGCATGGGGCGAGTTACACTAGAAGATTCCCGTTCGCTACACTGGTGTCAGAAGTGGGATGGAAGGAAGGCCATCGGAGAGGCGTGTCCACGTGAGGGACTTGACATAGTGAAGCGTGAGGGCACGCTCTCCCGAACAGTGAGGATAGTGTAACGATCCTGTATGAGGCCCCGTTAACAGCTCCTCCAAGGGAGTTAACTCTCTTGGTCTAATGGTTAGCGCGGCCGTCGGTTATGTGGGAGGTCGGGGTTCGACTCCCGCATGGGGCGAGTTACACTAGAAGATTCCCGTTCGCTACAATATATTTCAATGTATAGGCCATCAAAATAGGATTATTCAGTCAAAAACGCTGTTTGAATCCATTTCGATTGGCGGCCATCTTGAAAAATGGTGGCCATTTTGTTTTTTCAAGTGGAAACCGTACTTTTCTGAGAGAGTAGGTCCCAAAGCACTTGTGTGCCAAATGTGGTGCTTGTATCACCAAGCGAACGATTATTTCATTAATCTGCTGCACTAATTGTTCATTACTGTTATAAGACATAAGGTTATAACCTAATGTAAATGTATTTTTAATAACAAAAAGTCTCAAAGCACCTTACACATTGCACATTTCCTTACACCCAAAAATGCAGCGTAGTTTAACCTTTTACATTTCACATGACTTTGTAGCTTATTTTTTCATTTTTATTCTTTACTCAATTTTGGCTTCTTACCAATTTTACTGTTATACTTGAATTACTGTTTCGTGACCTCAACAAACCTTTGTCAATTTCAGTGTTGTCAGAAGGTAGTTTGTACAATAACAGGGTTTCTACCTCTAAACATTTGTAAACAGCACAGAAGTAACCTACTTATTGATTGATTTAAAGAACCAGGAATGTATTTTATGTTTTTCTTGTAACATGATTGTTTTTGTATATTTGCAGTATTATAGATTACACGTTTACAGTCATTTGAGTACATGTGGTATACTAATACCATTATCCAGCTATCTTTTCCTCCTACCCTCCTCCCTGTCTTTCTCTCCACCCCCTTTTCCCTCCCCTGTGCCTGGATCCACCTTCCCCTTTCCCTGATCTACTTTCCCCTTATCTCCTTGTCCCATTGCTTTCTGGATCTGGGCGGTGTGGACTCTCTGGATCAGGGAGAAGTAGTCTTCATCTGGGCTCATGGGGCTGGTCTTATTGGGCTGAGGTGGGCTTGGTTGTGGTCGCCTCAGTGCATCCCGATGAGGTGAAGCAGGCCCAGGGCAGGGATGCCTGGGAGCTGCTGCATTAAGAGAGGAAGGTCTCCTAATGGTGTGTAGCTTTGCCAGGCTGGGGGAGGAGGGTCTGGAATGACTGCCCTCTATTGGAACCAGGTTTAGGTTAACAGAGAGTGGTCTGCCTGGTTTTGGACTCAGAGGAATAACCTGGGATTCTCCTGGGGTTCCCAAGGTGAGGACGATCTCTGGGAAAGAGCATGACCGGTCGTGTGCCTTGCGTCCCTGTGAAAGATACCAAAAGTCATGTTCAATTCTAATTAAAGTTTTTCTCAAAGTTCCCAAATTAATATTCAAATCACTGGTCTTTTACTTGATCTTATCATTTTTGTTACATACAAAAATACACCATTGTCATTAGTGTTTTCTATGTAATTCTTCCACTGACCACTCCCTGAACAGTCAACAATAGCATACTGTACATACGGTAGGCTTACCAGTTGTGGGCTGAAGGACATGGACAATTTCAGTGTTACCTTTTGGTAGAAAATATTCCATTGTTATTGGAAAGTAATTGAAAACATAAAGCCATTTATTCAGGACTGTAGTGAAGCAAACATTGGTAAAAATAAAAAGTAGGAAATAAAAGTGCCTGATGGTGTTTGATGATGAGAATGTACAGAAAGCTACATGAACAAATCAACATCAAACTATACTAAATATAACTAAACATGTCATTATTATTATCATATCATATAATAAAAATTATTCAGTGTACCTGAGCTTGGGGATTCTGCATCCTCTCATACTCTGAGGCAAGGCTGAAGGAGGCTGATCTTTGCGGATCTCTAGATGAGCTTGGTTGAAGGGTGGTGTGGGTTTGAGAGGCTGATTTGGACTGCTCCTTCCTAAATAAAACTGGAGTCTGATAGGCGCAGACAGAATATCAGCCGCATTTTGTGAATAAACAATGTTTATTTATTTTTAAAAAACGTTTATAAATCGCAACTAGGAAGTGAAGGTGGGGGCGGCGCCCCAGCGCCCTCTATCGGCCAGCCGCCACTGTAGCTAACCTGTGATAACTTAACCTACTGTATGAGAACTTGTATTCTGCCATGTATGAGACCCACCTGGGCTTTGGAGATGATGTAACACAGGCGGTCTGAATCCTGTCCAGCCTCTGATGGACTCTTTCCATTCTGTATCCCTGGAGAAGCAGGTGACATGAGTTGGCCACCCAGCTGGCGGCCTTGAGAGTTGGTGAAGAGGCTGACAAACTGATCAGCTTCTGGACCTGTAAGAGAGAAAGGATCAGTGAAGACGACAGGAGCCTGAATATCAACTTGAGTGAGAGCAGGGTGTTTGTGTCTAGTTCGGAGTAGAGTACAGTACTGGAGCTTTTCGGAGTTGAGGGGGTGCTCCTAGTAGGACCTAAGGAACAGCGCTGCTCATCCATACGTCCACGCTGGGCGCGATTGATCATGTTGGTGAACTGGTCCTGCTCAGCGGGAGGAATCTCCTGTGGTGGGAGTAAAAATAATTTGACAAGAAAATACTCAACTACTATTGGTTAAACCACTCATGATATATAAAGCAAAACAGGAGGAGCATGTTTAACATGACTGACCTGATGCCTCTCTTTAGCTGAGGCAGGGCTGAAGGAAGCTGACCTCTGGGATCCATTTTTTGTAAGCCTGTGCCCACTGCAGCCTTGGCTTTCTGTACTTGGCTGACAGAAGTAGAACACGATGTGACCTTCTGCTGTTGTAGCCTGCCTCAAGGTTCAATGCATTGTGCTTCTGAGATGCTTTTCTGCTCACCACAATTGTACAGAGTGGTTAGCTGACTGACCGTAGCCTTTCTGTCAGCTCGAACCAGTCTGGCCATTCTCCATTGACCTCTCTCATCAACAAGGTGTTTCCGTCCGCCCTCCATAGCTCACTGGATGATTTTTGTTTATTGTATCATTCTCAGTGAACTCTTGAGCCAGTTGTGCGCGAAATTCCCACGAGATCAGCAGTTTTAGACATACTCAAATCAGCCTGTCTGGCACCAACAATCATGCCACGGTCAAAATCACTGAGAGATCACATTTTTTGCCCATTTTGATTGTTGATGTGAACATTACCTGAAGCTGCTGGCATTGCACTGGCATTGCACTGATGCTACACGTTTCGCTGATTAGATAATTGCATGAATGAGAAGGTGTATAGGTGTTCCTAATAAAGTGTTTCAGTATACTGTGTAAGTAGTAAATTAGAGAATGATATAAGTGATCAGTTTGAAGAAAAAACTGTCTGAATGCAAGAATATTGTCAGACTCGGTTCCTTGGAGATTACTCTTTAGATAGATATTGATATGCACGCAGACTCGAGTTCACCATTGCAACAACTGGAGCTTTATAACACGTCACATCCAATATCTGGGATGGTGGGCTAATAGCGCCCCCTGCAGGCTACAATCGGTACACCTAATGCTTTTAATTACATGGTATCCTCCTGTATATTGTGTAAATCACCATTACATTTGATCTGTAGCTCTCCGCTTGCTGAAGTATTGAACGTCGCAACAAAAACAAAATATATTACACATACCCATAGAGAATAAATGGGAAAAGTTAGCATTATCCAGAGAATGAACGGGAAAATGCCTGTCAGCTCTAGGTTGGGGATGTAGCTCAGTGTTAGAGAGCGAGGTTCATTAGTGGTGTCCAATCATATCGCCAAATGCTTTAGTGGTGTCCAATCATGTCGCCCAAATGCTTTAGTGGTGGTGCACGTCATCATATGCAAACAACTCGGCATGACATTTCGAACTGTCAGTCCATCGGTTTTGTCACCTTCAGCTTCACTGCATCCGTTTATGGTAAGTCCAGATACTGAGCTTGGCTTTATAAATTGTTTTTATCAAGGGAATTGTTAATATAAATTAATACGGTGTTGTCAGTTCATAGCAACACTTTGCACCTCTCGTTTTTGACTACGGACAGACGCGGCTAGTTCTATGTTGAACACTCACGTTCGCAGAAAAATGTATTCAATTATATTGAATATTATATATGTAATACATATCCTGCTGAATTAATGCTGTGTTGTTTAATCCATTCATAGCAACACACTCGTTCACTGTGTATGAGACCGATACGAGCGAGTGCAAGGTAAACTCGCTTTTCGATCACTAAGAATGTGTCACTAAAGTCACTAAGTTGTAACAATTAGCTGTAGGCAATAATAATAATAATAAATTATATTTATATAACGCTTTATTAATGCAAGTGCAATCGGGCTAACCAGGGTTCGAGTTATAAGATGAACTCTGTGGGGGTCTCCAAAATAACAGTGCGAAATGTTCTCATGCACGCGCGAATCATGCCCACACAGCGATGGGACTTACAAGTTTTAATAAGCTATAGGCAGTAGCGGATTAAGGTGGTCAGTCCTTTGTGTGAGGACCCCCCGCCCCCGCCCCCATACACAAGCCTCCCCCCTCCCCAAAATATACAACTCACGAGCACCCTGCACACACACACCACTCATAATGCTTTACCATAAAACACTTAAACACTTTAATAACACAATAACACAACAGTGTTAATAATGCAAAGAATAAAAAAAAGGTTCAGTGCATTCAGTTCTGTCTCTATTGCTCTCCTCTCCCGTTGTCTCTCTGTTACTGTCCTGTTGTCTGTCTCTCAGTTGCTGTCCTGTTGTCCGTCTCTCTGTTGCTCCCCTCAGCTCTAAATGACAGAAATGAATGAGCTAATTAGTTGGCATGTAAACATATAGTTAGGGTTGGGTACAGTAACAGTTTAGGTTAGTACACTAGGTTAGTAAAAAGTAAAAGCCACCTTACCTTTACGGAGACAAGATAGACCAAAGTGGTCTGTTTTCAGTAGGCTGCGGTCGCGGTCCTGGAACCCATGATGCTGACGTCCGATGTCCTTTCTTTATCCAAGATTGGATGAACGGGAGAGGGTCAAATTTGTCGATCGGAGGCCCATTTAAGTCCACGAACAACAATGCGGTAAGGCTCCTGGCTTGCAGCCGGTTCCTGTTCTGACTGTTAGTGTCATTGCATCCAGAAAAGCCCCTCTCACACTCTGCAGAGGTCGGAAGAAAAGTGTTGCTCGCCACTATAAGTCTTTTCAAGGTTTTACCCTGCTGTTCCTTGTCTTGTAATTTCCAGTCTCTGAACTCACTGACAGCATCACTCGAAGGCTCTCCGAGAAGTTTAGCAAACTTCCCCACCTCACGCTCTCCAAATAGAACAAGTTCTGCCCTCTCTTTTGGCCAGAAGTGCTGATCCAGAGGCTTCAACATGCTTACCAGCTCACTGTCAGGGAGACGCTTGGTGAGATTATCAATAATTGACTGGTAAAATTGGGACTTGTTTATTTTACGTTGCGTTTCGGTGAGAGCAACCTCTTTGAACTGACCGCTGGTTATGGCCATTTTGACTTTCATTTCTGTTTTCCCTCCCTGGTCCTTCATGGCAGAGAGCACCTCGATCGTTTGGTGAATGTGGCGGCTTGCATCAATCAGGGATGTGTCGCGTTTCTGTAGTTTCAGGGAGAGACTTTGTAGTTCACGTAACACGTCTTTCATTGTCGCTAAATCAGAGAGAAATCCAGTGGATGTCAGATGCTTACGTAAACCAGTGTACTTGGCCTTCTCCATACCGGAACGTGAGCCATCTTCACTAGCTGATTTAAAGTGATGTGCTAACACTGGAAAATCCTTCAGCACAGCTTTGACAGTGTTGAAACTGCTGGACACCCATCTTATTGTGAACACTTTCCCTATTTTCAGTATCTGCAGGTTCAGTTCCGCAGCTGCTTCCTGTAATTCCCTTGCATTTTTCGAGGACTGGTGGTAAAGAGCATAGAGTTTTGAGAGGAAAAACTCTAAATGATTACAGCCTGTCACCTCCTTCAATGAGTCATTCACCGCTAATTCTAACCGATGCGCGAGACAGTGAACTGCCTGCAGCCGAGGGAAGTCCCGTTTCAGTCTAGCTATGAGTCCATTCACTCTCCCTGTTAGCACGGCCGCCCCATCTGTGGCTATGCTAATTAGGTTTTTCCGAAGAAATTCGTCATCCATTCCCGCTGATCGAAGGCTGTTTTTCAGTGCATTGCACAGGGACTCGGCATCTGTGCCCTGGTCAAGTTCAACTATGTCAAAAAACACATTGTCCACATCTCCATTTCCAGTGACATCGCATCTGACATAAATAATCATGTACGCTCGTCCATGAATTGTGCTTTCATCTATTGTTATGCTAATACTCGAATTAAGTGATTTGACATTAGAAATGAATTTATTTTTCATCTCCTGTGCAATGTGCTCTACAATCTGTGCACATGAATGATCTGATCGGTGAGTAGGGCCGACTATCGCGCCATTCATCTCATTAAGCTTCATGATTGGATTCAGTTTTGTATATGGCATCCTTTCTTTAGCCACAGTATAGGCTGCCCTGAACGAACTTGCTGTCTCCTTGTACATAATGGAAGTGAGTGCTGCTACGTTCTTAGGAAGCACTTCCTTTTGTTTAAGCTCTGCTATTACAACAACTCGTTTATGAGCATGACTGTCGCGGTGTATATAAATATTTTTCCGCAACTGCTTTTGAACGGGGCTACTTACTGTCCCATTGATCCAGGCATCCGCCAAATGCACTCCCCACTTTTTCTCTGAAAGTAAAAGAGTCTTTGCCTCTTTACAGGCAAGGCATCCAAGGCCATCCTCATTTGCAAATAGCCAGGGGTTTCTTTTTTTCCAGGATCTCCACTGATCTTCTCCCCAGTTCTGTGGCGTTGCCTCCCCTACCTCTTCATTCTGCCCCTCATCTGAACTGTGTGTGGGTGTTGCGCGTTCAGGCCTGGTAGCAGAGTCCTCAGTAGTAGCAGCAGTAGTAGCAGTAACAGTAGTAGCAGCAGGGCTAACGTTAGGTGTCATAGCAGGTTTCTTTGATAAAAACCCGAAATGTTCTAGGCTTGATGACCCGGTCGGCACTAGTGGCCTTTTTTTGGGCGGCATGGTAGCTACTGTATAATATACTCCTGTATAGCTAATGAATTAATGTTTGCTTCTCAATAATAGGCTAGGTGCACGATCTCACTACTTCCTGAAAGGCAACTGGTGTCTCACTCTATTGGTTTAATTGATTAATCAGCTGTGCACTGTGTGTTCCAACGGTTTACCGCACAGCTGATTAATCAACCTTTTGCTGTTGCACTATATTCTACTGCGCCCCATGGTGTCTTGGTGGTGAAGTGCAGGCAGTCAACGGCATACTGTCATTCACAGGAGATTAATGGTGCGCGTAGTCCTCTTGGAAAACGTGTTTATTTTACAATATTTATAATATAAATTAAATAATATTCATTACATTGACATTTTGATCAAATAATAGTTGTGGTAATGTATTATTAGCGACCCCCACAGATTTTTGATTTTACTGCCTTCATGGGAGCTCAGAGTGCCTCAGACCATCTCTATGGGAGCTCAGCTCCCATTGGCTCCCACATAACTCGAACCCTGGACGTGTCCCTGTTTGATGGAGAGGTTTATTATGTGGGTGATGATTGGGGTAATGGAGGCAGCTGAGTCTTTTAGAAATCTGGCTGGAATATTGTCATGGCCCGTGGCCTTTTCTGAGTGTACAGCGCCCAGTTTTTTAAACACCTCATCGTTTGACACCATGGAGAGTTTAAAATCATCTTTGCGTACACCCAGTTTATTGTAGAACGCACAGATGTGCTCTACACCATAACGCCCTGAGTGGGGTGGTAGATTGTTAACTAATTTAGTGGCTATGGTTGTAAAGAAAGTGTTTAAGCACTTAGCCACATCCAGCTTGTCTGTAAAGAGAGAATCTCCAGATTTTATGCTGATGTTTGTAGACCTGGTTTTGAGTTTTTGACTGCAACCTAGTTGGCTATTAAGTAGCTTCCAAAGGTCACGTGGTTTGTTTAAGTTTTCTTCGATTTTGTTATCGAGGTATTTTTTCTTAGCAGATTTGGTCATGGTAATTACCTGATTGCATAGTTTGTTGCATTGTTTTTTAATTTTCTCAAAGTGGGTTTTGAGATCTTCGTTTAAGTGTTTCACTAATTTTGATTTGCATTTTTGAACTTCAGAGCATTTTAGGTCTCTGACTTTCATAGCATTTAGAATGTCCGAATTCATCCATGGTTCCGATCGGGCTTTAACCCTGGTGGTTCTCATGGGGGCTATACTGTCAATAATATTTAGGAATTTGGTTTTGAAACCTAGCCATGCCTCCTCAACCTGTGTGCTTTTTAGTTCATCTAACCAGTCTTGATTCTCCAGTTTATGGTTTAAGGCCTCACTAGAATAGGATTTAAGGGATCTAGTGGTTACAGTTTTATGACCGCCAGCCTTGGGTTTATGCTTTTTACGAGTGCAAAAGATCATGTAATGATCACTTAGCCCACATACAATAACCCCACTCTTGGAGATTTTGGACTCATCCGATGTTAGAATGAGATCTATGGTGGTTTGAGTAGAAATACACACCCTAGTGGGTTTGGTAATTTGTTGGCGGAGACCGTGTAATTCAGAAAACCTAGTGAAGGATTTGAAGCCGGATGCTTCAAATCACGAGTTGACATCAGACAGCACGCTGCTCCATCGTTTTCACATTTCACGTGTGCACATTATAGTCAAATATCAACATGAGTCAACTCTCTAACAATGAATACGGTGAGGTATCCAGTAGTACACAGTCTATTCTAGCACAAGCAATTGAATCAGACGCGCCTCTTGAACTCACACTTACAAATGTCCGGAGGTTAGAACAGCAGTACGATGGCGCAGGTCCGCTCTACAATGTAGTCTAATTAACGGTCATTTAGAACACCTGTGCGGCGGAGTGATACATCTAGTTAAAAGTCCCAGTGCTGTTATACTGTGTATCACTACTCATAGAATGCCTCTTGTCCAATCAAATTACTTGGTCGGAACTAACTGTTGTATAATGGGCTCTGCACACAGCGTGCGATTTCTGTTGCGCATCAACGTTCCATTTTGAAGTTTGAATGGAAGTCTATGAGAACATCGCATTTACCCACACACGGCCCCGATTTTAATCGCACGGCGAACATTCGATTCCATTCATTTTGAATGGGACAAAGCACACGGCGTGCGAGTTTTGTCGCACTGCTTTGTCCCATTCAAAATGAATGGAATCGAATGTTCGCCGTGCGATTAAAATCGGGGCCGTGTGTGGGTAAATGCGATGTTCTCATAGACTTCCATTCAAACTTCAAAATGGAACATTGACGGGCAACAGAAATCGCACGCTGTGTGCAGAGCCCTTAAGTCTACATTTACATACTTTACTTTGAGCCAGTAATATGGGTTTGCTTAATATACTGTATATTTTAGAGTTATGTTGATTTTAAATAAAATACAAAAGAAACCAAGGACAAAGGAATTAATTCAATTTTAAGAATTTGTTTGGAAATAACAACATTTGGCACTAAAATACTATTCATCTGCTCTTAGACTTAAGTGCAGCCTTTGATACGGTAGACCACTCCATACTTATTGAGAGACTTGAAAACTGGGTTGGCCTCTCAGGTCCGGTCTTAAACTGGTTCAGGACTTACCTGGCTGACCGTGATTACTTTGTAGCCCTTGGTGACCATAAGTCAAAAAATTATAGCACAACCTGTGGAGTTCCCCAGGGGTCCATTTTAGGACCGTTGCTTTTTAGCCTATACATGCTACCCCTCAGTTCTGTTATCAAGAAGCATAGCGTTAACTACCACAGCTATGCTGACGACACTCAGCTTTATATCTCAGTAACTCCCAACGACTACAAGATGATCGACCACCTGATAGACTGTATTGCCGATATTAATATTTGGATGACACAAAACTTTCTCCAACTCAATCAAGAAAAAACAGAGGTATTGATCATTGGCGAGAAAACTGGGAGAGAGAAATTATCTGCACACTTGAAAACACTAGCTCTTAACACTAAGTGTCAGGCCAGGAATCTTGGTGTCATAATTGACCCAGATCTAAATTTTGAAACTCATATTAATAACACTATTAAAACATCCTTCTACCATCTAAGAAACATCACTAAGGTACAATCATTTCTCTCCCAGGCAGACACTGAAAAATTAATGCATGCGTTTGTTACTAGTAGGCTAGATTACTGTAATGCTCTCCTGACAGGTCTCCCCCAAAAAATGATAAATAGACTACAAATGGTTCAAAATGCTGCTGCTCGTGTCCTTACTAGGACCAAACGGAGAGCGCACATCACACCTGTCTTGAGATCACTACACTGGCTCCCTGTCAGTCATAGAATAGACTTTAAGATCCTTTTACTAGTTTATAAATCACTTCACTGTGATGCACCCAATTACATGGTGGACATGCTCATAAGATACACACCAGCTAGACCCCTACGGTCTAGTGGCACGGAACTTTTAATAGTGCCAGAGGCTAGGACAAAGAGATTTGGAGGATCAGCTTTTAGCATATATGCTCCTAGATTGTGGAACACCCTACCTGAGGGCCTGAGGTTGTCTAAAACTCAGGACATTTTTAAGCGTGACCTCAAAACCTACTTATTCAATGTCGCCTTTTGATACTAAGGGAGACATTGGACATTATAGAACTAGGATCACTAGGCCATTACACCATACTCGTGTTTTTGAGATTTGTATTGACAGGAAAATGGACCCGGGTGCTGATGAGGCACTGTCAGCTCCAAATAGCACCTAGAGCAGTACTGGAACCGGTACAAGGGTGTACCAGGACCACCATCAGGTTGTATTGCTGTCATCTTTACTGTCTCTATTGTGTTGTTGCATCATAACTGTGCTTAAGTTTCTCTTTTGGCAGGACCTGTGACCATACTGGATGCAGAACGATGCAAATACAACACAACATTTATGGACAGTGTGTACGCCGATAATATGCAAGGAATTTTTCCTGGATACATGGTGTACAGGTTTTTGCCCTTGCTTGCTTGCTTTGTGCCGGTGGTCCTGGCCTCCCCTGGACCGCTGGGTACTGGTAAGCAAACTGGCTAGTAGTCGCTCTATTGGTAGAGGGCTGCAAGGGAATTTTTCCTGGCTACATAGTATACAGGTTTTTTTTACTTTTGCCTGCTCGCGGCTCTGTCAGTATTGATTGATTGATTGACTGATTGACTGAACATTTTCATTGTGTGAAGCGCATTGAGTTACATCTTGTAAGAAATGCGCTATACAAATAAAATTTGATTTGATTTGATTTGATTACAAAGTGCAATTAGTTTGACATGTAAGCCTCAGAATAGCAACACAGAATACACACTAACAAACACTGCAGATACTTGTGTTACTGGAAGAACATTTCACATTTTTGCCACATTTTCCCAACAATTAATTGTTAAGCTACACACAGAATCATTGAAACAATCTTGTTTTAGTGTTTAGCTTCCTCCTTCTACTGATGCTCTTTGGTGTTGTAGAAGGTGAAAAAGATCTTCCTCCAGCCCATGGCGCTGGCCAGGGCCTCCATGTCCGGGCTGACCTCCTCACAGCGCCCCCTCACGGTCTGCTCCCAGAACTCTGGACTGTTGCAGAGCTGGGACACACACACACACACACACACACACACACACACACACACACACACACACAAACACACACACACACACACACACACACACACACCAAACACCCGCCCCCCCCCCGCACACACACACACACACACCAGAGACACACACACACACACACACACACACACACACCAACTCACTCTGCATGTGACAGCCATACTAATTCTATTGGATTACAGAAGCTTCTCATCTGTTGATTAGCAAATTACAGGAAATACATATTGGCTTGAATGTGTTATGAGGGTTTCAGAGTCAAGAAGAGCAATCCCAATATAAGAATCACTGCAAACAGATTAATTCTGTCAATGAACCCAGCAACATGACTATAGTTGAGCCTGCTGAGCTTGATTGAATTAAAATTGGTTCTTTTAATTTTCTTGAATTTATACTTAACAAAGTATTGGATAACTAAATGTATATACGTTATCCAATACTGTATTATTATTGCAGCACCGTCACTCTCCCTGAAGACATACAGTGTGGTAATATCAATGTCTACAGTATATAAAACCTGGCAAAGCTGATATGCTTTGGGTACGTGCTTCAAGTGTGGAGAGCCTCTTACCTTCCTGAACCTCTGTGTGGTCTGTGCGAGCCGTGCTACATCCTCCAGCTTCAGGTAGGCCAGGATCCTGAGCAGTAGGTCATCGGGAAGGCGTTCCAGGTAGTCAAAGTGTCCCTGGCACAGTGCTTTGGTGTGCTGTAGGGGGTTCTGGCCAAACACCGCAGCTACCTGGTCTAGAGATGGAGTTACACTTATCAATACACACTACAAATGTGTTCTCAAGACACAAACAAACAAATATTTGCATGTCAGAGACTGTGATCGGTAAATCGCTCTGTTCTAATATAAACCTTACTCTGCTGGCGAGAATCAAGCAGATAATCACTGTGGGATTGCTTCATTTCCCCAGGTGCAGCTCCTCGATATTCAATTCGCAGAGAGATCTTCCATGATCTCCATATCACCTGAAATATATAAAGATATACACCATTATAGCCTTGTAGCTTGCATGTGTGAACAGAACACACAAATAATAAGTTATGAGGTTGACACTAGTACAGGGTTAGGGTTAGGGTTAACTTTCACTTGATCCATTGCTGCTGTCTGAAAACAAATAAAACGTTTGGAATGAATGCTGCTGCTAGCAACCTGTTCAACCAGCCAGAAGTCTGATATACTTTCATCTGTCATCAACGTCGTGAGATAGACTAACTATATTAGAAAATAGATTATAAAATTCAAGACCTTACATCAGATTTGGTGACTGTAAGTTGAAAGAAGTCTTTGGACGGAGAGGGACCTGTGCCACTGATCTCAAACACCTTCTCCCCGAGCAGAGACGCCATTTTCTTTAGACGCTGAACAGTTACCATGACAACAGGAGCAGGACTGAAATATGATTGTGTACTATTTATGAAAGGAAAATTCATTCGCGATTTTAGGTATCGAACGGATGCTGGGTTATTTTTGATTGTAACATTTAAATAAACGTGACTGCTTAGTTTAGAGAAATTGCCTTGTAAATCGCAATTTTCGATAAAACTGTTGTTAGATTAAGAGGTCACGACCCAGCGCATTGATATCTCGCTAGATACCCCTAGCGCTACTGTGGGGGTTCCTCTGAGTGACTTGCGAGATAGCTCTTATTATATAAGCTCTTATAGCTATTATTTACATAGTACAACCCATGCACACATTCAACGAGGTTGAAGCGATTTAGCTGATTTGTGTCTGAAATTCTGAATCCTTTTCCGTGTCGACTTTTCAAAAGTAGTCCCTAGCGGAAGAATGGAAGTGTTTAAAGCGGAGGTATACGGCGGTGGCGCGTCCCTCAGCTGATGTGAAGGTAAACGCGCAGAGAGAGAGAGAGAGAGTGAGTGGAGCTGGCAGCACATTCTGTTACAACTACAAACACTGGACAAACGAAAACGGTAATAACATCATATTATCAATATTCAGTGACATCATATCCAGGGGTATGCGTGGGGGCCTCTTTGAGGGTTTTATTTAATAAGACCGACTTATTTGGGAGCAGTGGCGGCTGGTGCTAAAATGTTTGGGTGGGGCACAGGTTAAGGGGGCATGCTCCACGGGGAAGAATATCAACTTTAAAATCTGGATTTACAGTCAATTTTAGCATGAGAATAGCTCTACCCCCCTGTACAGACCTCGCCATCCCCTCTACCCCCCTGTACAGACCTCTTCATCCCCTCTACCCCCCTGTACAGACCTTTTCATCCCCTCTACCCACCTCTACAGACCTCTTCATCCCCTCTACCCACCTCTACAGACCTCTCCATCCCCTCTACCCACCTCTACAGACCTCTCCATCCCCTCTACCCCCTGTACAGACCTCTCCATCCCCTCTACCCCCTGTACAGACCTCTTCATCCCCTCTACCCTCCTCTACAGACCTCTTTATCCCCTCTACCCTCCTCTACAGACCTCTTCATCCCCTCTACCCCCCTGTACAGACCTCTTCATCCCCTCTACCCCCCCTGTACAGACCTCTCCATCCCCTCTACCCTCCTCTACAGACCTCTCCATCCCCTCTACCCCCCTGTACAGACCTCTTCATCCCCTCTACCCCCCCTGTACAGACCTCTCCATCCCCTCTACCCTCCTCTACAGACCTCTCCATCCCCTCTACCCCCCTGTACAGACCTCTTCATCCCCTCTACCCCCCTGTACAGACCTCTTCATCCCCTCTACCCCTCTGTACAGACCTCCTCATCCCCTCTACCCCCCTGTACAGACCTCTTCATACCCTCTACCCCCTGTACAGACCTCTCCATCCCCTCTACCCCCTTGTACAGACCTCTTCATACCCTCTACCCCCCTGTACAGACCTCTTCATACCCTCTACCCCCCTGTACAGACCTCTTCATCCCCTCTACCCCCCTGTACAGACCTCTTCATCCCCTCTACCCCTCTGTACAGACCTCTTCATCCCCTCTACCCCTCTGTACAGACCTCTTCATCCCCTGTACAGACCTCTTCATCCCCTCTACCCCCCTGTACAGACCTCTTCATCCCCTCTACCCCCCCTGTACAGACCTCTTCATCCCCTCTACCCCCCTGTACAGACCTCTTCATCCCCTCTACCCCTCTGTACAGACCTCTTCATCCCCTCTACCCCTCTGTACAGACCTCTTCATCCCCTGTACAGACCTCTTCATCCCCTCTACCCCCCTGTACAGACCTCTTCATCCCCTCTACCCCCCCTGTACAGACCTCTTCATCCCCTCTACCCCCCTGTACAGACCTCTTCATCCCCTCTACCCCCCTGTACAGACCTCTCCATCCCCTCTACCCCCCCCTGTACAGACCTCTTCATCACCTCTACCCCCCCAGTTTTCTCTACAATTTCTACAATTTTCTCTCTACAGTTTCTACACGTCAACGTGTACCGAAACACTTGTTTCCAACGTGGTCCTACGTTTCTCCTACACCAAGACACATACAAAGAGCATAGAAACATACAAAGAGCATAGAAACATACAAAGAGCATAGAAGATACAATCAGAATACAGTCTGCCATTCCTTCTCCCAGCATCGATTTGGTTTTCCTATCATGACTGAAGGACAGATGATTCACTTACTTACACAAGTTTGACTTCGGTAATAGGTCCAGTTGCAATATCATCAAGTTGGGAACAAAAGATGCCTCCTTCTAATCCATTTGTTCAATTTGTTTACAAAGTCCGGTAGTGGTTTGCTGTGTGATTTGCAGTATAGTTCCATATTCCCCCTGCGTGTTGGTCGCACGGCAGCGGAGACGGTCGCTGATAATTAAGACCAGCAGTAGAATGTTGCCAATAGACATATTACACAAAACACAAAACGAACAAAACAAATAAAAACACGAAGCAAACATTACTAGCCGCCATAGCCATGTTAGCAGGTGCTAACACCATAGCATGTGCTATCACCATAGCAGGTGAACGAACGTGATCTGAAAGCTACGCCGGCCGTATGACATGACGTAAGCACGTACGATTCTTTGTGCATGTCCCAAAACCCCATAGACAAATGACCGAATGGCCTGAAGTTACCGAAATAGATTTTACATGCAAGTCTACGAGAACAGCCTAGTGCAATTTCGAGTAGATTGAAAGTTGCCCTGAAAGGGGCGGGACTTGAAGCTGATTGGAACATACTCCACAGAACACTAGCTGATTGGACTATGATATACTCCACAGAACACTAGCTGATTGGACTATACTCCACAGAACACTAGCTGATTGGACTATGATATTCAGAAGCAACACTGTCTAGAAGTCATAGGAAAAAAATCTCTCTCTTCTCCCTTTGGTGGGGCATTGTCCAATTGCCCCTAATGAACCAGCCTCCCCTGTTTGGGAGGATTTAGGGAGTCCGTGTCGCGAGAAAAATATGGTTTCCTTTCCAATTGCAACATTGTCATCTCATGAATCCTGTTCCTGCTTTCCTGTGTTTCTTTTTTTCCAGGATCTCCACTGATCTTCTCCCCAGTTCTGTGGCGTTGCCTCCCCTACCTCTTCATTCTGCCCCTCATCTGAACTGTGTGTGGGTGTTGCGCGTTCAGGCCTGGTAGCAGAGTCCTCAGTAGTAGCAGCAGTAGTAGCAGTAACAGTAGTAGCAGCAGGGCTAACGTTAGGTGTCATAGCAGGTTTCTTTGATAAAAACCCGAAATGTTCTAGGCTTGATGACCCGGTCGGCAGCAGTGGCCTTTTTTGGGGCGGCATGGTAGCTACTGTATAATATACTCCTGTATAGCTAATGAATTAATGTTTGCTTCTCAATAATAGGCTAGGTGCACGATCTCACTACTTCCTGAAAGGCAACTGGTGTCTCACTCTATTGGTTTAATTGATTAATCAGCTGTGCACTGTGTGTTCCAACGGTTTACCGCACAGCTGATTAATCAACCTTTTGCTGTTGCACTATATTCTACTGCGCCCCATGGTGTCTTGGTGGTGAAGTGCAGGCAGTCAACGGCATACTGGCATTCACAGGAGATTAATGGTGCGCGTAGTTCTCTTGGAAAACGTGTTTATTTTACAATATTTATAATATAAATTAAATAATATTCATTACATTGACATTTTGATCAAATAATAGTTGTGGTAATGTATTATTAGCGACCCCCACAGATTTTTGATTTTACTGCCTTCATGGGAGCTCAGAGTGCCTCAGACCATCTCTATGGGAGCTCAGCTCCCATTGGCTCCCACATAACTCGAACCCTGCCTGCAACACACTCGTTCGCTGTGTATGAGACCGATACAAGCGAGTGCAAGGTAAACTCGCTTTTCGATCACTAAGAATGTGTCACTAAAGTCACTAGTTGTAACAATTAGCTGTAGGCAATAATAATAATAATTAATTATATTTATATAACGCTTTATTAATGCAAGTGCAATCGGGCTAACGTTACTCATTCTCGCAGTTCCAAATGAATGAACGTTGAAGCGCTTGTATCTCAAAATGTGGCGTAACTAATTAATGCAAGTGCAGCCCAGCCCGGCCCGAGCACATAACAGGCGCACCCCTGCGCTTTCAGAGCTCGTTTTCTCGTCGGAATTCGACGTTTGGAGACGAACGACAGACGTCGAATACTGACGGCTTCCGTGTGAGACCAGGTTGGTATGTGAGCAGGTGTTCTCCAACATGAACTTTATTAAAAGCAAACATCGCGCACGCCTCACAGATGACAGCTTACGATCCAAGATGAAGATGACGGCCTACAGCCCTGATGTGCAGACGCTGTGCGCTGAGGTTCAGGAGCAGAAATCACATTAACCACGTAAGATACATATTTTAATTGCCTATTATTTTGCATATATTTATATTTTTTCATTGTTCAGTGAAAGCGGACTGCACGCAAAAGGATGACGGCACACAGAGAGAGGACGGCGTTTTTGGTTTGCTGCCGGTGGATAATTTAAGTTCATAAATACAAGAAGGACTCAAATAGACATTGAGTATTTTACTTGAAAGTAACCGTCAACCCAACGTCTTTTTTTCGGAGTTCAAAATGTTTTTGTTGCATGCAGAAATGTAATTTCGTTTTCTCTGCAGTCGTTCATTGATTTCATAAATGCAACACGTTATAGTTTGTTTATACATAGCATAAAGGCAAAAAGAGCGAATTTTAGAACCCAGCCATTGTGATTGTCATGGATCATCTATTACGTCACAGTAGAATTCTATTCTATAAAAACCAAGAACGACGAGTCATGCGTTCATAAGACACATGTTGCTGATCAAGAACAGACTGTGACAATTAACCTTGCCAAGCTGTTCAATAGCAAGCTTAGCGTAGAAATAGGTAAGGGTCTATTTATTTACTCCAACTGCATACTGTTTGTGGTCTATAGCGTTTGTAATTCCCTCGATTGATTCAATTAATGCCAGTGATGTTGAACTGTTTGATCTGAATCCGTATTGACTGTCAGAAAGTAATTTATGTTTATCTATGAATTTGTCTAATCTGTTATTTAATAGTTTTTCTAGAATTTTGGAGAATTGTGGAAGTAAAGAAATAGGCCTGTAATTTGTGAAGTGGTGTCTATCCCCAGTTTTATACAGCGGTACAACTTTAGCTATTTTCATTTAGTTAGGAAATGTACTGGTTTGGAACGATAAGTTACAGATATATGTCAGTGGTTCTGAAATCCCCTCAATTACCTTTTTCACAATTTTCATATCAATTTCATTGCAATCACTAGATGTTTTGTATTTACATTTATTAACAATATCTATTATTTCCTTTTCTTCTACTGGTGTAAGGAACATTGAGCTAGGATTCCTATCTATAAGGTTGTCATCCCTATCCTCAGATGACAATGGATCAGGATTTTTTTCTGCCAGGTTTGGTCCAACACTTACAAAAAAATTGTTAAAGCTATTAACCACATCATGCATATTATCCTTTATAATGTTGTTATCAATATGTAGGATACTATAACTAGATACTTCATACTATAACTGTACTATAACTGCTATAAATGTACTATGTACTATAACTGTACTATAACTGCAAATGAAATTATCTTATTTGAAGTATTGAGTTGGGAGTGAACCATTTTGGTCGTCTCTTGGTGCAAAATTCTGCTTGACTACATGGAAGGGGCAAGCCATGCGATAACAACAATCTCTCTCTCCCTCTCTCAGTCATGTTACGCCGTAGTTCTCGCTTGAACGACCAGACGGACGAGGACGGTAACGGTGCGCATAAGGCAGCTTCCCCAGCACCTGCTACTGTTCTGGCCCCAGCCCCGGCCGTGCCCCCCAGGGTGAGTCTGGCCCCAGCCGTGCCCCCCAGGGTGAGTATTCCTCCCCCAAGCCTGCACACGTCCAGTGAGGGCCTCTCCAGTCAGGTAAGCCACCGAGCCCAAAGCCAGAGTAGCACTGACACCTCTGGGGACTCTTCCTCTGATGGCTCCCAGAGTGCCAGGACTACCACTGCCAGCTGTGGTAAGTACAGTGACACATTGAATTTAGTTTAAATTAGTTTAGACTGAATTTTGCATACTTTCAGAACTTTCTTATTCCTGCATACATAAAATGCCTACTTAATGGTAGGCAGTATGAGTATTCGTACACAGGACATTGGCCCACAGTTTTTTGTACTTCCTTGGCCAGGCTTGGCCTCATCTCAGGCAGCAACACAGAGGGGCACAATGGATCTGATCTGCTCTTATGGTAAATGATGGATGGATGGATGGATGGATGGATGGATAGATGGATGGATCTTTTTTCCATTTGTATGCCTCTTTCTGACCTGAACATGCCATTGCTGAATACACCCAAAATATATTTTAAAAAATTATAATAATTAAACAAATGTACAATTAGGGATGCTCCGATCTGGATTTTTGGGGCCGATACCGATCACCGATTTTTTTCCTCAAGATCAACCGATACCGATACCGATTTTTTTAAAAATACATAACTGTAGGCCTACTGACTGGATAGCCTACATATTTTTTGCTTTTTAGACAAAAGTTTTGATCCATTAGGCACCAAGCAAACACAGACCCATTTTTATGGCATAGTAAAGGTCTGGCCTATCACCCAGTTAGGGCCTGAAGCCCAAGTCAGTCGATATGGCTGTATAAAAGACATCATAAACGTGGCCTTCATGTTTTACATACTGTTACGTCCTCCTATGTTTTCTGTTCAGTTATCTGTCTTCCCCAAGAAAAAAAAAAAGATCGGTTTTTGCGATCGGCCATTTTTGCCGATCACCGATCGAGTCATTTGGAGTGAAATCGGCCGATTTAAATCGGTGGCCGATAAATCGGAGCATCCCTATGTACCAGTGGTGTGCCGTCAGGGCCAGCAAGGCCTTCTCTGCTGGCCTAAACATCATCAGAATATACATTTTATTTAATATATTTTTTCCACAAATATGTATGAATGATTCCCCATAGTCTATTCTCTTCATTTCATAGCTTTCCTCTTGGTTGCGCTGCTTCCAGTCTCCAATTGAGATTTGGAGGGCTGGCCTTTATGTTAGAGCTTTTATCCAATCAAAATGTGTTGCTAGGGGGCTCCCAAATCTGCCCGCCTTCACAACAGACGGTGCCGCGAATTCGACCTGTAACTTTACGTTGGAACGAGAAAACCTGTGGCGTTCCTAGTAAACCTACGTAGATGCGAGCAAAATCAACAACGGCGCCTGCTGGAAGGCTCAATCTGATGTCAGCACCCAGCACGTCTTTTGATTGGATACGCACTATTGAGATGCGTAGCAAGGTAATTTGCGTATCTTTATACCGTCTGCAATCAGCTACAATGGCGGAAGGGGGAGAAGAGGCAGATCTTAAAACAACGCCATTTTCTAGAAGAACTTTCCAGGAAAAGATAGACATTATCAGAGAACGGCCAACCCCGACTCTTGCGAGCCTTTCTCAGCGGGGAAAAGGGTTTGTCCGGCACTTTCAGATCGCTAACTACGAGCGGTACCCCTGGCTCACAGGCTCCGAAAGACACTGCAAATTGTACTGCTGGCAATGCCTGCTATTTGCAACAGATCGATCGGGTGTTTGGAGCCACACTGGTTTTGCAAACTTGAGTTGTCTAACCAAGGGAGCAACGAGACACCAAAGCACGGCTGGGCACTTACAAGCAACGGTGCTTTTGAACAAATGAAGTTGTTTTGGTGAGTACAAAGCATTTAATTTTTTATTTTATTTGTATATATTTTGGTCATTTTATTTCGTTATTTCATTTTATTTTCGTTTCAATATTAACGAATTAATATATAGGTAATTAAAATTCATTTTATTTTCGTTTCAATATTAACGAATTAATATATAGGTAATTAAAACGACAAATATAGGCTTATAAAATAAATGTTTGATGCGTCTGTTGCAGGTTGCAAGAGATGTGGAGATTACGTGGGTGGCGCACGTGAATCAGCTGTGCAGTAACAGTACTCAAGGAGACTTGTTGAATTGTTTTGTCACGTTTCTTGACGATAAAAGTGCCTTTTATTTAAAAGTTTTGACAGTATCCAAGCGAAGCGATCTTAAAGATCACACTCTTCATTGTAAATGCGGATTTATTGATTAAAAATGCTTCGGAAATATTAATATAACTCTGTTGTACTTGTCTGATTATGTTAAGGTGATGCAACGCCCGGTTATACTGTGTTTCTGTCTAGTTTCTAGAGCCATGGCGTCATAATGATGGTATTAAGAGGTAGAATAATTCAGGTAGGACTGTGTCGGACATCACTGAAGGCCTAGGTGTGAAATGCACCGCCCGCCACTGCTATGTACAATGTCTGTTTTTACCAACAATCTTACAATTAGCACAAAATCTTGCTTCCGCAAACCATTTCACAAACACTTCCGCAAACGTTGATCCCATTGTTTGTGTGTGCGTGCGTGTGTGTGTGTGTACGTGTGTGTGTGTGTACGTGCGTGTTTATTGCAGTGTGCATGTGCATGTTGTGGTGTGTATGCAGATGTGTTGCGTTGCGGTGTGTATGCGCACGTTGGTCGTGTGTGTGTATGTGTGTCTGTGCATGTGTGTGTGTGTGTTTGCGTGCGTGCGTGCATGTGTTTAATCAAGTAATGTATACTTAACAATTCGCATTATCTCTCTCCTGTAGATCATTTGTTAGCATTACTTGTTTGTTTGTTGACATTAGCCTTTTTCTCTCTCCCTGTAGCTGGTGCATTGTTCAACATTGATGTGAGGAAGGCCATCCTGCTTCTTCTCCTCTTGACTTTCGGTGAGTGTCACATCACATCCATTTCATTCTAGATTCATAAGTCCTACTTGTGTGGTGTTACTAGCCCACCAGCAAGCTATTCACAGTGATATATATGATGTGACCTCTTTGGCCCTGTTCTGACCACCTGACCTACCACATCATTAACATGTAGGGTTAGGTTATCCTAAAGACATTTCCAAGACATAAATAGACTTGACAAACAAATGAATAAAAAATGTGTTTAAACTACAGACCCGCGATTGTGCTGCTAGCAACAGATTTCCACGTTGTTTAATTTCAATTTGCATATCTGATTGCCCTCTTTCCATGGACGTTATTAAAAGAGAAGTTTCTATAAATCACGGTTATTGTATTGTGATTATTACAGAGTTTGACGTCATGACTCATTAGTTTTTGCAACGCAAAACTGTAAGAAAAATATGGCAGCATCAATAAAAGGAATCGATATCCTTGGAGGCGTACGATTCCGATTGATCGAACAATTTGAAACCGGTTCTCAACTGGAACCAGTTCTCGATTCCCATCCCTACCAATAATTTATTTCACCAGTTAACATGGCAAGCTAATATCATGAATTTCAGAGACAGACATTGTAGCTTTGTCACTAGCAGCTTGGGTGTTGTTTCAATCAACCGACAGCATGGAGCATGTTGCAGATTTGTTGAGGATAGTGGAGCATACCACTTGATAACGTATTCAGTCCTATTTTCGATTCTCTGATTCTCCCTTCTCCCTCTGGCTCTCAGGCGTTTGGTACTTGTACCCCAGCACGTTTGTCATCACCCTGCCTTCCAAGGAAACGGTAAGGCAAACTTCATTCATTGTTTAACAGATTTAATTGTCAGAAAAGTGAGGCGAGCGAGGGAAGAAAAAAATAAAGAAAAAACTATCAGAATGTAGAGTGTACGAAGATCCAGCTTAGATGGAAAAGTATGAGAAATATTATGCTACACGATTATTAAACACATTAACATTAATGAATTTGGTGTCTGTAGGCTTGATCTTATCTTAAGTTATTGGTGTTTTGGTTATAGAAAGGTGAAACAGTTGTAATTAAGTCAAGTAATATTTAACCAAATCCAGGGGGAGGGGTATACAGTATACATTATTTGTAATGTTTGAGCTTTATTGAGAATGTTGTGATTATTGGCCATGTTTGACCTAAAACCTATAAAGCATATTCAATTGTAGCCTAATGAATGAATGATGAAATAACAGCTGTTTTAAGACCTCAGTCAGACCTCAGCCAGCCAGTGTGTCTATCTTGCATTGAATAGCACTAAACACAGCTGTAATATGAAATCTGTAGTAGAAATCTTCTCGATTTGTTAATCAGGTCTTGCCTAAAGCCTGGTACACACATAAAGATTTTCAGATTTTTTTATCTTAGAGAGACCCCACACATGAAGATACAAAATCATGGATTGAACAGTTTTGATCGTATTGTGTGTGGTGTGTTCCGATATTCTCAATACAGCACACAACATACATAAAGATCTGTCCTACGACAGTCTAGAGCAGGGGTCGGCAATAGGCGGCCCGCGGGCCATTGCTGGCCCATCACCAATAATATTTGGCCCAGCAGAATATTTTGAGAATCCACTTTTTTTTTTTTCTTTTTTTTTTTTTTACAATATCGGACCGACAGTCCCACATATAGCGCCTATAATGTCCGAATAGAGAATCTACCTCCACCTGAATAATGCTTATTGTACTTTTATCCATGTTGAGAGTGAATGACACAGGGACAGACAATCAGGCAGCGGGGTGCACCGAAGCGCACTGACGCTGAACCCCTCATAGTGAATCATAAGTAGGTGGACAACGTGTAGTGCTGAAATAGCCGTGTGTGGTTTGAAAAAAATAACACCAGCTCAGTAAATAATTCAAACGTAATGTTTACGTATATGTGACTGCAACACACATATGAACAGTAACAAAGCAAATTCAGTTTAATATTCTGAAAAACATTGACAACAAAATCGGTGAAAAAAAGAAAAGAAAGAAAAGTAATCCGCTTATGCGAGGGGTGGTGGTGCATAGGCCTATGCTCCTGAAACGACAGAGCAAACACGCTATTAGGGATAATAATTACAATGAGCCATTCATTCAAAATATAAAAAATACAATTAGGTTATTAAATACAATAACGACAGGCTTGGTACTCACTTAATGTGAAAAGTGGCATCTCCCATCGGTCAGTATTTGCTTGATATCTGGTTATATGGACGTCACTTTAATCCGCAGGCAGTTCTCAAGTTTTTTTTTGCATCAATCGATTCCTCTCGTGCGTCTTTATCACATTCATTGAGGAAAAGGACGACTCGCATGTATAGAAAGGGAACATTGTGAGCACGGAAGATGTGAGTCTCACAACGGCTTTGCGTTGATGAAACCAGGTAGGATGAACATTATAGTTCGCTGTCCATTCCTCTTTAAATGCCCTGTTTTCACCGTCAACTTTCCTCTTTACACCTTTGGAGAGTGACATGATGTTTCTCTTGCTAGTTAGCAGGTTAAATGTTTAGCTAACTTCACCCGGCAGGCAAACAACCAATCCAATAATAATGTGACCTTGTCTGGGAGGAGGGGGGAATCATTCAGAATGAAAGTATGTTAAATAATTATTAGAATAAGCTAGGCTGCGCTACATCGTCAGTCCACACATTTATTATTCAAAACTATGGAAAAGGGTGAAACTACGTTTCAACGTTGTTGAGAATCACAACACAAACTTGCTAGTCAAGCCAAAATACTGCAACGTAATGGATTGGACTGCTACCTAGTTAGCTACAACACTACTTTACATTGTTACCTAGTTAACTACAACACTACTTTACATTGTTACCTAGTTAACTACAACACTACTTTACATTGTTACCTAGTT
The DNA here is from genome assembly GCF_963989245.1 of Nansenia antarctica. Classification (NCBI taxonomy): domain Eukaryota; kingdom Metazoa; phylum Chordata; class Actinopteri; order Argentiniformes; family Microstomatidae; genus Nansenia; species Nansenia antarctica. The sequence goes on along the minus strand of NC_137676.1, from coordinate 19,369,047 downwards.
AACTACAACACTACTTTACATTGTTACCTAGTTAACTACAACACTACTTTACATTGTTACCTAGTTAACTACAACACTACTTTACATTGTTACCTAGTTAACTAGAACACTACTTTACATTGTTACCTAGTTAACTAGAACACTACTTTACATTGTTACCTAGTTAACTACAACACTACTTTACATTGTTACCTAGTTAACTACAACACTACTTTACATTGTTATCTAGTTAACTAGAACACTACTTTACATTGTTACCTAGTTAACTACAACACTACTTTACATTGTTAGCAGGCTCACAAAACAAGCTGTGTTAGTTGACTAGCGATGTGTACATTTTTCGAAAGAAAAGTCAAAGCATTAGAACGTGTCACATTTTTTAACAATCAATTACTTATGAATGAATGAATGAATGAATGGAATGAATGAATGGTCTTTATTGTCATTGCTACAGTACAGGTACCAAACAACGAAATTTAGGAGGGGTGGCTCCCCTGGTGTTAGGACAAAATAAAAAATAAATAGAAAAAAAAAAACGTTCGGGCCCGCCATCTAGTGGCTCAAAAAAAAATTGGCCCGAGGCCAAACCTAATTGCCGACCCCTGGTCTAGAGTCTCGTCACTCAAGCCAGAAATCTTGAAAATCTCGAAAGAAGTCAGCTCGCTTCTTGATTGGCTACATTCCATCCACGTCACAATCGGACTCGGGAGCAGGGTTGCCAGATGGGATTGACACTTTCCAGCCTAACCACAGTCTAAAAACCGCTAATTCCACCAAAAAAACTGCCCATCTGGCAACCCTGCTCGAGAGTTGTTGGGACTCGGGACTTGCCCACACACAAGAGGACTTTTGATCGTAAATATTGAACACGTTTAGTATTTAAGATCGTCGGCCCGACCATTTTCCGAGCAGATTGTCAGGAGAAATTGACTCTTAACACACCTCACACAACAGGATAATCTTGTAGGATAATCTTTAGAGCCATCCGATAATCAGGCATTTGCTGTCCTTGGTCAGAAGGGGAGAAATCGGGCCAAAATCGTCCAGATTACCTTTATGTGTGTACCAGGCTTTATATACAAATCTGAAGTAACTGAGAATCCTAACTTGGAGTTCTCTCTCTTGCTCCGCTGTCAGCTTTAATGTTTCAGCTGCTGTGCTGCTAATTGCACCTACTGCTTGCGCTGAACCTAGAAAATACATAATTTAATTTGGGGGCCATATGCTATCGCCTACTTCATCCCATGCTTTGTGCCATTTTTCTAAGTGACGCAGGGCATCTGTTAAACCATTACTGAAGTTTGTACAGCATAAGGCATAATTGTAGTGTATCGCTGGGCCCTCCAGGTTTTCCTGGTTCATGTGGTAGAGAAAATAGATGAGGGTAGAACATTCCTCCCTTTGCCATCTACCTCTTAACTTTGTGTCTTCATTTGTGTGATATATTGGTTCTCTGCCATAAAGGTGTGTCAAAAGAGCTACACATAAAATGTTCATTGTATGTTACATACAACATATAAAGGTACGGCCACTTTGTTGTCAAATCGTAACTCTTTACAGAAAGTAGGCAAATAAAAACTATTGTTGTGTCCAAGCAAATATTTATTATGACCACTTGACATGTCGGGATCTTATCTCAGTGGTCTGGGTACTTGCAGGAGATGGCAGACCTCAGAGCAGACCTCAGAGCAGAACTCACTGTGGAACAAGCCGGGATCCGCTCCGTCACTACCGTGCTGAGCCAGGAGATGAGGGACCTCAAAAGAGTCACCACTTTCCTCAGACAGGGGGTAGCGTCCCAGGAGGGCCAGACTGCCATGGTAATGCCCGTTTCTCATTCCTGTATGTCTCTTACCATTTAATTTTCTCCAAAATACAGCTATTTCAACAACTGCTTAATAGGTCAGGTCATGCTCAGTGAGTACAGTGCTGACATTTTTATGACTGCCAGAGTTGCAAGATTGGCAGTTTGCTGCTGCATGTCTACAAGCATCTTAACTCTTTGTGTGTGTGTGTGTGTGCCCTCATTCTGACCCAAGAAAAACCCTGGTATGTACTGTATAACATGATAGCCATCTATGAGCAATGCACTGTATATAAGATGATGACCACGGGTCTTTCTGCTGCTGACCAAGGGGCTGAGTCCTGTTGATGGGGCCAATTTTTCTTTTAGAGTCTGTAGGCTACTGTATTTGTTTATTAAGATTTCATAAATATGATATATTGTCTGAATTTTTTTCTTGTTTTATAAATTGTTATTATTTATTATTTATTATTTTCAATAAAATTATTTTCAAGCAAATATTTATTATGACCTGTTCACTTGACATGTCGGGATCTTATCTCAGTGGTCTGGGTACTTGATTTCGAGATGCAAGTTAGCTATTAGTAGTAGTAGTACTCGAAGACTTGTACACAAACCACTCATGTGTAGTCTCAAAACCACACAAACCACTCCTTTAAATCTCCAATCTCTTTCTACAGGATGTTACTGCTGTCATAAATGCAGCTCTGGAAGACAACACCAATAACATACTGAGAGAGATTGACATTCTGAAGGATAAGCAGATACCTGTCTCAGAGGTGAGAAGTCTGACCCGACAACAGCTCCTCGGTCTGCTACAACAGCTCCTCGGTCTGCTACAACAGCTCCTCGGTCTGCTACAACAGCTCCTCGGTCTGCTACAACAGCTCCTCGGTCTGCTACAAAAACTCCTAGGTCTGCTACAACAACTCCTAGGTCGGTTAAAACAGCTCCTAGGTCTGCTACAACAGCTCCTAATAGGTCTGCTACAACAACTCCTAGGTCTGCTACAACAACTCCTAGGTCTGCTACAACAGCTCCTAGGTCTGCTACAACAACTCCTAGGTCTGCTACAACAACTCCTAGGTCTGCTACAACAGCTCCTAGGTCTGCTAAAACAGCTCCTAGGTCTGCTACAACAGCTCCTAGGTCTGCTACAACAACTCCTAGGTCTGTTACAACAGCACCTAGGTCTGCTACAACAGCTCCTAGGTCTGCTACAACAACTCCTAGGTCTGTTACAACAGCTCCTAGGTCTGCTACAACAACTCCTAGGTCTGTTACAACAGCTCCTAGGTCTGTTACAACAACTCCTAGGTCTGCTACAACCGACCTACGTATGAAGTACAACAGACCTACGTATGCACCTCACTCAAAGCAATAAATGGTTTTCTTTCAAAGAAGTAGCTGTGTGACAGTGTGATTGATTCTATCACTTCCACCCAGGATACTGTGACACATGAACATCAGATAGATAGATTTGATTAACCCCGGTAAGAGTCACACTACGGCAGTGGTGTGCCATCAGGGCCAGCAAGGCCTTCTCTGCTGGCCTAAACATCATCAGAATATACATTTTATTTTAATATATTTTTTCCACAAATATGTATTAATGATTCCCCATAGTCTATTCTCTTCATTTCATAGCTTTCCTCTTGGTTGCGCTGCTTCCAGTCTCCGATTGAGATTTGGAGGGCTGGCCTTTATGTTAGAGCTTTTATCCAATCAAAATGTGTTGCCAGGGGGCTCCGAAATCTGCCCGCCTGCACAAAAAACCGTGCCGCGGATACGACCTGTAACTTAACGTTGAACGAGTAAACCTCTGGCGTTCCTAGTGGAAACCTACGTAGATTTCGAGTCGGCGAGCAATAGCAACAACGGCGCCTGCTGTAAGGCTCAATGATGTCAGCACCCAGCACGTCTTTTGATTGGATACGCACTATTGATATTCACTATTGAGATGCGTAACTATGCCGGTAGATGTGGGACTTTTGAACACCTTTGAATGAATGGACTTTATTGGGGACACCCGAGTGGATTTACAGCTCAACGAACAAGTGCGCTTTCTTTTCTTGCTGAAAACAACCCAGATGTACATTACCACCTGTCCACAAACAAAGTGTTTACTGGGACGTCAGGCAAAATACAAAACGACCTGATTTTTGCTATTGCTGAAGTGATGGGAGAAGAGATCAAAATGGAGATTAAAAAGGCACCCTTTGTCGCTATTATGGTGGACGAGACGACAGACGTGGGTAATGTAGCGATCTTAAAGATGTTAGTTTAACACTCTTCATTGTATATGCGGATTTATTGATTAAAAATGCTTCGGAAATATTAATATAACTCTGTTGTACTTGTCTGACTATGTTAAGGTGATGCAACGCCTGGTTATACTGTGTTTCTGTCTAGTTTCTAGAGCCATGGCGTCATAACGATGGTATTAAGAGGTAGACTAATTCAGGTAGGAATGTGTCGGACATCACTGAAGGCCTAGGTGTGAAATGCACCGCCCGCCACTGTGAGCTGTTGACGATAGTGGGAGGGAGGAAGAGGGCGCTTTTAGCGTGGAAACTAAAGCGCAAATCAAAGCAGCAGTACGTGGAGGGAAAGAAGAAATGAAATAAAAAATGGCAGTAAACATATTTATCCTCCTACACTTGTTTTCAATGGTCACGCTTTCCTCCATAAACATCAATGGGCTCAATAACATGGAGAAGCTGGAGGAGGTGCTGGTGACTTTCACATCTGATGTTCTGGTACTGCAGGAGACAAAGTGGATAGACACCAAAATGACAGAAATCAAGGGGAAATGGAGGGGTATGCTGTTTACAAATAATGGGACGAATAAATCATGTGGGGTAGCGATATTAATTAAAGAGAATAGGGTAGAGAATGTAAGAGAGGTTTTGAATGACGGGAAGGGTAGGGTAATAGGGATAGAATTTAATATAAATAATGTTATGTTTAGATTAATTAATGTGTATGCACCAAATAGAGAGGTTGAAAAGAGGGATTTTTTTGTAGAACTGGGCTTGCACTGCACAGGGAATTGTATTTTGGTAGGTGACTTTAATGTATTTTGCACTAAGATGGATGTTTATAGAGTAGATAGTTTTAAGACAGATTCAGCTAGGAGAGGGTTATTAGAAATGATAGAGCAGAGAAATTTAATAGATGTATGGAGAGTTAGGAACACAAGTAAGAGAGAGTTTTCGAGAAGACAGGTAGTTAGTGGGGTTTTGAAGCAGAGTAGAATAGATTTATGTTTAGTGTCACAGGGGATAGAAAAGGAAATAGGAGATATACAACACAAATTCACGGGGTACAGCGATCACGCAGCAATCACGTTTCACTTAGGGGGTAGGCACACAGGGAAAGGGGGGGGTGTGTGGTGTTTGAACACGAGGGTATTAGGGGAGAGTGAGTATAGGGATATGGTGAATGAGCATATTAGCGAGCGAATGAAGTGTGGAATGTATGAAGAGAATGTGTGTGAATGGTGGGAGTGTGTTAAGAGACAGGTAAAACATTTAAGTATTAGTTATTGTAGAAAACGAGGTCAGGATAGAAAGAGAAAAGAAAGTGTATTGAGAGGGAGGATGGATGAGGAACTAAAAGAAATAGACAGGGACCCAGATAGAAGCGTAGTGAAATACATGGAGATTAGGGGGGAATTAGAAGCGTATGAAAAGGAGAAGTGTAGAGGGGCTATAGTTAGGAGTAGGGCACAGTATACAGTAGAAGGGGAGAAATGCACAGCGTTCTTTTTAGGGTTAGAGAAGCAGAAGCAGGGGAAAACATACATAGAAGAGATAGAGAATGAGAAAGGGGAGATAGTAAAGGACTATGTAGGGGTTTTAGAGACAGTGCAGGAGTATTATGAGAATTTATTCAAAAAAGGTAGTGTAGACAATGACAGTGTAGGAGAAGTTTTAGGGACAGTTGAGCATAGGTTAGCAGATAGTGACAGGGAAGGGTGTGATAGGGATTTATCAGAGGGGGAGGTCACCTTAGCCATTCAGAGCTCAAATAATGGAAAAAGCCCGGGCTCTGATGGCTTACCAGGTGAATTCTACAAGTGTTTTAGTGCAGTGCTTAGTAAGATTTTGTTGAAGGTTTATAAGGAAATGGAAAGGGTAGAGAAGGTTAGTGAGTCGATGGCAACAGGGTTAATCACTTTATTATACAAGAAGGGTAGTAAGTTACAGTTAGGGAATTACAGAGGGATTAGTTTATTGAATACAGATTACAAAGTGTTAGCGAAGATTTTAGCCAATAGGATTAAGTCAGTAGTAGGGTCCATAGTGTCATCGACTCAAGCGTATAGCATACCAGGAAGAGATATAGCGGATACAATAGGGTCAGTCAGGGATACAGTGAAACACATGAAGGAAGAGGGAGGGATAGTGTTGAGTGTATATTTCAATAAAGCTTTTGATAGAGTAGAGCATGAGTTTATGTTTAGGACGTTAGAGAAGTTTGGTTTTGGGGAGAGGATAGTTCAGTGGATTAGGTTACTGTATAGTTGTGCAAAGAGTAGGGTAAAGTGTAGTGGAGTTTTGACAGATAGTTTTAGTTTAGAAAGATCAGTTAGGAGGGTTGTCCGTTGTCCAGTCTGCTGTACAGCATTACAGCAGAGCCACTGGCGACGTTGTTAAAATCAGACAAACACATTCAGGGTATACATATTCCAGGGGGTGGGAGGAGTTTAATACATCAGTATGCAGACGACACAAACATAACAGTTAGGGATGTAGACAGTGTGAAGAGAGTAGTCAAGTTATTAGAAGTATATGGGAAAGCATCAGGGGCCAAAATGAATGTAGAGAAGTCAGAAATACTGTGTATAGGGAGTGTAGACATGAGTGAATGTGATATACCTTTGAAAGTGGCAAAAGGAATGATAAAAGTGCTAGGAGTGAATGTGGGTGTGAATGAAAAAGAAGCAAGGGATGTAACATGGACAGGGATTTTGAATAGGGTGAAACAAACACTGAATTCATGGAGAAGGAGAAAACTGAAACTAAGGGGAAAGGTGACGGTAATAAACTGCTTGATCCTATCAAAGGTGAACCATGTGTTGAGTGCACTAGATTGACCTTTGTGGGTCACGAAAGAATTGAATGGGGTGATAAATAGTTTTTTGTGGGATAGCAAGCAGGCACTAATTAGGCACAGGGTGTTAATAAATAGTTATAAGAATGGGGGGTTAAAACTGATAGATATAGAAGTGAAGAAAAGGGCACTTAGGGTCAAAATTGTGAAAAAGTTTTTGTATGGTAGGGATGAATATTGTTGGATGGGTTTCTTTGAGGATTATTTGCACAGATATGGAGGGTGTGGTGTGAATGGTCTTTTAATGGTTTTTAATAAACCACGGTATCAGGGAATGTCACTGTTTTATAGAGAGGTGTTTGAGGCATGGGGGAAATATTTAGAGCAGGTAAGGTACAAGTGTGTAGGGAAAGATGAGGTTTTAAATCAGCCCATCTTTTTAAACCCCAAGATAAAGTACAATAGCAAGATGATAGTTAGTAAGCACTTTGAACAGGCAGGGTTTAGACAGGTAAAACATTTAGTGTCAGAGAACATTTTCAAAACAGAGCAGGAGATAGTGCAGGGAATAAGGGCAGTGAATAGGGATATAAGAATAGGTGGGATTGCAGGAGTGTATAATAGAATTAAGGACAGTATAAGTAGGGAATGAATAACGTTAATGTTAGGACAGGGAGAGGCAGGTGAGGAAAAAAGGATGGTAGAATTAAAGGTAGAAAGGAAAGGTTTAGAGGTCAAGTTTGAGGATGTGAAAACGAAAGGGATATACATGGATTTACTGGGTGATGGGTTGGTGAGGCCAGCGTCAGAGAAGGTGTGGGAAAGGGTTTTTGAAGGTATTGATGTGGGAAAGGTATGGGCAAATTTGGGTGTGAAATATAATAGCGTAGAATGTGAGCACAATGATTTTAGGTTAGGCACAATAGGGTTTACACAAATGTTGTATTGCACCAAATGGATAGGAATGTAGGTAGGGTATGTGATGTATGTAAAGGGAGGGATGAAAATTTTGACCACTTTTTTGTTGAATGTCCAAGTTTGTCTGTCTTATTTGTGAAAGTAAAGGGGTTGTTAAGTGTACACTGTGGGGTTACCGTCATGAATGAGATTGAATGGAAGGAATTGTTATTGTTTGGGGTGGTGGGAAAAAAGAAAGAAGTGAACGTAGATTTGGTTAATTTTTTGTTGAGTCACGTAAGGTATGCAATTGTATGTAGGAGGAATGTAGCACATTATGAGGGGAAAGTTACCAGGGTGTGGGAGTTGTTTGTGTCACTATTTAAAAAGGATGTTAGGTTAGTGTACACACTGGGGAAAGCAGATTTTTGTAAACACTTTGTCAATAATAGCACTTTGGTGACTATTACGGGATCAGGGATGTTAGGTTTTAATATAGAGGATTAGTATCTGTGTTTGGTTTTGAGTCAGTGTTTATGTTTGTTTTATGTTTTTTCTGAGTTGACCAAGGGCTGCCAGGCATAGAAAAGACCTGGTATGCTACTTGGTCTCATGTTGGTTTGTCTACTCTGGTTTAGTTTTAGGGTTTAGGGTTAGGGTTAGGGTTGTGTCTGTCCCACTTTTTGCGCTGTCTGTCATGAATCACCCGTTTTTTATGTGTCATATCCTTTGCTTTATCATTCTTTATTGTTTTATCATTTCTTTATTTGTTGTAGCATTCTTTATTGTCTTTTTTGTTTGGATTATTTTGCGTATGGTTTATTTGTTATGTTGACGTTATGATTTTTCTGATTTGACCAAGGGCTGCCAGGCATAGATAAGACCTGGTATGCTACTTGATCTTTTTTGTTGTCGTCTTTTGTCTATTCTATGTCTGTCCCACATTCTGTGTTGTGCTGTCTGTCATGTCTCACTGTGTTATTTACGTATCGTATTTGTATGTGTTTTGTGAATAATGTAAATAACAAACTGAACAAATTATCTGTGAAATGTATTTTTGATAATAAAAGATAAAAAAAAAAAAAAAAAACGCCCGATCTCGGAAGCTAAGCAGGGTCGGGCCGGGTTAGTACTTGGATGGGAGACCGCCTGGGAATACCCGGTGCCGTAAGCTTTTCTCAACCTCCACCAGTAGAGTGCACTATGCCACCCTTTTAACTAGTGGAAGAAAATCATGGTTATTACACTGCTTTACAAACTATGAAGGCAGCTTCATGTTGGCCATAGCATGTTTCCAATGAATTTGGAATCATTGGCAGAGGGTAGTCAACTAGGCCTATAGTCTCTGATTCACTAGGAACACCTATCCACCTTGTAGTTAGAACTAAGTTCACTCACGGTGTGTGTGTGTGTGTGTGTGTGTGTGTGTGTGTGTGTGTGTGTCTGTGTCCGTTCTGACTGGCACCGAACTTATATACGACTTGGAGCACAGCAAACTTTGCTTACGGCCATACCAGTCTGAATACGACCTGTCGCAAAAAGTTTGGTAAGCAGCGTGAGCTCTTGTTTTTTGTTTGTGTGCATGAGAGTTTAAGTGTTTGAAGATTTGCGTGGATTGAGTGAGTGAAAGGAGAGTTAGTGTGTGAGAGTTTATTCCCCCAGCAGCTTGCTGTTAGGGGGGATATTTTTGTTTTTTCGTTTTGTTTTGCACTCGGACGGCTCAAAATGGTGAAGACACGCGGAATGACAGACGACACGGAGAATAACACGGACACAGGCAAGACGAAAGAAGGAGAGAAAGAAAGGGAGAGAGAAAGAGAGGAGATGGAGAGACAGAAAGTGAGAGAGGAAATTGAAGGGTATATAAGAAAGGAGAAAGAGAGAATTGCGAGGGAGAAACAGGAGGCGGAAGCGAGGGCACAAGCGGAGAAGGAGGAACGAGAGAAAGAGAGGAGAGAGGAGCGAGAGGTGCCCGCCTACAGCAAAGAACTGACGGTAGCGGTGGAACTGGTCGGCGAGGAGAGGATTACAATGATGGCGCTGCTACGGGCGACGAAGGAGGTGTGCGGGCTCGTCGTGGGATGTCGATATATTGGATTGAACAGGTACGAGATCACGATGAGCCATCCGAAGGGGAAGGAGAGGCTGCTCGACGGATTTAAGATTAACGAGACGAGGGTCATGGCGAGGGAACTATGTGGGGATGAAATGGTGGTGTCTTTCATTGGACTGCCAGTATACACGAAGGACGGAGACATTTTAAGGAAACTAACAGACTGGGGGGTACACGCGGTCTCCCCGATAAAGAGGAGGATGTGGCCGGGGACCAGCATATGTGAAGGTACACGTTTTGTGAAAGTAAAATTTAATGATGTTGTGAAATCGCTGCCGTACTCGACCAAGTTCGAGACGGACAATGGGTCTGACTTTTTTCGGGTGATTCATGACAGACAGGTGAAGGTGTGTAGGATGTGTCTGCAGCCAGGGCACATCCTACGAGAATGTCCCGAGTTCAAGTGCAGAAGGTGTGGGCGCAGCGGGCATTATGCGAGGGAATGCGCGACGTTTGAAAACAAGTGCAGGGGGTGTGGGGACCTGGAATCCCAATGCAAGTGTAGGGAGAGGGAGGAAGAAAGGAAAAAGGGAAAGGGGGGAGAGGAAGAGAAGGGAGAGGGAGAGAAGGGAGAGGGAGAAGAGGGAGAGAAGAGCGAGGGAGAGGAGGAAGAGAAGAGCGAGGGAGAAGAGGAAGAGAAGAGCGAGGGAGAGGAGGAAGAGGGGATGGAGGAGGGAGTATCGTTGACAGCTCAGACTGTGTCAGAGACTCAGAGCACGGAGTGGTCGGGACTGACAGGAGAGAGCGGGAAGGGGGGGGGCATGGGGTCGAGCCTCGACAGTTTTATGGGGGTAACCCAGGCATCGGAGTTGCAAGGGAGCGCACAGACGACCGGGGGGAGAGGTTCCCAACAAGAGCCTTTGCCCCCGAGAGTCGTGCGCCCGAAAGAAGCAAAAGAGGCAGGCAACAAATCAAAGGAGGGAACCCCCATGAACAACGAGTCGGAAGGGCGAGGGGCCGTATCCGAAAGCCCCCCCCCCCCCGAAAGCATCTGAAAAGATGTTAACAAACAGTGACGATGGGTGCGGGGAGCAAGACGAGTCTGAGCTGTTGACGATAGTGGGAGGGAGGAAGAGGGCGCTTTTAGCGGGGAAACTAAAGCGCAAATCAAAGCTGCAGTACATGGAGGGAAAGAAGAAATGAAATAAAAAATGGCAGTAAACATATTTATCCTCCTACACTTGTTTTCAATGGTCACGATTTCCTCCATAAACATCAATGGGCTCAATAACATGGAGAAGCTAGAGGAGGTGCTGGTGACTTTCACATCTGATGTTCTGGTACTGCAGGAGACAAAGTGGACAGACACCAAAATGACAGAAATCAAGGGGAAATGGAGGGGTATGCTGTTTACAAATAATGGGACGAATAAATCATGTGGGGTAGCGATATTAATTAAAGAGAATAGGGTAGAGAATGTAAGAGAGGTTTTGAATGACGGGAAGGGCAGGGTAATAGGGATAGAATTTAATATAAATAATGTAATGTTTAGATTAATTAATGTGTATGCACCAAATAGAGAGGTTGAAAAGAGGGATTTTTTTTGTAGAACTGAGCTTGCACTGCACAGGGAATTGTATTTTGGTGGGTGATTTTAATGTATTTTGCACTAAGTTGGATGTTTATAGAGTAGATAGTTTTAAGACAGATTCAGCTAGGAGAGGGTTATTAGAAATGATAGAGCAGAGAAATTTAATAGATGTATGGAGAGTTAGGAACACAAGTAAGAGAGAGTTTTCAAGAAGACAGGTAGTTAGTGGGGTTTTGAAGCAGAGTAGAATAGATTTATGTTTAGTATCACAGGGGATAGAAAAGGAAATAGGAGATATACAACACAAATTCACGGGGTACAGCGATCACGCAGCAATCACGTTTCACTTAGGGGGTAGGCACACAGGGAAAGGGGGGGGTGTGTGGTGTTTGAACACGAGGGTATTAGGGGAGAATGAGTATAGGGATATGGTGAATGAGCATATTAGTGAGCGAATGAAGTGTGGAATGTATGAAGAGAATGTGTGTGAATGGTGAGAGTGTGTTAAGAGACAGGTAAAACAATTAAGTATTAGTTATTGCAGAAAACGAAGTCAGGATAGAAAGAGAAAAGAAAGTGTATTGAGAGGGAGGATGGATGAGGAACTAAAAGAAATAGACAGGGACCCAGATAGAAGCGTAGTGAAATACATGGAGATTAGGGGGGAATTAGAAGCGTATGAAAAGGAGAAGTGTAGAGGGGCTATAGTTAGGAGTAGGGCACAGTATACAGTAGAAGGGGAGAAATGCACAGTGTTCTTTTTAGGGTTAGAGAAGCAGAAGCAGGGGAAAACATACATAGAATAGATAGAGAATGAAAAAGGGGAGATAGTGAAGGACTATGTAGGGGTTTTAGAGACAGTGCAGGAGTATTATGAGAATTTATTCAAAAAAGGTAGTGTAGACAATGACAGTGTAGGAGAAGTTTTAGGGACAGTTGAGCAAAGGTTAGCAGATAGTGACAGGGAAGGGTGTGATAGGGATTTATCAGAGGGGGAGGTCACCTTAGCCATTCAGAGCTCAAATAATGGCAAAAGCCCGGGCTCTGATGGCTTACCAGGTGAATTCTACAAGTGTTTTAGTGCAGTACTTAGTAAGATTTTGTTGAAGGTTTATAAGGAAATGGAAAGGGTAGAGAAGGTTAGTGAGTCGATGGCAACAGGGTTAATTACTTTATTATACAAGAAGGGTAGTAAGTTACAGTTAGGGAATTACAGAGGGATTAGTTTATTGAATACAGACTACAAAGTGTTAGCGAAGATTTTAGCCAATAGGATTAAGTCAGTAGTAGGGTCCATAGTATCATCGACTCAAGCGTATAGCATACCAGGAAGAGATATAGCGGATACAATAGGATCAGTCAGAGATACAGTGAAACACATGAAGGAAGAGGGAGGGATAGTGTTGAGTGTAGATTTCAATAAGGCTTTTGATAGAGTAGAGCACGAGTTTATGTTTAGGACGTTAGAGAAGTTTGGTTTTGGGAAGAGGATAGTTCAGTGGATTAGGTTACTGTATAGTTGTGCAAAGAGTAGGGTAAAGTGTAGTGGAGTTTTGACAGATAGTTTTAGTTTAGAAAGATCAGTTAGGCAGGGTTGTCCGTTGTCCAGTCTGCTGTACAGCATTACAGCAGAGCCACTGGCGACGTTGTTAAAATCAGACAAACACATTCAGGGTATACATATTCCAGGGGGTGGGAGGAGTTTAATACATCAGTATGCAGACGACACAAACATAACAGTTAGAGATGTAGACAGTGTGAAGAGAGTAGTCAAGTTATTAGAAGTATATGGGAAAGCATCAGGGGCCAAAATGAATGTAGAGAAGTCAGAAATACTGTGTGTAGGGAGTGTAGACATGAGTGAATGTGATATACCTTTGAAAGTGGCAAAAGGAATGATAAAAGTGCTAGGAGTGAATGTGGGTGTGAATGAAAAAGAAGCAAGGGATGTAACATGGACAGGGATTTTGAACAAGGTGAAACAAACACTGAATTCATGGAGAAGGAGAAAACTGAAACTAAGGGGAAAGGTGACGGTAATAAACTGCCTGATCCTATCAAAGGTGAATCATGTGTTGAGTGCACTATATTTACCTTTGTGGGTCACGAAAGAATTGAATGGGGTGATAAATAGTTTTTTGTGGGATAGCAAGCAGGCACTAATTAGGCACGGGGTGTTAATAAATAGTTATAAGAATGGGGGGTTAAAATTGATAGATATAGAAGTGAAGAAAAGGGCACTTAGGGTCAAAATTGTGAAAAAGTTTTTGTATGGTAGGGATGAATATTGTTGGATGGGTTTCTTTGAGGATTATTTGCACAGATATGGAGGGTGTGGTGTGAATGGTCTTTTAATGGTTTTTAATAAACCACGGTACGAGGGAATGTCACTGTTTTATAGAGAGGTGTTTGAAGCATGGGGGAAATATTTAGAGCAGGTAAGGTACAAGTGTGTAGGGAAAGATGAGGTTTTAAATCAGCCCATCTTTTTCAACCCCAAGATAAAGTACAATAACAAGATGATAGTTAGTAAGCATTTTGAACAGGCAGGGTTTAGACAGTTAAAACATATAGTGTCAGAGAACATTTTCAAAACAGAGCAGGAGATAGTGCAGGGAATAAGGGCAGTGAATAGGGATATAAGAATAGGTGGGATTGCAGGAGTGTATAATAGAATTAAGGACAGTATAAGTAGGGAATGAATAACGTTAATGTTAGGACAGGGAGAGGCAGGTGAGGAAAAAAGGATGGTAGAATTAAAGGTAGAAAGGAAAGGTTTAGAGGTCAAGTTTGAGGATGTGAAAACGAAAGGGATATACATGGATTTACTGGGTGATGGGTTGGTGAGGCCAGCGTCAGAGAAGGTGTGGGAAAGGGTTTTTGAAGGTATTGATGTGGGAATGGTATGGGCAAATTTGGGTGTGAAATATAATAGCGTAGAATGTGAGCACAATGATTTTAGGTTAGGCACAATAGGGTTTACACAAATGTTGTATTGCACCAAATGGATAGGAATGTAGGTAGGGTATGTGATGTATGTAAAGGGAGGGATGAAAATTTTGACCACTTTTTTGTTGAATGTCCAAGTTTGTCTGTCTTATTTGTGAAAGTAAAGGGGTTGTTAAGTGTACACTGTGGGGTTACCGTCATGAATGAGATTGAATGGAAGGAATTGTTATTGTTTGGGGTGGTGGGAAAAAAGAAAGAAGTGAACGTAGATTTGGTTAATTTTTTGTTGAGTCACGTAAGGTATGCAATTGTATGTAGGAGGAATGTAGCACATTATGAGGGGAAAGTTACCAGGGTGTGGGAGTTGTTTGTGTCACTATTTAAAAAGGATGTTAGGTTAGTGTACACACTGGGGAAAGCAGATTTTTGTAAACACTTTGTCAATAATAGCACTTTGGTGACTATTACGGGATCAGGGATGTTAGGTTTTAATATAGAGGATTAGTATCTGTGTTTGGTTTTGAGTCAGTGTTTATGTTTGTTTTATGTTTTTTCTGAGTTGACCAAGGGCTGCCAGGCATAGAAAAGACCTGGTATGCTACTTGGTCTCATGTTGGTTTGTCTACTCTGGTTTAGTTTTAGGGTTTAGGGTTAGGGTTAGGGTTGTGTCTGTCCCACTTTTTGCGCTGTCTGTCATGAATCACCCGTTTTTTATGTGTCATATCCTTTGCTTTATCATTCTTTATTGTTTTATCATTTCTTTATTTGTTGTAGCATTCTTTATTGTCTTTTTTGTTTGGATTATTTTGCGTATGGTTTATTTGTTATGTTGACGTTATGATTTTTCTGATTTGACCAAGGGCTGCCAGGCATAGATAAGACCTGGTATGCTACTTGATCTTTTTTGTTGTCGTCTTTTGTCTATTCTATGTCTGTCCCACATTCTGTGTTGTGCTGTCTGTCATGTCTCACTGTGTTATTTACGTATCGTATTTGTATGTGTTTTGTGAATAATGTAAATAACAAACTGAACAAATTATCTGTGAAATGTATTTTTGATAATAAAAGATAAAAAAAAAAAAAAAAACGCCCGATCTCGGAAGCTAAGCAGGGTCGGGCCGGGTTAGTACTTGGATGGGAGACCGCCTGGGAATACCCGGTGCCGTAAGCTTTTCTCAACCTCCACCAGTAGAGTGCACTATGCCACCCTTTTAACTAGTGGAAGAAAATCATGGTTATTACACTGCTTTACAAACTATGAAGGCAGCTTCATGTTGGCCATAGCATGTTTCCAATGAATTTGGAATCATTGGCAGAGGGTAGTCAACTAGGCCTATAGTCTCTGATTCACTAGGAACACCTATCCACCTTGTAGTTAGAACTAAGTTCACTCACGGTGTGTGTGTGTGTGTGTGTGTGTGTGTGTGTCTGTGTCCGTTCTGACTGGCACCGAACTTATATACGACTTGGAGCACAGCAAACTTTGCTTACGGCCATACCAGTCTGAATACGACCTGTCGCAAAAAGTTTGGTAAGCAGCGTGAGCTCTTGTTTTTTGTTTGTGTGCATGAGAGTTTAAGTGTTTGAAGATTTGCGTGGATTGAGTGAGTGAAAGGAGAGTTAGTGTGTGAGAGTTTATTCCCCCAGCAGCTTGCTGTTAGGGGGGATATTTTTGTTTTTTCGTTTTGTTTTGCACTCGGACGGCTCAAAATGGTGAAGACACGCGGAATGACAGACGACACGGAGAATAACACGGACACAGGCAAGACGAAAGAAGGAGAGAAAGAAAGGGAGAGAGAAAGAGAGGAGATGGAGAGACAGAAAGTGAGAGAGGAAATTGAAGGGTATATAAGAAAGGAGAAAGAGAGAATTGCGAGGGAGAAACAGGAGGCGGAAGCGAGGGCACAAGCGGAGAAGGAGGAACGAGAGAAAGAGAGGAGAGAGGAGCGAGAGGTGCCCGCCTACAGCAAAGAACTGACGGTAGCGGTGGAACTGGTCGGCGAGGAGAGGATTACAATGATGGCGCTGCTACGGGCGACGAAGGAGGTGTGCGGGCTCGTCGTGGGATGTCGATATATTGGATTGAACAGGTACGAGATCACGATGAGCCATCCGAAGGGGAAGGAGAGGCTGCTCGACGGATTTAAGATTAACGAGACGAGGGTCATGGCGAGGGAACTATGTGGGGATGAAATGGTGGTGTCTTTCATTGGACTGCCAGTATACACGAAGGACGGAGACATTTTAAGGAAACTAACAGACTGGGGGGTACACGCGGTCTCCCCGATAAAGAGGAGGATGTGGCCGGGGACCAGCATATGTGAAGGTACACGTTTTGTGAAAGTAAAATTTAATGATGTTGTGAAATCGCTGCCGTACTCGACCAAGTTCGAGACGGACAATGGGTCTGACTTTTTTCGGGTGATTCATGACAGACAGGTGAAGGTGTGTAGGATGTGTCTGCAGCCAGGGCACATCCTACGAGAATGTCCCGAGTTCAAGTGCAGAAGGTGTGGGCGCAGCGGGCATTATGCGAGGGAATGCGCGACGTTTGAAAACAAGTGCAGGGGGTGTGGGGACCTGGAATCCCAATGCAAGTGTAGGGAGAGGGAGGAAGAAAGGAAAAAGGGAAAGGGGGGAGAGGAAGAGAAGGGAGAGGGAGAGAAGGGAGAGGGAGAAGAGGGAGAGAAGAGCGAGGGAGAGGAGGAAGAGAAGAGCGAGGGAGAAGAGGAAGAGAAGAGCGAGGGAGAGGAGGAAGAGGGGATGGAGGAGGGAGTATCGTTGACAGCTCAGACTGTGTCAGAGACTCAGAGCACGGAGTGGTCGGGACTGACAGGAGAGAGCGGGAAGGGGGGGGGCATGGGGTCGAGCCTCGACAGTTTTATGGGGGTAACCCAGGCATCGGAGTTGCAAGGGAGCGCACAGACGACCGGGGGGAGAGGTTCCCAACAAGAGCCTTTGCCCCCGAGAGTCGTGCGCCCGAAAGAAGCAAAAGAGGCAGGCAACAAATCAAAGGAGGGAACCCCCATGAACAACGAGTCGGAAGGGCGAGGGGCCGTATCCGAAAGCCCCCCCCCCCCGAAAGCATCTGAAAAGATGTTAACAAACAGTGACGATGGGTGCGGGGAGCAAGACGAGTCTGAGCTGTTGACGATAGTGGGAGGGAGGAAGAGGGCGCTTTTAGCGGGGAAACTAAAGCGCAAATCAAAGCTGCAGTACATGGAGGGAAAGAAGAAATGAAATAAAAAATGGCAGTAAACATATTTATCCTCCTACACTTGTTTTCAATGGTCACGATTTCCTCCATAAACATCAATGGGCTCAATAACATGGAGAAGCTAGAGGAGGTGCTGGTGACTTTCACATCTGATGTTCTGGTACTGCAGGAGACAAAGTGGACAGACACCAAAATGACAGAAATCAAGGGGAAATGGAGGGGTATGCTGTTTACAAATAATGGGACGAATAAATCATGTGGGGTAGCGATATTAATTAAAGAGAATAGGGTAGAGAATGTAAGAGAGGTTTTGAATGACGGGAAGGGCAGGGTAATAGGGATAGAATTTAATATAAATAATGTAATGTTTAGATTAATTAATGTGTATGCACCAAATAGAGAGGTTGAAAAGAGGGATTTTTTTGTAGAACTGAGCTTGCACTGCACAGGGAATTGTATTTTGGTGGGTGATTTTAATGTATTTTGCACTAAGTTGGATGTTTATAGAGTAGATAGTTTTAAGACAGATTCAGCTAGGAGAGGGTTATTAGAAATGATAGAGCAGAGAAATTTAATAGATGTATGGAGAGTTAGGAA
Source organism: Nansenia antarctica (assembly GCF_963989245.1). Lineage (NCBI taxonomy): Eukaryota > Metazoa > Chordata > Actinopteri > Argentiniformes > Microstomatidae > Nansenia > Nansenia antarctica. The sequence goes on along the minus strand of NC_137676.1, from coordinate 19,350,881 downwards.
CACAAGTAAGAGAGAGTTTTCAAGAAGACAGGTAGTTAGTGGGGTTTTGAAGCAGAGTAGAATAGATTTATGTTTAGTATCACAGGGGATAGAAAAGGAAATAGGAGATATACAACACAAATTCACGGGGTACAGCGATCACGCAGCAATCACGTTTCACTTAGGGGGTAGGCACACAGGGAAAGGGGGGGGTGTGTGGTGTTTGAACACGAGGGTATTAGGGGAGAATGAGTATAGGGATATGGTGAATGAGCATATTAGTGAGCGAATGAAGTGTGGAATGTATGAAGAGAATGTGTGTGAATGGTGAGAGTGTGTTAAGAGACAGGTAAAACAATTAAGTATTAGTTATTGCAGAAAACGAAGTCAGGATAGAAAGAGAAAAGAAAGTGTATTGAGAGGGAGGATGGATGAGGAACTAAAAGAAATAGACAGGGACCCAGATAGAAGCGTAGTGAAATACATGGAGATTAGGGGGGAATTAGAAGCGTATGAAAAGGAGAAGTGTAGAGGGGCTATAGTTAGGAGTAGGGCACAGTATACAGTAGAAGGGGAGAAATGCACAGTGTTCTTTTTAGGGTTAGAGAAGCAGAAGCAGGGGAAAACATACATAGAATAGATAGAGAATGAAAAAGGGGAGATAGTGAAGGACTATGTAGGGGTTTTAGAGACAGTGCAGGAGTATTATGAGAATTTATTCAAAAAAGGTAGTGTAGACAATGACAGTGTAGGAGAAGTTTTAGGGACAGTTGAGCAAAGGTTAGCAGATAGTGACAGGGAAGGGTGTGATAGGGATTTATCAGAGGGGGAGGTCACCTTAGCCATTCAGAGCTCAAATAATGGCAAAAGCCCGGGCTCTGATGGCTTACCAGGTGAATTCTACAAGTGTTTTAGTGCAGTACTTAGTAAGATTTTGTTGAAGGTTTATAAGGAAATGGAAAGGGTAGAGAAGGTTAGTGAGTCGATGGCAACAGGGTTAATTACTTTATTATACAAGAAGGGTAGTAAGTTACAGTTAGGGAATTACAGAGGGATTAGTTTATTGAATACAGACTACAAAGTGTTAGCGAAGATTTTAGCCAATAGGATTAAGTCAGTAGTAGGGTCCATAGTATCATCGACTCAAGCGTATAGCATACCAGGAAGAGATATAGCGGATACAATAGGATCAGTCAGAGATACAGTGAAACACATGAAGGAAGAGGGAGGGATAGTGTTGAGTGTAGATTTCAATAAGGCTTTTGATAGAGTAGAGCACGAGTTTATGTTTAGGACGTTAGAGAAGTTTGGTTTTGGGAAGAGGATAGTTCAGTGGATTAGGTTACTGTATAGTTGTGCAAAGAGTAGGGTAAAGTGTAGTGGAGTTTTGACAGATAGTTTTAGTTTAGAAAGATCAGTTAGGCAGGGTTGTCCGTTGTCCAGTCTGCTGTACAGCATTACAGCAGAGCCACTGGCGACGTTGTTAAAATCAGACAAACACATTCAGGGTATACATATTCCAGGGGGTGGGAGGAGTTTAATACATCAGTATGCAGACGACACAAACATAACAGTTAGAGATGTAGACAGTGTGAAGAGAGTAGTCAAGTTATTAGAAGTATATGGGAAAGCATCAGGGGCCAAAATGAATGTAGAGAAGTCAGAAATACTGTGTGTAGGGAGTGTAGACATGAGTGAATGTGATATACCTTTGAAAGTGGCAAAAGGAATGATAAAAGTGCTAGGAGTGAATGTGGGTGTGAATGAAAAAGAAGCAAGGGATGTAACATGGACAGGGATTTTGAACAAGGTGAAACAAACACTGAATTCATGGAGAAGGAGAAAACTGAAACTAAGGGGAAAGGTGACGGTAATAAACTGCCTGATCCTATCAAAGGTGAATCATGTGTTGAGTGCACTATATTTACCTTTGTGGGTCACGAAAGAATTGAATGGGGTGATAAATAGTTTTTTGTGGGATAGCAAGCAGGCACTAATTAGGCACGGGGTGTTAATAAATAGTTATAAGAATGGGGGGTTAAAATTGATAGATATAGAAGTGAAGAAAAGGGCACTTAGGGTCAAAATTGTGAAAAAGTTTTTGTATGGTAGGGATGAATATTGTTGGATGGGTTTCTTTGAGGATTATTTGCACAGATATGGAGGGTGTGGTGTGAATGGTCTTTTAATGGTTTTTAATAAACCACGGTACGAGGGAATGTCACTGTTTTATAGAGAGGTGTTTGAGGCATGGGGGAAATATTTAGAGCAGGTAAGGTACAAGTGTGTAGGGAAAGATGAGGTTTTAAATCAGCCCATCTTTTTCAACCCCAAGATAAAGTACAATAGCAAGATGATAGTTAGTAAGCATTTTGAACAGGCAGGGTTTAGACAGATAAAACATATAGTGTCAGAGAACAATTTCAAAACAGAGCAGGAGATAGTGCAGGAAATAAGGGCAGTGAATAGGGATATAAGAATAGGTGGGATTGCAGGAGTGTATAATAGAATTAGGGACAGTATAAGTAGGGAATGGAAAACGTTAATGTTAGGACAGGGAGAGGCAGGTGAGGAAAAAAGGATGGTAGAATTAAGGGTAGAAAGGAAAGGTTTAGAGGTCAAGTTTGAGGATGTGAAAACGAAAGGGATATACATGGATTTACTGGGTGATGGGTTGGTGAGGCCAGCGTCAGAGAAGGTGTGGGAAAGGGTTTTTGAAGGTATTGATGTGGGAAAGGTATGGGCAAATCTGGGTGTGAAATATAATAGCGTAGAATGTGAGCACAATGATTTTAAGATTAGGCACAATAGGGTTTACACAAATGTCGTTTTGCACCAAATGGATAGGAATGTAGGTAGGGTATGTGATGTATGTAAAGGGAGGGATGAAAACTTTGACCACTTTTTTGTTGAATGTCCAAGTTTGTCTGTCTTATTTGTGAAAGTAAAGGGGTTGTTAAGTGTACACTGTGGGGTTACCGTCAGGAATGAGATTGAATGGAAGGAATTGTTATTGTTTGGGGTGGTGGGAAAAGAGAAAGAAGTGAATGTAGATTTGGTTAATTTTTTGTTGAGTCACGTAAGGTATGCAATTGTATGTAGGAGGAATGTAGCACATTATGAGGGGAAAGTTACCAGGGTGTGGGAGTTGTTTGTGTCACTATTTAAAAAGGATGTTAGGTTAGTGCACACACTGGGGAAAGCAGATTTTTGTAAACACTTTGTCAATAATAGCACTTTGGTGACTATTACAGGATCAGGGATGTTAGGTTTTAATATAGAGGATTAGTATCTGTGTTTGGTTTTGAGTCAGTGTTTATGTTTGTTTTATGTTTTTTCTGAGTTGACCAAGGGCTGCCAGGCATAGATAAGACCTGGTATGCTACTTGGTCTCATGTTTGTTTTGTCTATTCTGGTTTTGTCTATTCTGGTTTTGTCTATTCTGGTTTAGGTTTAGGGTTTAGGGTTAGGGTTAGGGTTGTGTCTGTCCCACTTTTGCGCTGTCTGTCATGAATCACCCGTTTTTTATGTGTCATATGTCCTTTGCTTCATCATTCTTTACTGTTTTATCATTTCTATATTTGTTGTAGCATTCTTTTTTGTCTCTTTGTTTGGATTATTTTGCGTATGGTTTATTTGTTATGTTTGACGTTATGATTTTTCTGATTTGACCAAGGGCTGCCAGGCATAGATAAGACCTGGCATGCTACTTGGTCTTTTTTGTTGTCGTCTTTTGTCTATTCTATGTCTGTCCCACATTCTGTTTTGTGCTGTCTGTCATGTCTCACTGTGTTATTTACGTATCGTATCTGTATGTGTTTTGTGAATAATGTAAATAACCAACTGAACAAATTATCTGTGAAATGTATTTTTGATAATAAAAGATAAAAAAAAAAAAAAAAAAAAACACGCCCGATCTCGGAAGCTAAGCAGGGTCGGGCCGGGTTAGTACTTGGATGGGAGACCGCCTGGGAATACCCGGTGCCGTAAGCTTTTCTCAACCTCCACCAGTAGAGTGCACTATGCCACCCTTTTAACAAGTGGAAGAAAATCATGGTTATTACACTGCTTTACAAACTATGAAGGCAGCTTCATGTTGGCCATAGCATGTTTCCAATGAATTTGGAATCATTGGCAGAGGGTAGTCAACTAGGCCTATAGTCTCTGATTCACTAGGAACACCTATCCACCTTGTAGTTAGAACTAAGTTCACTCACGGTGTGTGTGTGACGGCGACGGCGACGGCGACGACCCCCCCCCCCCCCCCCTCCTCCACCCGGAGACTCTCTACCGAAACCGTTGAACAATGGGCGACCCCCCCCATCCCCCAATCCTCAACTTGACGATGACCTGAATGGTGACTATTTCCAAGTCAAGGACATGAACACTATTTTCGGACACAGCAGTAAGGGCCTGCATATTGTTCACCTTAATGTGAACAGTCTTGTGCCTAAACTGGACCAAATCAGAGAAATGTTCCATGACAGCAAGGTTCACATTTTGAGCTTCTCTGAGACCAAGTTTGATGAATCAATCAAAGACCCAGAGATTGAAATAGTAAACTATACAGTCATCAGAAACGACAGGAACAGGTATGGGGGTGGTGTCTGCATGTACATTCACAACGATATTATCTTTAACACTAGAACAGCCGTGAGGCAAGGCAAGGCAAGTTTATTTGTATAGCACATTTCATACAACAGGGGCAATTCAAAGTGCTTTACATGCATTATTTAAAAATACAGCAAGAGGAGCATAAGAAAATAACAATTACAATGAATAAAAGCAAATATAAGAAGTAAATAGATAAAACATTTAAAAAGACAATAGTTAATGGGAAAAAGACATTGATAGAAGTGTTTGTGTTTAATCATATCCCTCCACATCCTTCTACATCCCTCTACATCCCTCTACATCCCTCCACATCCCTCTACATCCCTCTACATCCCTCTACATCCCTCCACATCCCTCTACATCCCTCTACATCCCTCTACATCCCTCTACATCCCTCTACAACCCTCTACATCCCTCTACATCCCTCCACATCCCTCCACATCCCTCTACAACCCTCTACATCCCTCCACATCCCTCCACATTCCTCTACATTCCTCTACATCCCTCTACAACCCTCTACACCCCTCCACATTCCTCTACAATCCTCTACATCCCTCTACATCCCTCCACATCCCTCTACATCCCTCTACATCCCTCCACATCCCTCCACATCCCTTCACATTCCTCTACATCCCTCCACATCCCTCTACATCCCTCCACATACCTCTACATCCCTCTACATCCCTCCACATCCCTCTACATCCCTCTACATCTCTCTACATCCCTCTACACCACTACATATCCCTCCACAAGAGGAGCATAAGAAAATAAAAATTACAATGAATAAAAGCAAATATAAGAAGTAAATAGATAAAACATTTAAAAAGACAATAGTTAATGGAAAAAAGACATTGATAGAAGTGTTTGTGTTTAATCATAACTGGTGCAAAACATGAAGGTTTTTAGCTTAGATTTAAATATTTTAAGGGTTTGGGCCTGTTTGATTTCTTCAGGGAGTTTGTTCCAGGAGCATGCAGCAGCGTGACTGAAAGCTGCTGCACCGTGTTTTGTTTTTACTCTTGGAATTATTAGCTGATTTGTCTCAGCTGACCTTAGGGACCTTGCGGGAATATAGGGTGGGAGGAGTCACAGGTTTCAGGACCCTCCTTTCATGACTTTTCCTAGATATGTGCGTTCTACCACCCAGCATTTTTACATTTTCAAAATCGAGTTAGTATAAAGCGTTTTAGCAGTATTTCTGTGTGTGTCTGTGTATTTGCCTTGGGATTCGGCTGCCATCTTTTTCTCCAAGGCTGCAATTCTCTTTTATATCAGCAGAGGTAGCAAGGGGGCACACACTGTGCTCAACCTTCAGGCTTCAGTGCTGAATTAGATACAGTGGATAAGACTGATATTTGTAACATAATGTGTTTATATATAGGCTATATATAGCAATAGTGATACATAAGATATGTATATGTACAGACAGTTATGAAAATGATAAACTGTACAGTATGACTTTTACAATCCCTTCAGATTTGTTGGAGCTGAGGTTTTTTTTTCACCCAAGTTCCATGCAATAGTGATAAGATATTATGATATGTGTAGCCTATGTACAGTTATGAATGATACACTGCACAGTATGTACCTATCAAGCTGTGTGGTATTACATAGGTACCACAGCAAAGTAGTTCATCAACAAATATTATATAACAAACGGATATTTATAATATTGTATATAATGTCTTTTTTGATGATTATGCCTGTACAGCGCTGTCAATTTTCAAATAATGCTATAGGCTATATATATATATATATATATATATATATATATATATATATATATATATATATATATATATATATATATCTACCCTCCCTCCACCCCCACCCAGAGAGCTTTGGACTGTCTGGATATGAACACTTGATCTCTGCACTTTATATTTATATTAATTATGACTCTTGCACTTTGATGTTGGTTTGCACTGTCTTGTCCTGTCTTGCACCTATCCTGCTGTAAACCGTGCTCCATTGTTCCAAACCAAATTCCTAACATGTTTACATGTCATGGCAATAAAAGTCTTCTGATTCTGATTCTGATTCTGATATGAATGTTCAGTTGTGATATGAAGTAGCCAACAATTCTCATGTCGACCATGATAATAATAGGCTACAACAGGGTTGTACATAGATATACGCAGATTCATATTTGGATAGTTGATTTTGGCACCATTGTATAGTAGCCAATTGCAGAGAGTATACATTATTTTGTTTGTTTACTGCACATTATAAATGAAATGAAAATAGCTGTTGTGAAAAGTGAAAATGAAGTGTGTTCATGTTGCAGTGAAATCTATTTACATAGATATATCAGATGTGATATTTCTACTACAAACGAACACAGAGAGACAGATAATTCAAGTAACATTTTTATTTACTTGCAATGTTCACGTCAATTCTTCCAAGTAAAAAGTATGGTAATTAATATGAACACCAATATATATTTAAAAAAAGTAGAAAGTGAATAGGAGGTCGCCGGAGCGCTCAGCGTGGGCGCTGTCAGGTAGACAGGGCAGGAGAGGCATCAGGCCTGGCCATGGGACAGTCAGCATCCCCAGCACACCGTTGCTTTTTTTCACCCAAGTTCCATGCAATAGTGATAAGATATTATGATATGTGTAGCCTATGTACAGTTATGAATGATACACTGCACAGTATGTACCTATCAAGCTGTGTGGTATTACATAGGTACCACAGCAAAGTAGTTCATCAACAAATATTATATAACAAACGGATATTTATAATATTGTATATAATGTCTTTTTTGATGATTATGCCTGTACAGCGCTGTCAATTTTCAAATAATGCTATAGGCTATATATATATATATATATATATATATATCTACCCTCCCTCCACCCCCACCCAGAGAGCTTTGGACTGTCTGGATATGAACACTTGATCTCTGCACTTTATATTTATATTAATTATGACTCTTGCACTTTGATGTTGGTTTGCACTGTCTTGTCCTGTCTTGCACCTATCCTGCTGTAAACCGTGCTCCATTGTTCCAAACCAAATTCCTAACATGTTTACATGTCATGGCAATAAAAGTCTTCTGATTCTGATTCTGATTCTGATATGAATGTTCAGTTGTGATATGAAGTAGCCAACAATTCTCATGTCGACCATGATAATAATAGGCTACAACAGGGTTGTACATAGATATACGCAGATTCATATTTGGATAGTTGATTTTGGCACCATTGTATAGTAGCCAATTGCAGAGAGTATACATTATTTTGTTTGTTTACTGCACATTATAAATGAAATGAAAATAGCTGTTGTGAAAAGTGAAAATGAAGTGTGTTCATGTTGCAGTGAAATCTATTTACATAGATATATCAGATGTGATATTTCTACTACAAACGAACACAGAGAGACAGATAATTCAAGTAACATTTTTATTTACTTGCAATGTTCACGTCAATTCTTCCAAGTAAAAAGTATGGTAATTAATATGAACACCAATATATATTTAAAAAAAGTAGAAAGTGAATAGGAGGTCGCCGGAGCGCTCAGCGTGGGCGCTGTCAGGTAGACAGGGCAGGAGAGGCATCAGGCCTGGCCATGGGACAGTCAGCATCCCCAGCACACCGTTGCTTTTTTTCACCCAAGTTCCATGCAATAGTGATAAGATATTATGATATGTGTAGCCTATGTACAGTTATGAATGATACACTGCACAGTATGTACCTATCAAGCTGTGTGGTATTACATAGGTACCACAGCAAAGTAGTTCATCAACAAATATTATATAACAAACGGATATTTATAATATTGTATATAATGTCTTTTTTGATGATTATGCCTGTACAGCGCTGTCAATTTTCAAATAATGCTATAGGCTATATATATATATATATATATATATATATATATATCTACCCTCCCTCCACCCCCACCCAGAGAGCTTTGGACTGTCTGGATATGAACACTTGATCTCTGCACTTTATATTTATATTAATTATGACTCTTGCACTTTGATGTTGGTTTGCACTGTCTTGTCCTGTCTTGCACCTATCCTGCTGTAAACCGTGCTCCATTGTTCCAAACCAAATTCCTAACATGTTTACATGTCATGGCAATAAAAGTCTTCTGATTCTGATTCTGATTCTGATATGAATGTTCAGTTGTGATATGAAGTAGCCAACAATTCTCATGTCGACCATGATAATAATAGGCTACAACAGGGTTGTACATAGATATACGCAGATTCATATTTGGATAGTTGATTTTGGCACCATTGTATAGTAGCCAATTGCAGAGAGTATACATTATTTTGTTTGTTTACTGCACATTATAAATGAAATGAAAATAGCTGTTGTGAAAAGTGAAAATATAGTGTGTTCATGTTGCAGTGAAATCTATTTACATAGATATATCAGATGTGATATTTCTACTACAAACGAACACAGAGAGACAGATAATTCAAGTAACATTTTTATTTACTTGCAATGTTCACGTCAATTCTTCCAAGTAAAAAGTATGGTAATTAATATGAACACCAATATATATTTAAAAAAAGTAGAAAGTGAATAGGAGGTCGCCGGAGCGCTCAGCGTGGGCGCTGTCAGGTAGACAGGGCAGGAGAGGCATCAGGCCTGGCCATGGGACAGTCAGCATCCCCAGCACACCGTTGCTGGCTTGGTGCATGTGCCACAGACAAATCGTCCACATGACTGGCAGATGTTAATTGCTTTGTTCCCTCGACATATGGTGCCTTGACACTTTTTTCTTTTCACCTGTGGGGACGGAGGTGTGCGAGGATTTTCGAGCTGCAGTCGCCTTCTCGCTGCTGGTGTAGAAGGAAGCCTTGTCATTACCAGTGGCTCACACAGCTCCCCTGCCAACTTAAAAAGGAATTTCTTCCTGCTTATCCTGACGCCCATGCACTGGCTGTACAGAATGCGTGCATTAATTGCAGCCATGTCCAACATGTTGTAAAACACAGCTACAGGCCAACGGCGGGTCCCTCCTTTTACTGTGTATTTCCTCGTCATCTGGTCCAGAACATCAACACCGAACTTAGTGCTGTTGTAGTAGGAAACCGTTTCGGGCAGTTTCTTTGGGCCATCATCAGTAGAAACGGTTTGATGCAGTGTGCTGAGGAGGCATACATTTTTCTTAGGTTTTGCCTGGTAAACCGTGAGTGTGGCTTCTCCAGCCCTCAGCACCTTGCTGGAAAATCTTTCAGTCTGTGCCCGTGTACATGGGGGCAACTCCCGTCTGATTTTATTAATTGTGCCAACAATTGTGGTTTGTTGGGCCAAAAGGGTGTTTGCCAGTGGCAAGGAGGTGAAGTAATTGTCTGTCGTGACATTTCTTCCTTTGCCCACGAACGGCTCCATCAGACGCAGCACAACATTGTCCGATAACCGCTGACCGGCCGGCCTGCTTGCATCTTTCCCTAGGTAGGGATGTGCGTTCAACATGTATTTGGTGTCCACATCCGCTGCAACCCAGAACTTTATGCCAAATTTGTCAGGTTTATTGGCCATGTACTGTGTGAAACCACATCTTGCTTTGGTCGGGAACAACTGTTCATCCACGGTAATGTTGTCACCAGGTGTGTACGATGCAATGCTGTTTTTCACAAATTTGTCAAAAATGTCTGAAATCATGGCAAATTTATCCACCGGAACGCGGGCAGCTCGTGTGTTCTTGTCATCAAAGCGTAGATAGCGCATGATATCTCGGAACTTCTGGCGAGTCATTGTCTCCTTGAAGACAGCGATTCCGAATTGTGATGACCAGAGGTCATCCACCCTCACGGACTTGGAACATAAAACTCCTTTGTAGTAAAGGAGACCCACGAATGCCTTTAGTTCGTCCATTGTCAAATTGAACATCTCATCATTACTCCGGTCAGCTTCTGCCTGAGTGTACTTCAGAATCTGTTGCCACATTTCCGTGTCAATCAGACACAGTAGACTGCTCAACGGACTTGTAATGTTCGATTTGGCATAACGAGTCGGGCCTGGAGCTGTCTTTATGATATTGGCCTGTCGTTCTCTGCCTCTCCGAGGGCCTGGGTTGCGCTGTGTTGCGCCTGGTTGCTCAGTCCACACTGTGCCGTCTCGACCCTGCTCTTTCGTGGCTTCACTTGCGTCCTCAATGTCAGAGTCGCATTCTGAAGCATCTGCGTCTGATTCAATGACATGATCGCCTGCTGCCTGTAAGACACAATAAACTATTAGTTGTTGTTTTCATGTAATCATGCACAGAAAAACAATAGCCTATATGATGCGATTTTATATTAGCACGGGACATGTCCACACACAATAAACTATTAGTTGTTGTTTTCATGTAATCATGCACAGAAAAACAATAGCCTATATGATGCGATTTTATATTAGCACGGGACATGTCCACACACACACACAACTGACAATGCAATCTATATTAGTTTTTCATACTATAATTTACAGATTTTTTGTTTACAGTGTTGTAACCAAGTCTTACCATGATTTTTCTCTCATCATCTCCTGATTCTCCCCCGCCGTCCGAGTGGTCCGCTGGTACATCGTGCATGTAGGCTAAAATCTCTTCAGGGGACCACTCGCGTCTGCTCTCTGGGCGACTCATCACAGCAAAATTACGAGTAGTTCTGGTCTCCAACTGTAATGCAGGCTAATTTATAGGAATAAGTGTGTTCATATGCAAACATATTCAATGGCATGTAATTAGTAGGCCATTGTTTATCACAGATGAATCCTGACAATTGAATGCCATTGAGATTGAAATTAGTAGGCCATTGTTTATCACAGATGAATCCTGACAATTGAATGCCATTGAGATTGAGACGCGGTAGCCTAATAGTGATAATGACTTCTATTTGAGTAGCCTATTATCGTCTCATTAGGACGGCCAATGTAACACGTTGTTTTTTGGATTTTGCATTCCTTGTTTTGTGGTAAACGAATCGTACAGGTACCAAACAACGAAATTTGGGAGGGGGGGCTCCCCTGGTGCTAGGAAACTAGGTGCTAGGAACTGGTGCTATAACTGTGTTCATGTTATAATGTTTAGTGAACGAACAATTGTTAGGTGTTTGCCACAAATCGGAATTATCTTGCCGTGAAATGTGTACATCAAATAACATGATGTCGGCGATCTACTAGAACTGCGGGACGACTGCAATGTAGGCTACCATATATATCTGCCATATCATACCGTTTTATATTGAAAAATATGATGGTAAATAAATACATGTGGGACCGATGTATGATATGGCAGAGGTGTGGTGTGTATCAGTCTGTCTCGTTCCAGCGAGTCAACTCGTGTTGACTCAATAAGACATGCGCTTGATGGGGGGAGTGTTGATGGCTCTCGATCGTTTCCGATCTTGAACAAAGACATCGGGTTTCCCCCGCTCCACCACGTTTCAACGGTGTGTTTCTGTAACCATTTTCTCCTCCTTGTTGCATAAAACAAATTTAGACCACTATATAAATATAGACCACTATTTATAAATAATAATCCACAGATCTCTTTTGACATCACAACAATGTCAACACAATCACAACAGAATCTTATTTTATCCAACCAGGTTTTATATTTTGATTATGACATCATGTCTTTCAACATTGTCACACTTTTCATTACACACATTAGCGGCATCAAAAATGATGTGCTGGGCGTGCGAGGGAGCGTGCTTATTCTGGCAGATTGTGAAATATTAAAACCAATAACATTCTGAATGATTTATCATTCTGTACTCTTTCTCTCCTTTCTTTCATGTATTTTCTTTTCTTTTTCTCAATTAGTAGTCTCCTAATCTCGCTACAGTTTGAGCGAGACTGTAACTGTCATTGTTTGAATGAATGAATGAATGGTCTTTATTTGTCATTGATATAGTACAGGTACCAAACAACGAAATTTGGGAGGGGGGGCTCCCCTGGTGCTAGGAAACAAGGTGCTAGGAACTGGTGCTATAACTGTGTTCATGTTATAATGTTTAGTGAACGAACAATTGTTAGGTGTTTGCCACAAATCGGAATTATCTTGCTGTGAAATGTGTACATCAAATAACATGATGTCGGCGATCTACTAGAACTGCGGGACGACTGCAATGTAGGCTACCATATATATCTGCCATATCATACCGTTTTATATTGAAAAATATGATGGTAAATAAATACATGTGGGACCGATGTATGATATGGCAGAGGTGTGGTGTGTATCAGTCTGTCTCGTTCCAGCGAGTCAACTCGTGTTGACTCAATAAGACATGCGCTTGATGGGGGGAGTGTTGATGGCTCTCGATCGTTTCCGATCAATGAACAAAGACATCGGGTTTCCCCCGCTCCACCACGTTTCAACGGTGTGTTTCTGTAACCATTTTCTCCTCCTTGTTGCATAAAACAAATTTAGACCACTATATAAATATAGACCACTATTTATAAATAATAATCCACAGATCTCTTTTGACATCACACCAATGTCAACACAATCACAACAGAATCTTATTTTATCCAACCAGGTTTTATATTTTGATTATGACATCATGTCTTTCAACATTGTCACACTTTTCATTACACACATTAGCGGCATCAAAAATGATGTGCTGGGCGTGCGAGGGAGCGTGCTTATTCTGGCAGATTGTGAAATATTAAAACCAATAACATTCTGAATGATTTATCATTCTGTACTCTTTCTCTCCTTTCTTTCATGTATTTTCTTTTCTTTTTCTCAATTAGTAGTCTCCTAATCTCGCTACAGTTTGAGCGAGACTGTAACTGTCATTGTTTGAATGAATGAATGAATGGTCTTTATTTGTCATTGATATAGTACAGGTACCAAACAACGAAATTTGGGAGGGGGGGCTCCCCTGGTGCTAGGAAACTAGGTGCTAGGAACTGGTGCTATAACTGTGTTCATGTTATAATGTTTAGTGAACGAACAATTGTTAGGTGTTTGCCACAAATCGGAATTATCTTGCCGTGACATGTGTACATCAAATAACATGATGTCGGCGATCTACTAGAACTGCGGGACGACTGCAATGTAGGCTACCATATATATCTGCCATATCATACCGTTTTATATTGAAAAATATGATGGTAAATAAATACATGTGGGACCGATGTATGATATGGCAGAGGTGTGGTGTGTATCAGTCTGACTCGTTCCAGCGAGTCAACTCGTGTTGACTCAATAAGACATGCGCTTGATGGGGGGAGTGTTGATGGCTCTCGATCGTTTCCGATCAATGAACAAAGACATCGGGTTTCCCCCGCTCCACCACGTTTCAACGGTGTGTTTCTGTAACCATTTTCTCCTCCTTGTTGCATAAAACAAATTTAGACCACTATATAAATATAGACCACTATTTATAAATAATAATCCACAGATCTCTTTTGACATCACAACAATGTCAACACAATCACAACAGAATCTTATTTTATCCAACCAGGTTTTATATTTTGATTATGACATCATGTCTTTCAACATTGTCACACTTTTCATTACACACATTAGCGGCATCAAAAATGATGTGCTGGGCGTGCGAGGGAGCGTGCTTATTCTGGCAGATTGTGAAATATTAAAACCAATAACATTCTGAATGATTTATCATTCTGTACTCTTTCTCTCCTTTCTTTCATGTATTTTCTTTTCTTTTTCTCAATTAGTAGTCTCCTAATCTCGCTACAGTTTGGGCGAGACTGTAACTGTCATTGTTTGAATGAATGAATGAATGGTCTTTATTTGTCATTGATATAGTACAGGTACCAAACAACGAAATTTGGGAGGGGGGGCTCCCCTGGTGCTAGGAAACTAGGTGCTAGGAACTGGTGCTATAACTGTGTTCATGTTATAATGTTTAGTGAACGAACAATTGTTGGGTGTTTGCCACAAATCGGAATTATCTTGCCGTGAAATGTACATCAAATAACATGATGTCGGCGATCTACTAGAACTGCGGGACGACTGCAATGTAGGCTACCATATATATCTGCCATATCATACCGTTTTATATTGGAAAAATATGATGGTAAATAAATACATGTGGGACCGATGTATGATATGGCAGAGGTGTGGTGTGTATCAGTCTGTCTCGTTCCAGCGAGTCAACTCGTGTTGACTCAATAAGACATGCGCTTGATGGGGGGAGGGTTGATGGCTCTCGATCGTTTCCGATCAATGAACAAAGACATCGGGTTCCCCCGCAGTCACAGTGCTACATGAAAATATCTAGCCACACACCACATAGCATACCTCCGCCCTATATGTATTTATCATCATATTTCTCAATATAAAACGGAGGTACGATATATGGCAGATATATGTATGGTATATTATGGCAGTTTCTGGCGCCTGTCCCGTTCTGTTGTTCAAAGAATATAATATAAAACGCATCACTGCACTGCTGTCTGTCCTGTGTTGTTTTGTTTGCATTGCATTTTAGCACAGTGCGCCGATTAGATAGAAGATGTTCTACAGAGGGTGATGTAACCCCTCCCTCCCCTCCCTTCCCCCACCCCTCCCCTGCTGTTGTGTCTCGATACCTGGTCAACACAGCTTGTACGAATATTATATAACGAACGGATATTTATAATAGACCTACAGTATATAATGTATTATTGTTTTTCATTTTATTCGACAGATCTAGTGAAGTCGCGTTGTGCATTGAATGACACTATTTATAGCGCTGTACATTTTCAAATAATGCAATAGGATATATATATGAATTTACAGAAACATATCATCATGAATGGAAACACGCAAGAGCGTGTATTTGACAAATAAAGTGTGCGTGTGTTGTGGTCCATCCAGGCAGGAGAGAGAGTTGGGGGCAGCCAAGCGGGTTTCAAAGACGGCTCTCCCGCTTACTAAGCTTACAGCAGTCGCAGGCTTGTGCATCTATGTGAAGCTCATAATTATAATAACACAATATTGCAATATTTATTACTATTATTTGTTTTATTATAATAATCAACCATCATTCATTAGTAGCCTAATGAAAACTCCTGCAGTCCGGATCAATCTCCTCTCCACTTTACCGTGCATGCACGCGCTCCTGTGAGATCATTCAAGTTTAAAGTATTTGTCATTATACCAAATACAATTATATAATGTAATCAAAATAAAAAGAATGAACATATTCAGCCATTCCATATAATAACATATATTATAGCAGTTGCAGGGGCAGACAGGCTGACGTTACCGGCGAATTTCACGACAAATAAACAGACTTTATCACTGTGAAGCTCATAATTATGATAACACAATATTGCAATATTTATTACTATTCTTTTTTAATAATGATAATCAATCATCATTCATTAGTAGCCTAATGAAAACTCCTGCAGTCCGGATCAATCTCCTCTCCACTTTACCGTGCATGCACGCGCTCCTGTGAGATCATTCAAGTTTCAAGTATTTGTCATTATACCAAATACAATTATATAATGTAATCAAAATAAAAAGAATGAACATATTCAGCCATTCCATATAATAACATATAATATAGCAGTTGCCGGGGCAGACAGGCTGACGTTACCGGCGAATTTCACAACAAATAAACAGACTTTATCACTGTGAAGCTCATAATTATGATAACACAATATTGCAATATTTATTACTTTTCTTTTTTAATAATGATAATCAACTTTCATTCATTAGTAAAGCTCCCGCAGTCACAATCAATCTCCTCTCCATATATATAATTTCCCCACTTCTCTGCTTCTCTGCGCATAGGAACTTTATATGCATTTTTAGAGGTAGCCTAGTGATCTTGTCATTTTCTCTTCTTGTGTGACATCGCCATCCAGCGATCTTTGTGCGTCAGTTCACACTCTCCCATTGTGAAGAGTGGTCGTGTGATTCGACACCTCGTCGCGCTAAAAGTAGGTAAAAAAACGTCGCTGTCCTAGTGTTAACACCCGGTATGACCTGAATCGTGACAAATTAGAATCTGTTTGGGTTGAAATTATCTTTAACAAAGCAAAACCGGTGCTGGTTGGTACTATCTACAGACCTCCTGATCAGAATGATTTCTATGATATTCTTGAGGGGTGCTTGGATGACGTTGACTGTGTGGAAAATATTCTTATTGGGGATTGGAACACGGACATGCTCAGAAATGAAGCATCCGTTTTCAAATCCTTCACTAGGTTTTCTGAATTACACGGTCTCCGTCAACAAATTACCAAACCCACTAGGGTGTGTATTTCTACTCAAACCACCATAGATCTCATTCTAACATCGGATGAGTCCAAAATCTCCAAGAGTGGGGTTATTGTATGTGGGCTAAGTGATCATTACATGATCTTTTGCACTCGTAAAAAACATAAACCCAAGGCTGGCGGTCATAAAACTGTAACCACTAGATCCCTTAAATCCTATTCTAGTGAGGCCTTAAACCATAAACTGGAGAATCAAGACTGGTTAGATGAACTAAAAAGCACACAGGTTGAAGAGGCATGGCTAGGTTTCAAAACCAAATTCCTAAATATTATTGACAGTATAGCCCCCATGAGAACCACCAGGGTTAAAGCCCGATCGGAACCATGGATGAATTCGGACATTCTAAATGCTATGAAAGTCAGAGACCTAAAATGCTCTGAAGTTCAAAAATGCAAATCAAAATTAGTGAAACACTTAAACGAAGATCTCAAAACCCACTTTGAGAAAATTAAAAAACAATGCAACAAACTATGCAATCAGGTAATTACCATGACCAAATCTGCTAAGAAAAAATACCTCGATAACAAAATCGAAGAAAACTTAAACAAACCACGTGACCTTTGGAAGCTACTTAATAGCCAACTAGGTTGCAGTCAAAAACTCAAAACCAGGTCTACAAACATCAGCATAAAATCTGGAGATTCTCTCCTTACAGACAAGCTGGATGTGGCTAAGTGCTTAAACACTTTCTTTACAACCATAGCCACTAAATTAGTTAACAATCTACCACCCCACTCAGGGCGTTATGGTGTAGAGCACATCCGTGCGTTCTACAATAAACTGGGTGTACGCAAAGATGATTTTAAACTCTCCATGGTGTCAAACGATGAGGTGTTTAAAAAACTGGGCGCTCTACACTCAGAAAAGGCCACGGGCCATGACAATATTCCAGCCAGATTTCTAAAAGACTCAGCTGCCTCCATTACCCCAATCATCACCCACATAATAAACCTCTCCATCAAACAGGGACACGTCCCCCTTGACTTTAAAATAGCAAGGGTAACCCCACTGTATAAAAAAGGAAGCAAATTAGACCCAGGCAACTACCGACCTGTTTCTATTCTTAATTCCATCTCGAAACTTATGGAAAAAATAGTTTATGAACAGGTTGATAGGTACCTTACCGAAAAAAATCTGATGTATGAATTTCAATCAGGATTCAGATCATCCCATTCCACTGACACATGCCTTCTCTATTTGAACGACCACATCAACCATGAGGTGGACTCGGGCAAGTACTGCGGCATGGTCATGCTGGACCTCCAGAAGGCCTTCGACACAGTTGATCACCACATATTGTTAGATAAACTGAAAGCAATTGGGTTCGATAGAACATCGGTGAGCTGGATGCAATCCTACTTAGAGGGGAGGGAACAGGTGGTTAGTGTGAACGGAACACTGTCCCCCCCCCCTCCCAGTGACCTGCGGCGTTCCACAAGGAAGCATATTGGGACCTTTACTGTTCCTAATATATGTGAATGACATGTCATCAGCATGTGATTGCAATTTGTTCCTGTTCGCGGATGACTCGGCTCTGCTGGTCTCTGACAGGACATATTGCAGGTGGAAAAAGCGCTAGGCACTGAACTGAGTAGAATCTGCATCTGGCTAGCTGACAATAAACTATCAATACACCTAGGTAAAACTGAAACCATCCTATACGGATCCCCATCTAAACTCAGAAAGGCTGTAAATTTCAAAATAAAAGTGGGTAACATTAATATCACAAGAAAAGAGGATATTACATACCTGGGCTCCATCTTAGAGGCAAATCTTTCCGGAGATAAAATGGCAGCAAAAGTAATCAAAAAAGTGAACCATAGAACTAGATTCTTGTACAGGATATCCTCACTTGTCAGTAAAAACACACTGAGGACCCTATCAGGAGCTCTCATTCAATGTCACTTCGACTATGCCGTAACATCATGGTACTATAGAACCACAAAGGCCCAAAAAACAAGACTCCAGACAGCCCAAAATAAACTGGTTAGGCTTTTGCTAGGCCTCAACCCTAGGACACATCTAACCGCTGCTCATTTTTTGAGCCTTGATTGGCTACGAGTAGTTGACAGAGTGCAGCAGCTTGCACTGGGCCTGGTCTTCAAGATACGCTACACCACAAAGACACCCAAGTACCTGTCAACATACTTCCAAAAAGTGAACAACGTCCACACATACAATACCAGAGGAAGCTCCACGAACCACGTTCAACCGCGTTGCACCACAAACAAGGGGTTAAACTCGTTTGCAAACTATGCAGTAAAAATGTGGAACGCCCTTCCTATAATCTTAAAGGAGTGCAAAACACTGCCCACCTTCAAAACCGCTCTCAAAAAACATTTACAGGAGGCTGCAATCCGTAACTGGACCCTCTAAATCAAAAATCAGATTAAAAGACCCGAACTACCCACTGTACATACTTTGTGTTTTGTCCCCCGCCCCCACCTGTGGTGTATGTCCCCACCTGTCCTACCCGCTGTACATACCTAATGTTTTGTTATATTGTTCTTCCCATGATGGATGTATGTTTATCTTGTAGATAGTACTAGTTATTTGTCTGTATTATCTTGTAGATAGTACTAGTTTTTTTTGTCTGTCTTACATGTAACGATGAATTGAGAATCAAGGACCCCAATTGAAATAAGCCAGTGGCTTTCTTGGGTTTTTATCCTGTTAGTTGACCTTGTATGTAATATGTACTTTCATGTACCTACTCCTGCAAATCTTCTAATAAAGTTTTCAATCAATCAATCAATCAATCAATCAATCAATGAAGGTGACGGCCTACAGCCCTGATGTGCAGACGCTGTGCGCTGAGGTTCAGGAGCAGAAATCCCATTAACCACGTAAGATACATATTTTAATTGCCTATTATTTTGCATATATTTATATTTTTTCATTGTTCAGTGAAAGCGGACTGCACGCAAAAGGATTGATTGATTGATTGATTGAAAACTTTATTAGAAGATTTGCAGAAGTAGGTACATGAAAGTACATATTACATACAAGGTCAACTAACAGGATAAAAACCCAAGAAAGCCACTGGCTTATTTCAATTGGGGTCCTTGATTCTTGATGGGATGACGGCACACAGAGAGAGGACGGCGTTTTTGGTTTGCTGCCGGTGGATAATTTAAGTTCATAAATACAAGAAGGACTCAAATAGACATTGAGTATTTTACTTGAAAGTAACCGTCAACCCAACGTCTTTTTTTCGGAGTTCAAAATGTTTTTGTTGCATGCAGAAATGTAATTTCATTTTCTCTGCAGTCGTTCATTGATTTCATAAATGCAACACGTTATAGTTTGTTTATACATAGCATAAAGGCAAAAAGAGCGAATTTTAGAACCCAGCCATTGTGATTGTCATGAATCATCTATTACGTCACAGTAGAATTCTATTCTATAAAAACCAAGAACGACGAGTCATGCGTTCATAAGACACATGTTGCTGATCAAGAACAGACTGTGACAATTAACCTTGCCAAGCTGTTCAATAGCAAGCTTAGCGTAGAAATAGGTAAGGGTCTATTTATTTACTCCAACTGCATACTGTTTGTGGTCTATAGCGTTTGTAATTCCCTCGATTGATTCAATTAATGCCAGTGATGTTGAACTGTTTGATCTGAATCCGTATTGACTGTCAGAAAGTAATTTATGTTTATCTATGAATTTGTCTAATCTGTTATTTAATAGTTTTTCTAGAATTTTGGAGAATTGTGGAAGTAAAGAAATAGGCCTGTACTTTGTGAAGTGGTGTCTATCCCCAGTTTTATACAGCGGTACAACTTTAGTTATTTTCATTTTGTTAGGAAATGTACTGGTTTGGAACGATAAGTTACAGATATGTCAGTGGTTCTGAAATCCCCTCAATTACCTTTTCACAATTTTCATATCAATTTCATTGCAATCACTAGATGTTTTGTATTTACATTTATTAACAATATCTATTATTTCCTTTTCTTCTACTGGTGTAAGGAACATTGAGCTAGGATTCCTATCTATAAGGTTGTCATCCCTATCCTCAGATGACAATGGATCAGGATTTTTTTCTGCCAGGTTTGGTCCAACACTTACAAAAAAATTATTAAAGCTATTAACCACATCATGCATATTATCCTTTATAATGTTGTTATCAATATGTAGGATACTATAACTAGATACTTCATACTATAACTGTACTATAACTGCTATAAATGTACTATGTACTATAACTGTACTATAACTGCAAATGAAATTATCTTATTTGAAGTATTGAGTTGGGAGTGAACCATTTTGGTCGTCTCTTGGAGCAAAATTCTGCTTGACTACATGGAAGGGGCAAGCCATGCGATAACAACAATCTCTCTCTCCCTCTCTCAATCATGTTACGCCGTAGTTCTCGCTTGAACGACCAGACGGACGAAGACGGTAACGTCAGCAGGATCTCGTACAAAGAGAGCCCTTGGAGGTGTGTGTGTGTGTGTGTGTGTGTGTGTCACACTTGATGTAGAGGCATTAGCAAGGTATGCAAATCCTTGTGTACTAATGTTCTCTGTCCCCCCATCCACTCTCTCTCTCCCTCTCTCCCTCTCTCCCTCTCTCTCTCTCTCTCTCTCTCTCTCTCTCTCTCTCTCTCTCTCTCTCTCTCTCTCTCTCTCTCTCTCTCTCTCTCTCTCTCTCTCTCTCTCTCTCTCTCTCTCTCTCTCTCTCTCTCTCTCTCTCTCTTTAGATACAATAAGAGGAGAACAGGTGCGCATAAGGCAGCTTCCCCAGCACCTGCTACTGTTCTGGCCCCAGCCCCGGCCGTGCCCCCCAGGGTGAGTATGGCCCCAGCCGTGCCCCCCAGGGTGAGTATTCCTCCCCCAAGCCTGCACACGTCCAGTGAGGGCCTCTCCAGTCAGGTAAGCCACCGAGCCCAAAGCCAGAGTAGCACTGACACCTCTGGGGACTCTTCCTCTGATGGCTCCCAGAGTGCCAGGACTACCACTGCCAGCTGTGGTAAGTACAGTGACACATTGAATTTAGTTTAAATTAGTTTAGACTGAATTTTGCATACTTTCAGAACTTTCTTATTCCTGCATACACAAAATGCCTACTTAATGGTAGGCAGTATGAGTATTCGTACACAGGACATTGGCCCACAGTTTTTTGTACTTCCTTGGCCAGGCTTGGCCTCATCTCAGGCAGCAACACAGAGGGGCACAATGGATGTGATCTGCTCTTATGGTAAATGATGGATGGATGGATGGATGGATGGATAGATGGATGGATCTTTTTTCATTTGTATGCCTCTTTCTGACCTGAACATGCCATTGCTGAATACACCCAAAATATATTTTAAACAATTATAATAATTAAACAAATGTACAATGTCTGTTTTTACCAACAATCTTACAATTAGCACAAAATCTTGTTTCCGCAAACCATTTCACAAACACTTCCGCAAACGTTGATCCCATTGTTTGTGTGTGCGTGTGTGTGTGTGTGTGTGTGTGTACGTGTGTGTGTGTGTACGTGCGTGTTTATTGCAGTGTGCATGTGCATGTTGTGGTGTGTATGCAGATGTGTTGCGTTGCGGTGTGTATGCGCACGTTGGTCGTGTGTGTGTATGTGTGTCTGTGCATGTGTGTGTGTGTGTGTTTGCGTGCGTGCGTGCATGTGTTTAATCAAGTAATGTATACTTAACAATTCGCATTATCTCTCTCCTGTAGATCATTTGTTAGCATTACTTGTTTGTTTGTTGACATTAGCCTTTTTCTCTCTCCCTGTAGCTGGTGCATTGTTCAACATTGATGTGAGGAAGGCCATCCTGCTTCTTCTCCTCTTGACTTTCGGTGAGTGTCACTTCACATCCATTTCATTCTAGATTCATAAGTCCTACTTGTGTGGTGTTACTAGCCCACCAGCAAGCTATTCACAGTGATATATATGATGTGACCTCTTTGGCCCTATTAGTACATTTTCCACAAAAGATTTTTTGTGCCTTTTGAAGTACATATGTTCTGACCACCTGACCTACCACATCATTAACATGTAGGGTTAGGTTATCCTAAAGACATTTCCAAGACATAAATAGACTTGACAAACAAATGAATAAAAAATGTGTTTTAACTACAGACCCGCAATTGTGCTGCTAGCAACAGATTTCCACGTTGTTTAATTTCAATTTGCATATCTGATTGCCCTCTTTCCATGGACGTTATTAAAAGAGAAGTTTCTATAAATCACGGTTATTGTATTGTGATTATTACAGAGTTTGACGTCATGACTCATTAGTTTTTGCAACGCAAAACTGTAAGAAAAATATGGCAGCATCAATAAAAGGAATCGATATCCTTGGAGGCGTACGATTCCGATTGATCGAACAATTTGAAACCGGTTCTCAACTGGAACCAGTTCTCGATTCCCATCCCTACCAATAATTTATTTCACCAGTTAACATGGCAAGCTAATATCATGAATTTCAGAGACAGACATTGTAGCTTTGTCACTAGCAGCTTGGGTGTTGTTTCAATCAACCGACAGCATGGAGCATGTTGCAGATTTGTTGAGGATAGTGGAGCATACCACTTGATAACGTATTCAGTCCTATTTTCGATTCTCTGATTCTCCCTTCTCCCTCTGGCTCTCAGGCGTTTGGTACTTGTACCCCAGCACGTTTGTCATCACCCTGCCTTCCAAGGAAACGGTAAGGCAAACTTCATTCATTGTTTAACAGATTTAATTGTCAGAAAAGTGAGGCGAGCGAGGGAAGAAAAAAATAAAGAAAAAACTATCAGAATGTAGAGTGTACGAAGATCCAGCTTAGATGGAAAAGTATGAGAAATATTATGCTACACGATTATTAAACACATTAACATTAATGAATTTGGTGTCTGTAGGCTTGATCTTATCTTAAGTTATTGGTGTTTTGGTTATAGAAAGGTGAAACAGTTGTAATTAAGTCAAGTAATATTTAACCAAATCCAGGGGGAGGGGTATACAGTATACATTATTTGTAATGTTTGAGCTTTATTGAGAATGTTGTGATTATTGGCCATGTTTGACCTAAAACCTATAAAGCATATTCAATTGTAGCCTAATGAATGAATGATGAAATAACAGCTGTTTTAAGACCTCAGTCAGACCTCAGCCAGCCAGTGTGTCTATCTTGCATTGAATAGCACTAAACACAGCTGTAATATGAAATCTGTAGTAGAAATCTTCTCGTTTTGTTAATCAGGTCTTGCCTAAAGCCTGGTACACACATAAGGATTTTCAGATTTTTTATCTGAGAGAGACCCCACACATGAAGATACAAAATCATGGATTGAACAGTTTTGATCGTATTGTGTGTGGTGTGTTCCGATATTCTCAATACAGCACACAACATACATAAAGATCTGTCCTACGACAGTCTAGAGTCTCGTCACTCAAGTCAGAAATCTCGAAAATCTCGAAAGAAGTCAGCTCGCTTCTTGATTGGCTACATTCCATCCACGTCACAATCGGACTCGGGAGCAGGGTTGCCAGATGGGATTGACACTTTCCAGCCTAACCACAGTCTAAAAACCGCTAATTCCACCAAAAAAACTGCCCATCTGGCAACCCTGCTCGAGAGTTGTTGGGACTCGGGAGTTGCCAACACACAAGAGGACTTTTGATCGTAAATATTGAACACGTTTAATATTTAAGATCGTCGGCCCGACCATTTTCCGAGCAGATTGTCAGGAGAAATTGACTCTTAACACACCTCACACAACAGGATAATCTTGTAGGATCATCTTTAGAGCCATCCGATAATCAGGCGTTTGCTGTCCTTGGTCAGAAGGGGAGAAATCGGGCCAAAATCGTCCAGATTACCTTTATGTGTGTACCAGGCTTTATATACAAATCTGAAGTAACTGAGAATCCTAACTTGGAGTTCTCTCTCTTGCTCCGCTGTCAGCTTTAATGTTTCAGCTGCTGTGCAGCTAATTGCACCTACTGCTTGCGCTGAACCTAGAAAATACATAATTTAATTTGGGGGCCATATGCTATCGCCTACTTCATCTCATGCTTTGTGCCATTTTTCTAAGTGACGCAGGGCATCTGTTAAACCATTACTGAAGTTTGTACAGCATAAGGCATAATTGTAGTGTATCGCTGGGCCCTCCAGGTTTTCCTGGTTCATGTGGTAGAGAAAATAGATGAGGGTAGAACATTCCTCCCTTTGCCATCTACCTCTTAACTTTTTGTCTTCATTTGTGTGATATATTGGTTCTCTGCCATAAAGGTGAGTCAAAAGAGCTACACATAAAATGTTCATTGTATGTTACATACAATAAAGGTACGGCCACTTTGTTGTCAAATCGTAACTCTTTACAGAAAGTAGGCAAATAAAAACTATTGTTGTGTCCAAGCAAATATTTATTATGACCTGTTCACTTGACATGTCGGGATCTTATCTCAGTGGTCTGGGTACTTGCAGGAGATGGCAGACCTCAGAGCAGACCTCAGAGCAGAACTCACTGTGGAACAAGCCGGGATCCGCTCCGTCACTACCGTGCTGAGCCAGGAGATGAGGGACCTCAAAAGAGTCACCACTTTCCTCAGACAGAGGGTAGCGTCCCAGGAGGGCCAGACTGCCATGGTAATGCCCGTTTCTCATTCCTGTATGTCTCTTACCATTTAATTTCATCCAAAATACAGCTATTTCAACAACTGCTTAATAGGTCAGGTCATGCTCAGTGAATACAGTTCACTTGACATGTCGGGATCTTATCTCAGTGTTCACTTGACATGTCGGGATCTTATCTCAGTGGTCTGGGTACTTGATTTCGAGATGCAAGTTAGCTATTAGTAGTAGTAGTACTCGAAGACTTGTACACAAACCACTCATGTGTAGTCTCAAACCCACACAAACCACTCCTTTAAATCTCCAATCTCTTTCTACAGGATGTTACTGCTGTCATAAATGCAGCTCTGGAAGACAACACCAATAACATACTGAGAGAGATTGACATTCTGAAGGATAAGCAGATACCTGTCTCAGAGGTGAGAAGTCTGACCCGACAACAGCTCCTCGGTCTGCTACAACAGCTCCTCGGTCTGCTACAACAGCTCCTAGGTCTGCTACAACAGCTCCTCGGTCTGCTACAACAGCTCCTCGGTCTGCTACAACAACTCCTAGGTCTGCTACAACAACTCCTAGGTCGGTTACAACAGCTCCTAGGTCTGCTACAACAGCTCCTAATAGGTCTGCTACAACAACTCCTAGGTCTGCTACAACAACTCCTAGGTCTGCTACAACAGCTCCTAGGTCTGCTACAACAACTCCTAGGTCTGCTACAACAACTCCTAGGTCTGCTACAACAGCTCATAGGTCTGCTAAAACAGCTCCTAGGTCTGCTACAACAGCTCCTAGGTCTGCTACAACAACTCCTAGGTCTGTTACAACAGCACCTAGGTCTGCTACAACAGCTCCTAGGTCTGCTACAACAACTCCTAGGTCTGTTACAACAGCTCCTAGGTCTGCTACAACAACTCCTAGGTCTGTTACAACAGCTCCTAGGTCTGTTACAACAACTCCTAGGTCTGCTACAACCGACCTACGTATGAAGTACAACAGACCTACGTATGCACCTCACTCAAAGCAATAAATGGTTTTCTTTCAAAGAAGTAGCTGTGTGACAGTGTGATTGATTCTATCACTTCCACCCAGGATACTGTGACACATGAACATCAGATAGATAGATTTGATTAACCCCGGTAAGAGTCACACTACGGCAGTGGTGTGCCGTCAGGGCCAGCAAGGCCTTCTCTGCTGGCCTAAACATCATCAGAATATACATTTTATTTTAATATATTTTTTCCACAAATATGTATTAATGATTCCCCATAGTCTATTCTCTTCATTTCATAGCTTTCCTCTTGGTTGCGCTGCTTCCAGTCTCCGATTGAGATTTGGAGGGCTGGCCTTTATGTTAGAGCTTTTATCCAATCAAAATGTGTTGCCAGGGGGCTCCGAAATCTGCCCGCCTGCACAAAAAACCGTGCCGCGGATACGACCTGTAACTTAACGTTGAACGAGTAAACCTCTGGCGTTCCTAGTGGAAACCTACGTAGATTTCGAGTCGGCGAGCAATAGCAACAACGGCGCCTGCTGTAAGGCTCAATGATGTCAGCACCCAGCACGTCTTTTGATTGGATACGCACTATTGATACGCACTATTGATATTCACTATTGAGATGCGTAACTATGCCGGTAGATGTGGGACTTTTGAACACCTTTGAATGAATGGACTTTATTGGGGACACCCGAGTGGATTTACAGCTCAACGAACAAGTGCGCTTTCTTTTCTTGCTGAAAACAACCCAGATGTACATTACCACCTGTCCACAAACAAAGTGTTTACTGGGACGTCAGGCAAAATACAAAACGACCTGATTTTTGCTATTGCTGAAGTGATGGGAGAAGAGATCAAAATGGAGATTAAAAAGGCACCCTTTGTCGCTATTATGGTGGACGAGACGACAGACGTGGGTAATGTAGCGATCTTAAAGATGTTAGTTTAACACTCTTCATTGTAAATGCGGATTTATTGATTAAAAATGCTTCGGAAATATTAATATAACTCTGTTGTACTTGTCTGACTATGTTAAGGAGATGCAACGCCCGGTTATACTGTGTTTCTGTCTAGTTTCTAGAGCCATGGCGTCATAACGATGGTATTAAGAGGTAGAATAATTCAGGTAGGAATGTGTCGGACATCACTGAAGGCCTAGGTGTGAAATGCACCGCCCGCCACTGCACTACGGGAAGTATAACACTGGCTATGAAGGGAGTAGAAACACAAGACTATGCTGAATAAGTTCATTAGGTCTACACGGTAACAGAAGAGAGAGAGAACAGAAGAGAGAGAGAACAGAAGAGAGAGAGAGAACAGAAGAGAGAGAGAACAGAAGAGAGAGAGAACAGAAGAGAGAGAGAACAGAAGAGAGAGAGAGAGAGAGAGAGAGAGAGAGAGAGAGAGAGAGAGAGAGAGAGAGAGAGAGAGAGAGAGAGAGAGCTGTGGGCAAGATTAGTGCCTGCTTTATACCGGGTGGTAAAATAACTTATACCGACTTTTGAGATTCAGCCATCAGTCTCAGACCCATCGGGAATAAGGCTGTGATTTCCTCCTGAGACATCTACTACCCCCCTGTACTGTCCCTCCTGAGACATCTACTACCCCCCTGTACTGTTTCTCCTGAGACATCTACTACCCCCCTGTACTGTCCCTCCTGAGACATCTACTACCCCCCTGTACTGTCCCTCCTGAGACATCTACTACCCCCCTGTACTGTCCCTCCTGAGACATCTACTACCGCCCTGTACTGTCCCTCCTGAGACATCTACTACCCCCCTGTACTGTTTCTCCTGAGACATCTACTACCCCCCTGTACTGTTTCTCCTGAGACATCTACTACCCCCCTGTACTGTTTCTCCTGTGACATCTACTACCCCCTTGTACTGTTTCTCCTGAGACATCTACTACCCCCCTGTACTGTTCCTCGTGAGACATCTACTACCCCCAACTGTTTCTCCTGAGACATCTACTACCCCCTACTGTTTCCCCTATGTCTAGCACAGTGGTTCTCAACCTTTTTTGGGCCAGCGCCCCCCTGTCCATTATCCAGGTCTCTTACCGCCCCCCATCAAAAAAAGTAGGCTTATTTTCTTCCCTGAATATTAATGTTGACTAATATTCTGTGTTATATCACAGAACAACAATAACACAGCAGCGATTTCACACATGTCTGGTGCAGAACAAACAGTAGGCTACAAAACTGTATATTACAACTAACATTGTTTGTTTTTTAAGTGTGCTGGTGTTGCATTTCGCCAAATTGCTGTTTTATGATGCTAATATTTATTCATTTTTGATTGGACTTTGGGGGGGGGGGGTGGTGTCACAATATGGCGGCAAACGCTAGGGGGCTATTATTTAAATATTTTATTTAGTATTCTATGGTATTATTTTCATAAACTGACCACTTAGTTCGAATTTCTCATATCAAAACATAACAAAGTTCCAAAGTTCAGAGCTCTGCGCTCTGGGAGCGCTCAGAGATGGGCGCTCTGACTGAAAACACGGTTTTGCCCGAGCGAACTGACCGTTCGTGCATTTACGAACGTACCCGTAATAACACTGCTGACAGCTGATCAATCGCAAGCAGAGTAGTGGTTTCCTATAGCAACAAAAGACGCTGACAGCTGTTCGGAGTGCTTATGTGTTCGTTTCCAGGACATCAGAGGAGCAACATATCACAAAAAAGCGATCGTATATTTTAGTTTGTAAACGTTAAGACGAACACATCGCAATGCTAACCTCAGAATGGCACTAGGGATAACATCCACAACAACACTTAACAGTAATACATTTATGCAATATACTGTAATGAACCTGCGAGGGGAGGGGACATTCGTAGCTGATTTCTCTAGGTTCGATTATTGGTAAGCGACAGAGAGCTTTCCGGACTGGTTACAATACGATTGCTTTTTTGAGATAGGTTGTTCCTGCTGTGATGTTCTGGTATGGTGGTTTGGTATAAGGCAGGGGTGCCCACACTTTTTTGAACCAAGATCTACTTTTTAAGTAGCCAGTCTGCCAAGATCTACCAGTCTAGTTTAAACATCGCAAACGTACACGTACGTACTACAAACACACACACACACACACACACACACACACACACACACACACACACACACACACACACACACACACACACACACACACACACACACAGTTCCCAGCCTGCATAGTACAATACACTTTCTCTCTCTCTGTCACACAGCCACACAGGAGAAGACCATCACAAATACAGATACAAAACAGGTAGTTCCCTAGTTTGAAAGGAGGAAATAAAGTAATTTCTCTACCTTAGTGGGAGACCTGGCACTGGGAGGAGGCAGCTAGTTTCTAGTAGTCCGGGCTGTAGGAGCTGGTTGCAAGGTGTCATCAGCCACTGTGGATCTGTCATCGAAAAGGCAATCTGCAGCCTCGAGAAACGCTTTTTTCACAATTTCGCCGTCTTTGTTTTCTTCTTGTGTTTAACAAGAACGTGACTGACGCGATAAGAAGCTATCGTTGCAGCTGTACGTTTTCACTCTTTTGCCACATTTCCCTTCTTCTAACAGCCATCATAGAGAAACAGCCATCGTAGATTTGCAGATCAGACAGACGCCAATATCACATAGTGTAAAAAAGTCCTCCTCCCATTCTGGATGGAAGTTGTACGTTATTGGTTTCTTACTTGGTCCAGCTTCCCCACTCATTTGTATACCCTTTCTTTAGTACTAAAATAGTAAATAGTAGAAATTGGAAGGCTAACTAGTTAATTAGTCTCGCCGGTATTTAGTATTTTGTAGTTGGCGCTGTTGACTGCGCATGCGTGGTGAACCGTGTGTTAGGTGAAAAGATCAGATCTCAGACTGGCTTACCTGTATGTCAATCAAGTGGCAAAAGCCATAGTGAGGATGGATGATAGGCAAACTTTTTTTTTTTTTTTTTCCCCTTTGGGGTTTTGTTCAATGCCATGCGATCTACCCATACTACCTTTGAAAAGACGGTTTGTCCGAGCGAACTGACCGTTCGTGCATTTACGATCGTACCCGTAATAACACTGCTGACAGCTGTTTTTCATGAGAAAAATACTTTATGCGTGACCGCCCCCCAAGAACACCTCAACGTAATGTGTATGGTTAAATGTGTATGTGTCGATCGCTCCAGAACTTTGGAGCCTGTACCGACTTTTGGCCATAAGAGACAAAGATGTTTTTTGGGCTTGTATGGAGCAAAGAGGTGCATAGCACAACACAGCTTTTCACAAAGAAGGAACTGGTCCCAGTCCCCACTGTGTCAGCTATACTCAGGGCTCCCAAAGTTTGTGTTAACTCAAACTGCCTCTGACCTGTACACACACACACACACACACACACACACACACACACACACACACACACACACACACACACACACACACACACAGTTTGACTCAAACTGCCTGACCTGTACACACACCACACACATACAGACAGACAGACAGACAGACACACACACAGTTTGACTCAACCTGCCTCTGACCTATACACACACACACACACACACACACACACACACACACACACACACACACACACACACACACATAAACACTCCCAAATATGTTTTAATACACACATGCAAACATAAAGGTTTAGTGATTTAAGTCATCGATGTATATTTTGCTGTATTATATGATGTATTTTTTGCTAATATATTGTTCATTACTGTTATAAGACATAAGGTTATAACATAATGTAAATGTATTTTTAATAACAAAAAGTCTCAAAGCACCTTACACATTGCACATTTCCTTACACCCAAAAATGCAGCGTAGTTTAACCTTTTACATTTCACATGACTTTGTAGCTTATTTTTTCATTTTTATTCTTTACTCAATGTTGGCTTCTTACCAATTTTACTGTTATACTTGAAGTACTGTTTCGTGACCTCAACAAACCTTTGTCAATTTCAGTGTTGTCAGAAGGTAGTTTGTACAATAACAGGGTTTCTACCTCTAAACATTTGTAAACAGCACAGAAGTAACCTACTTATTGATTGATTTAAAGAACCAGGAATGTATTTTATGTTTTTCTTGTAACATGATTGTTTTTGTATATTTGCAGTATTATAGATTACACGTTTACAGTCATTTGAGTACATGTGGTATACTAATACCATTATCCAGCTATCTTTTCCTCCTACCCTCCTCCCTGTCTTTCTCTCCACCCCCTTTTCCCTCCCCTGTGCCTGGATCCACCTTCCCCTTTCCCTGATCTACTTTCCCCTTATCTCCTTGTCCCATTGCTTTCTGGATCTGGGCGGTGTGGACTCTCTGGATCAGGGAGAAGTAGTCTTCATCTGGGCTCATGGGGCTGGTCTTATTGGGCTGAGGTGGGCTTGGTTGTGGTCGCCTCAGTGCATCCCGATGAGGTGAAGCAGGCCCAGGGCAGGGATGCCTGGGAGCTGCTGCATTAAGAGAGGAAGGTCTCCTAATGGTGTGTAGCTTTGCCAGGCTGGGGGAGGAGGGTCTGGAATGACTGCCCTCTATTGGAACCAGGTTTAGGTTAACAGAGAGTGGTCTGCCTGGTTTTGGACTCAGAGGAATAACCTGGGATTCTCCTGGGGTTCCCAAGGTGAGGACGATCTCTGGGAAAGAGCATGACCGGTCGTGTGCCTTGCGTCCCTGTGAAAGATACCAAAAGTCATGTTCAATTCTAATTAAAGTTTTTCTCAAAGTTCCCAAATTAATATTCAAATCACTGGTCTTTTACTTGATCTTATCATTTTTGTTACATACAAAAATACACCATTGTCATTAGTGTTTTCTATGTAATTCTTCCACTGACCACTCCCTGAACAGTCAACAATAGCATACTGTACATACGGTAGGCTTACCAGTTGTGGGCTGAAGGACATGGACAATTTCAGTGTTACCTTTTGGTAGAAAATATTCCATTGTTATTGGAAAGTAATTGAAAACATAAAGCCATTTATTCAGGACTGTAGTGAAGCAAACATTGGTAAAAATAAAAAGTAGGAAATAAAAGTGCCTGATGGTGTTTGATGATGAGAATGTACAGAAAGCTACATGAACAAATCAACATCAAACTATACTAAATATAACTAAACGTGTCATTATTATTATCATATCATATAATAAAAATTATTCAGTGTACCTGAGCTTGGGGATTCTGCATCCTCTCATACTCTGAGGCAAGGCTGAAGGAGGCTGATCTTTGCGGATCTCTAGATGAGCTTGGTTGAAGGGTGGTGTGGGTTTGAGAGGCTGATTTGGACTGCTCCTTCCTAAATAAAACTGGAGTCTGATAGGCGCAGACAGAATATCAGCCGCATTTTGTGAATAAACAATGTTTATTTATTTTTAAAAAACGTTTATAAATCGCAACTAGGAAGTGAAGGTGGGGGCGGCGCCCCAGCGCCCTCTATCGGCCAGCCGCCACTGTAGCTAACCTGTGATAACTTAACCTACTGTATGAGAACTTGTATTCTGCCATGTATGAGACCCACCTGGGCTTTGGAGATGATGTAACACAGGCGGTCTGAATCCTGTCCAGCCTCTGATGGACTCTTTCCATTCTGTATCCCTGGAGAAGCAGGTGACATGAGTTGGCCACCCAGCTGGCGGCCTTGAGAGTTGGTGAAGAGGCTGACAAACTGATCAGCTTCTGGACCTGTAAGAGAGAAAGGATCAGTGAAGACGACAGGAGCCTGAATATCAACTTGAGTGAGAGCAGGGTGTTTGTGTCTAGTTCGGAGTAGAGTACAGTACTGGAGCTTTTCGGAGTTGAGGGGGTGCTCCTAGTAGGACCTAAGGAACAGCGCTGCTCATCCATACGTCCACGCTGGGCGCGATTGATCATGTTGGTGAACTGGTCCTGCTCAGCGGGAGGAATCTCCTGTGGTGGGAGTAAAAATTATTTGACAAGAAAATACTCAACTACTATTGGTTAAACCACTCATGATATATAAAGCAAAACAGGAGGAGCATGTTTAACATGACTGACCTGATGCCTCTCTTTAGCTGAGGCAGGGCTGAAGGAGGCTGACCTCTGGGATCCATTTTTTGTAAGCCTGTGCCCACTGCAGCCTTGGCTTTCTGTACTTGGCTGACAGAAGTAGAACACGATGTGACCTTCTGCTGTTGTAGCCTGCCTCAAGGTTCAATGCATTGTGCTTCTGAGATGCTTTTCTGCTCACCACAATTGTACAGAGTGGTTAGCTGACTGACCGTAGCCTTTCTGTCAGCTCGAACCAGTCTGGCCATTCTCCATTGACCTCTCTCATCAACAAGGTGTTTCCGTCCGCCCTCCATAGCTCACTGGATGATTTTTGTTTATTGTATCATTCTCAGTGAACTCTTGAGCCAGTTGTGCGCGAAATTCCCACGAGATCAGCAGTTTTAGACATACTCAAATCAGCCTGTCTGGCACCAACAATCATGCCACGGTCAAAATCACTGAGAGATCACATTTTTTGCCCATTTTTTGATTGTTGATGTGAACATTACCTGAAGCTGCT
The DNA here is from genome assembly GCF_963989245.1 of Nansenia antarctica. Taxonomy (NCBI): domain Eukaryota; kingdom Metazoa; phylum Chordata; class Actinopteri; order Argentiniformes; family Microstomatidae; genus Nansenia; species Nansenia antarctica. The sequence continues at coordinate 19,317,024 of NC_137676.1, read as the reverse complement.
GGCATTGCACTGGCATTGCACTGATGCTACACGTTTCGCTGATTAGATAATTGCATGAATGAGAAGGTGTATAGGTGTTCCTAATAAAGTGTTTCAGTATACTGTGTAAGTAGTAAATTAGAGAATGATATAAGTGATCAGTTTGAAGAAAAAACTGTCTGAATGCAAGAATATTGTCAGACTCGGTTCCTTGGAGATTACTCTTTAGATAGATATTGATATGCACGCAGACTCGAGTTCACCATTGCAACAACTGGAGCTTTATAACACGTCACATCCAATATCTGGGATGGTGGGCTAATAGCGCCCCCTGCAGGCTACAATCGGTACACCTAATGCTTTTAATTACATGGTATCCTCCTGTATATTGTGTAAATCACCATTACATTTGATCTGTAGCTCTCCGCTTGCTGAAGTATTGAACGTCGCAACAAAAACAAAATATATTACACATACCCATAGAGAATAAATGGGAAAAGTTAGCATTATCCAGAGAATGAACGGGAAAATGCCTGTCAGCTCTAGGTTGGGGATGTAGCTCAGTGTTAGAGAGCGAGGTTCATTAGTGGTGTCCAATCATATCGCCAAATGCTTTAGTGGTGTCCAATCATGTCGCCCAAATGCTTTAGTGGTGGTGCACGTCATCATATGCAAACAACTCGGCATGACATTTCGAACTGTCAGTCCATCGGTTTTGTCACCTTCAGCTTCACTGCATCCGTTTATGGTAAGTCCAGATACTGAGCTTGGCTTTATAAATTGTTTTTATCAAGGGAATTGTTAATATAAATTAATACGGTGTTGTCAGTTCATAGCAACACTTTGCACCTCTCGTTTTTGACTACGGACAGACGCGGCTAGTTCTATGTTGAACACTCACGTTCGCAGAAAAATGTATTCAATTATATTGAATATTATATATGTAATACATATCCTGCTGAATTAATGCTGTGTTGTTTAATCCATTCATAGCAACACACTCGTTCACTGTGTATGAGACCGATACGAGCGAGTGCAAGGTAAACTCGCTTTTCGATCACTAAGAATGTGTCACTAAAGTCACTAAGTTGTAACAATTAGCTGTAGGCAATAATAATAATAATTAATTATATTTATATAACGCTTTATTAATGCAAGTGCAATCGGGCTAACATTACTCATTCTCGCAGTTCCAAATGAATGAACGTTGAAGCGCTTGTATCTCAAAATGTGGCGTAACTAATTAATACAAGTGCAGCCCAGCCCGGCCCGAGCACATAACAGGCGCACCCCTGCGCTTTCAGAGCTCGTTTTCTCGTCGGAATTCGACGTTTGGAGACGAACGACAGACGTCGAATACTGACGGCTTCCGTGTGAGACCAGGTTGCCTGGACCACCTGCCTCGCTTCACCTCCCCCACAGGACGCATCGACAGCACCCCCAAGGACTTCCAAGTCTATGTGAGTCACCTTTAACCTCTTACACCCCAACCTGAGTAATACACATTTCTAGGAGTAATATTAGACAGTAAATTATGTTAGAAATCTCATAAGATACGTTAGATCCAAAGTATCAAGGAGTGTATTGTGTAGGGCAAAACATATTCTGGAACAGAGGATGTTGTATACTATTTATTGTTGTCTTGTCTTACCAAAATATTATTTGAGTTACTGTGTGGAGATATGGGGGAATGCATACAAAAGCACTCTAAAACCATTGATTACACTACAGAAAAAAGCTATGAGAATTGTACATAAGGTCGGATTTCGTGATCACACAAATAACTTGTTCCTAATGTCAAATGCCTTAAAGCTCATGGACTTATTCAAATTTAAACTGTCACAGTTAATGTATAAAGCAAAGACTCATGAACTCCCAGGTAACATTCAAAAATTATGTATAGAGAGGGATAAGGGATATAATTTGAGAGGTAACCACAACTTTAACAAGGGTTATGCTCGCACCAATCTCACTAACTCATTTTGTGTTGTTTCAGTATTAAGAATGGAAAATTATGTTTATTTATTTATTTAGTGTTGTTTCAATATTAAGAATGAAACATTATTAGTACTGTTGATACAGAAATGTATGAATTAATTAACTAGATTATATAATTTAAATATAATTGTTCTCACTTGAGAGTGACGGATAGGGGTAGGACATGATAAGCGTAGGCTTCATCCTACTCTCTTTCGAACATTGATAGGCCTGTACTCTTCGTATTAGTTATTTGTTCTTTTATTATTTTAAATCATGTTCAAAATAAAAAGATTCATTCATTCATTCATACATTAATAAATTAAATCTATTGTGTATGACACTACACAGAGAAATTCAGAGCAATACACTGAGGTTTAATGTTAATGATGCATTTCCCCACATTTGTACTGGTATTCACTGTTGTTGATGCCTCCATTGCTGTTGCTTATCCCCTGTCCATGTTGCTTATTTTGACACTTTATTTTGCCTGGCACAATGAAACCAATGGAATAATCATTTGAGTAAGTAGTCCACTTGAGTAAACGCTCAAAGTATTTGAAAGCTTTTCATGAACCATACATGCTGCTAGCTCCTTATGATTTCACTTTTGAAGGCTGTTGTGTAGAGTAACTGATGTTACTTTTTCAAATCTCAACACAATGTTTTCCCTGTTGTTCCAATGTTGTTTACCCTGAATTGTGGCCAGCCAATTCACAACTGCGGATCGGTCCTTCAAGAAAGATGTCTCTTTAAAAGTGCATCAAAAGACTCTCTCTTTCTATCTATTCCTCCATCTCTCTCAGGGAATGTCTACTGAGGGTGAAGAGGGAAGGTTACTTGGAACATTCATATATGACCAGGCAGGAGAGTCCATCCAGACCTTCAAACTGACTGTGAGTGATAGACTCCACTAAAGTGCTGTACCAATAGATGGATTTCATGTTGGTACGTGAATGCATGAGTTGTGAGCTGAGAGCGATAACATTGAAGTACATAGGGAACATAGTACCAAAAAAAGTGTTCAAACATTCTTAATAGATGTTTGTGGTGATGTTTGTGGTCGCACATGAAATCCATCAATAGAGACACATGTAGAGATGTTCTTCAGCTTGACTACCCTAGCATTCATCCACTCTTGCTCGCTCCCATTTTTCTCCACCCCTCTATCCCTCAACCTCCCAAATGTTGTTCCTTCTTTCTCTCTCAGGACCGTAATGGCACCCCATATCGCTATGTTGAGCTGGCTATCCTCAGTAATTGGGGTCACCTGGAATACACCTGTGTGTACCGCTTCCGTGTGCATGGACAGATGAGACACACCCCAATCATTCATCCAGAGTGTGTGTGTGGGGGGGGGGGACTTTTAGCATCAAGTGAATGGAAATAAAGGACTGACCAGTTAGAACTGAGTGCACAATGATTTGCTTACATAGAACTAAGTTTGTTTTTTAATGTGTATGGTTAAATGTGTATGTGTCGATCGCTCCAGAACTTTGGAGCCTGTACTGACTTTTGGCCATAAGAGACAAAGATGTTTTTTGGGCTTGTATGGAGCAAAGAGGTGCATAGCACAACACAGCTTTTCACAAAGAAGGAACTGGTCCCAGTCCCCACTGTGTCAGCTATACTCAGGGCTCCCAAAGTTTGTGTTAACTCAAACTGCCTCTGACCTGTACACACACACACACACACACACACACACACACACACACACACACACACACACACACACACACACACACACACACACACACACAGTTTGACTCAAACTGCCTGACCTGTACACACACCACACACATACAGACAGACAGAGAGACAGACAGACAGACACACACAGTTTGACTCAACCTGCTTCTGACCTATACACACACACACACACACACACACACATAAACAATCCCAAATATGTTTTAATACACACATGCAAACATAAAGGTTTAGTGATTTAAGTCATCAATGTATATTTTGCTGTATTATATGATGTCTTTTTTGCTAATATATTGTTCATTACTGTTATAAGACATAAGGTTATAACCTAATGTAAATGTATTTTTAATAACAAAAAGTCTCAAAGCACCTTACACATTGCACATTTCCTTACACCCAAAAATGCAGCGTAGTTTAACCTTTTACATTTCACATGACTTTGTAGCTTATTTTTCCATTTTTATTCTTTACTCAATTTTGGCTTCTTACCAATTTTACTGTTATACTTGAATTACTGTTTCGTGACCTCAACAAACCTTTGTCAATTTCAGTGTTGTCAGAAGGTAGTTTGTACAATAACAGGGTTTCTACCTCTAAACATTTGTAAACAGCACAGAAGTAACCTACTTATTGATTGATTTAAAAATTTATGTTTTTCTTGTAACATGATTGTTTTTGTATATTTGCAGTATTATAGATTACACGTTTACAGTCATTTGAGTACATGTGGTATACTAATACCATTATCCAGCTATCTTTTCCTCCTACCCTCCTCCCTGTCTTTCTTTCCACCCCCTTTTCCCTCCCTTGTGCCTGGATCCACCTTCCGCTTTCCCTGATCTACTTTCCCCTTATCTCCTTGTCCCATTGCTTTCTGGATCTGGGCGGTGTGGACTCTCTGGATCAGGGAGAAATAGTCTTCATCTGGGCTCATGGGGCTGGTCTTATTGGGCTGAGGTGGGCTTGGTTGTGGTCGCCTCAGTGCATCCCGATGAGGTGAAGCAGGCCCAGGGCAGGGATGCCTGGGAGCTGCTGCATTAAGAGAGGAAGGTCTCCTAATGGTGTGTAGCTTTGCCAGGCTGGGGGAGGAGGGTCTGGAATGACTGCCCTCTATTGGAACCAGGTTTAGGTTAACAGAGAGTGGTCTGCCTGGTTTTGGACTCAGAGGAATAACCCGGGATTCTCCTGGGGTTCCCAAGGTGAGGACGATCTCTGGGAAAGAGCATGACAGGTCGTGTGCCTTGCGTCCCTGTGAAAGATACCAAAAGTCATGTTCAATTCTAATTAAAGTTTTTCTCAAAGTTCCCAAATTAATATTCAAATCACTGGTCTTTTACTTGATCTTATCATTTTTGTTACATACAAAAATACACCATTGTCATTAGTGTTTTCTATGTAATTCTTCCACTGACCACTCCCTGAAGAGTCAACAATAGCATACTGTACATACGGTAGGCTTACCAGTTGTGGGCTGAAGGACATGGACAATTTCAGTGTTACCTTTTGGTAGAAAATATTCCATTGTTATTGGAAAGTAATTGAAAACATAAAGCCATTTATTCAGGACTGTAGTGAAGCAAACATTGGTAAAAATAAAAAGTAGGAAATAAAAGTGCCTGATGGTGTTTGATGATGAGAATGTACAGAAAGCTACATGAACAAATCAACATCAAACTATACTAAATATAACCAAACATATCATTATTATTATCATATCATATAATAAAAATTATTCAGTGTACCTGAGCTTGGGGATTCTGCATCCTCTCATACTCTGAGGCAAGGCTGAAGGAGGCTGATCTTTGCGGATCTCTAGATGAGCTTGGTTGAAGGGTGGTGTGGGTTTGAGAGGCTGATTTGGACTGCTCCTTCCTAAATAAAACTGGAGTCTGATAGGCGCCGACAGAATATCAGCCGCATTTTGTGAATAAACAATGTTTATTTTATTTTTTTAAACTTTTATAAATCGCAACTAGGAAGTGAAGGTGGGGGCGGCGCCCCAGCGCCCTCTATCGGCCAGCCGCCACTGTAGCTAACCTGTGATAACTTAACCTACTGTATGAGAACTTGTATTCTGCCATGTATGAGACCCACCTGGGCTTTGGAGATGATGTAACACAGGCGGTCTGAATCCTGTCCAGCCTCTGATGGACTCTTTCCATTCTGTATCCCTGGAGAAGCAGGTGGCATGAGTTGGCCACCCAGCTGGCGGCCTTGAGAGTTGGTGAAGAGGCTGACAAACTGATCAGCTTCTGGACCTGTAAGAGAGAAAGGATCAGTGAAGACGACAGGAGCCTGAATATCAACTTGAGTGAGAGCAGGGTGTTTGTGTCTAGTTCGGAGTAGAGTACAGTACTGGAGCTTTTCGGAGTTGAGGGGGTGCTCCTAGTAGGACCTAAGGAACAGCGCTGCTCATCCATACGTCCACGCTGGGCGCGATTGATCATGTTGGTGAACTGGTCCTGCTCAGCGGGAGGAATCTCCTGTGGTGGGAGTAAAAATTATTTGACAAGAAAATACTCAACTACTATTGGTTAAACCACTCATGATATATAAAGCAAAACAGGAGGAGCATGTTTAACATGACTGACCTGATGCCTCTCTTTAGCTGAGGCAGGGCTGAAGGAGGCTGACCTCTGGGATCCATTTTTTGTAAGCCTGTGCCCACTGCAGCCTTGGCTTTCTGTACTTGGCTGACAGAAGTAGAACACGATGTGACCTTCTGCTGTTGTAGCCTGCCTCAATGTTCAATGCATTGTGCTTCTGAGATGCTTTTCTGCTCACTACAATTGTACAGAGTGGTTAGCTGACTGACCGTAGCCTTTCTGTCAGCTCGAACCAGTCTGGCCATTCTCCATTGACCTCTCTCATCAACAAGGTGTTTCCGTCCGCCCTCCATAGCTCACTGGATGATTTTTGTTTATTGTATCATTCTCAGTGAACTCTTGAGCCAGTTGTGCGCGAAATTCCCACGAGATCAGCAGTTTTAGACATACTCAAATCAGCCTGTCTGGCACCAACAATCATGCCACGGTCAAAATCACTGAGAGATCACATTTTTTGCCCATTTTGATTGTTGATGTGAACATTACCTGAAGCTGCTGGCATTGCACTGGCATTGCACTGATGCTACACGTTTCGCTGATTAGATAATTGCATGAATGAGAAGGTGTATAGGTGTTCCTAATAAAGTGTTTCAGTATACTGTGTAAGTAGTAAATTAGAGAATGATATAAGTGATCAGTTTGAAGAAAAAACTGTCTGAATGCAAGAATATTGTCAGACTCGGTTCCTTGGAGATTACTCTTTAGATAGATATTGATATGCACGCAGACTCGAGTTCACCATTGCAACAACTGGAGCTTTATAACACGTCACATCCAATATCTGGGATGGTGGGCTAATAGCGCCCCCTGCAGGCTACAATCGGTACACCTAATGCTTTTAATTACATGGTATCCTCCTGTATATTGTGTAAATCACCATTACATTTTATCTGTAGCTCTCCGCTTGCTGAAGTATTGAACGTCGCAACAAAAACAAAATATATTACACATACCCATAGAGAATAAATGGGAAAAGTTAGCATTATCCAGAGAATGAACGGGAAAATGCCTGTCAGCTCTAGGTTGGGGATGTAGCTCAGTGTTAGAGAGCGAGGTTCATTAGTGGGGTCCAATCATATCGCCAAATGCTTTAGTGGTGTCCAATCATGTCGCCCAAATGCTTTAGTGGTGGTGCACGTCATCATATGCAAACAACTCGGCATGACATTTCGAACTGTCTAGGTACAGAAGTAATGGACAGGGCAAACTTCCAAACAACGGGCTAGCTGGCTAACGCGTTAGCTTACTTACTGATACCCAAATAAAAGCGCTCCTCACTTGTCTGGCTAGTGGCTACTACTCACCGCAGGAAGCCGATTCTCTTCTTGGATTCAGTAACATTTTATCTCCAATGGGATTTTGATAGCCCAAATGTGTAATCCCGAAGAAAGCCATCAAGCACCGTTGCCAGCAACAGTCTGGAGCTGTCCGGGATAGCGAGACAACGTGGGCAAACCGCAGGCTACCTTTACCGAAATAAATCACAACTTCTGTTTTATACGAAACCATGGTAACAAGGACCGCCCATGAGTTGAGCGTCTGGACAGCCGTGGTGTGGCCTGGGTCATCCTTGTCATTTGTTTTAGCAGGAATAAACGTTTATTATGGGTGCTGGCTGCAATCATGTAGAAACTATAATGGTAACAAGTTCATCAACGTTTTAGTTTCCAATTTGGGACCATGAGAAATGTCCAACATAAATCCATTTAGGCTTACCACTGGATGTCTACGCAATTACATCAAGATGAATTCAGATTGTAAATGTTTCACAAAGCTTTGGCTGATTATGTGAGTTATACTGCCACGGGTGTCTCAACCTGTAGGGAGAGTGGGAAAGGCAATGTTAAAGTAACATTGCACTTCCCAATATTCCCTAGTGGTGATGGATCTGCTACACTTAACCTAATAATAAATACAATTACAAATTTGAAATAGGCCTAAGAAATTATTTGCCTACAAATGCAATAATTGTGATATATTGATTGTTTCACTATATCTTATATTGTTTCACTGAACTACTAGAACAACGTGAACTTGAATGAGTGGGTGTATTATACACATAGTACTTCAGTCATGGTGTTTAGGAGATAACCAAAAGTGTATTTATCTGTCAATATATTTGGCAGAGAATGCAATAATAAGGCTTTAAGGAGAATCCAAGTGTGGTCATAAAAAGTACACACTAAGGAGGAAGGGGGGAAGGGGATGGTGGAGAGGGTTTGACAATATTTAATAAGAAGGATAACGATCATCCTTAGCAGGACTCCTTTTTCTTCCCTCTGTCTTTTCTGTCATTCACTTTCTTGTCAGGCCTGTCCTGGTCTTTGTCTTGATGAATTTAAAGAATCCTTTCAGATTCAGATTCAGATTACGTTTATTGCCATTATGCTTGACACATATAGGAATTTGTTTTGACATTTACAGAAGGTGCATTTATGCTTTTTTCACATATAGGCTACATGAACAAAACAAGTACAAATACAAATGCAAAAACAGGCAAAAACAGGACAACACAGGACAGACAGTGCATGGATAGTGCTGTATATAAAGTGCAGTGCAGAGTTATTCAAGGTCCAGTGCATGTTCAGTCCTGGGCAGACAGGCGGGGGGGGGGGAAGCCAGAGTCAATTAGCAGCCTGGCGGCTGAGGGGAAGAAACTGAGCCTGTGGCGGGCCTTTAATGGCAATTTAATTTGACTGAAACAACAACAGATATGATATAAAAATACAAAACCACACAATGACAACAACTTCAGGCTTCATAACATGACGATCAACTCTTTTTGACCTGTTTTCAATTAAATTATGTCAATAAGTCCAATTATTAATTGAAGTGCCTGTACTGTAGGCTTACCTTTTTCTGAGCTTTCTCCAGCTCTATGGCCATCATGCCGAGCTGATCTCTCATACGCTCTCTCTCCTTTTCACGCTCACATCCCTTCAGCTTCAGCAGCTGTAGCAGTTCCTTCATGTCTCTATAGAAGATCTCCTTTTTATCCTTGCTCAGACACATCTCCTCTGCCTTGTACATCCTCCCCTCCATCTCCCTCCTCTCCTTCCTCCACTTCTGTAAGAGGACCTGATGACAGACATTAACAGCCATTCCATCCATTTCGGAGTGAGCAGAGTGGAGTGTCTGGCAGAGAGCGCTGATCCCTCTCTCCTCTTTACCCTCGGCCATGGCTTTATTCTCTGTGTCTCCACACTCAAAGCCCTCTATCTCCCTTCTCCAGTCTTCCTGCTGAGCAGCGGAGAGGGTCTGGAGGTCTTTCTGGGTCTTGGACAGCTCGTCCAGCTGGGTCTGTAGAGACTGTATGGTTTGTTCTAGGAGAGCCTTCTCTTTTTTCTCCTCCATCTTCATCTGCTCTGCTTCTCTGGCCAATCTCTCAATTTCCTCCCTCTCTTCTCTCCAGTTCTTCTGATGTGAGGTACAGACGTTCTGGAGGTCTGTGTGGGCTTTGGCCATTTTCTCCAGATTGGTCTTAGACCTCTCCATGGCTTGAAGGAGATGGTAGATTTGTTTGTCTTTCTCTTTGAGCCTGAACATTTCCCTCACCTCCAGGTCTCTCATCCTGTTCTCCATTTCGCTCCTCTCCACCCATGTCTCCTCTCTCCTGGCCTCCTTCTCAAGGGACTCGACTTTGAGCTGAAGAGAGAGAATTAAGTTGTCTTTTTCCTTGAAGGTGGCCATTCAGATCTCTCATTCCCTTCTCTAAACTTTCCCTCTCCTTCTTCCACTTAGAAGTGGCCCTGGTGTTTCTCTGGTGGTAGTTTGGCTGGTAGTTGTCCAGGAGCTAGCAGAGGAAGCAGATTTTCTTGTCCTTCAAGAACTTCTTGTCCGATTTTCTTGTCCTTCAGACAGAGCATTCTCATACGGTACCAGAGTCTGTCACTTCTACATAGCTGCATATTTGTACCTACACAGTACATTTGAAAGTGTTAAATCAACACTTTAAGTGTTACATTTGAATGAATGAATGAATGAATGGTCTTTATTGTCATTGCTATAGTACAGGTACCAAACAACGAAATTTAGGAGGGGTGGCTCCCCTGGTGTTAGGAAAGAAAAGAAAAGAAAAAAAAACACAAGAAGGGAAGGAGCTGGTTTACATAAATAAAGGCTATGTACACTATCCACTATACTATACTGTACAGATAGACGACTAGGGTTGTCATATTGCACATAGTGTTATTGCACATTCATTTAAAGTGTAGCAGTTTGCAGGCTTGAAATGTACATATTTGTGCCTCAGCACTACACCTGATTTAACACCGACAGTGAGTACATATGGTCCCACCCTACGCCTACACAGTGTAAAAAGTACACTGATCAAAGTGTTACATTTCTAGTGTTGATTTAACACCAAATAGTGCTAAAAAGTAACACAAAGTCAAAGTCAAAAGTCAAAAGTCACTTTATTGTCCCATCACTGGGAAATTTGTATTGGGCTTACACCCCACAGCAGCCAACAAAGAGCAACAGACAATACAGAATGTTAACACACAAACAGAAGGCAGCCTTGATTAAAACAAGAGTGGAAATAAAACGATAAGCAAGATGTTCACATTCATCTGGTGCAGTTTAAAAGTTTAACAGAAACAGGAATAAAATAATTTTAAAATCTATTTAGTCTAGCGCAGGGGACTCTGAACCTCCTTCCAGAGGGCAGCAGTTCATACCCTGCATGTAGGACATGGGAGGGATTCATGAGAATTCTATTAGCCTGTCTGAGAGTAGCAGTCTGTATCAGTCGGACCAGTTTGGACCTTAGTTGTACAGATAGGTTACCAAACCAAGATGTAATGCCGTTTTAACACTGCACTACACTGGCCGGTGTTGATCACATTTAACACTAAGGGGTAACACTCACATTTAACACTAAGGGGTAATCAACACTTTAGAGTGTTATATTGACACTCACTAGTGCTGATCTGAGGTGACTCTTACTAGTGTAAAAATGGGTTTTAACTCTGTCCAGTGTTAATGTAATTACTCACTAGTGCTGATCTGGGGCGACTCTTATTAGTGTAAAAATTGGTTTTTAACTCTGTCCAGTGTTAATGTAATTACTCACTAGTGTTGATCTGGGGTGACTCTTATTAGTGTAAACATGTGTTTTAACTCGGTCCAGTGTTGTAAATTACAATGTAATTACTATCTCCCTTGTAAATGGAAATCAAAGCACTTGGAATTCACAATACATTCAAGAAAAATGTTTAAAACATTAAAATATGTTCTTAAAATGTTTATTTAAGAACAAACAATTCAAACATAACATTTGACCTATAGGCCTATACAAATAGCACCGACCAATTTAAAAGTAAATAAAATAATCATTTTGGTTTCTATGGACAGACAAAAAATAAATAAAAAGAAAGAATTTGTCCATAGCTTTTAGCCAGGGCTGAAACTCAGGATGTCCACCTTTTACTTAAACTGTTATCAACTGACAGTAGGGGACAATGTAGTCAAAAGAATCCCTTGCTCCATATGACATGAGCAGATCAAAAGGTTTGTGGTACATGATGTCACTCACATGAAATACCTTGCATGGTGGACTTTGCTTCAAAACAACTTTAAATGCATGCATATGATCATCAAAACATATGGTTTCAAGAGCTGACCCAACCAAAAAAACAGTCTCCTCTTTCACAACAATATCCTTAATTTTGTAAAATACTGGCATTTCACTGACAAATTCACCACATGACCAAATCAAGACGATATTCTGTACCATGGTACTTCACCCATTTAACTGACAAAACATATGTGTGCACTGAGACATTCAACTTGACAGCAATCGGGTCATTGACCCTTGACATCTTTCCTGGACCTATAGTTTATCTATCCTGGCTGAATGTTTCCCAATTATATGCCATGTAATGTTGGTGTTTGTTGGCTAAGGTCATAGTGACATTCTTAAAACTCTTCAGTTGCTTTTTAAAGAAAGTGTTTAGCTTATACACCATGAGTGAAGAATGGGCCCAATATTCCGTATACAACGAGGATAATGTATCATGAAGTGGTGTTTCGGTAAGAGATTTCTATCAGGAAACAAATACTTGAAAAGCCTATGATGTTCAGCTATTAAGTGTTTAAGATAGATAGTCATACCCTCTGTTAGAATAGGAGAAAACACTATATTTACTATCTGTAGTAGTAAGAGAAGCAGCTGCCAATATTTATCACCTTCCTGTACCAGATCCCCAAATATCAATGGCAAATTACGGAGAAGACACCAAGTCTGAGTAGCATTTAGGCCCAAATCATTGCTCCCATCATCCAATTTGACTGCAGGTGGACGATTCCTCCTCTCTGTGTACCCATAGTTAAATGAATGAATTCTACTGTACACCTCTTTTGCAGTTACAAAGTTGGCTTGTATATACTGTAACACAAGTTTTACCTCAAATTGCGCAACTCTTCTTCTAAAATGTCATGCATTATATCAACCGAAAAATGTTCAGTAGTATTGAAATACTGCAGAGTTCAGTAAGCAAGCAGCCTTCACACCGTACACGAGGTGTTGTTGGGTTTGACTGCACAGTTTGACAATGGTCTGAGTGCGTGTGTTTTGTCCATAAAGTCACTCTTGGGTCATCCTCAGAGAACACAGTTTGAAAATCCCCTTTCTCAGTGAGACAAAAACGGCAGCAATAACGAGCACTAAATGATTCCACAAAACCAAACAGGCAATGTATACCGAGATTATCTCCAGTTACTTGGACAATACTGCCATGTATATGACCACTGAAAAATGGAACTGCAATACCCTCAGTCTCAAGTACTTTCAAATCGCTTACTATTGGCTCAAGAATGGAATCAAAGCCATAGGTTTTAAGGTCCTGGCTGGGTATAAAAGAGTGCACATAAGTGTACATTTACCAACATTGAATTAAACTTTGGTGGGAAATTTCTCAAAGTAAAATATATACCCCCCAACTTGTGAATACCCTTCTTTGATCCCAATGGATTAGCTATCTCAAAGTCATCGTAAAAAAGCTGAATTTGTACTGACTTTCTCTTTAGAAAAGAGAGGATGTCTCTTCATATATAGTCCATCTTCCAAATCATAGTAAACTCCATCTTTAGAATCATGCTCTGAGTGAAACATGCCACTTGTGTTTGGGTTCTTAAAAATTGACTGCAATGTCTCGAGAATTGGAACATAAGTACATTTATCAGTTATGACTCTTTGATCATAAGTTCCAGTTGTTTTATTTCTTCTATTGTCAAATCTAACGCCAATGACTTTCTCAACTGGTTGAACTGTTCCCCATTTTTGTCTAAAATAAGCACTTCGTTTTGATACTGAATTCAACGATGTGAAAGGATTTTTAATATTCTGAAAAGACTGTTCGATTTTTCTTACAGTTTCTGGGTCGTTTGAAGATAATGTAGCTGCGTCTTTAACTTGACCCTGTATCTCTTCAACAACTTCTTCCATTGAAGATACAAAACTATTTACAGTGTTTTGACCTACACCTGCAGCCTGCAGTTGTGCAATAGCAGATGCACACATTTCATGTACATTCTTGTTACATATTGGTACAACATGGCTACAACTAGAATTGGAAGGCAAATCAACATTACTTGGCTGATTATCAATAGCTGGATTATCTGCATTAGCATCAAAGTTAGCGTTTAACAAAATTGGACAGTCTTGTTCAAATGCTTCCTAAAGCCTGAAAAGGTACCAAATACACGACAACAATCTGCTTGACCACATTTTAGTCTAAGAGTTCTACCAGGGCACATTCCATGTACCAACTTGAGATGCCTCACAAGCAAGTTGGTACTTCCATGAGTAGCATGGCAAACAAAACATATAACAGGCATCAGTGCAGTTTACCTCTAAGGCATTAGTGCAGGAGTTTGGCTCTAAGCTCAGCAACCCTTGGAGTTTCCTTCACCTTACCTATGTCTATGTTGTACACAGTTGTCTGGATAAAGGTGTACATGCTGCGCAGAGATGTATTGTAAGCAGTACAAAAAACGAAGTGAGTCTTGAACAGCTCATCGAAGGCACCAAGAGCACTTGTTGACTTGCACGGCAAGGCTCGCTTGTCCAGGATGATGAAGTACGCATGGATGATGCTCCTCCTGGTCCCCACTGCTAGAAGATATGCTTGTTGGCTCTGGTCAATCGCATCAAGGTGCTGCTGGATACTGGTTCTGTCATGCCAAAACCTGGCACTGCCAAATCCTGGCAGGGCCATCAACGGCCTAATCATTCGAACGCTCTTGCTAATCGTTTGCTAATCGTTCGAACGTTCGACGTGCGTTCCAGACTAGGGCCAATATCTGACCGCCTGTGACGTCATTCTACTGCGCTGTGTTTACTACCGCAGCAGATTAATGTGTGTATCTTAAACTGCGAAGACAAATGTAATCTTCTTGCACTTGAATAGCATTAAGGTTGATGCAGGCTCACTAGTCAGCTATATAATATATAACATTTTATATGAAAACACCTAACACGTAATTCGCTCCGCTCCGCTCCCGAGCGAGGGCTGCCCGGGGGGGGAACAGACTGTGTGGAGGGGGGATAGGTCGTGGTAGGGCCGGTCTCCTAGCGGCCCACTAGTAACCCGCGCAGAGCTGATGAACTTGAACTTGTATTTTATTAAATAAAGTGATATATCTTTTTGGTACACTGTGGTCGTGTGAGTGGTATTCTCAGGGTTCTGACATCCGGACCAGACCGGTAAAACAAAGGTGGTGGCAGCGGCTCTCAGCCTATCCAGGTTTAATACCTACCAGATAAACTTTATTACAATAAATTCCATAACTGCATACTACTACGGAGCACGCACACACACACACACACACACAGAGGAAATCGCGCAATCAGCAGGAAGAGAGCGCGGAGAGCACCTCGGGTTGGGAGAGCCCTATAAGACCCCGACTATCAAATAAAAGCAGAACGGAATAAACGTTATCAAATACAATGTTATAAAATCCAGGTGTGCAGCACTACAATCCCATATTACGGGGCTTCAGCTGGACAACGGGGCGCTTGCAGCGTGCCTTGGTGACTATTCGGAAAAGTAGAACTTTACGCACGCTGATCAAAGGTACTGTGGTAAACCTACTAGGTGCCATACAGCCACTCTCCGACTCCAGTTTGCGGCGCTCCTAACAACTGAGGAGCGTTCCACGTTCAGCACTGTGTCGACGGGTTTTAATAAGTATTAAAAAGTCTTGGGGCGCTTAGGTGGCGTAGCGGGTTAAGCGTCGACCATGTAACCGCAGGGTCCCCGGTTCGAATTCCGGCCGGGACATATCCTGCATGTAATCCCTCCTCTCTCTCTCACCCCTCCTTCCTGTCTAAATCTTCACTGTATCTGTCAAATAAAAAATGAAAAATATGAGTGGGACTGCCCCACTCAGAAAAAGAAAAAATAATAATAATAAAAAAAAAGTCTTATCACGATTTTATGAGGTCTTGAATTTTTGTAGGTATTTTTCTGAATTAGACTGTCCAAATAATTTCAGTCCTAAAAACTTTGAGTAAAATAATGTATTAGTTTTATAAAAAAACAAAGATGAACCGGAAATTCTATGATAGTGGTCTAGTCTATTGCAAACTAAAACTGTTAAGTTAAAGGTGTCACTGATGTAAACGGTTACAGCTCGAAGTGGCGGTGAGGTCTGGAAAAATATTGACAAGGTCTTTAAAAAGTCTTAGAAAGGTATTGAAATTAACCTCAAGATTCCTGTATATACCCTGATAATGCTTGTGTGTGTGTTTTGGGTCTGTGTCTGTAGAGCAGCTGAACTTGGCTCAGCTCTGCCACCTAGAGGAGGAGCTGGGTGAGGCGAGGAGACAGACCCAGCCTGAACCAGCAGACACTGAGACAGACCCAGCCTGAACCAGCAGACACTGAGACAGTGAGCCCCTGACTAGGCCTACAGCCTCTGGCTACACTCATACAGCTACGGCCTCATGTTCATGTTTGAGGTTTAAAAAACAAACCAAGCTCTATTTATTGCCTGTTTCAGTTTTCGAAGGTGTTATGTTGTTAGTGACGTTTGTGAGCTTGTTGTTTGAATGGTTCAGGTTGAGGCCAAACAAAAATCCTCCTGTTTCCTGTTTGAGAAAAGTGTTTTAGTGAGGATGCAGCTAGAGGCTGTTGGTAATCACTGTGTTATAGTTTGTCTCTTCGCCGTGTCTGTAGAAACAAAGAGGCGGTTGTTTCGTGTTTGCGATTGTTTCTGTTTGATATTGAGCAGTATAGCATTTACATCATTAGTTATTGTCTTATTCGAGGCTGATCAGTTTGTGTACACACACACAAACACACACACACACACACACACACAAAGTCAGCTTTGGCTTTATTAAGATTTAATAAAATAGATTTTGTTGCTAGAACATTACATAATAAAATACTGTTTCTTTTTTTTTTAGAGAATCATTAATTCCCTGTGCAAAATTTCCATTAATTCTGATTGTCTTTTTTACCACCTTTGTTTATAGAACAATTACACAACAAGGCACTTTACTGTATTAAGAGAACATCATCCAGGTGACATTCACCTTGTGAATGTAGTATCAACAACCAACTATTTATATCAATATTTACACATCCCTTATGGAGAATAATTCAAAACCCAATTTGCTCAAGTGTGTTCACCTGGGAGCATTCTGTTTTTGCTTTAGACAACGTGTTGCTGCTTGAGCGAGGCACCTACGTAGTATGGTCTAAACCAGACAGACATATACACAGATACCCAGGCTACAAACATTTTGTTCTTACTATACTTGTAAATGCTCTTCCCAGGTGTTTGGTGTACACATGTACAGACAGACAGACAGGTTGACAGCCTGCTGAGGGCGTGCTTAACCCTCTTATGTAAGTAATAATTATGGCCTCGTTCCAACACTGTGAAAACATATATCCTTCCTCCCCTCCTCTCCTCTAAATGTGATAGTCGATCTCACTTGGTCCAGGAAGGAAGGAAGCCAGCAAGGATGGACATTTTACATCCCCCTAATGGTTAAACATTTAAGAGATGTCTTCTACTTCAAGCCCTCTCAGAGTAGGGTTAGGACAAGACAAGGCATCCAATGACTCCTCAATGTGAGGTAAAGGAAAGGCATCCTTCCGTGTTCTGCTGTTCAGTTGGCGATAGTCTACACACATACGGAGGCTGCCATCTTTCTTTTTCACCAGGACAATTGGGGAGGCATATATATAGATATTACTTCCTGAAAGGAAACTGGCATCTTTGCTTCCTGTCCTTTACTATTGGATTAAGTGATTAATCAGATGTGCAGCACACATTGGGCACACCCAGCACACACCTGATTAATCACTTAATCCAATAGTACAAGACAGGAAGCAAAGACGCCCGTTTACTTTCAGGAAGTAGAGGAGCTTCGGCATATAGCCTATTCATGTTTAGGGTGGTGAAGACAATTTTGTCACTGCCGGAGAGAACTGCATCTTGCCATGTAAATTAAGTTCAATTAACCAATATCCAGCATCCCTAGTGGCACAGTGGTGAGGGCATTCTGCTATTAACTGGAGAGTTGCTGGTTTGAGGGCTGCGAATGCCACTGATCATTTGAACTGGTGACTGTAGGGGAGCCAGTTCACTTCTCTAGTCACTGCCGTTATCCCAAAATTGGACCCCATAGCCCACTAATAGTTACTAATGGCACTCACACTTTCTCTGGTGTAGCCGTGTGGGAACCTCATACCCATCCCCAACTCAAACTTCCTGATGGCACTGACACACTTTTTTGGTGTATTAAATATGGTGACTACTACTTACTAATTCTAAATAACTGATTCTATTTCATATTTTTGTGTGGTGGAGACTCTACTGTCATGACCCTAGATAACAGTGTCTTGCAAGAGGAAGAGGGGGCTCAGGAGCCTTTGCCAGCTATTCAGCTCTCCAAAAACAACAAGGATCTGCTCCCACACAAGACCAAGAAGTCAGGGTAGGTCACTCACACCGCATCCTACTAACACCCCACGACTAACACCCCAAGTCACATTACTTGACACTACAGAAACAAAACAAATTGGGGATGATGACTTTAAACAAGGTGCCTTTTGAAAAATGCATCAGCAAATATCTCCACCCCTGCCTTCATTCTATTGAACAAAACCCAAAGTGAGGCCCCGCGGTGGTGTAGCGGTCTAAGCACTGGCCATCTTTCCATCCCTCCATTTCTCTCTACCTCCCTCCCTCCATCTCTCCATCCCTCAATTTCTCCCTCTCTCCATCCCTCCATTTCTCCCTACCTCCCTACCTACCTCCCACCCTCACTCCCTCTTCCTCTCTCCATCCCTCCATTTCTCCCTCACTCCCTCTCTCCATTTCTCCCTACCTCCTTCCCTCTCTTCTTCTTCTCTGACCAGGTTTTTGAATCTCTGTCCCTCCCATGCTGTACAGTATGTTATATACAGTATGTTGTATCCTGCTGCTTTGCCTTTAGAAGGGGACGGCGGCTTGCCTTGCCTTGCAACAACGAGCACACAGCACCTCGCTTGTACTCACCCTCTCTCTGCCACTAGGTGGTGCTAGAGGTGCTTGCCCTGTGACGAGGTACAGTGTTGAAACGAGCAGTGTGTTGTACATAGAGCATGATGCAGTCAGTGTGTGACTACACCCTGTGACAGAGCTATATTAGTATATTAAAGTTATAATTGAGTTATAATGATAACATCCTGTCTGCTGTATTAACACAACCTTGCTTGCCCTTCCCCCCGCCCCCTCCCCTCCCCCCATCCTTATATGAGCCTAAATGTATACACTTTTAGTGATTTTAGTCAGACAGCCATCACCTCCCTACCAAGAATATGGTGACGCAATGGCGTTTGCTGTTGGTGCCACTTCAGAACACAGAGAAACTCTTGATAATAATTCTTGGTAGATGTAAAATGAAAAATCATTTTAAAACACAATTACACCCAGAGTGGTATAGCCTACATTCTAGAACACACCCAGGCACTCTGTCATGGAATATCGCTTTGGAACTGGAATGTCCACACGGGGAACGGCATATTGGGCGGCCGCTCCCGAGGGGGGTATAGGAGTAGTTCCGGACAAGGATCCGTCGCGCAACAGCGCCCCCGTCTGGTGCTGGAATAACGGTGCTGGGCTCGAGGAGCCAGTCAGCTAGTCTGCCTGGCGGCCTCCTCTGGGACTGCCGGCCGCGGGGTCGTGCGGCGGATCCCTCGCAATAGGCAGGGGATAATTGGATGCTAGGTTGGGTTCAATTGGCTACCAAATTGGGTGAAAAAAGGGATAAAATCTGAAAAACAAATAAAAAAAAAAAAAAAAAAGTGGTTGTTGCTACATTAGATCATCCGGAGAGAGGTTTCACCTAGAAATTTAAACCGTAACTCATGTGTTTTCAGATTCTAAAGGCCTGAAACATTTTAGGGCTGACCTGAACTTGATCCCAACCTCCCCCTAGATTATGTAATCTAGAAAAACTATCGGGGAGTTTCAGCCCCATAGTTTTTTTGGTGTGTTACAGACCATGTCATAGATCCATCACTCTCTGGTTGTAGAGAATTACAAGAATCACAATGAAAAATACTTCTGAACATGAAAAACCCATGTCTGTCCAGGAGATGGTACAGCTCAGGGAAGACATTCTCAAGGTCCCCTGCGAAAAGCTGAGCCAAGTGATAAAAATTGTCCAGTTCGAGGAACACTCAATGGAGTACTCCAAACCCGAGGAGTTTGATTTGGTGATTGAAGAGCTCAAGCCCTCCACACAGCGGAAGCTGCAGAGATACATCTCCTTCCTCCACAAAAAGAAGATCTCTGGTGAGTGAACCGGTCAGCATGAGTACTGTCCTCGGTTCCTGGTTTGTTTTTATTTTGCCCTTGATGTGTCTATGTATGTGTTTATATGTTTATTTTGTCCTTATTTAGTAACAAAAATGGATAATTGAGACAACCATTTATTGTTTTTTTTATCCCGTACAGTTGCAGAGCTACAGCAGCACCACCCGTCTCCTGCTGCCTCCACAGCTGCACCGGGCACTGCTCTGGAGTCCTCGCAGATCTGTGAGAACAGCTCCAACTCGCTGCCGCAAGATGGATCAGATGACCATTTGGACAATTGTGATGACAACTGTGATGACATGGATAACGAGAAGGTTCTTGGTGAACCATCATGGACGCCATCTACAGTCAAGCTGTCCACCAGCCTCCAAACTCCATGGACGCCAGCTACAGTCAAGCCGTCCACCAGCATCCAACCTGATGGATCAGACAGTTGTGATGACATGGATAATGATTTGGACTTGTCCGATGCTGACACTTTTAATGACAAAACATATGTTCCATCTCATGATGAAAGTTCAGATGACAGTGATTGGGAGGAGGACAGAGGACAGCCACCACGTCAAATTGTCAGTGCATAAAGCACCCCCATGTGCAAAAAGCACCCCCGTGTGCAAAAAGCACCCCCATGTGCAAAAAGCACCCCCATGTGCAAAAAGCACCCCTGTGTCCATTCCCGCTGTGAGCAAAAAAGCAGATGGCTCTCGATGTTACAACAAAAAGCAATTCTGTCTGTTTTGTAAGTCGGCTGTCGTAAAAATTGCAAGGCACTTGGAGTGTGCTCACAGCAAGGAGCCTGAGGTTGCAAAGGCGTTCAGTTTTCCAAAGGCTTCAAATCAAAGGCGGTTGCATTTAGAACAACTACGGAACAGAGGTAACTATGCACACAATGCAGAAGATTTGGAAACAGGCATAGGGACTCTAGTCGCATGTAAGCAGCCAAAAGAAGACACCAGAGGGCAGAATTATATGCACTGTGTCCACTGCAAAGGCTTGTTTACGAAAAGAGCACTGTGGAGACACAAATGCAACTTCAAGCCAAACAGTGACAAAAAAGGAAGAAACAGAGTTCAAGCCCTCTGTGGCTTTGCCGAACCCTCCCCCCATGGGGTGTCCGAGGATGTCTGGAAGCTTGTAACCAAAATGAACCAGGACAACATTGCAGACACAGTCAAAGGAGACTGGTGCATAATGGAGTTCGCAAAGTACCTCTACAACAAGCACGGATCTGAACCTGGAAAACATGAATACATGCGCCAGAAGTTAAGGGAGCTGGGTCGACTTGTTCTGTATGGTAGTGAGGTCACACCACTGAGGACCATAAAAGAATATGTCATGCCAGGAAACTTCTACCTCACAGTCGAGGCAGTGAAACACACTTCACAAACCAAGACAAGAAAAGGAAAATCTCTATCACTTCCACTGAAACTTGGCAATAGCCTGAACAGAATGTCTATGCTCCTGGAGAGTGATGCGCTCATCAAACAGGACAAAAAGGCAGCGGAAGAGGCATGCAGCTTTCGAAGGATCTACGACACAAAATGGAATGAGTGTGTGTCCAGAGAATGTTTGAAGACCCTGAGTGAGGCAAAGTGGAATGCTCCTCTTCTCCTGCCCTTAACGGAGGATGTCAAAAAGTTGCATGATTACCTGGAAATGAAGCAGCAGCAGTACACAAAGAGAGAAGAGAGAGAGAGAGAGAGGGAGAGAAGTCAGATGCAATAATTCAGCTTGTGCCTTTACACCTTTAGAGTTCATTCTGTTTCTCTTCTGGGAGACAGTTCTGTTGGTTAGTATATACTTATATATATACTTACACTTGTCAAAATGCCACCGAAAAAAGCTGAAGTGAAGCCAGATGAAGAGTACGTTTCACTAACGCAGGTATCAGAACTACTGCATCAACAAAAGGAGATGTTCTCCGCGCTGTTACGGCAGCAGCAGGAAAACTTCCAAGGCTTCGTGAAACTTCTCATGGACTCGACAAACACCAAAATGGAGGTAATAACCAGGGAGATACAGGACATTAAAACAAGCCTGCAGTTCACACAAAAAGACGTGGACGACAGAAAAGCTGACAACGCTAAACATACGGAACACTGCAATTCAATGCAGTCAGATATATTTAAAATGTGCGACAGTCTGCTGGCTGTCACTGACAAGACGGAATACCAGGAAGGACAATCCAGGAGAAACAATCTGGTCGTCGATGGGATTATGGAGTCACCGGGAGAGATGTGGGCAGAGACAGAGGAAAATGTGAAGAAGGTTGTGGCGGAAAAGTTACAGCTACAACGGGAGATCGAGGTGGAGATTAGGCAGGTGTGTGGGAACAGTTGATCGTCCACTTTCTCACGGTCAAAGTGTCAATCAAAGTCACGTCACGTCTTTTTTTAAAATGACAATTGTGTCAGTGGCAGTGGCAGTCGTGAGGAGCGTAGCTAGCTAGCCAGCAATCTGAATCAATCAGTGATTATATATCATATCTAGGTAAATATCTGACTACTCGTCACCCGTCTCACACGATCTCAAAGCTCCACGAAAGCTAGCCAGCAATCTGAATCAATCAGTAATTATATATCATATCTAGGTAAATATCTGACTTTGTTTAATCGTGGCTAGGGGAGACATTTCACGATGTCAAATCTTTCAAGAGCACTTGACTACTCGTCACCCGTCTCACCCGATCTCAAAGCTCCACGAAAGCCTGTCAGCAATCTGAATCAATCAGTGATTATATATCATATCTAGGTAAATATCTGACTACTCGTCACCCGTCTCACACGATCTCAAAGCTCCACGAAAGCTAGCCAGCAATCTGAATCAATCAGTGATTATATATCATATCTAGGTAAATATCTGACTTTGTTTAATCGTGGCTAGGGGAGACATTTCACGATGTCAAATCTTTCAAGAGCACTTGACTACTCGTCACCCGTCTCACACGATCTCAAAGCTCCACGAAAGCCTGTCAGCAATCTGAATCAATCAGTGATTATATATCATATCTAGGTAAATATCTGACTACTCGTCACCCGTCTCACACGATCTCAAAGCTCCACGAAAGCTAGCCAGCAATCTGAATCAATCAGTGATTATATATCATATCTAGGTAAATATCTGACTTTGTTTAATCGTGGCTAGGGGAGACATTTCACGATGTCAAATCTTTCAAGAGCACTTGACTACTCGTCACCCGTCTCACACGATCTCAAAGCTCCACGAAAGCCCAAGTGTGCCCGGTGTCGCAACCACGGGATGATCGTCCCGCAGAAGGGCCATGCGGGCAAGTGTCCCTTCCTGCAATGCGCCTGCTGGAAATGTGCCCTGATCTCAGCCAGAACAAAGATCACGGCGACTCATAGGAAACTAAAGAAAGCGCAAAAAGAGGAAGAATGTGCCAGTGTGACACACGGAGGAGTGTCGTCGAGGCCGAGGGTCGGGGGTGGCACGGTGGTGGACCACCTCAGGGCGCTGGAGCGGGAGGGCTCAGCCACCACATCTGGACTACTGTCCCCCCCTGCAGGAGACAGTCATATGAGATGTGTGTGCTGCTGGCTCAGCTGTGTGAGTAAGTGGGGCTTCAATGCGATCTTTTAATCACTACCGTAGAAAACGCTACACACCCCCGTGACCGTATGAACACGAGGAAGATAACCAGCCTCGAATGGACTCGATACGGTCCTCCTATCGAGATCGACAGGCCGATAAGCAAAGTTCGGGAAATAACTGACGCTTTCGTTTTCATGCAATGAGTTTAATACACCCAGACGAGGTGCAGCTATAATAACAATTGCAACGCCCGGTTATACTGCGTTTCTGTCTAAATGTATAGTTTCTAGAGACATGGTGTCATAATGATGGTATTAAGAGGTGGAATAATTCAGGTAGGACATCACTGAAGGCCTAGGTGTGAAATGCACCGCCCGCCACTGCAATTAAGTAAACTCGCACCGCCAACAAAATGTCAAGGAGAGGACGTAAACAAAATGGAAGGATGACAGACACAGATTTGCTCCTTGAGAACATTAACAAAGTCACTTCTGACTCCGGGGACAGTGATGATGCTAACAGCAAAATGGCTAGCTCTACCGTGACTAACAAACCGAGTGCCACTACACCTGATGCCCAGGCGGAGCCCTCTCTGGCTAGCATCCTTGCAGCTATCCAGAAAGTAGAAGGGGACATCAACATGAGGTTCAATGCACTGGACACTAAACTACATGCAGTCCAAACTTCACTAACTGACCATACTATTACGTAATACGTATATACGTATTGATGACCTGGAGGAGAGTGGCAACGACTACGAGACACGCATTGCGGCCCTAGAAACACTTTGCAACGAGCTGGTTAAAACCAACAACACCATGAAGACCAAACTGATTGACCTCGAAGGCCGTTCTAGGCGCTGTAACATAAACATCACTGGCCTACCGGAGAAAGTGGAGGACGGCAGACCAACAGAGTTCATTGACTCAGGATTCTTACCTAAACTCCTAGGACTGCACAACTTCCCAGGTGGACTGAAAGTGGAACGAGCGCACCGCCTAGGTAAGCCATCATCCACTAGACCAAAGCATCATGATCAAAGCCAAAATCCACCACTCCCAGGAGAAGGAGAAGATCCTGAAGCTCGCCCGTCAACAAGCCCCGCTGTCCTCCAACGGAGCACGGATCAGCCTGTACCCAGACTTCTCTAAGCCTGAAGTGAACGAGCAACGCAGAGCCTTCGACGGAGCAAGAGAGAAGCTGAGAAAGGCTGGGATGATAAAACACGGCTGATCCCTCTCCCTGCGAGATTGATCCTCACCCACATCTAACCCTAACCCTCACCCACGCAAACGAACAGAAGAGATTCCAGACACCCGAGGAGGCCGAGTAACAATACATTTTCAGTTACTGGCCACACAAGTCAGGTCCTGAGCTCTTCATCTTAGTATTTCTGAAGAGGTATGCATTTGAGATTGATGTGAAGAGAGTGGCTAGAGAAGCTATGGTCTCATTCATCTGTTTAGTCAAATCACAAGTATCAAATCGTAGGTAAAAAAACATTTAATTAATTAGCCAGATGTTTATCTGAATTAAAACCATTGAGAGTGCCCCCCCCCCCTGTTGCCCTTGACCTCTGACTCCCATCCCCCCAGAAGAAGCAGAAGGAGGTAGAAGCGAATTGGGGGAGATGGATGACGACCTGCTGGATGTGGAGCTGGGCCTGGGCCTGGGCTGTGTTCTGGACCTGTCCCAGTCCAGCAGCAGCAGTGAGGAGGAGCAGCTGATCTCCCTGCAGGAGATGCTGGACCGCAGCATCAAGCCTCCAGATAAGGACGCCTCCTCCACCGAGCCCACTGTACCTGTGCTGTCCAGCGGCTACTCCCAGCCTGTAAGCACTGATATGTGGTTTTCCACCATCTTTGCCTTGAGTGTGTGTTAGTTTAGATCTTCATTTGTCATTTCCTGTTATCCCCTGCAGCCTGGAGTCGCATCCAACACCAAGCCCCTCAACTACAAGAACACCCTACCTAGAACAGATGTTGATGGAAAAAAAAGAGCTATCAGAGGTATAGATTTAATCTACATTACCTACGGTACTCAGAATTTCTCTGTAGAAACAGTGAGTGTCTATCAATTTTGCTCTGTCCTTTTCCATGTTTCACAGCTTTTCCATTGGGGTAAC
Organism: Nansenia antarctica; assembly: GCF_963989245.1. NCBI lineage: Eukaryota > Metazoa > Chordata > Actinopteri > Argentiniformes > Microstomatidae > Nansenia > Nansenia antarctica. Next base: position 19,291,254 of record NC_137676.1, on the reverse strand, counting down.
ATTGTGTCTCTCCCTCCATGTGTGTCCCAGGTCAAAGGAGCTGGAGATGAAGCTAAGTAAGGATCTGCTGAGACTGGTGGAAGAGGAGGAAAATGAGAATGATGTAGAGGAGTCCATCTCACATGAACAGAAGTAACCACACACTCTCTCTCTCTCTCTCTCTCTCTCTCTCTCTCTCTCTCTCTCTCTCTCTCTCTCTCTCTCTCTCTCTCTCTCTCTCTCTCTCTCTCTCTCTCTCTCTCTCTCTCTCTCTCTCTCTCTCTCTCTCTCTCTCTCTCTCTCTCTCTCTCTCTCTCTCTCTCTCTCTCTCTCTCTCTCTCTCTCTCTCTCTCTCTCTCTCTCTCTCTCTCTCTCTCTCTCTCTCTCTCTCTCTCTCTGACCATGAGTATATGGTGTTTGAATCTCATGTGTGTTATGTCCCACAGAGAGCTCCTGCAGCGTTACTCTGTGGTGTCCAACGCCATCCCAGAGAAACACCCAGGAGAGGCGGTGTTTCCTTAGCACTGGATGAGAGCACGGACGTGCAGGACACAGCGCAGCTGCTCATTTTTATTCGTGGAGTTTGCGCAAACTTTGAGATGTGCGAGGAGCTGGCAGCCCTCCAAAGTCTCAAAGGGACTACGACGGGGGAGGATATTTTCGGCAAAGTATGCCAAACCATGGAAGAGTTGGACCTGGACTGGTCAAAGCTTGCCAGCATCACGACTGACGGGGCTTGCATTTGAGATTGATGTGAAGAGAGTGGCTAGAGAAGCTATGGTCTCATTCATCTGTTTAGTCAAATCACAAGTATCAAATCGTAGGTAAAAAAACATTTAATTAATTAGCCAGATGTTTATCTGAATTAAAACCATTGAGAGTGCCCCCCCCCCTGTTGCCCTTGACCTCTGACTCCCATCCCCCCAGAAGAAGCAGAAGGAGGTAGAAGCGAATTGGGGGAGATGGATGACGACCTGCTGGATGTGGAGCTGGGCCTGGGCCTGGGCTGTGTTCTGGACCTGTCCCAGTCCAGCAGCAGCAGTGAGGAGGAGCAGCTGATCTCCCTGCAGGAGATGCTGGACCGCAGCATCAAGCCTCCAGATAAGGACGCCTCCTCCACCGAGCCCACTGTACCTGTGCTGTCCAGCGGCTACTCCCAGCCTGTAAGCACTGATATGTGGTTTTCCACCATCTTTGCCTTGAGTGTGTGTTAGTTTAGATCTTCATTTGTCATTTCCTGTTATCCCCTGCAGCCTGGAGTCGCATCCAACACCAAGCCCCTCAACTACAAGAACACCCTAGAACAGATGTTGATGGAAAAAAAGAGCTATCAGAGGTATAGATTTAATCTACATTACCTACGGTACTCAGAATTTCTCTGTAGAAACAGTGAGTGTCTATCAATTTTGCTCTGTCCTTTTCCATGTTTCACAGCTTTTCCATTATCCAGTATCTCGGAATGTGCACACATGTCCGTTTTGCAAGGAGATTGCAGATGCTACGAGCTCACCACCAGACCTGCCTTGACAGAATGAATAATGAGGTAAGACTCCTACACAAATAATAGTGAAATGTGGATCGGTAAACATATTGGTTTGTTACAACTTCAAAGAGAAGTGAATGCATTGTCTGGCAATCTTAAGCTAGCTTCACTGGACTCTAGCTACTGTAGCTAATGTTCGCTAACATAGCTAGCACTACCACAATTGACAGCTAAGGAGATAACTTTAGCAAACTCGTCTGCAAGTTAGACGCAAAGTAATCTGGCACTTTAGAGGCTGTTAAAACGAAATATGTAATTTTAATGAATGAATAAGGGACAGTGTTCACGTAACGGCAGTGGCGTTTTAAAAATGGTTTCCGATGAGGAGAGACGTCGAGACCGGGAGGTGCTCGCCATTCCGACATAGACATCTAACGGTCGGAATGGCGGTACTTGTGTCGGACTGGCGGCACGGCACCTAACCACGGAGTTGTGTACATGGTGCTGCATGTGTTCATGTGACCTCTCAGACCCTACTGTCCAGATTCTCATCAAACTTAATAGGACCATGATGTACCTCGCTATGGTTTTGACCATGTTTAATAGTACGGGTGTGTCCATGAATTTTACACATGTATCCATGTACAAAGAAATAAATCCATAACCGTTGAGGAAAATCCCCAACTGAAAAACAATTGAATTTCGTACCTTTTAACATTACATCAGCTACAAGCAGAACCATAAGTAATGTAATTATTTCCATGAATTATTTTAAACATAAAATCTTATCTGTGCAGGGTTTTAACCAAGAAGAAGATAAATGTCAACCTGTTCCTGACTCAGAAGGTTCAGAGGAAGAGAATACACACATGAGAGAAACCATACCAGTGCTCCCAGTGTGGGAAGAGTTTCAAACGTACAGGAGCCCTGAAGACACATCAGAGAATACACACAGGAGAGAAACCATACCAGTGCTCCCAGTGTGGGAAGAGTTTCAATCGGTCAGAAAACCACAGAATTTAGGGTGCTCTTAAACTTTCTATGTTACTTCTCATATATCCCATAAACACTAGAATAAGAAGCCCACATCAAGTGTTCAAAGTTCAAACTAGTGGGTGTGGGGCTGCTTTATATCGGCAGGAGCATCACTAGGATACAGGGTTTTTTCCCTGTCAGGTCACTCTAGGATCTAACCGTTACCAACATACACCTGGTAGTAGACTCCACACCAGTATGCCATCTCCATTCTCCCAAGCACTATTCCTGCTTTTAGTGAAAGAATCAGGACGTTTTTAGATCAATTAAAAAATCTAAAACTTGTCCAGATTCAGGAATGTTCCTGTGCCATATTGGATTTACAAAGTACAAAGTTCAGGTTAATAGTTGAAATGGGTTTGTATATATGTTTGCACTTGAACTTCAATCTTGTTATTACTCCAAAGATAACTTGAACGTAGGGTATTTTACCGGTCTTGTAAACAATTTGTGTTGCTGAAAGACTATGTGTGTACGCTTGATATCACAACAACAAAGTGCTAGGCTACACCTCATAATGGTGTGAAGTATACTATTTCCAATCAGTTGTTTATCAAATGCAGTTGATTGTAAATCTATAAACAATCTGTGACGTGACCGTGTGCATTCTGCTCAGTTCTTGCGGCACTATCTTCAGACATAAACGCATAACTCTTTGCCTTCTTTGTTGGAATTTCAACCAAAAAGCAGGTTGATGTTGTTGGGGATAACTAATTGGGCCGGTTTCACAGACAAGGCTTAAGCCTAAAGGCTTAAGATGGGGGGTCCCATCTGAGGTTTTACCCCGACTTAAGCTCCGCACTGGCGAGGAAACGCACCGCTTACAACGGCGTCAAACAGGCACTCTACCAGAAGGGAGTCCGGTTCCGTCTGATGCACCCCACACGTCTGGTGGTAACCTTCGAGTCACAAACTTTCACATTCGACTCACCTGAAGAAGCCCAGGAGTTTTACAAACGCCGGGTAGATAAGGAGTGATGTCTGGAGGCATTCGTATTGAGTAAAAGGACCCATGCATGCGTGTTTTGTTTGGCGAACGGGACTTAACACAGTCTCGCTATTACTGTCTGAAATGGGTCCCCGCTGCCAGGTACATTATTATTATTTTCCCTGCCTTTTTTCCTGCAATGTGCACGCTGGAAATCGTTTGGTTTGAACGGGTTTGTTGTTGTTTCGAGTCATTCTGGCTGTACACATCAGCAGTGTAGTGGTATATTGTTATTTTCCCTGCCTTTTTTTCTGCGGTGTACGCGTTGGGATTCGTTTGGTTTAAAGTTGTTTACGTGTTAATGTTCGCCTTTGGACTGACACTAACGAAACAACTATTACCCCAACATGTAAATTTACATTTGTTATTGTGCTGGGTCATTTATCTTATTTTATGTAGTGGTATTATGGATGTATAGTATATGGAAGGCTACATTGTATTGTAGTAATTATATTATTGCTATGTTTAATACTGCCTATATATACAGATCTGTTTCTATTATTTTATTCGTTTTCCCTCTTTCGACATATTTACTATATGTTTTTGTAGTGATGTTACTACCTATACAAATTGATCGGGAGTTCCTCGAGTGAAAATAGGGTTAATGGGAATAGGCCTACACTCGCGGAAGACCAATGAAGATTTGGTGAGCCTGCAGTTTGCCTCAATTGGGGAGGCAAACATAGGCAACGTTTATGTTGTTTTTTTCTATGTTGTATTGTTATCTAGGGTAATCTGGGATTTTGTTTGGGTTAATAGGGTATTGGGTGTGTGCATCCCTGGTCATTTTTGCAGTTTTAATTGTTTGTTTTCAACATTTTACTATACATTTATAAGTGGAGGTACCTTTTTACTTGCTATACGTGTTTTTTCCAGTAAGTGCTGGGCTGTGATATGGCAGAACATATATTTCTTTATATGTATTACCAACAAATTTCATAGATTATGAACAGGACACAGAATAGTAGTCAGACTGCAGGGGGGGCGAATACAAGATTTATTTCATGGAATGTTAAAGGTTTGAATGGACCTGTTAAACGGACCAGAATATTTGCACATCTTAAACTTTTAAAGTGGGAAATTGCTTTCTTACAAGAAACACATTTGATGGTTAGAGATCATAGTAGACTTAAAAAATCAGGGGTTGGCCAAATCTTTCATTCAGACTTTAATTCTAGATCACGTGGCACAGCGATCCTAATCCACAAGAAAACACTATTCAACGCCACTGATATTATATCTGACCCACACGGCCGTTTTATCATTGTCTCAGGGTCCCTCTACCATAAACCTGTAGTTTTGGTCAATGTGTATGCACCCAATTGGGACGACGAGAAATTCATGGAAAAGGTCATTTCATCTATACCTGACCTAAACTCACGCTGCCTTATTTTTGGTGGCGATCTAAACTGCATGATTAATCCTTCCTTAGACCGTTCCAACCCAAAATCAAAGAAACCCTCCAAGATGGCTAAAATGTTGTCAGCGTTCATGGACCAAATTGGATGTGTCGATCCATGGCGCTTCCAATTCCCTCACGATAAAAAAATCTCGTTTTTTTCACACGTCCACCATTCGTATAGCAGAATTGATTACTTCTTTATAGACAGAACACTACTTCCCTTTGTCAAAAACGTAGAATATTCAACCATAATTGAATCTGACCATGCCCCAGTACTATTGGATCTGTCCTTCCCACTTAACTTCTCTGGCCGCGCTCCATGGAGACTTGATACCACACTACTAACAGATAAAGAATTCTGCCAAATGATTTCAACTGCCATAGACAATTTCTTGGAAACCAATAGGGACGACACTGTTTCTCCCTCCCTGCTCTGGCAGACCCTTAAAGTAGTAATAAGGGGGGACATTATTGCATACACATCTAGCCTGAACAAAGCTAGGAGGCAAGAACAGGAGCAACTTCTCAACTCAATGATTGACATAGATCATCAATACTCTGACTCTCCCACCCCGGAGCTTTACAAAAATAAGCTGAATCTCAAAGCCAAATACGAGTTATTAACATCCGATAAGACAGAACGTATGTTGCTGAAATCACGAGGCTTTGTTTATGAGCATGGGGAAAAGGCTGGTAGAATGTTAGCGCATCAATTAAAATGTAAATCCTCTGACCAACAGATTCCACAAATTAAAAGAGAAAATGGGGAGCTTACAACTGACCCCCTCGAAATCAATGAGACTTTTAGGGCATTTTATTCCAAATTGTACACTTCTGAGGCACCCAATGATGATACCAATATGCAACATTTCTTCACAAATTTAAATGCCCCTGTTATCAACCCTGTTCATAAAGCAGAACTTGAACTACCCTTCCAAGACACCGACATTTATAATGCAATCACAGCTATGCAAAGTAGTAAGGCCCCGGGCCCTGATGGATACCCCATCGAATTCTACAAAAAATTCTCAACCAAATTAACTCCGCTCATCTTAGAAATGTTCAATGACTCAATGGATAATGAGGCCCTGCCACAGACGCTAACAGAGGCATTCATAACCCTTTTACCGAAACCAGGGAAAGACAGAACGGAGTGTGGTTCACATCGCCCCATCTCGCTGCTCAACAGCGATGTCAAGATATTAGCTAAAGCACTCGCCCGGCGTCTAGAGTCCGTCACAGACGAGGTGATCTCCCCTGATCAAACTGGCTTCATGCTGGGCCGCCACTCATTCTCTAACATCCGAAACCTTCTAAATGTCGTACATTCTCCTACGTCCGAGGAGGTACCTGAGGTGGTTCTCCCTGGATGCGGAGAAGGCTTTTGACAGAGTGGAGTGGGCGTACTTATTTGAATGTCTGAAAGCTTTTGGCTTTGGACCCACTTTTATTGCATGGATCAGACTACTATACTCATCTCCTAAGGCATCGGTAGTTACGAACGGGAAACGCTCCACATTTTTCTCATTGTCGAGAGGGACACGCCAGGGGTGCCCGCTGAGCCCACTCCTATTCTCATTCGCCATCGAACCTCTGTCTATCATGTTAAAATCTTCTCCAATAATAAATGGAATTTCTAGATGGGGGAAGGAACACAAGGTGGCGCTATATGCCGACGACTTACTGTTGTATGTATCTGACCCGGTGCAATGCATTTCCCATATAGTTCAGATGCTGCATAGATTTGGTAGCTTTTCGGGATACAAGATCAACCTCACTAAGAGCGAATGTTTTCCAGTGAACAACCTAGCTCTCGCAATCCCACAATGTGACTTGCCCTTCCATTTGTCTAAATCTGGCTTCAAATATTTGGGAATTAATATTACACGGTCCTTCTCTAAACTACATGAAAAAAACTTCACGCCCCTTGTTAATAAATTAAAAGATGATTTACAGAAATGGAGGTCCATTAATTTATCACTTGCAGGGAAGATCAACTGTATTAAGATGAACGTTCTACCCCGATTCCTCTACCTTTTCCAATGTCTCCCTATATTCCTCCCAAAGTCCTTCTTCTCGTCCATAGATAAGTCCATCATCTTTCATTTGGGGGGGTAAAGTCCCTAGAATACAGAAAAGACTTCTACAGCGACATCGGTCCCAGGGCGGACTGGGCCTACCAAATTTGCTTTATTATCACTGGGCTGCCAATATTCAGAAAATCATATACTGGGTCCATTCACCACAGCCGTCTTGGTGCGAAATAGAAAATGAGTCATGTCTTTCAACATCCCTCTCCGCCTTGATTACCTCCAAACTCCCTCTATCTGCCCCACACTACACCTCTAACCCTGTTGTTGTTAATACATTACGAATATGGTCACAATTTCGACGCCACTTTGGTTTAAAAGATTTCTCCAACCTAGCCCCTATCTGCAATAACCACCTTTTTGTCCCCGCCAGAATAGACAATGCTTTCGCCTTATGGAAAAGACTCGGTCTCTCCAAATTTAAAGATCTCTATACTGAGGGCGTCTTCTCGACCTTTAATCACCTCTCTCAAAAATTCAACCTTCCCCGCTCAAGTTATTTTCGATACCTCCAGGTCCGACATTTCATTAAAAGTTTGGATCCAAACTTCCCAAATGCACCACAACCTTCTGCTATAGATGATATCCTCCAAATTCCTCCCAATCTAAAAGGCCTAATTTCAAGTATTTACTCTAGCATATCATCCCTCGGAGACACTTCCCTCCACAAAATTAAAGAGAAATGGCAGGAGGAGCTAGGGGACGTAATACCCGATGACTCCTGGACTGAGGCTCTGACGAGAGTTAACGGGAGCACATCATGTGCTAGACTAGGCGTAATCCAATTTAAGGTCCTGCACCGAATTCACCTTTCCAAATCTAGGCTAGCCAGAATCTATCCTGACGTGGATGAGAATTGTAGCAGATGTCATAACGCTCCGGCAATGCTAACACACATGTTTTGGTCATGTCCCTTATTATTTGATTATTGGTCAGCAGTTTTCAGGACCCTCTCACAGGCACTAGATCTGAACCTGCAACCTAACGCCTACTCAGCTATCTTTGGCATAGCGCCAACTGACCAACAGATTATTAACAAGCATAAAGACATTGTGGCATTTGCCACTCTACTTGCTCGACGGAGGATTTTGCTTTGTTGGAAATCCCCCAAACCACCGAATTCCTCCTTATGGTTGACTGACCTTATGCTTCACTTGAAACTTGAAAAGATTAAATATACACTTAGGGGGTCCAAAGACCGCTTTTATTTCACCTGGAACCCAATAATATCCTATTTCAACAAACTAAAAACCCTCCCTGACAATGCAAGTGCGCTGGATGCTGAGTGATGACATATGTTGTGAATCTATTTATCAGGATAAACCCCTAGAGATACATCATCTCGTTCTAGAGAGGGACATATTACAATCATAACAGACATGGTATCACAGACCAACACGACCATCTCATCTATCCTCACTTACAAATGAATTGCACTTTATTTCTCTTTATCTCTTTGATTACTTACCTGTACTGTCTTCATTACCTATCACCACTGTTATTATTATTATTATTATTATTTATTGTTGTTTATTTATGTCCTTCGTCCTGGGATGCACCACTTGGGATTTTGTGGGGTGGGGGGGGGGGGGGGGGGAAGGGTTGGGACATGTTTGTGTTTTGTGTAAAAACAAACCAAAACTGAAAAGTATTATTTTTGTATATCTGTAACATCTCAATAAAAAGAAAGTAAAAAAAAAAAAAAAAACTTCCCCCATGTGGTTGACGCAGTGAAAGGTGTGACTGGTTTCCAAGTAGAAACACACCTTTATGAAACGCCCTCTTTGGCTCTCAAGTTAGGCCACAGCCTAAAAAAAATTGCAGATATCATGGAGTGTGATGCAATGATGTCAGGGAAGAAGGACATCATTCAGAATGTCAAGAGTTTTCGACACATCTTTAACACCAGGTGGAATGAATGTGTGTCAGCTAGTGCCCTCAGACAACTCAGTGAGGCGAAGTGGAACAGACCTCAGCTCCTCCCTTTCGCTGAAGATGTCAAGAAGATGCACATGTATCTTGATGAGCAAAGGAGAGAAACCCAAAGCAAACTTCAAGAGAAGCCCAACAGCAAGAATTGGTCAAATCTGTACCCCTGAGGCTGGTTTGTCTGACAATGCCCCACCAGGATATGAAAAGTCAGTTCTGCAATAAAAGTTATTAAAACTAGATATTTCAAGTGATTTTTATGATTGTAAAATCAAAAGCAATTTTTAGCAGTTTAAACCATGTCTCTAGAACATTTAGAAAGTACCGTCCCCATCATTCACCTCCTAGTCATGAGTCCCCATCATGTGATAAAAACAAGTATGTGTGTGTGTTGGGGTAGGACAGCATTCATCAATCAGATTAGCACCTCTTAGCACCTATTAACACCAGTTTTTTTCAGGATCAGCAAAAACCTTCTGCAATCCATTGCCCAGTCCTACAAGGAGAATGGTGCAGTACCACGCCAGAGGAAGAAACGTGAGCGAACAAACAAAAACTTCCTCAACACTGAAGACATCAAAAGAGTGGTGGCGTTCATCATGAATTTTGCAGAAGACCACGCCATTGTCCTCCCTGGCAGGCACCCTGGTCACAGAGACTTGAGTGCAAAGCTGCTGCCAACTAATGTCACCAAAGCCTCTGTTTGGCGTCTCTACAAAGTTGCTGTGGAAAAGCTTGGTATGTGTAAAAGTTGTGTATAACACTCATGTTCTGAAGTGTAATAGAAAAATGAAATGCTTTTGTAATGAACGGTAATGTATTTAATCTCCTACTCATAAAAATGATGTATTTGCAGGCGAGCGTGTTGTTGGAAAGGGCAGCTTCCGAACACTGTGGAAGTCATTGCTCAGAAGTCATTGCACAGATCTGTGCTGGCAGTGCCAGAAAAACAACTATCAGCTGCGGCGAACTGCCAATCTGCCTGACGAGGTGAAATCAGCCAAGATGAAAAAGCAGCAACAGCATCTTGACCTTGTTGCGAAGGAGCGTTCTCTATACCAGCGCATGAATGCTGCCTGTGCCAGGACCTGTCAAGATTTGGATCTGTCTCTAGGCACCTCCAGGCCTGCAAGCAAGCAGATCACAATGCACTACAGTTTTGATTTTGCACAACAGGTGAGAATAAGTTCATCCTATGACACTTCTGATTTGGTGTACCAAAACACACTACTACTGCCTAAGTAGGCAGATGTTGATTTTTTATGTATCTAATCTCTCCTTCTCTCTTAGGTGCACTTTCCTACTGACCCTCATCAGCCTGGGCCCATGTATTTTTTGACTCCACGCAAGTGTGGCCTTTTTGGTGTCTCGTGTGAAGGCATGCCTAAGCAAGTGAATTACCTAATTGATGAAGGGATGTCATCGAGTAAAGGCAGCAATGCCGTCATCAATTACATAAATCACTTCTTCAATAACTATGGAGTCGGAGAAACAAACATCGACCTTCATTGTGATAACTGCAGTGGGCAAAATAAGAACAATTATGTGCTATGGTACTGTGCCTGGCGTACTATTCACAAGCTTCACCTGAAGCTGGGCCTCCACTTCCTGATTGCAGGCCACACAAAGTTTGGCCCTGACTGGTGCTTTGGACTGATCAAGCAGTGCTTCCGAAAGACAAGAGTGGACACTAGGGGTGTAACGATACATCGATTCACATCGATGCATCGATTCATTGACTAACGATCTGATTACATCGACGCAATGTAAAAACATCGATCTATATCGTCATCTTAAAGATACACCTTTATTTTGAAATGGCACATTCTGCGTGACTGTCACCATTTCCGTGCAGCGCGCGACTAGCAGCGGCAAACTACAAAGTCAAAGAGCGCTGCACACTGTGCAGGTCAAGTCATGGCGAGTAACAGGGATAACGACGACGAAATTTGCTCTCCTCTCTGTAATAAGTCGGCGGTCTGGAAATATTTCGGATTCCGCAGCAAAGACGGCTCTACAGACAAAACATTCACCATATGCAAACAATGCCAGTGGGAGTTGAAATACTCGGGAAACACTACAAACTTGGCCGCGCACCTAAAGAAAAAACACAATATTGACCCGCATGCTAGTGCTAACGCTAGCTCCAGCGTTACCGTGCCAGAAGCCTGCACACCAGCTTTGAGCACTTTCTTTCAGCAAAAACTGAACAACAACTCCAAAAGAGCGACGAGTATCACAAGTGCCATTTCATATTTTATTTGCAAAGATATGAGACCTTACTGTGTTGTCGAGAATGATGGCTTTCGTGAACTACTGCACACTCTGGAGCCGAAATACAAAATACCATCAAGACAGCACTTCAGTGAAACGTGCATACCGAGACTGTACACTCAAGTAAAAGACGAAGTTAAACGTGAGTTATTGCATGCAGACAGAGTCGCTATCACCACATATGGGTGGACGTCATGTACAACACAAGCCTACGTAACTGTAACCTGCCATCATATTGACAACGACTGGCAAATGAAGAATTATGTTCTGCAGACACGGATTTTGGACGACGCACACACAGGAGTAAATCTTGGCACAGTTTTGAAGGAGGCATGCGTGGAGTGGAATATAAGCGACAAAAACCCCGCGCTTGTAACGGATAATGCCAGCAACATGTCCGTCGCCGGAGTAGAGGCAAGTCTTTCACCACACATAAAATGCTTCGGGCACACTATTAACTTCAGGGCGTCCACACAGAAAGCCCTGAAATGCGCTGCTGCTGCGCGTCTTTTGGGCAGAGTGAGACGGGTCGTGTCATTTTTCCACCGCAGCACAGTGGCGACCTCGCTGTTGAAAGAGAAGCAGAAGTTGCTCGGACTTCCAGAACACAAGCTAAAACAAGACGTAATCACACGCTGGAACAGTTCGTTTGAAATGTTGGAACGGTTTCTGGAGCAACAAGCTGCAGTGTGTGCTTCACTCCTGGACAGAAAACTGAGGAAAGGTGCAAATGACGTGCATACACTCAGCGAAGGAGACATCACTGCAGCTGAAGACTTGGTTAAGCTACTCGGACCAGTGAAAAGTGCAACCACCATCATGTGTGAGGAAAAGCAGCCCACATTATCAATGATTGCACCACTCAAAGCTAAGTTGCTGGAGCATTTCAATATCTCTATGGAGGAAGACTCCACTTTATTGAAAGAGATGAAGCAGACGATGGCCCAGGAGCTTCAGCAGCGATATGTGGACGTGCATGAAGTCCTGCTGAGAGCATCTGCCTTAGACGCAAGGTTCAAGAAGCTGCCATTCCTACGTGAGGAGGAGAGAGATGCAACTTTCCAGTGTCTCATACAAGAGGCTGCAGAGCTGTGGGACAAGAAAGTAAGATTATTTTATTTTTTTGTTGGTAGAAAAACTATTAATCATGAATATATTAATTACTTTTTTCAATTGTTGACATGATTTACATTTGCTTTTGTGTGTGTGTGTAATCTGCAGAATGGCACAGTGGCACAGGTTGAGAATACACCTCCTCACTCATCTGATGACCCAACACCACCTCACTGTGATGACCCAACCTCTGATCAACCTGACTTGGTGCCTGCTTTCCAGGTTCAAGCTCCTGAACAAGGTGTGTTTCCTTTGTGTGGACAGTGTTTGATTCAGTGTCATAGACAAGTGAATGAGTTAATTAACAATAAGCTTATCTCTCTCACACACACACACACACACTCTCTCAATCAGTCAGTCACTCAATCACTCGCCCACACACTCACTCACTGTGTTTGATTCAATGTCATAGACAAGTGAATGAGTTAATTAACATTAAGCGTATGTGTTTGGAGTGTACAAACAAGACATTTTGCCCGCCTAAATATTAAAATCTTGTGTTCTGTGTCATTTTAGATTATGTCCCAACCTCCAAGAGGTCAAAGGCACTTGAGGATCTCTTTGGTGACACCTTCTTCACTGTGGACCCTAGCCAGACTGTCAAGACCTCCAGAGAGCTAGCCCAAGCTGAAGTGGCTAAGTATAAAGACAGCTCCCCCTCCTGGCCAACCTCGCCAAAAGTACCTATGCATCCCTGGTACCAGTGTACCCTCTGAGCGCGTCTTTAGCACTTACTTATGCTTAACATCTGTATTTTGTTTCCAACTGTTTCTGAGCAGGTTAATTCCACAATCCATTGATGGAGAGCCTAATATTTTATAGACTTAAGTCAAGAAAAGGAGGGGTGTAGTGTAATACTATTATAGTTAATAAAACCTATTAACGCTGTGAACAGAGGCAAGAACACGTGCAAGACTGATGACCATCAAAGAATCAAATAGCACTCCTTGTTACCAGAAACACAAGGCCGTTCCTTTGATTGAAGATCTACTTCCAGACATTGACATATAGACATATAATGTACTTTGTATGATGGAACCGATGCCTAATTTATTTCTGATGTGGTCATTCATTGACTTTATTAAGAACTCCACATGAGTTTGAACGGGGAGCGGGCGGGTTCAGACTGGTCCCTGTGGTTAGTTCGCGAGTTATAATTTATATAATAATAATTTATACTATTTATTCTATCGTAACCTTAGCAACACTAAGGTTGTTATGACTGTGTGGTGATAAGCAGAGGGGAGTAGTAAGGAGACATATGAGGTGAAGATGAACCGAATGGGGAGACCGCTTTTTATGAAAACGTATGGGAATTATGGGAAGAAATCCCGTAAGATCGAAGCGTGGGTTTCCCCTGACAACCGAAAACTCATCTTTGGCTCCACCACCACCTCCTCCGACGCCTCCTTTGCGGAGCCGCCCAGCCCAGGTCCCGGGGGAGGGAAGAGTCTGTCAGGACCTACTCCGGAGGTGTCTTGCCAAGAGCCCCAGGGGACGACCCACCCTGGAGGGCATGCTGCTGCACCCGTGGCTGCAGTAACCAAGCTCCACCCCCCTCCCCCTGGCTGCAGTAACCAAGCTCCACCCCCCTCTCTGCATCCGGATACACCCCCTTCTTCTGGCCCTCCGACTGGCCATAGATACTGGCATACTGGCTATGATCTCCAGGACCTCCATGACATTTGGACAATTATTTTTGACTCGTTGTCAACAGCGACATACAAGACGACTATATAAACCCAATAAAGCAAAACGGTTGATGTCATAAAAAAATAAAAAAAATAAAAGAACTCCACATGTTTTTCAATAGAAATAATTTACCAGTCAAATTAATCATGGGAGAAAAAAAAAAGAGTGAGCTGATATGATGCGTTTTTGTGTGACTATATGCCAAATTTGTGTGCCTATCAAATATTGCAATACTCATTGTTTAACCTTAAACATACTTTAAGTGTGCCCACTCTTAGTAGTAAACAACATTCTTAGGAGCAGGCATATACCATATCAAGTAACAGTGAGACCAGTTTAACTCTAAGGACATAGGAGCCTTACCCAGTGGTCAGCAGGGTAGAACAGCATGGACACAGGATAGAGCCATGTATGGGAACCAATGTCAGTATTGTAAGTTACGAGGTAAAGCTATTCCCTCTCTGAGAACGGTATATAAGCGGTAACAAACATCAGTACTTGGCTCGGCACCAGCCGTAGCCAAGCTCGGCATCCCTTATGTCGCAGCCAAGCTCGACATCTCCTATGTCGTAGCCATGCTTGAAACTTGGACTTAACAGAGCATGCTGCCTTGGAAACATCTGTACAAGAGAATGCAACCCAGATCTGCCTAATACAATGATTACAATTCAACCTTCTCTCTGAGTCATCAATATATCATTTCCGGCCACCTGACCAAGAAAGATCTCCATATATCAACAGGCGACCGTCCTTTTGTGGAGGTGGACGAGATTGATGAAGACACCGCTGCAGACTATCTCCAGGCCAGGGCTGAGAAGGATGAGGAGGTCTTTGACAAGGTGAAAGATATTACACAACTATATACTGAACAACCACCTGAGTGATGCTAAGTAACTGCTAAAGCAATAACAATGCCTCAGCAATATACAGAGCTATACTGCACAACAGAGAATTACAATCTCTGCTGCTTCGCTTTTTCTTCAACGATCAAGGTGCGACTCAATGTGGAGAAGGCCCAGGAGAAACAGCGGGAAAGCTACCGGAGGAGGATCAAGAAGGGAACCAAGCGGTTTGAGATCCTCCCGGGCATGGAGGTCCTGAAGACGGATGAGAGGAAACGTGGGAGACCTGATCGCACAATGGACCCAGACTGGCCAACTAAGTACCGGTAAATGTTAGACTTTTAAGAATATTCAGAATGAGAGGGTGATGTGTGATGTCCAATTTTGCCATTATTAATACATATTTTCTTCAGGGTGACTGAGGTTGGGGACAACAATTTGGTGCAATTGGAGACCTTGGATGACCAACAACTGGGAACCAAAACCCCCTATGCCTCAGTGAAGCCTCTGCGGAAGAGTAAGTGTAACATACAGTTCACATTTTAAAGTTAATGTAATGTGAAACTGTATTTTTTTTTACCACAAGATGTCATTCTAAAATTGTTTTGTTGATTGACTTAAGGATTCCGAGCCAGCCCGCCCACTCAGAAAGCTGTGTCCCATCCACCGGAGCCAGTGTGTTCTGATGACCCTGAACCGCTAAGCTCTGAGCCGGAGTGGGACTCACTTAAGGTACACTTAAACATCCTAGCTTCATTCATTTTAAATAATCAATATTCCAATGGCTGAATACTGTAACATGACAGTCCCTATAACCCAACATCATTATGTTTTTTAGGCACCATCTCAGCTGCTAGATGTCATCACAGATGTTCAGCTGGGGTGGGCCTGTCCAGCTTTACCTAGCAGGTTGGAGGTGCTTAGGCCTTTCGTTCTGAAACCCAATTGTTGGTTGGATGATCTCCATTGACCATGCTCAGGCTCTTTTACAGGCTCAACATCCCCATGTAGGAGGCCTCTACGCCACAACGTCCCTCTCCCTCCTCTCCTCCGTGCCTGCATCAACCCTGCGGTTTGTTCAGATTGTAAATGTTTGTTCAAATCACTGGGTTACGGTAAGTAACATCAGCTGCAGGGTAGGTACTGTTAACGTTTATTACTCCTCTGGTCACAGGTCGACCGAGGAGTTCATTTCACAAATAACAGGTCTCCTCTCTTTTTCAGGTGCCAAGGTCCTTCTGCAGTGGCCTGATGTCCAGCAGCAGAGAGGCAGCTCAGACTGTGGGCTGTTTGCTATTGCGAACAGTCTCACACTCTGCAGAGGTGAGGACCCAGCAAGCATGGAATATAATCAGTCTGCTATGCGTCACCACCTCTTTTCCTGCTTTCAGGCTGGGCACCTGACACCATTCCCCAGCTCCATACGGTGTCCACGCACGGCCCAGTCAGTGTACACTATGGACGTTAGTGTGCACTGCATCTGCAGGAGGACCATCCGGACCAGAGGACCAGAGCCTCTGGTATCCTGCAGGAGGTGTTTTACGTTTTTCCATTCGTCTTGTGTGTCAATTAATATGATGTTTCCTAATGAATTTGTTTGTACTGTTTGTAAAGTTGTTTTTTAAGTATTTTCCAGATTGTACCCAGATAGCCCTGCTACGTCCTCCGTGAGGACCCGTTCCCCTGTACATAAGTCCCTGTCCAGCCCTGCTACATCCTCCGTGAGGACCACCTCTACCACATCGTCCGTGAGGACCACCTCTACCACATCCTCCGTGAGGACCACCTCTACCACATCCTCCGTGAGGACCACCTCAACCTCCTCCGTGAATACCACCTCTACCTCCTCCGTGAGGACCACCTCTACCTCAGGCTACAGCAAGTATGAGCCACAATTACATCATTGTTATTTTGAAATGTTCATATTGATTGTTTCTTTATTAATACATTAAATGTATGCTCTCATTCATTCACACAGCACCAAGATGTTTGGACAAAATTACATCTGGACAGTTACCTTTCATCCCCATCCACCCAGTACACTGGTAAGTCACATTGAATAGGGATTATTTAGAAATGTATTTACTCACAAAATGTTATTTTGACTGTACATATCTGTGCTTGTTTGTGTGTTTACACTAACAAGATGGTTATTGCTTACCTCAACAGGAGAGCTGATTGGTGTGATGTTACCTAACCCCCCAGATGTTACCCACCAACCCCCCAGATGTTACCCACCAACCCCCCAGATGTTATCCCCTAACCTCCCAGATGTTACCCCCTAACCCCCCAGATGTTCCCCCTAACCTCCCAGATGTTACCCCCCAACCTCCCAGATGTTACCCCCTAACCCCCCAGATGTTCCCCCTAACCCCCCAGATGTTCCCCCCTAACCCTCCAGATGTTACTCCCTAACGCCCCAGCTGTTACCCCCTTACATTATTATTACTTACTTTACTTATTTGACTTTATTCTATTATTGTTGAATTTGTGAATGACATGTTACTCCCTAACTATTATGATATACCTGATTGTAACCTGTACAGTTCCTTTGCAAACGTTATCCCCCTGATGAATTCCCCCCTATGAATTTTCAAAGTGTTGTGTATATATATAAAGTTTATTCCGTTTTCTGAATCAGTGTGGACTCGTGGTGTGTTTGTTCATCGTCTGACATTGGTCTCCCACCCCCATTTGGGTGGATCCACGTTTTATTACAATATCAACTACTATACTAGTCCAAAAGTTACATATGACTGTACTTATCATAACTGTACATATCCTATTCTAATGGATCTTGAACGAAACGCGCATTTTTTAATTAAGTTGAATTGCTGTGCATGGTTTTAGGATGCTTAGTCCCTAAGGCTCAAGTTGCGTTTGCAACTTTATGAGAAATGATCTGCTGATCAGACCTCTGTTTCTTTCTCTTGTTGACTGCATTATAGGTATTTCACTAATCAATATCATACATTGATGGGGATTAACGGCAGTGTTGGGGATTAACGGAAGTTCGGTTGTGTACTTGCCCACACCGTCATTCATCGTGATTACATTATGATACCATTGAAATCGGGAGCACTTAACCAATAGAGAATATTCCCAACATTGTATTGGACAGGGGGATATGATTTTACCAAGGTCTCCGCCCGAGACGTGGGTGCGCTCCGGGCTCTCTCCCTGCTGATTGCGCGATTTCCCCTGTGTGTGTGTGTGTGTGTGTGTGTGTGTGTGTGTGTGTGTGCACACCTGCATTTTATAACGTTGTATTTAATAACGTTTATTCCGTTCTGCTTTTATTTGATAGTCTGGGTCTTATAGGGCTCTCCCAACCCGAGGTGCTCTCCGCGCTCTCTTCCTGCTGATTGCGCGATTTCCTCCGTGTGTGTGTGTGCTCCGTAGTAGTATGCAGTTATGGAATTATATTCATCACTGTGATGTGATTTAACTAGCCAACTGTTTTCCTCTGTGCGTGTGTGTGTGCTCCGTAGTAGTATGCAGAGCGAATTACGTGTGAAATTAGCATGGTAGCAGGTGTTTTCATATAAAATGTTATATATTATATAGCTGACTAGTGAGCCTGCATCAACCTTAATGCTATTCAAGTGCAAGAAGATTACATTTGTCTTCTCAGTTTAAGATACACACATTAATCTGCTGCGGTAGTAAACACAGCGCAGTAGAATGACGTCACAGGCGGTAAGATATTGGCCCTAGTCTGGAACGCACGTCGAACGTTCGAACGATTAGCAAACGATTAGCAAGAGCGTTCGAACGATTAGGCCAGGATTTGGCATGACAGTTCCTGCCTGAAGATGACAAACATGAAGACCATCATTAGTTCATAATAACGGCAGCAGCACGACCTATCTATCTATCTATAAGAATGGCAACACAAACCTTTTGGAATTTTACAAGATGCTGCTCAGCTTGGGATGCAGACATCTTTCCTGGTCTTTTGCGGCCTTGTGATGCAGGAGGAATCAAATGGAGCAGGAGAAGGATAGAGGAAAGGTCACCGTCCCATCCTAAACAAAGAAGATATCCTGAGTAAAATGGTTCATTCCCATCATCAGTGACATTAACATTAACATTTCAGAGGCATTTTAAATAATAATATAAATGATATTTTTTTATCATCTAACCATCAGCATTTGTGTCAGCTCTCTCATCAACTGTAGATTCAGCCATCTCGATCAGCTCCTGAAGTTCAGCTCCCTGACTGGCAAGGGTCTTGCTTAGCGTGATGATCTTTTGCTTGAATGTAGTTGGCCACCTCTCCAAGAACTTGGCTGATGTCTCCTCTCCAAACAGCAGCACAAAATCCTGTTCAATCTGAAAAACATCAGGTGGTGAAGTAAGCAGTACAGGCTCTACTTGCCTTCTGCTGTTCTGCAACAGTATTGCCATGCTATGAACGGACAGAGATGGACACATGACACGTATAGAAGCAGCTGCACCGCATAAAAATAAGACAAGACAACAAACAAAACATTCGTTTTGAGTTTCAAGTCAATTTCTTTCTCACAAAATATTTTACTTTTTATCAAACACCGTTTTGGAGGCCAATCACCAGGATACACATGAATCGAACAACTACTATTACGGAAGTATTGTTTTTGTTTACATTTACTGGCCAACCTGAATTGGCATCTAGAGATTAAACGCAATGTATACAATTTAAAACTGTTCTTTAAAAAAGTCTTACCAAGCCCTTCACATCCAGAAAGCGTGGAAATTCGGTTAGGATGGTGGAGCATTTAATCGGGTCGTGGGTCATCTTCTTCCTGTACTCAAAGGTCGATTTCATCTTCTGTTTGACCGTTTCTTCATCAGAAGAATGCTTCATAAGAGAAATGGCCTCTCTGCACTGGTCTTCACTCAGGGTAACCGAAGTGGATGGACTGGACTCCCTCTCAGCAGTTGGCCCTCCAGAGTATAGTTGAGTGGGTTGTTTCTCAGATGAAGCCGATTTCCTCTGAATGGTTTTGATTCTATTTGCGAGGTATCCATCTCCACTCTTGGGGTCGAAATAATGTTCCTTAAGAAGATGAACGTGGTTACTAATCTTAAAGAAAAAGTTAACCAAGTCTCATTTGCTCAGATACCATACCAGACAAATTAAACACAGATGCTCTTTATCAGTTGTAATATATACTTGCATATCCATTTTCGGTGTAGGGATCCTTCAAGTATGGGAACAAGGAGACGATGCCTCGTGCAAACGTTTCCCTCACACTGCGCGGTGGTGCTGTCCTGAAATGGATATAAACAAGCAGCATTCCTACTCTGTCAGGAGTGATTTTAGAAGCTGTATCATGCCAATCGAGTTTGATACAAGATAAATCTTCTCCCAATAGCAGTGGATGGCCAGCAGTAGCCTAACCAATTATTTGACTGAGATACTGATACAGAAATCATTCTTAACAAACAGCAGAGCAAGTACTGCTCTACAATTTTCATTATGAATCTTTCCTTTAAACTTACCCATGAGTCTCTGTCATCTCTGAAACAAGAATGTTGATCATCATTCGTCTGGTGCGGTCAGTGAGGCTTTTAGATTTGGAGTATTCCTTGATGACAACCTCTCCACCAGGTTTCTTATTGAGTATGCTCTATCAGCTGTAAGAAAACAGCAGTGTTGAAGGGTTAGTTTACTATTTTGAACGTTAGACCCCATTTGCGGTCCCTCTATGAACCTGAAACAAAGAGAGCTTTTCTGCAGGGCTACAATAGAAGTCAATGGTAGCAGTAGCAGCCACGTCAGGAAACTCACCGAGTGGTCACTGGTGTCCGTTGATGTTCTGACAAAAAAAGTATGCTTCTTATCAGGTTTTATGTATCATTTAGCATTCAGTCGCAGTACAGCCATATACTTCCACTGAAAATAGTTCCATGCTAAATGATACATAAAACCTGATAAGATTTTTTTGGTCAGGACATCAACGGACACCAGTGACCACTCTGAGTTTCGTGACTTTGAAAATGAGAGTTTAATTTTGAGTTTGGTAGTGGCTGCTACTGGTACTATTGACTTCTATTGTAGCCCTGCAGAAAAGCTGTTGCTAGCTCAATAATGGAGCGATCAGTGAAATGATGGTCTCTATGTTTCAGGTTCATGGTAGAGGAACCGCAAATAGGGTCTAATGTTCAAAATAGTGAACTAACCCTTTAAAATCAATTTGCTGGCACATGAATTGCAGAATGAATTACAAACATACATTTTTTGCTTCGTCATCAGATCTTTGACCTTTTCTTGAAGGGCTTCCATCCTCGCTCAAAATTATTGTATCATCCGACTCAAGGCCTGAGGCATTCATCTCAGAACCGGCAGAGAAAGGACTCATCAGGGGAGATGCTGAAATATACAATACACACAAATGTTATATTGAAAGTAATGCCACAAGTGACCAAGACTTGAAAACATAGATGGTTCCCACCCTATAGTTCCAACCACTATATCCTGATTTTACAGTTCATACATTTATGCAGTTTGAACTTCACACACTACACTGAACCGGCACCACCATAGCCCTGGACGTGATGCTGCAGAAGCTAGAGAGGGAGAGGAAGGTGGGCATCGCTGCCTTCATACGCACGATAAGACTGAGTCGTCCCCTGGTGGTTCAGACTGAGGTAAATACTGACTCCAGACTTAACCCCTATCAGACTGATAAAGACTGACTCTAACCCCTACCAGACTGAGGTAAAGACTGACTCCAGACTAACCCCTATCAGACTGGTAAAGACTGACTCCAGACTAACCCCTATCAGACCGGTAAAGACTGACTCCAGACCAGGGTTTCCGTTAACCGGTAATTACCGGTCTTTGTCCGGTAAAATTTGTTGAAGTCTGACAAATTGAAAACTCGTCGGACATAATGTCCGGTGAAAATAATTCCCTCTAAGCACAATTTGAATACAATTCGCTAAAGTTCACATTTTGTATTCAAATTGGCTTCGGGCCACCATTTTCAGCTGAGCACCAAACACACACACACTCACTCATACACACACAACACTGCCCGAGAGAGAAGGACCCGCCCCTCAGCTGAAAATGGTGGCCCGAAGCGGAGCGCCTTAACTTTATCGCACAATAACAAGGATAACAAACGAAACGGACAACATTTACACTAAGATGGAGACAAACTTCAGCGATATGATCTAACAGCCGGTCTTCAGGACGACATACAGACCCGTATGAGCTTACAGGGCTATCCCCTATCTATCTGAGAAAAGGCATAGGCCGGCTGTAACATCGAACGGAAATTAGCCTATACGCATTGCAAGTTAATTTAAAGCCTATTTATTTTCAAAGAGTTTTATTCTATTTTATTTTATCTGATAAAAGGCATATGAACGGAAATTAGGCTAGCCGTGTCACACCAGAAGCCTACATGCTTGCACTGTTCAATAAAATGTTATACATCTAGACATTGTGGTATTTCTTTATATACGTATCCCAGCCTGCCTATCAATTGTTTCTCAATAAACAGTTATGTTCTCCTCATTGTCATACTCCCGAGTCCGATTAAGTATGATTTGACAGGCAGCTAAACGAAATGCCTTCCCAACCAGCGAGACCTGGGGGGTATTCCATCAATGTCGCTAAAGGAAAATCTAGGCTTATTTTGACAAGTCTCGCGAGATCTATCAAGATATGCCTGGATCTTTTTAAGAGTCTCGCGAGACTTAAAGAAATAAGCCTAGATTTTCCTTTAGCGCCGTTGATGGAACACCCCCCTGGTTATAGAAATGACGTTGTTTTATTGATAAAAAAAAAAAGGGTAAAACTGGAAAGAGAAAATAGAAAACTCACATTAATCCCAAACAATTTAACAAACTTCAGTTAACGTAATGTGGAGTCCGTTCATTGATCGATGCTGTCTGTTCAGTTCCCAGTGAGGCGCCCGTTCAGCGCTGGACATAATGGCATAGCGCGCATGCGAATCATGTTATATTATTATATATTATATAGCTCGCATCTAATCGTATCGGATGAGAAATAGACATTAAATGGCATATATAGGCCGCTACACAACAGTAATCACCGCGACAAACAGCTATATTATATTTTAATATGATGACCGGAATATATCACGTTTGTCCGGTAAATCGAAATCTTCCCGGACACGGTGTCCGGCGGCAATTTTTTCTAACGGAAACCCTGCTCCAGACTAACCCCTATCAGTGGCGAGTGCTGCTAATGTTGGCGACAGAGAAGAACTCGAAATGCCTCCTTCGTCATTTAAATCCCATGTATGGGAGCACTTTGGCTTCTCTGTCAATTATAACAATGACGGACAGTGTCATTGGAAGTGTGGTCGATAAAAAAGTTACAGTGTTTAAGCGTTGTGCAACGAGAAAGTCGTACGAGCATGGCCACACAGTTGCCGCGACATCACCCTGGTGTGTTGACGGGAGGCATGAAAAAGGCACCGTGACAACTTCTGATAATGTAGCCAATTTTTTCATACCATGTTTAAAGTAAGGTTTCACTTTATTATGTAGTTAAAAGTAGCATAAAACATGTTTATTTGTCTGCTTTAAAGAGCCCAGTGATTCACTGCTGCAACCAGGTGCCTCCTCCCTCTCTCCTACTGCATACCTTAAGTTGAATGTGTGTTTCTGTTTAATATGTAGCCTAACGTTTGAGTGTAGAATATGTTATGTCAGTGTTTCCTCTATATGCATTTATTCGTGGCGGGCCGCCACCAAAGAATTTCCTCCGCCACCATTGCCACAATGTTGCAATTAACCTCGTCGTTTGTGTTCGCACTGCAATCGAGACTGAATCTCTCAACAGGCGCGCGGCGCGAGGCGACGCGCTTTCAAAACTGGCTGCGTTCGTAAATTCACTCAGGAAATCCGATCAGCACTCGTGGAATGCCTCTCGTCCAATCAAATGACTCGGTTTCTCTATGACGTCGGGCCCAGTGTGCGCTCCAGCGCTCTCAGAGCGACTTTACGAACTCAACCTTACACTCATCTAGCTAGTTAGCTTAGCAGTCGTAGCTCAATGGAGTGAGAAGCAGAGTTGTTGCCTTGTTGAAAACATATTCAGACTCCCCAGCTGTTCTACACGAGTTTATGACATGCAGCTGTATCATGCGGTGGTCGTACTAAACCCTCGTTGTGTATTGTTTGTTTTGCCGTGGAAATGAAACATTTATGTGTCTTACAACAACTCATGTGCGTGTAAAAAGCCGGTAAACGGATTTCTCTCTTCGCCCGTCGCCGGTACCTTTAATCCCGTATCCTAATCGAAAATGCAACATCAGCGACGACTGTGGGTTATTGCATTTACTGCTGTTCTCTGGTTCATGTTCTTATACCAGTGCTCAGTATAGAGTATTTTAAATGAACATTCGTAATGTAGTCTAGTCTCTGATGTTCATGGTCAACTAAATCAGGCTATTTTGTGAAACAAATAATGTTCCCGAGCAGCCTCGCATCTAACGCTAGCTTCGAACTATTGATAGCATAAACATTGGTAAATGTCACAAACGACACAGTATTGGCAGGGGGAAAGAAGGGGAGTTGAATTTTTATTGACAACGGATTTCCATGCTGGAAAAACATGCAGCTAAAATTCAGGGAACATTTGGACAATAAGAGACACAACGGAGCTGTGGTCGCGTGGTCTAATTACAGGGCAATATGCGCGGGGCAAAAATAATCTATTGCCTCTCAAATCATCACGAACAGAACGGCGGAGGTACGGGTAAGCAGGTCTCATGTTGGTGTCATCAAAGGTAAGAGTTGGTTTTCTTTAACTCAGCTGATGCATTACCTTGCTGTTGGTTGTTTACCGAATGCTCCATCTGACTGTCACACTGTGATTTTACTTGTGTAAACAGTTAATAAGTAACGTTAGCCGGTTTTGTGCGTGTACTCTCATGTAGGCCTACTTCAGTGGTGTAGTCTAGTGTTTTCTAGTGGGTATACTGTGATTTTTCCCTCCCAGCCTCATATCGTTCATAAAAATACATCTGCGCTCCCTGTCTAACGTTATATCTAACATTACATGTTATAAGGTTATAAGGCTGATCTGTGCATGATAGTGCTGCATTTTGACATATTTCATGTCGCATCTCCCCCCTTTTGATGGTATATGACGCTATAGTCAGTCCCAATGGTCCAAAAGTCAAGTGCTTCGTAACACAGACGGGGTGAATTTTATGAATGAAAGTGAAAGTTCTGTCACAAAACGCCGTTACGTATCCTCACACATGTTTAAGTGGGTATTACGTGGGTAAAGTGAAATTACGTCTTTGTTTTGAGCGCGCGAATGAGGACACCCCCCGCCACCAATGTGAAAAATCCTGGAGGAAACACTGTATGTATGTATATATATACACACACATATATAGGCTATATATACCAGTTGACATCTTGAATGTTGTTGGGTTTTACACAGTAAAAGTGGTATTTTTTACAGAATTCGAGGCTTTTTATTTTTATTTTTTGTGTTGATCCGAAAAATGATCCGATCCGTGACTCAAAAAACGTGACACGATCCGATCTGTGAGTTAGGCGATCCATTACACCCCTAGTAAAGACTGACTCCAGACTAACCCCTACCAGACTGAGGTAAAGACTCACTGACTCCAGACTAACCCCTACCAGACTGGTAAAGACTGACTCCAGACTAACCCCTACCAGACTGAGGTAAAGACTGACTCCAGAATCACCTCTATCAGACCAGCACATACCTTCATTGCTCAGTGTGAGCTTGAACACACCAAGATCTGACTCTTTCACCACCTCCTCAAACACATCCCCATCAACTTCAGTTCCAGATCCATCATACAGCTTTGCATCTGATAAACTGGTAACTAGGATTCCATTTTGGGAAAGCTGTGACAAACATTAAAACAACAGCCTACAATTAGATTTGCAATCATAATAGTAAAAGTAATCAGACTAAATCGCAAATTAAAAGCTTACCTTCAGTCAAAAGGTTGTCAAGTGTCAGGTCAATGATCTTGACATATTTTTGTTCACCATTGAACCTCACCTTGATCAGCATCTGGAAGTGGTGATACAAGATTAATTAATTAATTAATTTTGCCATTTAGCAGACGCTTTTAATCCAAAGCTATTTACAATTACGAATTACAGGGACATTCCCCCTGGAGTAAGATAGGCCACAATGGATGAAAAAGCATTACATTTGTATTTCAATCATGACACATTACAAGAGACAACTAACTTCTTCACCAATACTCATTTACTTAGCTATGGTAATTTCACAGTACAATATAATAAAGACAGACTGCAGGGAGAGGAGCGAGCTAGCTAGTTCAGTGTTGCCAGATTGGATTGATTGGCACGGGATAACTTAGACAACTCCCCACACAATGCAGTCTTTGCTTTCACTGGAATCTATGAACATTAGCTATGTTAGGCTAGAATAAAGAATACAACAGTCACCCTCCAATTAGCTAGTTTAATGTTGCTCATTTACATCTGCTGTGATGATGCTAACGCTAATCGTTGTAGGATTCCCCGCGCACATGTTAAGTAAACTAGCCATTCAAGCTAATAGCTATGTTAGCCAACTCCCCACACGTGCACGTTGTTAACGTATTTTTACTGGAATCGAGAGACATTACAAAAAAAGACAACACAATCACCCCTCTACACTCTGTTAAGAACGTTAACTTTACCTCTACTGACATCGTCATAAACAACACTACTCAAAAGAATAGACACACCAAGCAAAAGCAAAATAAAGTTCACAAGAAACACTGGAGAGGCTAACCCTAGAACACTATGGGCCGGTTTCAGAGACTAGGTTTAAGCCTAGTCCTGGACTAAATCACACTTTCAATGTAAAATCTCCATTGAAGATGTTTTTTAATCTAGGACTAGGCTTAAGCCTTGTCTGTGAAACCGGCCCTATGTCTGTATAGGAGGCGAGCTAATAGTCCGGACGTTCCCGTCAACAACAGCGGGACTACAGTGGCCCACAGGCCGCGACAGATGATGAGGTAAGGCGTAAAGTCCACTTAAGAACGTTAACTTTACCTCTACTGACATTGTCTAGTTAGACGTTAGCTAACTTGCCTTAATTATCTTCATGTGAACACTCGCACATGACGTTAGCCCTTTGGAAACCAGTATTTTAAGATATAACATCAGCTGGAGTGTATGGTGAACAACAATATAAAGTTATTCTAAAATGCTGCTTCTATTGAAATGCCAAAGTATCCGTTTAATTAATAGATGATTAGGAGACACTTACCGCAGTCGTTCGACGTCACTCGAAAATGGCATTCTGTGAAATGGCGCTGTGAAAATTCTGCTCCGCATGAAGAAACCACGTGACTGAAGAAACCACGTGGAACTGATTGACAAATGATGGGCGGGGCTTTCCAGAGTAACACCGTGTCAATTCATAGCTTTCATGTGACGTCACAGCATAGTGGAAACGGCCACCTGACGGGCAAAAGGCACTTTTTGCGGGCAAAACCCACGGGCAAAACCCACTTTTTGCGGGTTAATAACTTTGATTTCCCGTGGGTTAGGAAAATAATTCCAACGTGTCCGGATAGAGTAGAAGACAGGGAATCCAACACTATTTGAATGGAGTCGATCCTCCACTCCTATCACCGTGGACACAGCAAGGAGCGAATTCCCGGATATAAATATTCCCTCGCCTCGCTGACAGCGGGAGTTGGGAGTTTCGTCCAGCAGCCGGTGAACGCCCGGTTGATCGAGTTTCATATTAAAAGTTTATCTTCTCGGGGTGTCAGCGCGGTGGTTAAGTACTCAAAATGACCGTATACTGATGGTGAATTTAGCAATAATAGTCTTATGTTTGTACCACCTCCATAACCGGTGTTATTCACGGGAAAAGCCGGTCAAGGAGGCACCCTTTGCAGGTCAATAACTTTGATTCTCCGGGGGTTAGGAAAATAATTCCAACGTGTCCGGATAGAGTAGAAGACGGGGAATCCAACACTATTTGAATGGAGTCGATCCTCCACTCCTATCACCGTGGACACAGCAAGGAGCGAATTCCCGGGTAGAAATATTCCCTCGCCTAGCTGACAGCGGGAGTTGGGAGTTTCGTCCAGCAGCCGGTGAACGCCCGGTTGATCGAGTTTCATATTAAAAGTATATCTTCTCGGGGTGTCAGCGCGGTGGTTAAGGGCTCAAAATGACCGTATACTGATGGTGAATTTAGCAATAATAGTCTTATGTTTGTACCACCTCCATAACCGGTGTTATTCACGGGAAAAGCCGGTCAAGGAGGCACCCTTTGCAGGTCAATAACTTTGATTCTCCGGGGGTTAGGAAAATAATTCTAACGTGTCCGGATAGAGTAGAAGACAGGGAATCCAACACTATTTGAATGGTGTCAATCCTCCACTCCTATCACCGTCGTGTATCTTGATAGTTCTTCATGAGTGAGGTGGTCTAAATAGTAGGCAGCCATGTTGAGCGATGTTGCTATGATACTTTTTGCCCGTCAGTTTGGTGGTTGCTAGGGAAGAAACCACGTGACTGAAAGCTATGAATTAACTCCTTGAATTATCACCAACACTGGAGGGAATATTACTCTAGCTGTTGTTGTAATAACTCGGAAAGAGTCAATGTATGTTTACACTGCATATTTAACACTGGGGAATTTACTGTGAATCCTGTTACATCTTAATTAGCCTAATTGAAATAGTACCTCGGGAGAGGGTTACACAATCATGAAAATCAGAATGATTTTCTATAAGAATCGCCCTTCATCTACAGAAAGAGGGGGTAACCTACATACCATAGGCTACTGTACCTTTTCACTATCATCGTCATGTTCTTATTATAGTATAGTATAGTGGATAGTGTATGTTGTGTCCTGTCTGCACTATCACCCCCTCTCCCTTCTCTCTATCACCCCCCTCTCCCTTCTCTCTATCACCCCCTCTCCCTTCTCTCTATCACCCCCCTCTCCCTTCTCTCTATCACCCGCCTCTCCCTTCTCTCTATCACCAGTATATGTACAGCACAGTGTTTTATTTGTATAGTATAGTATAGTGGATAGTGTACAGCCTTTATTTATGTAAACCAGCTCTTTTCCCTTCTTGTTTTTAGTTTTTTTCCCCCTAGCACCAGGGGAGCCCCCCCTCCCAAATTTCGTTGTTTGGTACCTGTACTATATCAATGACAATAAATTGGCTTTTTAAATTATTATTATTTATTTATTTATCTAAAAAAAAGCATATTTTGTTAGCAGCTCCATTTAGCTTAATGTGTTGAGGTAAATTGAGCCATAGCTAGCTAGCACTTTGTCATACACGCACACTGTTTTGCTTTGCAGTTGGAGTGGCTCATTTTACCTGAACACTGATCATCTCAAAAATGTGTGACTGATGTTTCAAAATCTGTAGGGCTTGAACAATTATATTTTATTACATCAATTCAACACACACAACACTCCTTATTAATCATAAAAATAGAAACGCGTTACCATTTCGTGTGCATGATTTCCTATCTTGTGCGTACAGATTGATTATCTCTTGCACACACATATTTAATTTGGGGTCTTATGGGCTCTTTATTTAAATCTTCGTGTGACATTTGCACACGCGCAAACGAATATGCCGTACTATACAATGTCGACCATTGTCAGTTCTAACATGCAGTAGTCTGACATTTGAACGTTGTCGATCTTGAATGCAACCCATGCCTGCAGGATTCATCATGTAATGGCACGCACCTGCTGCGCTCAGGCAATGGCCAGCCGAGGGGAGGTGTGGACACAAGTGGCCTATCGCAGTTTGGAAGTAGATGTTGTTCGGGTTATTTGGGACTGTACTCTCAACCTAAGACATCGTGGTAAGGTTGAATGTGGCATATGGTGATGATGTATAGGGCGCCTCGAGATCTTCTGTGGTCATCACTAGACAAATCAAATGTGTGGTCAATGACAGTTATATTATAAGTGTCTCATGCAATCAATTGACAGGGATGGCATTTGTGATCAGAAGGTCCTCTTTGCTGATATTTTGTTTATATGCTTTCAAACTTTACAAACGAGACATATTTGGTATAGAACTCAGTTCATGATGTAAAACTGGACCTAGTTTAAGGACATGCACTCAAAGCAAGGCAAAGTTTCTGTCAAGTTTTTGCAATACAAACAGAAAGAAGCCGACTTTAGGTTATATCAGTGCAGAGATCCACAAACAGAGCATTTTGACTGGCTTGCATGAATTGGCACATTTCCTTGTGTAGCCTAATCCTCTGTTGTGGTGAGATATTAATGAAATGGCCCTGGTTTTTGTTTGTTGCAAATGTTTGTTTATTGTTTGCTACATTTCATTTCAAATGTTACATGCTACAACAATGACTCTACCTCTATTGAACACATTGAAATGAAAACTGTAATGTTCCACACTAGACTAGTGTGAAGGTGAATGCTACCAAACGGGAGGTGACAGTTTCAGTGTTTCCCAGTTAGAGAATGCTCTTATCAGACAGGTATATTTACATATCACATAATAAAGCCTCAAGAAGTAGTAGCAGAAGTATGTCATATGACTCCCTGTTTGGTGCAGGTGTACCTTAGAGGTGACACTGACATTTAAGCAGGTCATTTGTGCATTCAAAATGAGTTTTGTTAAGCAATTGTCTGTTTGTATTTAAAGTTGGCATAAATGAACACTTTCCAGTTAAGTGAATGAATATTGGATTTGGTATGGTTTGTAAAAACAACAAAGGGTTGTTGATCCAGTCTTAAGTAAAACAGAATTGAGTCATCCCTTTATTCTAAC
The DNA here is from genome assembly GCF_963989245.1 of Nansenia antarctica. NCBI lineage: Eukaryota > Metazoa > Chordata > Actinopteri > Argentiniformes > Microstomatidae > Nansenia > Nansenia antarctica. Next base: position 19,260,654 of record NC_137676.1, on the reverse strand, counting down.
AATAGGGTTAATTTCCGTTTCCATGTCTTGTGTCACTTCTGCATTCCAACAGAACCATGCGCATGGTCACCCGTCTCACACACACACACACACACACACACACACACACACACACACACACACACTGTTGATCATGTTTGTAACTCATTGTGAATTCTGCATTCCAACAGAACCATGCGCATGTCCACCCGTCGGGTAGCTTTTCAGCTGGTCGTTGTGGCCTCCACAGTGTTCCTCGTCCTGCTTCTGGTTCTGCAGCATGACAGTTCTGGTTATGCGCCCTGGCTCCAGGACCTGGGCGACGACCAGACCCAGGGGATGGGTGTGGGTGTAGTCAGGGGCGCTTTCATAAACATGGGCTTCCAGATCGGCACCCCTCTACCCATCCCCTCAGGGCGCCTGGCCGTCCCCACAGAGTCCCACTGTCCACCAGGGTTCTACAGCAAAGAGGAGCTCAAGCCTCCCCTGGAGAGGCCCTCTCAGGACCCCGCGGGCCCTGGGGCCTACGGACAGGCCTTTGTGAAGGGCAGACTGACGCCTGCGGAGCAGAAGGAGAAGCAGGATGGTCTGAAGAAAAACTGCTTCAACCAGTTCGCCAGTGACCGCATTTCCCTGCATCGCAGCCTCGGCAATGACACACGCCACCCAGAGTGAGTATAGGGTGGGCATACTTTTTTTTGGGAGTCGGGCAGTCCCACCCTTTATATACAGTGGGTTCGGAAAGTATTCAGACCCCCTTAATTTTTCACACTTTGACATATTGCAGCCATTTTCTAAAATCAATTAATTTAATTTCTTTCCTCGTTCATGCACACACAGCACCCAATATTGTCAGAAAAACACAGACTTGTAGAAATGTTTGCAGATTTATTACAAAATAAACACTGTAATATCACATGGCCATAAGTATTCAGACCCTTTGCTCAGTATTTAGTAGAAGCACCTTTTTGAGCCAATACAGCCATGAGTCTTCTTGGGAATGATCCAACAAGTTTTTCACACCTGGATTTGGGGATCTTTTGCCATTCCTCCTTGCAGATCCTCTCCAGTTCTGTCAGGTTGGATGGTGAAAGTTGGTGGACAGCCATCTTCAGGTCTCTCCAGAGATGCTCAATTGGATTTAAGTCAGGACTCTGGCTCGGCCATTCAAGAACATTCACAGAGTTGTTCTGAAACCACTCCTTCGTTATTTTAGCTGTGTGCTTGGGATCATTGTCTTGTTGGAAGGTGAACCTTCGGCCCATTCTGAGGTCTAACACTCTGGAAATGTTTTTTGTCCAGGATATCCTTGGCTGTACTTGGCTGCATTCATCTTTCCTTCAATTGCAACCAGTCATAAATTGCAACACGCTTACACACGCACGCTCACGCACGCACGCTCACACATGCACGCACACACACACACACACACACACACACACACACACACACACACAGATAAACCTTTTCCATTAATGAATCATGTGTGTGCGTATATCTTCCTACCATGCAGTTTGCCTGTGACACTGAGAGGCTGGTGGACTGTGTTGCTCGGGAGCTGAACCTGTCCATCGACATGGTGACGCCCTGCCTCATCCGCACCCTGAACGTGAGTGTGGACGGGGGGCTAGAGATCTGCCCCAGCCTGGGCCCCTCCTGCCCCTTCCCTGAGGTGAGTGTGTGCACCTGAGCATGCTTAAATCACTTCATTATATGGCTCTTTTTATTTAACTGTTATTTAACCAGGAGGTCCCTTGAGATTAAAATCTATTTTTCTTTCTGGGGAGACCTGGCCAAGATAGCACAGCAGTACTAGAAGTACTAGGTTACAAAATTGTAGAATAAAACATAATAAAAACAGACAAGGGACAACAGATAAATATGATAAAATCCATTTTAGGAATAGCAGTCGCACTCTTCTGTCACACAATTCTTAATCAGAGCTTTGAACTCTCCCAGGGAGATTATTAAGCTGTCGTGTGTTGTGGAGGTTATTCCATGACCAGGGTGCAAATTAAGAGAAAGAGATTATTCAACAGTCAATGATCCTCTCTGTCTATTCTAGTGGGTTTGGTTCCCTGTGATAAGATCAGGGCTTTTCTCATTGCTCTATCTAGTACTGTTAGTTCTTTTGCACTTTGAGACACTTCCTTATGAAAGGGAAACGTTTGTCTTTCTCACTAGCTGACACACAATAAACATTTGAGATACCAGAGTGTCTCACTGACTTGTAGCCTTTATGCTCGACACGTCAATAGCTGATCAATATGAGCTATTGCTGATCAACAGTATCTATCCCTAACCCTATCTATCCATGAATCAATAATCAATCCCTCTCTCTCTCCCCCCCCTCTCTCCCTCTCTCTCTCCGCCCCCTCCCTCTCTCTCCCCTCCTCTCTCTCCCCCCCACCCCCCCCCTCTCTCTCTCTCCCCCCCACCCCCCCTCTCTCTCCCCCCCCTCTCTCCCCCCCACCCCACCCCCCCTCTCCCTCTCCCTTTCTCTCCCCCTCTCTCTCTCTCTCTCCCCCCCTCTCTCTCTCTCTCTCCCCCCTCTCCCTCCCCCCCCTCTCCCTCCCCCCCCCTCTCTCCCCCCCACCCCACCCCTCCTCTCTCACTCCCCCCCACCCCCCCTCTCCCTCTCCCTTTCTCTCCCCCTCTCTCTCTCTCTCTCCCCCCCTCTCCCTCTCTCCCCCCCCCCTCTCTCTCTCTCTCTCTCCCCCCTCTCCCTCCCCCCCCTCTCTCTCCCCCCCTCCCTCTCTCTCCCCTCCTCTCTCTCTCCCCCCCCTCTCCCTCTCTCTCCCCCCCTCCCTCTCTCTCCCCTCCTCTCTCTCCCTCTCCCCCTCTCTCTCCCTCTCCCCCCCACCCCCCCTCTCTCTCTCTCCCCCCCACCCCCCCCCCCTCTCTCTCCCCCCCCCTCTCCCTCTCCCTCTCTCCCCCCCCCCCACCCCTCCTCTCTCTCTCTCTCTCTCTCTGTCTCAGTATTTCAGTTACAGTGTGCTGCTGACCCTCCTGGCCTGCTCAGTGTTCCTCCAGATCAGCAGCATAGGGAAGCTGGCCCTCATGCTGCTCATCCAGCTCACCTTCCTGCTGCTGGTGGAGTGGCCACAGGTGGCGCTGTTCGACAACGCAGACCTCTTCGTCACCTCAAATGCCCTGTGAGTACTCTACTGCCGCCTGGGAGTGACACGACGGATAATATTATTCGGGTTTGCGTTACGCCTTGATCAGAGGGAGGGAGAGAGGGGGGGTGGGCTGGAGAGAGGAGAGAGAGAGGGGGGGTGGGGGGGGAGAGAGAGGGAGAGAGATAAAAAAAAAAAAACAGGCGTCTGGGTTAACGGTTGGTCTCTTTTATGGTGATGGACCCGTGGCCACGAGACTTTGCTATTTCCAATGCTATGGAGGTTCATTCTTTCTTTCTTATTATACGGGGAAAGATTCAAAGTAACATTACAAATGTTAAAATGTGTTGCATTTAGACTGGCCTGACTCAGTTAAAACTGGTTTACTTACAGCTAAAGTTCTTGTTCTGCAGCACAAAAAGACCGAATCACATAACAATACAAAAAGTAAAAGCGGGAACAGTCACAGAACCAAGACAGGAAGTCATAAAAAGCAGAAGTGAGAGTTGTCCCGGCCCAGACAGCTCTGTATTCAAACCCTCAGATCCTGGTCACGTTCGTTCTGTTCAGTGTGTTTGTTGTTCTGCCTGCGCATCTCCTCCCTAGCTTATTAGATGAACTGCTCACCCATGTGTTCCTTCGCAAACAAATTCAATAATACTCTTTTCTCTTTTTCATCTCTTAGTGATTTCAATGAAACTATTCAATGGTAAGAATGCATTTTATTATCATTATATCTCCATCGCTCTTGTTTGTTTGGAGAAAGTTGTTCAATGTTAATGTGATTGTTATTCTCCCCTCAGGTCCAGTTTCAATGAAACTACAGACCAGTGGTACGTTTTGACACAATGTTACAATGGGCTTGTTGAAAATCATCTGCTTTTATCTCTCTCTTTCTCTTCCTTCCTGACCTCCTGTTCTGTCTCTCCTCAGCCCGTTCAGTGTGACCAAAGTGTCCCTGAGGGTCATGACCCCTGTGATCCTCACTGTGTTTGTGCTGGCGCTGTACCTACACGCCCAGCAGGTTGAGTCCACTGCGCGTCTTGACTTCCTCTGGAAACTACAGGTACCATGAGCCTCTAGGGGGCACTCCTCTACCATGACAACAGCAGCTCCCAAATATTTCAGCTGAATTACTTTCCACTGCAGGATTCTTAGATATCCCCACCATACAACCGTTTCATAATAATATATGTTACTATACTATTACTTACTATTACTATTATATACATACTTATATGTGTATAGAAATATAAAGCGAACATTCAAAATCAAATCACTTTACCTCACAGGGAGAAGGGCAACTGCAAGAGTCATTTCCACCAGAGCTCTCACCAAACATTAGCTGTCATGACGTATCCTATCTAACATTATTACAACAATTATTGTAGATTTCAAGGTCCTTCTGCTTGTTTATAAAGCTCTCACTGGCACAGCACCAGAATATCTGAAAGACCTTTTGCTAGCATATCAGCCCAATAGAGCTCTCAGGTCTTCTGACGCTGGTGTACCACATGTACAAAAGAAGAGATTGGTGAGGCTGCATTCTCATTGTATGCACCCAAATTGCGGAATGCACTGCTAGTTTACATTAGGGATGCAACCTCAGCAAATATGTTCAAGTCAAGACTAAAAACCCATCTTTTTAATATTGCCTTTAAATAACAAAATCATTAAATTATGATTACATAATGATTGGAGCACTTTGAGCTGGAACATTTGCAGGAAAAGCGCTATACAAATAAAAGTTATTATTATTATTATTATTATTATTATTATTATTATTATTATTATTATTATCTAATAAGTCCCTCTGGTGGTCCGCTCCCAGGCCACCGAGGAGAAGGAGGAGATGGAGGAGCTGCAGGCCTACAACAGCCGCCTGCTCCACAACATCCTGCCCAAGGACGTGGCCACCCACTTCCTGGCGCGCGAGCGGCGCAACGACGAGCTGTACTAACAGTCCTGCGAGTGCGTGGCCGTCATGTTCGCCTCCATCAGCAACTTCTCCGAGTTCTACGTGGAGCTGGAGGCCAACAACGAAGGGGTGGAGTGTCTGAGGCTGCTCAACGAGATCATCGCCGACTTTGACGAGGTAAAGGAGGAGGAGGAGTGAATGAGTGGGGATACCGTAGAGGTCGTTTTAATATGATATATGCCACTTAGCTGATGCTTTTATCCAAAGCGACTTACATTGCAGTGAGTGCGTTAATTTTTCGGTATATTATGGTCCCAGCGGGAATCGAACCCACACCCTAAGCGTTGTTAGCACCATGTGCTACTCACTGAGCCACAGAAGATCACTAATTCTAAGTCCACTAATGTTGTGTCATTGCCCCCGTCCCCCTGTCCCCCCCTCAGCTCCTGCCCACCCTAGGTGTTGGTTCTGGTGCCGGCCCTGACCTGCAGACTGTTTGTTCCACAACAAGCTCAGCGTGTTAGTGTTGTGTTGTGTTGTTATGTTCCTCTCAGATCATCAGCGAGGACAAGTTCCGGCAGCTGGAGAAGATCAAGACCATCGGCAGCACCTACATGGCGGCCTCGGGCCTGAACGACTCCACCTACGACCGCGAGGGACGCTCCCACATCACCGCGCTGGCCGACTACGCCATGAGGCTGAGGGAGCAGATGAAGTACATCAACGAGCATTCCTTTAACAACTTCCAGATGAAGATAGGTGAGGAGGATGGAGGGGGGGGGAATAAGAGGCCAGCCCGAGGTAAGGGTGAGGTTCTAGTTTAGACGAGTTCCCGTTAATGAGGAGGACAGGAATAGATGAGACAGACAGACATGGTGATTGGATTGATAGAGAAATGGGTATTGTGGGTGTTACCATGGGCAGCGGTAGCCTAGTGGTAAGAGAGGCCGGCAAGCAATCGGAAGGTCTCTGGTTCGATCCCTGCCTCAGGGAGCTGCATGTGCCTTTGAGCAAGGCACTTAACCCCTTATTGCTCCAGGGGCACTGACTTTGGCTGACCCTGTGCTTAGAGAAAAAAATACAAAATTCCAACAATTTACTTTGAATGACTTGGTGTTAAGTAACGCGTCCTGCTCTTGATTCTCAGGTCTGAATATTGGGCCAGTGGTTGCCGGGGTGATCGGAGCACGGAAGCCACAGTACGATATCTGGGGGAACACGGTGAACGTGGCTAGTCGGATGGACAGCACGGGGGTCCCCGACCACATTCAGGTATGGAAGTTGTCTATAATGCTCACTGTCACTTAGTTATACTCAAGTCCTTAATAGCAATACTGTATGAAGCCCTGGTTTTATTTACTTTCTCTTTTAAGTGCATAGTTCCGGACGCCATTGCTGCACTTTGTCTGAGCTTGGATTTGAACCAACATCCTTTAATTTCTGTTAATAATTGGCCAATGTTGTGGCTTTCTGCTCAGGTGACCACAGACCTACACCAGGTGCTCGCAGATAAAGGATACGTGCTGGAGTGCCGTGGGGTTGTCAAGGTCAAGGGCAAAGGGGAAATGACGACCTACTTCCTGAATGAAGGACCGCCCAATAGTTAGCAGCCTTCGCAGCGCTAGCCAGGACGATTTCCACTGCAAGGACACAGCACCACTTGAAAGAGGACTCGCACCAAGCGAGCTAACGGCTAACAACTAGCGTTGCCATCACTTGAGCTAAGAGGATAAGACTTTGAGACTCCGGGACTTGAGAAGGAAAGTGTTCTTGTTGAGAAAGAGAGTGTTCTTGTGTGGCAGCCATGTTTTGGCCCTCATACACTGAAGGACAAGTATTTTTCTCATGTCTAGCCTCTCTCTCAGGCTACTTGAAAGATGCAAAGTCTGTTTATTTAAAACAACGCCTTTAGCCTGTGTCAAAAGAAGAAAAAACGCTGTACATATGGCTACTTTTTATTTGACTTTATTTTGTGTGATTTTTTTTTCCAGTTATTTTTATCTCATGAGAATTATGAAACAGGTACCGGTACTCATGTTTTATTTCTGGATTACTTATTTATTTTAATCTTGATGTTTTGTGCAAAAAGTCCTTTATGAAAAAGTGTGAATACGTGCACAAATATCCAGTTTATTACACGTTTATAATTGTGTATGTACATGCATATTTGTGTGTGTATGACTCTGTGTATAAATTGAGAAGGAAAATATTGACCAAAGACCAAAGTATTTACTAGAAACAAGGCAAGACATGTCTGTTATGTTCTCGCAAAAGTCTGCAATGATCACCCACTTATTTGCACCCTCAGTCTTTTCACTCCAGTGCTCGCAGCAAAGGCTATTGTCTAGTTCGGACAACCTATGTGAAACTAATTTCATGTTCTTAATTGATTAGCCAATAGAGATCCAGTACAGTATATCATCAACCACATCTTTAGGAGAACTCTTGCCTTTTCCTCTAAACCACGCTACTGCAGAGCAGAGAGAGGCTTGGAAGCTGTTGTTTTCAGCTCAGCCCAACTCTTGGTGTAGAGAGTCCAGCAGAATAAGAGAAAATAAAAAAGAAAAAGAAGAAGAATAGCTGTCGTACCCCAGGATTATGGTTCCCCCTTTTCCTCAACCCACGTCAGATTGGTTACCCCTTCATGGCTCAAAAGAGCTCAGAGTTGGAGCACCCAAGAGACAGTTGTTTTCTTTTCTGGTCACAAAGGTATATTATTGTCAACTGCCCCCTCCCTGTCAAATAAGTATTTTTGGTGCAAATTGAAATGAAAGGATTCAGAACAAACAGGATGTTCCAGAACCATCCAGGGAAACACTTGGCATTGGGATGCAGCGGTACCAGACAGCCTCATAGGTTTGAATTGCTAGTGAGAGTCTTTTCTAAGGAAAGAAGGAAAAAAGTATATATATATAGAGATTATGACTGAATACTGTGCTTTGTAATCTTGAAGGGGCATAACTATTTTCACTGTGAGGTTTATATGATACGACAAACTGCTTTCTTGCCAAACTTATCTGCTCTAAAGCATGTCTGATTGTGGTATCCTCTTTTCATTTTTGTTTGTTTGTTTTAACGTTGGGTATTTTGTATCACCTCTGTATTCATCATTTGTATTAATATTATTGTTGTTATTATTATTATTATTATGATTCTGATTAATTATTATGCTTATTATGGTGATTCCATTCCAACGAAAAGGATCAAAGACCAGAATGCTTTCTTGTAAAATGCCAGATGTAAGCTCAAGCTCATTGGTACCAACTGATCAACTGCAGCAGCCAAACCTAATCTTTGCTGCTTCACCACCGGTGTACAGTATTTCAAACACTGGCCATACACAGTAGATATAATCACAGCACACACACACACACACACACACACACACACACACCCATCAGCTGTCGCTGTGGTATCAAAATACAACTGGTGCATATTCTCCAATTATGAAGGACTGAACAGTTAACACATGTGTTATGTAAGGACTATACTCTGTCGCTTTTATCGAGCAAACACGACTGCAGTACTTCTACTCTCAGCCAGCTTGTAAACGGATCCCCTCACTACCAGGCTTCAGGCCTTTCCTGAATAAGACACGATGATGATGATGATGATGATGATAACGATGATAACGATGATGAAGATGGCACAATGAGCAGTATGGCAACTGGTCTCTCTATCACTAGTCTGCTACTTTGAGAGGAGGGCAGGAGAGAATCAATGAATGTGTTTATTTTGTAATTCAACCAGTCTTTGAGGGGAACTGAAACAAGTCCTCTTTTTGATGGCCTTAATAGAACAAACCACTGGAGAACACAGCTGACACAGGAACCGTGCCTGATTGCCACGTCTGGGCTGCTGCATGAAAGTGGACTACACAGAGAGAGAGAGAGAGAGAGAGAGAGAGAGAGAGAGAGAGGGAGAAAGAGAGAGAGAGAGAGAGAGAGAGAAAGAGAGAGAGAAAGAGAGAGAGAGAGAGAGAGAGGGAGAGAGAGAGAGAGAGAGAGAGAGAGAAAGAGAGAGAGAGAGAGAGGGAGAGAGAGAAAGAGAGAGAGAGAGAAAGAGAGAGAGAGAGAAAGAGAGAGAGAGAGAGAGAGAGAGAGAGAGAGAGAAAGAGAGGGAGGGAGGGAAAGGAGAGTAGAGAGTTGGTTCATGAAAGCTCATGGAAATCCTTTAGTGAACTCAGCATTGACTAAACATTGACTTCCATGTTTTAGTTTGCTGTGCAGCACATTTCTTTGGCTGTCTCCCGTCGTAACATCCTCAGAAAACACCCCTTATTGCTCCTTTCTGCAACACTTTTAACGGCAATTAACAGTTGATCACGTTTGTACCAACGCCAGCTCATGCAGCCTTGCGCTATTGGTCCCTCGTGTGCAATGATGTTTGACCTTGAGCGTGTGGGACCGCCAAGGAACAGTTAAGGTCGGGGTCAGTACATGTCAAGAGGTCGTGACCGATGGAGTGATTCACATACAGTACTAATAGCATTTATAGAATGGACGTGATTTTTATGACAATGTGCATTCTATCTAGTCTATTTCTATTTCTATGGGCTGTCCTGTCCTTGGGTTGAAGGTTGACTCTTGGGATGTTTTTATAGGAGGGGAGGAGGGTCAAACCAGTACTACTGAAACAGTGTTTTGCTCAGGCCTGATGAATCCTACCCTCTTCTTTTTGTTTTATTTGATTGATTTTTTTCTCCCTGAGGTGAAGGACAGGAAGAGTTGAGGACTATGACGAAGAGAAAAATAACATTTCCCCTTGATGAAAAAATAAAAAAAAATCAATGGCTGTTTTGATCAGTTTTGTGTGGTGATATTAATGGCTGTTTGTGAACACCAGTTATAAAAGGTAGGATTATTACTATTGGCTGATTATCGAAGCAAGCAGTCCCTTTTACCCAATAACCTTTTCATACATGAGTGGTTTTGTATACTTGTCCTACCCATCTCTACCCTGAGGTAGATATAGTGCTCAAGATAAAGATGCCTGGTAGCTAACAGCCAGATCCTCTGAATTTTTTAAAACCTCCATTGAGATTGTGTGTGCTGACAGACAGCCTCAATGACCCTGTAATTGGAAACAGAGTCGCTGCCCGGGTCAAGTGGCTCTCTCAGAGATCATTACATTTCACAGGACTTCCTTGAGCTCAGCTCGGCACTATGGAAATGGCAGTTACAAATAAAAGCACTTACAGTGAATAATAAGAGGGAGTACAGGGACAAGACGTGTGATGAGGGAATTGTTGGTGTAGGAAGGGGGGGGGGGGGTGATGGGATTCTTAAGATGTGGTCTTGACACAAACGTGGAATGGAAGAAAGGAAAGACAGGAACTAATTGTACCTGATAAATCATTCAGTAATTCACTTCAGACAGTTCTGTCTGAATATTTGTTTAAACCCAATTCCTAACTTTTAAAACTAAATAGGAAAAACGGCATCATGACCAAAAATGTCCAGTTAATGTTTTATTGACATAAACACTTCTTTATAAGATACAGATTGGATAGCATTTATGGTATAGGCACAATATTTATTTAATACAACTCTGGAGCTCTGTCTCCAAGGTTGTCGCTGTCAGTAGCTATCGCTATAGCAACTACAAAACTAAAATATAGCCCATACATAGCATACACACACACACTTGGCAGCAAAAGACCACTCAGTAACACTGCACCAGATAACAAGAGATAACCATAGGAACGATCCCCTAACAATCTTACAGAGTGACAACTGCTAATTATTTAAACACTATCCCCTGACAAGTAGGTATTATTATTTCATACCAGTAGGGGGAGCCCAAAGCTTGTTTGTATAACACATTCAAAGGCAGTTCGGCTTTATGAAAAAAGCAGCCACAACCTCATTCAGACAACTGACATGCTATATGGCTCAGTTTGTTCATAATGAAGGGTGGAGGTCATATGCATATGCATCCCAAAAACAGCTCCTCAGTTTATTCACAACACTACTGTATCATAGTAGAAGAACTAACCTTTAAAACAAAGAAGAAACGAAAACCCTCTCCATAAAGTGTGTTTTATCATCATTTTAATCTTGGAGTGTGGGTGTGTGTATGTGTGTGTGTGTGTGTGTGTGTGTGTGTGTGTGTGTGTGTGTGTGTGTGTGCACCAACATGAGTGTTTGCATGCATGTGGGGGGAGTGTGTGAGTGAAAGAAACACTGCTGGAGAGAGGATTTTGAATAAGCTGAACTCTCGGTCCGTCATCGACATCTCTTTCACAAACCTGAGGAAAAGAAACATGTAAGCAGAGTGAGAGCAGAACACTGGCATCTAAATTTCTATGACAACAGTTGACCAATCAAAAGACAAAGATAGACATGGTGCTCACTTGGTCATCTCGCTGTTTTTGCGGGGGAATCTTGTGACTTGGGACCAGGATTCCTGCATCCTTTCCTGGCCTCCGCTGGATATCCTCCACCCATACCGCTGGTTGTCCGTCACGGGCGCTGAGTACAGCTGGTTTGGGGCTACGGAAGAAAAGATCTGATTCAGATCTTGGTACTGATATTTCAAAGTGAGCTTGACTGACTCCCCACCACTATACAGTTACAGTATATTCAAACTGACGTCTTGACTTTCTTTCTTAATGGCACAGTTCAGGTCTGAGAGACCAGCATGTCTGTCCAACTCATTCTATTTCCATGCAGTTAAAAAAACAGAGCTAAGTCCTCTACTGTAACTTACATCTGGGTGTCTGAACCCGTTTGAGCATCTCTCTGTACCGCTCCTGGCTTCCCTTGTGTATGTCTGGGCTGTAGGGGATCGGCTGGTTGTAGATGCTGCATGTGTCTGTGCATTTGGGGGGTCCCCTCTGGACTTGAATGGGGGGCAGTGGTCCTGACTGTTTAGTCCAGTTTCTTGAATCAAACTCATCATCTGTAGAGGGAGGTGTAGTAGGCCTACTGTAGACTGAATACTTACAATCATCCATAGCTAGAAATCACTGCACTGATACAACTACAATCGTTTAAAAGTGAGTTACAGTTTTTTACGATTGCTAACTCACCATGTTCAATACTGAAACCACAGTTTCACAACTCTTCATACAGTCTGCATTCGTAACACTCATGTTGGCCAATGACTTCATTCATGTCTCAAAAGAAGCTCGTTCAACCACACACTGTCAACAATGTTCACTCAGAAGCATACACTGTCATTCATAACATTCTGACTTACAAAACACTAATTGATTGATTGAAAACTTTATTAGAAGATTTGCAGAAGTAGGTACATGAAAGTACATATTACATACAAGGTCAACTAACAGGATAAAAACCCAAGAAAGCCACTGGCTTATTTCAATTGGGGTCCTTGATTCTCAATTCATCGTTACATGTAAGACAGACAAAAAAAAACTAGTACTATCTACAAGATAATACAGACAAATAACTAGTACTATCTACAAGATAAACATACATCCATCATGGGAAGAACAATACAACAAAACATAAGGTATGTACAGCGGGTAGGACAGGTGGGGACATACACCACAGGTGGGGGCGGGGGACAAAACACAAAGTATGTACAGTGGGTAGTTCAGGTCTTTTAATCTGATTTTTGATTTAGAGGGTCCAGTTACGGATTGCAGCCTCCTGTAAATGTTTTTTGAGAGTGGTTTTGAAGGTGGGCAGTGTTTTGCACTCCTTTAAGATTATAGGAAGGGCGTTCCACATTTTTACTGCATAGTTTGCAAACGAGTTTAACCCCTTGTTTGTGGTGCAACGCGGTTGAACGTGGTTCGTGGAGCTTCCTCTGGTATTGTATGTGTGGACGTTGTTCACTTTTTGGAAGTATGTTGACAGGTACTTGGGTGTCTTTGTGGTGTAGCGTATCTTGAAGACCAGGCCCAGTGCAAGCTGCTGCACTCTGTCAACTACTCGTAGCCAATCAAGGCTCAAAAAATGAGCAGCGGTTAGATGTGTCCTAGGGTTGAGGCCTAGCAGAAGCCTAACCAGTTTATTTTGGGCTGTCTGGAGTCTTGTTTTATGGGCCTTTGTGGTTCTATAGTACCATGATGTTACGGCATAGTCGAAGTGACATTGAATGAGAGCTCCTGATAGGGTCCTCAGTGTGTTTTTACTTACAAGTGAGGATATCCTGTACAAGAATCTAGTTCTATGGTTCACTTTTTTGATTACTTTTGCTGCCATTTTATCTCCGGAAAGATTTGCCTCTAAGATGGAGCCCAGGTATGTAATATCCTCTTTTCTTGTGATATTAATGTTACCCACTTTTATTTTGAAATTTACAGCCTTTCTGAGTTTAGATGGGCAACAGGGAGTTTAGATGGGTAACAGGGAGTTTAGATGGGCAACAGGGAGCATTACATAGTTTGAATGATTTTCACAAGAATGAATATTTCATTATAAAAATGGTTTGATTTATAGTAATCATAGACAGAATAGTTGACTGTACAACTGTAAAGTATTAGGCAACAAGAATGAATCAGAAATGCCGCAATTTGCTTCTATCTTTTATTCTATCTTTTGCTTCTATCCTTTACGTATTCTGTTTTATCCTTTTTTTCAGTATCTTTGCAGAAAGTAATGTACGGTACATTTCCTTCAAAGTACACTACATTTACTTGTGTAAAATGAAAAGTGAAAAATAAAGTGGAAGTTCAAATAAAAAGTAAAAACAGAAATTCCAGGCCGACAATACAATAGCAATCACACCAAAAATGTCTCACTCCTGAGGGTTTTGGTCCACCCTCTGTTCTGCATCTGGTCACATCTAATGTCTTCCCTGGCAATGCATCTAGTCTATTTCATTTCATTGTATATATTTTCTAGACATTTCAATATGATTACTGCAAATAGTGAAAATACCACCACTCATCCGTTATCAGACTTTGCTGAGGTTCTGGAACTGAAGAGTATCAATAGAGTGCAAAATAACAGCATCTGCACACTCAAACACTGTGCAAAAAAACTGTTTATTGCGAGCTTTCTGTCATATATGATAGGAATATGATTACTGCAAAATTGCACCAAATAATTCAGTTTTGAACGTGTTCTAAAGAGTTTTGAACACAGTATGTTAGCAATGAAAAAATGTGTTGCAAATACATAGTATTTTGCAAGTGGGGGAGTTTGAATGAGAGAAGTGTTATGGCATTTGGAGAACGTAGTCATTGAATGCATTCTGTATGAAAGCAATGCACAAATCACAGAGAAAGAGTCACAGTGTTGTTCACATGGGTTTCTGCTCTGCTGACTGTATGAAGAGTTGTGAAACTGTGGTTTCAGTATTGAACATGGTGAGTTAGCAATCGTAAAAAAACTGTAACACAGACGTTATAGGTACAGAAGTAATGGACAGGGCAAACTTCCAAACAACGGGCTAGCTGGCTAACGCGTTAGCTTACTTACTGATACGCAAATAAAAGCGCTCCTCACTTGTCTGGCTAGTGGCTCCTACTCACCGCAGGAAGCCGATTCTCTTCTTGGATTCAGTAACATTTTATCTCCAATGGGATTTTGATAGCCCAAATGTGTAATCCCGAAGAAAGCCATCAAGCACCGTTGCCAGCAACAGTCTGGAGCTGTCCGGGATAGCGAGACAACGTGGGCAAACCGCAGGCTACCTTTACCGAAATAAATCACAACTTCTGTTTTATACGAAACCATGGTAACAAGGACCGCCCATGAGTTGAGCGTCTGGACAGCCGTGGTGGGGCCTGGGTCATCCTTGTCATTTGTTTTAGCAGGAATAAACGTTTATTATGGGTGCTGGCTGCAATCATGTAGAAACTATAATGGTAACAAGTTCATCAACGTTTTAGTTTCCAATTTGGGACCATGAGAAATGTCCAACATAAATCCATTTAGGCTTACCACTGGATGTCTACGCAATTACATCGAGATGAATTCAGATTGTAAATGTTTCACAAAGCTTTGGCTGATTATGTGAGTTATACTGCCACGGGTGTCTCAACCTGAAGGGAGAGTGGGAAAGGCAATGTTAAAGTAACATTGCACTTCCCAATATTCCCTAGTGGTGATGGATCTGCTGCACTTTACCTAATAATGAATACAATTGCAAATTTGAAATAGGCCTAAGAAATGATTTGCCTACAAATGCAATAATTGTGATATATTGATTGTTTCACTATATCTTATATGGTTTCACTGAACTACTAGAACAACGTGAACTTGAATGAGTGGGTGTATTATAAACATAGTACTTCAGTCATGGTGTTTAGGAAATAATCAAAAGTTTATTTATCTGTCAATATATTTGGCAGAGAATGCAATAATAAGGCTTTAAGGAGAATCCAAGTGTGGTCATAAAAAGTACACACTAAGGAGGAAGGGGGGAAGGGGATGGTGGAGAGGGTTTGACAATAGTTAATAAGAAGGATAACGATCATCCTTAGCAGCCAGGACTCCTTTTTCTTCCCTCTGTCTTTTCTGTCATTCACTTTCTTGTCAGGCCTGTCCTGGTCTTTGTCTTGATGCATTTAAAGGATCCTCTCAGATTCAGATTCAGATTACGTTTATTGCCATTATGCTTGACACATATAGGAATTTGTTTTGACATTTACAGAAGGTGCATTTATGCTTTTTTCACATATAGGCTACATGAACAAAACAAGTACAAATACAAATGCAAAAACAGGACAACACAGGACAGACAGTTCATGGATAGTGCTGTATATAAAGTGCAGTGCAGAGTTATTCAAGGTCCAGTGCATGTTCAGTCCTGGGCAGGCTTGGAGGCGGGGGGGGAGGGGGAAGCCAGAGTCATTTAGCAGCCTGGCGGCTGAGGGGAAGAAACTGAGCCTGTGGCGGGCCTTTAATGGCAATTTAATTTGACTGAAACAACAACAGATATGATATAGAAATACAAAACCACACAATGACAACAACTTCAGGCTTCATAACATGACGATCAACTCTTTTTGACCTGTTTTCAATTAAATTATGTCAATAAGTCCAATTATTAATTGAAGTGCCTGTACTGTAGGCTTACCTTTTTCTGAGCTTTCTCCAGCTCTATGGCCATCATGCCGAGCTGATCTCTCATACGCTCTCTCTCCTTTTCACGTGTTATATTGACACTCACTAGTGCTGATCTGAGGTGACTCTTACTTGTGTAAACATGGGTTTTAACTCTGTCCAGTGTTAATGTAATTACTCACTAGTGCTGATCTGAGGTGACTCTTACTAGTGTAAAAATGGGTTTTAACTCTGTCCAGTGTTAATGTAATTACTCACTAGTGCTGATCTGAGGTGACTCTTACTAGTGTAAAAATGGGTTTTAACTCTGTCCAGTGTTAATGTAATTACTCACTAGTGCTGATCTGAGGTGACTCTTACTAGTGTAAAAATGGGTTTTAACTCTGTCCAGTGTTAATGTAATTACTCACTAGTGCTGATCTGAGGTGACTTACTAGTGTAAAAATGGGTTTTAACTCTGTCCAGTGTTAATGTAATTACTCACTAGTGCTGATCTGAGGTGACTCTTACTAGTGTAAAAATGGGTTTTAACTCTGTCCAGTGTTAATGTAATTACTCACTAGTGCTGATCTGAGGTGACTCTTACTAGTGTAAAAATGTGTTTTAACTCTGTCCAGTGTTAATGTAATTACTCACTAGTGCTGATCTGGGGTGACTCTTATTAGTGTAAAAATTGGTTTTTAACTCTGTCCAGTGTTAATGTAATTACTCACTAGTGCTGATCTGGGGTGACTCTTATTAGTGTAAACATGTGTTTTAACTCTGTCCAGTGTTGTAAATTACAATGTAATTACTATATCCCTTGTAAATGGAAATCAAAGCACTTGGAATTCACAATACATTCAAGAAAAATGTTTAAAACATTAAAATATGTTCTTAAAATGTTTATTTAAGAACAAACAATTCAAACATAACATTTGACCTATAGGCCTATACAAATCGCACCGACCAATTTAAAAGTAAATAAAATAATCATTTTGGTTTCTATGGACAGACAAAAAATAAATAAAAAGAAAGAATTTGTCCATAGCTTTTAGCCAGGGCTGAAACTCAGGATGTCCACCTTTTACTTAAACTGTTATCAACTGACAGTAGGGGACAATGTAGTCAAAAGAATCCCTTGCTCCATATGACATGAGCAGATCAAAAGGTTTGTGGTACATGATGTCACTCACATTAAATACCTTGCATGGTGGACTTTGCTTCAAAACAACGTTAAATGCATGCATATGATCATCAAAACATATGGTTTCAAGAGCTGACCCAACCAAAAAAACAGTCTCCTCTTTCACAACAATATCCTTAATTTTGTAAAATACTGGTATTTCACTGACAAATTCACCACATAATGACCAAATCAAGACGATATTCTGTACCATGGTACTTCACCCATTTAACTGACAAAACATATGTGTGGGCCCCGCGGTGGTGTAGCGGTCTAAGCACTGGCCACTAGTGCAAGCTGCCCACCGGGGACTGGGATCGTATCCCAGCTCGCCAGATCCGGATATGGCTGGGGCACACACGGGGAGCAGCATATTGGGCGGCCGCTCCCAAGGGCGGTATAGGAGTATTTCCGGACAAGGATCCATCGCGCAACAGCGCCCCCGGGGTGCCGGAATAACAGGTGCTGGGCTCGAGGAGCCAGTCAGCTAGTCTGCCTGGCGGCCTCTTCTGGGACTGCCGGCCACGGGGTCGTGCGGCGGATCCTTCGCAATAGGCAGGGGATAATTGGATGCTAGGTTGGGTTCAATTGGCTACCAAATTGGGTGAAAAAGGGATAAAATCTGAAAAAAAATTAAAAAAATAATGTGTGCACTGAGACATTCAACTTGACAGCAATCGGGTCATTGACCCTTGACATCTTTCCTGGACCTATAGTTTATCTATCCTGGCTGAATGTTTCCCAATTATATGCCATGTAATTTTGGTGTTTGTTGGCTAAGGTCATAGTGTAATTCTTAAAACTCTTCAGTTGCTTTTTAAAGAAATAGTGTTTAGCCTCATAGCGCATACACCATGAGTGAAGAATGGGCCCAATATTCCGTATACAACGAGGATAATGTATCATGAAGTGGTGTTTCGGTAAGAGATTTCTATCAGGAAACAAATACTTGAAAAGCCTATGATGTTCAGCTATTAAGTGTTTAAGATAGATAGTCATACCCTCTGTTAGAACAGGAGAAAACACTATATTTACTATCTGTAGTAGTAAGAGAAGCAGCTGATTTTTCTTACAGTTTCTGGGTCGTTTGAAGATAATGTAGCTGCGTCTTTAACTTGACCCTGTATCTCTTCAACAACTTCTTCCATTGAAGATACAAAACTATTTACAGTGTTTTGACCTACACCTGCAGCCTGCAGTTGTGCAATAGCAGATGCACACATTTCATGTACATTCTTGTTACATATTGGTACAACATGGCTACAACTAGAATTGGAAGGCAAATCAACATTACTTGGCTGATTATCAATAGCTGGATTATCTGCATTAGCATCAAAGTTAGCGTTTAACAAAATTGGACAGTCTCCTGCATGTGTCTTGTTCAAATGCTTCCTAAAGCCTGAAAAGGTACCAAATACACGACAACAATCTGCTTGACCACATTTTAGTCTAAGAGTTCTACCAGGGCACATTCCATGTACCAACTTGAGATGCCTCACAAGCAAGTTGGTACTTCCATGAGTAGCATGGCAAACAAAACATATAACAGGCATCAGTGCAGTTTACCTCTAAGGCATTAGTGCAGGAGTTTGGCTCTAAGCTCAGCAACCCTTGGAGTTTCCTTCACCTTACCTATGTCTATGTTGTACACAGTTGTCTGGATAAAGGTGTACATGCTGCGCAGAGATGTATTGTAAGCAGTACAAAAAACGAAGTGAGTCTTGAACAGCTCATCGAAGGCACCAAGAGCACTTGTTGACTTGCACGGCAAGGCTCGCTTGTCCAGGATGATGAAGTACGCATGGATGATGCTCCTCCTGGTCCCCACTGCTAGAAGATGCTTGTTGGCTCTGGTCAATCGCATCAAGGTGCTGCTGGATACTGGTTCTGTCATGCCAAAACCTGGCACTGCCAAATCCTGGCAGGGCCATCAACGGCCTAATCATTCGAACGCTCTTGCTAATCGTTTGCTAATCGTTCGAACGTTCGACGTGCGTTCCAGACTAGGGCCAATATCTGACCGCCTGTGACGTCATTCTACTGCGCTGTGTTTACTACCGCAGCAGATTAATGTGTGTATCTTAAACTGCGAAGACAAATGTAATCTTCTTGCACTTGAATAGCATTAAGGTTGATGCAGGCTCACTAGTCAGCTATATAATATATAACATTTGATATGAAAACACCTGCTAGCATGCTAATTTCACACGTAATTCGCTCCGCTCCGCTCCCGAGCGAGGGCTGCCCGGGGGGGGGAACAGACTGTGTGGAGGGGGGATAGGTCGTGGTAGGGCCGGTCTCCTAGCGGCCCACTAGTAACCCGCGCAGAGCTGATGAACTTGAACTTGTATTTTATTAAATAAAGTGATATATCTTTTTGGTACACTGTGGTCGTGTGAGTGGTATTCTCAGGGTTCTGACATCCGGACCAGACCGGTAAAACAAAGGTGGTGGCAGCGGCTCTCAGCCTATCCAGGTTTAATACCTACCAGATAAACTTTATTACAATAAATTCCATAACTGCATACTACTACGGAGCACGCACACACACACACACACACACACACACAGAGGAAATCGCGCAATCAGCAGGAAGAGAGCGCGGAGAGCACCTCGGGTTGGGAGAGCCCTATAAGACCCCGACTATCAAATAAAAGCAGAACGGAATAAACGTTATCAAATACAACGTTATAAAATCCAGGTGTGCAGCACTACAATCCCATATTACGGGGCTTCAGCTGGACAACGGGGCGCTTGCAGCGTGCCTTGGTGACTATTCGGAAAAGTAGAACTTTACGCACGCTGATCAAAGGTACTGTGGTAAACCTACTAGGTGCCATACAGCCACTCTCCGACTCCAGTTTGCGGCGCTCCTAACAACTGAGGAGCGTTCCACGTTCAGCACTGTGTCGACGGGTTTTAATAAGTATTAAAAAGTATTGGGGCGCTTAGGTGGCGTAGCGGGTTAAGCGTCGACCATGTAACCGCAGGGTCCCCGGTTCGAATTCCGGCCGGGACATATCCTGCATGTAATCCCTCCTCTCTCTCTCACCCCTCCTTCCTGTCTAAATCTTCACTGTATCTGTCAAATAAAAAATGAAAAATATGAGTGGGACTGCCCCACTCAGAAAAAAAAAAAAAAAAAGAATAATAAAAAAAAAGTCTTATCACGATTTTATGAGGTCTTGAATTTTTGTAGGTATTTTTCTGAATTAGACTGTCCAAATAATTTCAGTCCTAAAAACTTTGAGTAAAATAATTTATTAGTTTTATAAAAAAACAAAGATGAACCGGAAATTCTATGATAGTGGTCTAGTCTATTGCAAACTAAAACTGTTAAGTTAAAGGTGTCACTGATGTAAACAGCTCGAAGTGGCGGTGAGGTCTGGAAAAATATTGACAAGGTCTTTAAAAAGTCTTAGAAAGGTATTGAAATTAACCTCAAGATTCCTGTATATACCCTGATAATGCTTGTGTGTGTTTTGGGTCTGTGTCTGTAGAGCAGCTGAACTTGGCTCAGCTCTGCCACCTAGAGGAGGAGCTGGGTGAGGCGAGGAGACAGACCCAGCCTGAACCAGCAGACACTGAGACAGACCCAGCCTGAACCAGCAGACACTGAGACAGTGAGCCTCTGACTAGGCCTACAGCCTCTGGCTACACTCATACAGCTACGGCCTCATGTTCATGTTTGGGGTTTAAAAAACAAACCAAGCTCTATTTATTGCCTGTTTCAGTTTTCGAAGGTGTTATGTTGTTGATAGTGACGTTTGTGAGCTTGTTGTTTGAATGGTTCAGGTTGAGGCCAAACAAAAATCCTCCTGTTTCCTGTTTGAGAAAAGTGTTTTAGTGAGGATGCAGCTAGAGGCTGTTGGTAATCACTGTGTTATAGTTTGTCTCTTCGCCGTGTCTGTAGAAACAAAGAGGCGGTTGTTTCGTGTTTGCGATTGTTTCTGTTTGATATTGAGCAGTATAGCATTTACATCATTAGTTATTGTCTTATTCGAGGCTGATCAGTTTGTGTACACACACACACACACACACACACACAAAGTCAGCTTTGGCTTCATTAAGATTGAATAAAATAGATTTTGTTGCTAGAACATTACATAATAAAATACTTTTTTTTTTTTTTTTAGAGAATCATTAATTCCCTGTGCAAAATTTCCATTAATTCTGATTGTCTTTTTTACCACCTTTGTTTATAGAACAATTACACAACAAGGCACTTTACTGTATTAAGAGAACATCATCCAGGTGACATTCACCTTGTGAATGTAGTATCAACAACCAACTATTTATATCAATATTTACACATCCCTTATGGAGAATAATTCAAAACCCAATTTGCTCAAGTGTGTTCACCTGGGAGCATTCTGTTTTTGCTTTAGACAACGTGTTGCTGCTTGAGCGAGGCACCTACGTAGTATGGTCTAAACCAGACAGACACATACACAGATACCCAGGCTACAAACATTTTGTTCTTACTATACTTGTAAATGCTCTTCCCAGGTGTTTGGTGTACACATGTACAGACAGACAGACAGGTTGACAGCCTGCTGAGGGCGTGCTTAACCCTCTTATGTAAGTAATAATTATGGCCTCGTTCCAACACTGTGAAAACATATATCCTTCCTCCCCTCCTCTCCTCTAAATGTGATAGCCGATCTCACTTGGTCCAGGAAGGAAGGAAGCCAGCAAGGATGGACATTTTACATCCCCCTAATGGTTAAACATTTAAGAGATGTCTTCTACTTCAAGCCCTCTCAGAGTAGGGTTAGGACAAGACAAGGCATCCAATGACTCCTCAATGTGAGGTAAAGGAAAGGCATCCTTCCGTGTTCTGCTGTTCAGTTGGCGATAGTCTACACACATACGGAGGCTGCCATCTTTCTTTTTCACCAGGACAATTGGGGAGGCATATATATAGATATTACTTCCTGAAAGGAAACTGGCATCTTTGCTTCCTGTCCTTTACTATTGGATTAAGTGATTAATCAGATGTGCAGCACACATTGGGCACACCCAGCACACACCTGATTAATCACTTAATCCAATAGTACAAGACAGGAAGCAAAGACGCCCGTTTACTTTCAGGAAGTAGAGGAGCTTCGGCATATAGCCTATTCATGTTTAGGGTGGTGAAGACAATTTTGTCACTGCCGGAGAGAACTGCATCTTGCCATGTAAATTAAGTTCAATTAACCAATATCCAGCATCCCTAGTGGCACAGTGGTGAGGGCATTCTGCTATTAACTGGAGAGTTGCTGGTTTGAGGGCTGCGAATGCCACTGATCATTTGAACTGGTGACTGTAGGGGAGCCAGTTCACTTCTCTAGTCACTGCCGTTATCCCAAAATTGGACCCCATAGCCCACTAATAGTTACTAATGGCACTCACACTTTCTCTGGTGTAGCCGTGTGGGAACCTCATACCCATCCCCAACTCAAACTTCCTGATGGCACTGACACACTTTTTTGGTGTATTAAATATGGTGACTACTACTTACTAATTCTAAATAACTGATTCTATTTCATATTTTAGTGTGGTGGAGACTCTACTGTCATGACCCTAGATAACAGTGTCTTGCAAGAGGAAGAGGGGGCTCAGGAGCCTTTGCCAGCTATTCAGCTCTCCAAAAACAACAAGGATCTGCTCCCACACAAGACCAAGAAGTCAGGGTAGGTCACTCACACCGCATCCTACTAACACCCCACGACTAACACCCCAAGTCACATTACTTGACACTACAGAAACAAAACAAATTGGGGATGATGACTTTAAACAAGGTGCCTTTTGAAAAATGCATCAGCAAATATCTCCACCCCTGCCTTCATTCTATTGAACAAAACCCAAAGTGGTTGTTGCTACATTAGATCATCCGGAGAGAGGTTTCACCTAGAAATTTAAACCGTAACTCATGTGTTTTCAGATTCTAAAGGCCTGAAACATTTTAGGGCTGAACTTGATCCCAACCTCCCCCTAGATTATGTAATCTAGAAAAACTATCGGGGAGTTTCAGCCCCATAGTTTTTTGTGTGTGTTACAGACCATGTCATAGATCCATCACTCTCTGGTTGTAGAGAATTACAAGAATCACAATGAAAAATACTTCTGATAGTACTTGTGTCAACATGGCTTATTGCTCCTTTAATGGGAAGATGACTGACAGTATTGTGTCCTGGCTCTGCAGTAAGAAGAAAGGGGTGAAGAACAGTTCTATGCTCGCCTCCCAGAGGGCGAAGGCGTGTAAACCCATGTCTGTCCAGGAGATGGTACAGCTCAGGGAAGACATTCTCAAGGTCCCCTGCGAAAAGCTGAGCCAAGTGATAAAAATTGTCCAGTTTGAGGAACACTCAATGGAGTACTCCAAACCCGAGGAGTTTGATTTGGTGATTGAAGAGCTCAAGCCCTCCACACAGCGGAAGCTGCAGAGATACATCTCCTTCCTCCACAAAAAGAAGATCTCTGGTGAGTGAACCGGTCAGCATGAGTACTGTCCTCGGTTCCTGGTTTGTTTTTATTTTGCCCTTGGTGTGTCTATGTATGTGTTTATATGTTTATTTTGTCCTTATTTAGTAACAAAAATGGATAATTGAGACAACCATTTATTGTTTTTTTTATCCCGTACAGTTGCAGAGCTACAGCAGCACCACCCGTCTCCTGCTGCCTCCACAGCTGCACCGGGCACTGCTCTGGAGTCCTCGCAGATCTGTGAGAACAGCTCCAACTCGCTGCCGCAAGATGGATCAGATGACCATTTGGACAATTGTGATGACAACTGTGATGACATGGATAACGAGAAGGTTCTTGGTGAACCATCAAGGACGCCATCTACAGTCAAGCTGTCCACCAGCCTCCAAACTCCATGGACGCCAGCTACAGTCAAGCCGTCCACCAGCATCCAACCTGATGGATCAGACAGTTGTGATGACATGGATAATGATTTGGACTTGTCCGATGCTGACACTTTTAATGACAAAACATATGTTCCATCTCATGATGAAAGTTCAGATGACAGTGATTGGGAGGAGGACAGAGAACAGCCACCACGTCAAATTGTCAGTGCAAAGAGCACCCCTGTGCAAAAAGCACCCCCATGTGCAAAAAGCACCCCCATGTGCAAAAAGCACCCCCGTGTGCAAAAAGCACCCCTGTGTCCATTCCCGCTGTGAGCAAAAAAGCAGATGGCTCTCGATGTTACAACAAAAAGCAATTCTGTCTGTTTTGTAAGTCGGCTGTCGTAAAAATTGCAAGGCACTTGGAGTGTGCTCACAGCAAGGAGCCTGAGGTTGCAAAGGCGTTCAGTTTTCCAAAGGCTTCAAATCAAAGGCGGTTGCATTTAGAACAACTACGGAACAGAGGTAACTATGCACACAATGCAGACGTTTTGGAAACAGGCATAGGGACTCTAGTCGCATGTAAGCAGCCAAAAGAAGACACCAGAGGGCAGAATTATATGCACTGTGTCCACTGCAAAGGCTTATTTACGAAAAGAGCACTGTGGAGACACAAATGCAACTTCAAGCCAAACAGTGACAAAAAAGGAAGAAACAGAGTTCAAGCCCTCTGTGGCTTTGCCGAACCCTCCCCCCATGGGGTGTCCGAGGATGTCTGGAAGCTTGTAACCAAAATGAACCAGGACAACATTGCAGACACAGTCAAAGGAGACTGGTGCATTATGGAGTTCGCAAAGTACCTCTACAACAAGCACGGATCTGAACCTGGAAAACATGAATACATGCGCCAGAAGTTAAGGGAGCTGGGTCGACTTGTTCTGTATGGTAGTGAGGTCACACCACTGAGGACCATAAAAGAATATGTCATGCCAGGAAACTTCTACCTCACAGTCGAGGCAGTGAAACACACTTCACAAACCAAGACAAGAAAAGGAAAATCTCTATCACTTCCACTGAAACTTGGCAATAGCCTGAACAGAATGTCTATGCTCCTGGAGAGTGATGCGCTCATCAAACAGGACAAAAAGGCAGCGGAAGAGGCATGCAGCTTTCGAAGGATCTACGACACAAAATGGAATGAGTGTGTGTCCAGAGAATGTTTGAAGACCCTGAGTGAGGCAAAGTGGAATGCTCCTCTTCTCCTGCCCTTAACGGAGGATGTCAAAAAGTTGCATGATTACCTGGAAATGAAGCAGCAGCAGTACACCGAGGACTTGAAGTCTGAGGTGTCAACTGAGAACTGGAAGAAGCTGGCCAAGGTGACTCAAGTAGGAATTATCTTTTTCAACAGGCGCAGACAAGGGGAGGTGTCCAAAATGCCTCTCTCGGCATTCTTATCAAGAGATGAATCGTCAACTCACAACATCTCACCAGAGCAACCCGAGTGCGCTCCCGGGAGATTAAACAAACGCACCCAAAGTCTTCAAGGGTTCAGGGCTTGGATAAGGGCTCCATTTGGGATTCAACCAAAGTGTGTTAAGGTGTTCCCCAGAAAGATGGTAACATCTGAAAGTGTGTTAAGGTGTTCCCCAGAAAGATGGTAACATCTGAAAGTGTGTTATGGTGTCCCCGGAAAAATAGTAATATCTGAAAGTGTGTTATGGTGTCCCCAGAAAGATAGCAACCTGAGACTCCCCACATGGGTGGAAGAAGTCATGTCTTGAAAAAAGTATTGAATATTGCTAATTTGAAGTGAGATTCTGGTTCCTGAATTTTCTGATCATGCCTGATTTTTCTCAGTGCTGTACGGTGTCTAGAAAGGGGTGTCCCCACACGGGAGGTCCTAGTCATGTTGTCCCACAATGTAGCATAAACAGGTCTGTGTGTGTGTGTGTGTGTGTGTACTTGTTTTACTATCCTGGTGGGGACATTGACCTGACTGCACACCAACACCATGGGGACCCAAATTCAAGTCCCCACAGGCACATCCATTGCAAACAATAGAAAACAGCATGCTAATATAGCCTAGCATCATTTTCCTCACTTTTCCTTGAAGTCCTCCTGGGACATGTTTTTCTGACAAAATGTGTGTGTGAGTGTGTGTGAGTGCGCCCCGTGTGGCACTTGATCGTATTACAGTGTGTGTGAAATGTGCGTGAACTTTAACAGGGCAAACGGCAGTTTTTGTCACTTAACAGGATACAGTCTTGGTTTAGGTTGACAGATTTAATCTGGGGGGTGGGAGAGTTTGTGTTAAGCTTTATTTTATGTTTATTTCTTGTAGAATGTTACAAATGTTCTAATCAGTTTCATTTCACAAGGAGGTGGTAGTAACAGAACTGCGTTCAATACTCCAATTTGATGTGGTGTAGAAGTTGTAGGAAATAAGAGACAGAAAAAGTGCATGTGGGTGGCCCAGAGAGCAGTACACTGTCCTCGACTGACTCTGATCCGAGGGGGCGGAGTCTCATCACCACACCAATATCCACGCCACAGACCCTACAACTAGGCCCCTGAATAAGCTAGAGACACACGGTCTTCACTGGGGGGTGCATAGAGATTGTCCAGAGGTCAATACAGTGTTGCCGACAAACTCAGGTTGGAGGGGGCGGAGTCTTGCCACCACACCACTATCCACGCCATAGACCACAAACCTCAGCCCTAATAGCCTAGAGACACAAGGTCTTCTCCGGTGGGTAGCCTGGAGAGAAAATATCTAGAGCAGTTAGGCTTACTAGTCAATGTACAACACTCACACCCTATCAAGATCAGTTTGGCTTACTGGTTAACACTCACACACTATCTAGAACACTTTGGCTTACTGGACAATTTAAAACACAATATCTAGAGCAGTTTGGTGTATTGGTTAGTGTACAACACTCAGTGGCGTAGGGTAGCTGTGCTAGGCCCCGGTGCAGGTCTGGCACTGGGCCCCACGCCCCCGCCCGCTCCCATTCCCTGCATGCATGAAACAAATGCATTAGGCCTAGGGCCTATACCAAGGGTGCTCAACCGTTTTAGAACCAAGATCTATTTGCCAGCTTGCCGAGATCTACCAGTCCACTTTCAATATCAAACGCAAAGGGATGGCACACACACGCATGTGCATGGGCACACACACGAGCAGACAGACACACACACAATTGCCAATCTGTATGAGGATCCATAGCCAGTACTGCTCTCTGTATTGAATACAAATCTAACAAACAAAAAATAAACCAGATATAAAACAAGTATAATGAGCAAATAATGTCCTACCTTAGGCTGTTGTGGGCTAGGTTGAACTGGGATGTCCTGTCCTGAGCTGGGTTAGGCTGTCCTATGCTGGGCTGTCCTATGCTGAACTGTCCTGTGCTGGGCTAGGCTGGGCTGTGCTGTCTTGTCCTGGGCTGTGCTGTCCTCTGCTGAGCTGTGCTGGGCTGAGCCAAGCTGCTACACACACGTGCATAAAACTCAGTGCGCTTCACAATACGGGAGGACCGTGATGTACGTAGTATAAAAAAACGACTTTCATAACCATATTTAAGATCAGAGGATAAACAAACTATTTACATGAACATAAGGATAAACTATTTACATAAACATATTTAAGATATGCCCGCCCCCCTCCCCTCCCTAGGTCTGATCATGATAGCAGTCTTGTACCAAAGCCAAGGCTAGGTAATGAGATGGCACAGTGACTACGTTTACATGCACACCATATTCCTGTTCGAATCGGAATATTCTCAATATATTTTCAAAGACTAACGTTAAGGTTACACGGTCTGCATCTGCTCATATCAACATAGTTCACACAACTCTGATCTGGCCGACTGTTTAGCCGAGCCAGGTGCCATTCCCGAGCCCGCTGCCCGAGCGGCACAGCTGCGTTTATATGTTTATTTTGACCGGCTCACGGTGGGACCCGTGCCGTGCTGGCGCACTCATGTCCATAATCGAGAATTTCTCTCAGCTTCTCTCCCACCATGTAAGCCATGCAGAGAGCGATTTTTTTAAACTAAAATAAAATAACCAGAATGTTTATGATATGCTTTTTGTTAACTTTAGCACTGTGAGACTTACAGTTGGAGTTCATATAATTGTAATCTCACCATATATGACAATACTCTTAAAAGGGTTAAAATAAATACATACAATATCCTTTGTAAAAGTCAAACCCTGAAAAGTCATCAAACTGTGATGGAGCATATTAAGCCAGTAGCTTTTGGAAAATTGATGCATTTTGTGCATTCCTGGGCCTGCTAGTTAACTGAGAACCAATCACTATTCGCCTCCCCCTCCCCCACACAGCACCTTCCACAGACAGCAGCACACTCAGGCCTCGGCCGTTCATTTAACATTGCCGACCTCCGGACTTTTAGGCTCACTTTTGGGACACTTCCTATGTAGCCAGGGGAACAGAAAAAGACACACACCATCAGTGGGATGCCAGCTTTCAGACAAAATTGTTTTCAAGTCTCTAGTCCATTGTATGGCCAAACAGGGTTTAACTTATTGGGGATGAGGCCTCCATTGACATTACATTGGCGACCTCCTGAACTTTAGGCTCACTTTTGGGACACTTCCTATGTAGCCAGGGGAACAGAAAAAGACACACGCCATCAGTGGGATGCCAGCTTTCAGCCAAAAGGGATTTAAAAAGTCTTTTTCAGTTTCATCACTGCTACTGTGTCATCAGGACATTCGCTGTCTGAAGAGATCTTTGAAGTACTTGAGTGAGTCTTCCGTCGGCTTGTGTGTGCTTGGACATAATCTTCCTCTGAAGATTCTGACTCGGGAACAGGAACTTAGTTGTAAAAGCATTTTAAACAGTAATATTTCCAATAAATAAATGCGGTTTCAAGAGCAACATTTGTACATCGTCAATTTTACCCTAAAATTAAGCAGCAACCACCATAGATTAAAAAAAAATAATAATGTCAGTAGGTTTAAACCTGAGAACCCAACCCATAGCTAGCTAGCATGTTAACATTTGATTAATTTAATTAAATTGAGTTCAAATGTAGCTTTAACTTCAAAAAATGTATACGTCTTCCCACCACAAAGGTTCATATCAATACACTCTACTGTACGACATAATAAACCATGAAGAAGAAAACTGATTGGGAGTAGTTTAACGGAACCGCTACAACAAAAACGTCATGAATGATAAACAACCGTCTCATCACCTCGTCTTTTGCTACATCTTTCTGTCTTTTTTGCTCTTTCTTCTCTTCTTCATACAGCAATTAAAACCCCCCAGAAAAAACAGAAACACATTTAACGACTTTGATAGTCTATTCTGGACAACCTATCTTGCTGGCTATAATCTGTGTTTTATTTGGTTTCTATCTAATCACAGTCAATGGAAGTATCGTAACGGGTATCTGAACTAATACAGGCAAAAGGTTAAAACAAACCCACTTTAAGGGAATCTCGACCACCATTGTGCTGGGACTACATCTTCCCTAAAGTGCGCTGAGGGTTATCCGCGTCAATTAACAAACACCAACAAATTCAAATAATAATTCACAGTTGAGAATGTCTAAATATTATACCGAATAACTGTCAGGTTGAAAGAACTACTCGCACAAACCAAAAAGTGGAAGGCAAACAAACTGTAGAAAACAAATCCGTTGTTCCTGCCCTCATCTTCTGTGTTTTCAATGCTGCTAATGGAATCTTCCTCTGAACCTTCTGAGTCAGGAACAGGTTGACATTTATCTTCTTCTTGGTTAAAACCCTGCACAGATAAGATTTTATGTTTAAAATAATTCATGGAAATAATTACATTACTTATGGTTCTGCTTGTAGCTGATGTAATGTTAAAAGGCCAGCGGCCTTCAAAATGTTAAAAGGCCAGCGGCCTTCAAAATAGCCAGAGTCAAGCCTCTCCTCAAGAAACCTACCCTTGACCCATCATCTGTCCACAATTACAGACCGGTATCCCTTCTCTCCTTCCCTTCCAAAACCCTTGAACGCGCGGCATCTAAACAACTGATTGACTATCTCCGGAAGATGGATCACTTAGACCCCCACCAATCCGGCTTCAAGGCTGGGCATTCCACTGAGACTGCGCTCCTTGCTGTCACGGAAGCCCTCCACTCTGCCCAAGCTTCCTCCCTCTCCTCTGTTCTCATTCTCCTTGACCTGTCTGCTGCCTTCGACACAGTCAATCACCAGATCCTTCTCTCCATCCTCTCAGACCTGGGCATCTCTGGCACCGCACACTCCTGGTTTTCTTCCTACCTGGCGGGCCGCTCCTACCAAGTGACCTGGAGAGAATCGCTATCTTCTCCACGAACCCTCTCCACTGGAGTTCCCCAGGGTTCCGTCCTAGGGCCCCTACTCTTCTCCCTCTACACCAAGTCTCTTGGCTCGGTAATCTCTTCACATGGGCTCTCCTACCACAGCTACGCAGACGACACTCAACTCTTCCTGTCCTTCCCCCCGTCTGATGTACACGTGGCAACCCGTATCTCAGCATGTCTCGCTGACATTTCAACTTGGATGGCTGACCACCATCTCAAGCTCAATCTTAACAAGACTGAGCTCCTCTTCATCCCCGGGAAAGCCTGCCCTCTCCAAGACTTCTCCATCACAGTGGAGAACTCTACTGTAACCCCCTCCCTGACAGCCAAGAACCTTGGAGTGATCCTGGATAACCGACTATCCTGTGCAGAGAACATTGCAGCAACGGCTCGCTCCTGCAGATTCCTCCTCTACAACATCAGAAGGATACGACCATTCCTTACCAGAGAGGCAGCGCAACTCTTGATCCAGGCACTGGTCATCTCCCGCCTGGATTACTGCAATGCACTCCTGGCGGGGCTCCCCGCTTCAGCCATTAGACCTCTGCAGCTCATCCAGAATGCTGCTGCCCGGCTGGTATTCAACCTCCCCAAATACTCGCATGTCACCCCTCTCCTTCGCACCCTGCACTGGCTCCCGATAGCAGCTCGCATCAGATTCAAGACCCTGGTGCTTGCATACCAGGCAGCTAAAGGGACAGCCCCTGCCTACCTGAAGGAAATGGTAACCCTCCAAACCCCTGCCCGCTCACTCCGCTCCTCCACCTCGGCTGGCCGACTGGCCCCTCCTCCTCTACACAGCAGTCGGGCTACCCGATCACGTCTCTTCACAGCACTGGCTCCCCGCTGGTGGAATGAGCTCCCCACGGCTGTCAGAACGGCAGAGTCACTACCCATCTTCCGTCGTAGACTGAAGACCCATCTCTTCAGGTTACATCTTAACTGCTCCTCCTGAGACATCTTCCGACCCTCACCTCTACATCTCCTAAAGACACACGCTTTCCCCTCTACTGTGTACCTAGAACTTCTATTGCCCCCCTTGTACTGTTTCTCAGTTTCTCCAGTAAAAAAATAAAAAAATAAAAAATAAAAAAAATGTTTAGTAGAAGGCGATAATAGGGAAAAGGTTTTTCCTTCTATCAGTGGCCCCCGGCCCGAGCTAGAGTACTCTTCCTACAACGAATGGTGGACTGCTGATTCACATGCTTAGTATTCAAATGTATTGATTGTAAGTCGCTTTGGAATAAGGCATCTGCTAAATGCCAAAAATGTAAATGTAAATTCAATTGTTTTTCAGTTGGGGATTTTCCTCAACGGTTATGGATTTATTTCTTTGTACATGGATACATGTGTAAAATTCATGGACACACCCGTACTATTAAACATGGTCAAAAACCATAGCGAGGTACATCATGGTCCTATTAAGTTTGATGAGAATCTGGACAGTAGGGTCTGAGAGGTCACATGAACACATGCAGCACCATGTACACAACTCCGCGGTTAGGTGCCGTGCCGCCAGTCCGACACAAGTACCGCCATTCCGACCGTTAGATGTCTATGTCGGAATGGCGAGCACCTCCCGGTCTCGACGTCTCTCCTCATCGGAAACCATTTTTAAAACGCCACTGCCGTTACGTGAACACTGTCCCTTATTCATTCATTAAAATTACATATTTCGTTTTAACAGCCTCTAAAGTGCCAGATGACTTTGCGTCTAACTTGCAGACGAGTTTGCTAAAGTTATCTCCTTAGCTGTCAATTGTGGTAGTGCTAGCTATGTTAGCGAACATTAGCTACAGTAGCTAGAGTCCAGTGAAGCTAGCTTAAGCTTGCCAGACAATGCATTCACTTCTCTTTGAAGTTGTAACAAACCAATATGTTTACCGATCCACATTTCACTATTATTTGTGTAGGAGTCTTACCTCATTATTCATTCTGTCAAGGCAGGTCTGGTGGTGAGCTTGTAGCATCTGCAATCTCCTTGCAAAACGGACATGTGTGCACATTCCGAGAGACTTCTTGTTATGAAGGTTGGCAGGTTAAATGAAGGAAGGTTAATTGAACAGAGCGAGGCAGATTTCAGCAGAACAGAAACTTAACTGTGTGGGGGAGGGGTGCAAATCAGTGCTCTGTCTGCATAGTGTGGGGGAAAATGCAAAACTAAATTGAGCGCTGTTTGGTGATACATTGGGCTAGAGACGTGGTGATAGAATAAGCGTGGTGATAGAATTAATGGTAGAAAGAGTCACTCAAGCACATTGGAGACCTTTTCCAACAGCGAATGTTCTAGCAAAAAAGAAGAATATGAAGTATCAGTGATGAAGCTGAAGAAGAAAAAGAATGGGGGTAGAGTCTATGGTCGAAAGCATTACTGCATGTTTTGCTTTGAACAGCGTTCTAAAATGGCACGACACCTGGAAGACAAGCACAGCAACGAGGTGGAAGTGGCAAATGCCCTTAAATTTCCAAAGGGGTCAAAAGGTCGAAGAATCCAGTTGGATCTGTTGAGAAACAAAGGCAATCGTATCCACAATGACAAGGTACTTAAAGCCGGAATTGGCACCCTGATCCCATCCCAGCAAACCACTGAACCAGTGAAGGCAGGTGAATACATGCACTGCATCCACTGTCAGGCCTTACTCAAGAGAAAATCACTATGGAGGCACATGCAGAGATGCCATCTGGCAAGGAATGGCAGTGTTTTAAAGCCGGGCAAAAATAGAGTGCAGTCAATGTGTGCCTACGCGCAGCCAATCCCAGATGGTGTTAAGAGACAACTTTGGGACATGATTAATGACATGAATCAAGACAAAATATCAGATACTATCAGAGAAGAGAAATGCATACTTAAATTAGGGGAACAGCTATACAACAAGTTGGGAGGTGATAAAACCAAACATGAGTATATCAGACAAAAAATGCGGGAACCTGCGAGACTTGTCCTGCACGCGAGGAAAGCTGGCAAACTGAACAGGATGGAGGACTTTTTATTACCTTCAAACTTCCCCCATGTGGTTGATGCAGTGAAAGGTGTGACTGGTTTCCAAGTAGAAACACACCTTTATGAAACGCCCTCTTTGGCTCTCAAGTTAGGCCACAGCCTAATAAAAATTGCAGATATCATGGAGTGTGATGCAATGATGCCAGGGAAGAAGGACATCATTCAGAATGTCAAGAGTTTTCGACACATCTTTAACACCAGGTGGAATGAATGTGTGTCAGCTAGTGCCCTCAGACAACTCAGTGAGGCGAAGTGGAACAGACCTCAGCTCCTCCCTTTCGCTGAAGATGTCAAGAAGATGCACATGTATCTTGATGAGCAAAGGAGAGAAACCCAAAGCAAACTTCAAGAGAAGCCCAACAGCAAGAATTGGTCAAATCTGTACCCCTGAGGCTGGTTTGTCTGACAATGCCCCACCAGGATATGAAAAGTCAGTTCTGCAATAAAAGTTATTAAAACTAGATATTTCAAGTGATTTTTATGATTGTAAAATCAAAAGCAATTTTTAGCAGTTTAAACCATGTCTCTAGAACATTTAGAAAGTACCGTCCCCATCATTCACCTCCTAGTCATGAGTCCCCATCATGTGATAAAAACAAGTATGTGTGTGTGTTGGGGTAGGACAGAATTCATCAATCAGATTAGCACCTCTTAGCACCTATTAACACCAGTTTTTTTCAGGATCAGCAAAAACCTTCTGCAATCCATTGCCCAGTCCTACAAGGAGAATGGTGCAGTACCACGCCAGAGGAAGAAACGTGAGCGAACAAACAAAAACTTCCTCAACACTGAAGACATCAAAAGAGTGGTGGCGTTCATCATGAATTTTGCAGAAGACCACGCCATTGTCCTCCCTGGCAGGCACCCTGGTCACAGAGACTTGAGTGCAAAGCTGCTGCCAACTAATGTCACCAAAGCCTCTGTTTGGCGTCTCTACAAAGTTGCTGTGGAAAAGCTTGGTATGTGTAAAAGTTGTGTATAACACTCATGTTCTGAAGTGTAATAGAAAAATGAAATGCTTTTGTAATGAACGGTAATGTATTTAATCTCCTACTCATAAAAATGATGTATTTGCAGGCGAGCGTGTTGTTGGAAAGGGCAGCTTCCGAACACTGTGGAAGTCATTGCTGCCACAGATAACCAGCACCAAACCCCGCACAGATCTGTGCTGGCAGTGCCAGAAAAACAACTATCAGCTGCGGCGAACTGCCAATCTGCCTGACGAGGTGAAATCAGCCAAGATGAAAAAGCAGCAACAGCATCTTGACCTTGTTGCGAAGGAGCGTTCTCTATACCAGCGCATGAATGCTGCCTGTGCCAGGACCTGTCAAGATTTGGATCTGTCTCTAGGCACCTCCAGGCCTGCAAGCAAGCAGATCACAATGCACTACAGTTTTGATTTTGCACAACAGGTGAGAATAAGTTCATTCTATGACACTTCTGATTTGGTGTACCAAAACACACTACTACTGCCTAAGTAGGCAGATGTTGATTTTTTATGTATCTAATCTCTCCTTCTCTCTTAGGTGCACTTTCCTACTGACCCTCATCAGCCTGGGCCCATGTATGTTTTGACTCCACGCAAGTGTGGCCTTTTTGGTGTCTCGTGTGAAGGCATGCCTAAGCAAGTGAATTACCTAATTGATGAAGGGATGTCATCGAGTAAAGGCAGCAATGCCGTCATCAATTACATAAATCACTTCTTCAATAACTATGGAGTCGGAGAAACAAACATCGACCTTCATTGTGATAACTGCAGTGGGCAAAATAAGAACAATTATGTGCTATGGTACTGTGCCTGGCGTACTATTCACAAGCTTCACCTGAAGCTGGGCCTCCACTTCCTGATTGCAGGCCACACAAAGTTTGGCCCTGACTGGTGCTTTGGACTGATCAAGCAGTGCTTCCGAAAGACAAGAGTGGACACTAGGGGTGTAACGATACATCGATTCACATCGATGCATCGATTCATTGACTAACGATCTGATTACATCGACGCAATGTAAAAACATCGACCTATATCGTCATCTTAAAGATACACCTTTATTTTGAAATGGCACATTCTGCGTGACTGTCACCATTTCCGTGCAGCGCGCGACTAGCAGCGGCAAACTACAAAGTCAAAGAGCGCTGCACACTGTGCAGGTCAAGTCATGGCGAGTAGCAGGGATAACGACGACGAAATTCGCTCTCCTCTCGGTAATAAGTCGGCGGTCTGGAAATATTTCGGATTCCGCAGCAAAGACGGCTCTACAGACAAAACACTCACCATATGCAAACAATGCCAGTGCGAGTTGAAATACTCGGGAAACACTACAAACTTGGCCGCGCACCTAAAGAAAAAACACAATATTGACCCGCATGCTAGTGCTAACACTAGCTCCAGCGTTACCGTGCCAGAAGCCTGCACACCAGCTTTGAGCACTTTCTTTCAGCAAAAACTGAACAACAACTCCAAAAGAGCGACGAGTATCACAAGTGCCATTTCATATTTTATTTGCAAAGATATGAGACCTTACTGTGTTGTCGAGAATGATGGCTTTCGTGAACTACTGCACACTCTGGAGCCGAAATACAAAATACCATCAAGACAGCACTTCAGTGAAACGTGCATACCGAGACTGTACACTCAAGTAAAAGACGAAGTTAAACGTGAGTTATTGCATGCAGACAGAGTCGCTATCACTACAGATGGGTGGACGTCATGTACAACACAAGCCTACGTAACTGTAACCTGCCATCATATTGACAACGACTGGCAAATGAAGAATTATGTTCTGCAGACACGGATTTTGGACGACGCACACACAGGAGTAAATCTTGGCACAGGTTTTTTCTCCCATGATTAATTTGACTGGTAAATTATTTCTATTGAAAAACATGTGTTCTTTTTTTTTTTTTACCACAAGATGTCATTCTAAAATTGTTTTGTTGATTGACTTAAGGATTCCGAGCCAGCCCGCCCACTCAGAAAGCTGTGTCCCATCCACCGGAGCCAGTGTGTTCTGATGACCCTGAACCGCTAAGCTCTGAGCCGGAGTGGGACTCACTTCAGGTACACTTAAAAATCCTAGCTTCATTCATTTTAAATAATCAATATTCCAATGGCTGAATACTGTAACGTCGGTCCCTATACCGTCGACCGCGTCATTAATGATTCTGCGGTGCGTTTGAACCTCCCGGCCGCTCTCAAGGTCCACCCTGTGTTCCACGTGTCCCTCCTCAAACCCTTCTCCACCAGCCCCCTGTCACCCCCTGCTCCAGCTCCCTGTGTGGTCGGTGACCCTGTGTGGTCGGTGGACCGTCTACTCGCCGTCCGCCGTAGGGGACGGGGGTTCCAGGATCTGGTGGACTGGGTGGGCTACGGCCCCGAAGACCGGAGTTGGGTGCCCCCGTCCTATCTCGCTGATCCTGCTCTGCTGGACGAGTTCTACCGGGCCCACTCGGAAGCTCCAGGGCGGTCGTCCGGTGCCTCCCGTCAGGGGGGGGTACTGTTGTGGATCCCGCTTCGGCTCCACTCGTTTCCACCTCGGCACCGCTCGTTGAGACCAATCAGGCTCAATCTGAGACAGCTGCGCCGGCTCCAGCAGGTGTTTACAATCTAAGGAGGAGAGACCTGCATAAAAGGCCCCACAACCTGCCGTCTGATGCTTGATCAATCTGATCCCCAGTGGTTAGTCGTCTCGCTCCCTCGTTTGTCTCCAGTGTGTTATAGTTCTGAAATTACTTGTTTATTTTTCCCAGTCGTTTTATTATTTTCACCGTTGTTTGTTTTCTCTCCCCCACCAGTCCACTCCTGCCTGCCTGCCCTGCCTACCCTCCTGCCTGCCTAACGACTACTCCTCCTGCCTAAGCCCCTGCCTGCCTAACGACTACTCCTCCTGCCGAAGCCCCTGCCTGCCTAACAACTACTCCTCCTGCCTAAGCCCCTGCCTGCCTGCCGACTACCCCCTCCTGCCTATAGCCCCTGCCTGTCTGCCGACTACCCCCTCCTGCCTAAGTACCCCTGCCTGCCTGCCGACTACTCCCCCTGCCTGACCCCCGCTTGCCCTACGACCATTCTCAGCCTAACCCCTTTTAATAAATATTATTATTATTACCCTAGTCTCTGTGTCTGTCTGTTCTGGGGTACTGCCACATTTGACCGCTTGATTCAGGCCGTAACAGCATCGTGGATGTGATTAAGGTCATAGGCAAATGTGGCCTTAGCTACAGGGGAGATGAAGAGGCAGGTTACAGCCTAGAAAATGTTGCTGTTACTCATGGCAACGTCCTAGAGTTGATTCTACTCTTGAGTAAATATGACTTGTGCGTCCAACAGCATGTTAACACTTGCATAGAAAGTAGCAAGAAGCATCATGAAACTGGTGCAAAAGGCAGAGGTGCTCTAATAACCAGGGTTCGAGTTATGTGGGAGCCAATGGGAGCTGAGCTCCCATAGAGAAGGTCTGAGCTCCCATGAAAGCAGTAAAATCAAAAATCTGTGGGGGTCGCTAATAATACATTACCACAACTATTATTTGATCAAAATGTCAATGTAATGAATATTATTTAATTTATATTATAAATATTGTAAAATAAACACGTTTTCCAAAAGAACTACGCGCACCATTAATCTCCTGTGAATGACAGTATGCCTTTGACTGCCTGCACTTCACCACCAAGACACTATGGGGCGCAGTAGAATACTGTGCAACAGCAAAATATGATCGTTGAGCGCTTGCGAACGTGCAGACACTATTATTGAGAAGCAAACATTCATTCATTAGCTATACAGGAGTATATACATACAAGGACATCTTTGTTTCTTTTAGCATGTGGTCAATATCAGGCGTGTTACTATTGTTCGTTTCTACCCTGGTCTTTTGTTTTCTTTTCATGTTCTGTACCTTAATCCAGAATACAGTTGTTCTGGTAGCTTCCATTGCTCATGAAGAAACAGCACTTTGTATTATTGTTGCCTTATTTACTGTACCTCAGTATCTGTACCTCAGTATCTGTATTCATTGTTTGCGTTTTAATTCATAATGTAACATGTAATGTTTAGACCACCTACTGCCACCTGGTGGTAGACTAGATACACAGTCAAGATCAGGTCATGCGGAGTCTGGAGTCAGTCAATGCATATGCTGTAATGCGAGCACGTCGACTAACTAAAGAGTCTAATATCACAGTATATTCTACACGTCAGAATATCACAGTAGCTACCATGCCGCCCAAAAAAAGGCCACTGCTGCCGACCGGGTCATCAAGCCTAGAAAACTTCGGGTTTTTAATCAAAGAAACCTGCTATGACACCTAACGTTAGCCCTGCTGCTGCTACTGTTACTGCTACTACTGTTACTGCTACTACTTCTGCTACTACTGAGGACTCTGCTACCAGGCCTGAACGCGCAACACCCACACACAGTTCAGAAGAGGGGCAGAATGAAGAGGTAGGGGAGGCAACGCCACACAACTGGGGAGAAGATCAGTGGAGATCCTGGAAAAAAAGAAACCCCTGGCTATTTGCAAATGAGGATGGCCTTGGATGCCTTGCCTGTAAAGAGGCAAAGACTCTTTCACTTTCAGAGAAAAAGTGGGGAGTGCATTTGGCGGATGCCTGGATCAATGGGACAGTAAGTAGCCCCGTTCAAAAGCAGTTGCGGAAAAATATTTATATACACCGCGACAGTCATGCTCATAAACGAGCTGTTGAAATAGCAGAGCTTAAACAAAAGGAAGTGCTTCCTAAGAAAGTAGCAGCACTCACTTCCATTATGTACAAGGAGACAGCAAGTTCGTTCAGGGCAGCCTATACTGTCGCTAAAGAAAGGATGCCATATACAAAACTGAATCCAATCATGAAGCTTAATGAGATGAATGACAGTCGGCCCTACTCACCGATCAGATCATTCATGTGCACAGATTGTAGAGCATATTGCACAGGAGATGAAAAAGAAATTCATTTCTAATGTCAAATCACTTCATTCGAGTATTAACATAACAATAGATGAAAGCACAATTCATGGACGGGCGTACATGATTATTTATGTCAGATGCGATGTCACTGGAAATGGAGATGTGGACAATGTGTTTTTTGACATAGTTGAACTTGACCAGGGCACAGATGCCGAGTCCCTGTGCAATGCACTGAAAAACAGCCTTCGATCAGCGGGAATAGACCTAATAAATAAACCTAAATAAACCTAATTAGCATAGCCACAGACGGGGCGGCCGTGCTAACAGGGAGAGTGAATGGACTAATAGCTAGACTGAAACGGGACTTCCCTCGGCTGCAGGCAGTTCACTGTCTCGCGCATCGGTTAGAATTAGCGGTGAATGACTAATTGAAGGAGGTGACAGGCTGTAATCATTTAGAGTTTTTCCTCTCAAAACTCTATGCTCTTTACCACCAGTCCTCGAAAAATGCAAGGGAATTACAGGAAGCAGCTGCGGAACTGAACCTGCAGATACTGAAAATAGGGAAAGTGTTCACAATAAGATGGGTGTCCAGCAGTTTCAACACTGTCAAAGCTGTGCTGAAGGATTTTCCAGTGTTAGCACATCACTTTAAATCAGCTAGTGAAGATGGCTCACGTTCCGGTATGGAGAAGGCCAAGTACACTGGTTTACGTAAGCATCTGACATCCACTGGATTTCTCTCTGATTTAGCGACAATGAAAGACGTGTTACGTGAACTACAAAGTCTCTCCCTGAAACTACAGAAACGCGACACATCCCTGATTGATGCAAGCCGCCACATTCACCAAACGATCGAGGTGCTCTCTGCCATGAAGGACCAGGGAGGGAAAACAGAAATGAAAGTCAAAATGGCCATAACCAGCGGTCAGTTCAAAGAGGTTGCTCTCACCGAAACGCAACGTAAAATAAATAAGTCCCAATTTTACCAGTCAATTATTGATAATCTCACCAAGCGTCTCCCTGATAGTGAGCTGGTAAGCATGTTGAAGCCTCTGGATCAGCACTTCTGGCCAAAAGAGAGGGCAGAACTTGTTCTATTTGGAGAGCGTGAGGTGGGGAAGTTTGCTAAACGTCTCGGAGAGTCTTCGAGTGATGCTGTCAGTGAGTTCAGAGACTGGAAATTACAAGGCAAGGAACAGCAGGGTAAAACCTTGAAAAAACTTATAGTGGCGAGCAACACTTTTCTTCCGACCTCTGCAGAGTGTGAGAGGGGCTTTTCTGGATGCAATGACACTGACAGTCAGAACAGGAACCGGCTGCAAGCCAGGAGCCTTACCGCATTGTTGTTCGTGGACTTAAATGGGCCTCCGATCGACAAATTTGACCCTCTCCCGTTCATCCAATCTTGGATAAAGAAAGGACATCGGACGTCAGCATCATGGGTTCCAGGACCGCGACCGCAGCCTACTGAAAACAGACCACTTTGGTCTATCTTGTCTCCGTAAAGGTAAGGTGGCTTTTACTTTTTACTAACCTAGTGTACATGTATTTTTCGCTCCTTCTGTATAGCAAAAATAACACAATTATTGGCACTGATGTGAAAACTCCTGGAGGAAACACAGAATTAAAAAATAAATCAAAAGTACCGATTTAAGTACCGTTTCGGTACCGGTACCGTTTTTAAAGTATCGATTTGTCACCGGTATCGAATAAAACCCAAACTGTACCCAACCCTAACTATATGTTTACATGCCAACTAATTAGCTAATTCATTTCTGTCATTTAGAGCTGAGGGGAGCAACAGAGAGACAGACAACAGGACAGCAACAGAGAGACAGACAACAGGACAGCAACAGAGAGACAGACAACAGGAGAAGACAGCAACAGAGAGACAGACAACAGGACAGCAACAGAGAGACAGACAACAGGAGAGGACAGCAACAGAGAGACAGACAACAGGACAGTAACAGAGAGACGGACAACAGGACAGCAACAGAGAGACAGACAACAGGACAGTAACAGAGAGACAACGGGAGAGGAGAGCAATAGAGACAGAACTGAATGCACTGAACCTTTTTTTATTCTTTGCATTATTAACACTGTTGTGTTATTGTGTTATTAAAGTGTTTAAGTGTTTTATGGTAAAGCATTATGAGTGGTGTGTGTGTGCAGGGTGCTCGTGAGTTGTATATTTTGGGGAGGGGGGAGGCTTGTGTATGGGGGCGGGGGGGTCCTCACACAAAGGAGTAGCCTAGGGCCACTGACCACCTTAATCCGCTACTGCCTATAGCTAATTAAAACTTGTAAGTCCCATCGCTGTGTGGGCATGATTCGCGCGTGCATGAGAACATTTCGCACTGTTATTTTGGAGACCCCCACAGAGCTCAGCTTATAACTCGAACCCTGCTAATAACCCTGCTATCAAAAGACACGATCAATACAATTGTGGATTTCATCAGCCAGCTGATAAAGGTTACTATAGCCGAAGAAGTTAGACAAGCTGGCATGTTTTCAGTTCAAATTGACACAACACAGGACATCAGCTCCAAAGACCAGTGTTCCATCATATTAAGATATGTGACAGATGTAGTTAATGAAAGACTGATTGCTGTGGTCGACTGTGAGTCATCTACAGGGCGGTACTTTACAGAGCTCCTGAAAGAAGTGCTACTGAAACTTAATATTGACATTGGCACATGTGTGGGCAACTCAACAGATGGTGCAGCTAATATGCAGGGACAATATCGGGGGTTTTCTACACTCCTCTCTGAGCATTCCCCCAATCAGATTCATATATGGTGTTATGCACATATTTTGAATCTTGTACTGGCAGACACAACAGGCAGTGTTGTGGAAAGTGCGTCCCTCTTTTCCCTGCTTAATGACATAGCAGTTTTCTTAAGAGAGTCATACAAGCGCATGCAGAAGTGGGAACAGACCAGTCAGGACAAGCATCACAGACGACTGTGTCCAATAGGGCAAACTAGGTGGTGGGCTAAGGATCAGGCACTAAGTAAAGTGTTTGGCTGCTTCGGGAATCCTCAGGGAGCCTTGTTTTTTGAAGTGCTTATAACTTTACACACCATTTTAGATGATGATACACAAAAGCCAACTGTAAGGGCCAAGGCAAAGGGATTTAT
Source organism: Nansenia antarctica (assembly GCF_963989245.1). Classification (NCBI taxonomy): domain Eukaryota; kingdom Metazoa; phylum Chordata; class Actinopteri; order Argentiniformes; family Microstomatidae; genus Nansenia; species Nansenia antarctica. Next base: position 19,218,254 of record NC_137676.1, on the reverse strand, counting down.
AGAAGGTCTTTTGAAGTATGAGACAGTGCTCACTGCTCAAATCTTCCTTCGTATCATTGAGCATACAGCCCCCCTTTCAAAATACTTACAGACAAGGGGAATGGATATCATCACAGCTCAACGTCTGGTTCAGGGGACAGAGGAGGGTCTCAGGAAGTGTACTAGGGACTTTGAAGGAGTTAAGCATGCAGCTGATGAGTTTGTGAAGCGGGCTAATGAAAAGTTGCAAGAGGAGGAAGAGTGTGGGCTGGTAGTGCAGACTGCCCTTCCTGAAAGAAGGGTCAGAAAAAAGAAAAGAATGCCAGGAGAGCTTGCAGAAGATGGGCAGCTAGCTTCAGCTGATACTGACTTCAGGGTTAAAGTACACAACGTCATTGTAGACACAGTGACAGACAGTATCCATAGGAGGTTTTCTGCTAATGCAAAACTTTGCTCAGATTTTGCCTGTCTAGATCCTAGGAACTTTGCGCATGTGAGGGAAAATGGACTACCCAGCGAGGCTATGAAAGAAATAAGCAAATGTCTACTTAGGTTTGATGATAGAGCTACAGTTGGCACCTTATGTGGTGAACTGTACAGCCTTGCATCTCAGTGGGACAGACTGAAGTTGTCCCCTCTGGAGAGTTACACTGTCAGGACAGCTAGTGAAATGCCACAAGGAAGTGAGGAGGATCCTTCCATTGAACTGCAGGATGTCGAACTAGAAAGCAAAACTTGTTCCTCTTGTAAGAACTGTGCTATTTGTGTTCATCTCATCCTCTCTCAGTACAATCTTTTAACTGATGCCTACCATGTGATTGGACTAGCCTACAAGTTGCTATTAACACTGTCCATCACACAAGTGGCCTGTGAAAGAAGCTTCTCAACGGTTAAATTAATAAAAAACAGACTCAGGAGCACTTTAACCCAGAAGAAACTAGAGGCATTCATGCTTATGTGCACTGAGAAAGAGATTCTCATGTCTTTGGACAATGATACTGTAATAAACAAAGTTGCAGACCAGTGCACTGCTCAGACGTTTATTGATGTTTTAGGGTTCAGAATATAGATACTGATATTGCTGAAAAGGACTGTTGTTGAGAGAACAATGTTGGAGATGTGCACTTTAAGTTATTGTTATTGTTATTGTTATTAAATGTGCTTGCAGTAGTATTCGTATTGTACATATATATTTATTGTTATTGTTATTAAGTGTGCTTGCAGTAGTATTAGTATTGTACATATTGTGGTGACCCGCACGCAGCCCCGGGTATACCTGGCCTTCAGCACCCTGTACAGCGGCCGCATAGATTAAGGGGCCGTGTCATTAACGGAGTCTAGGCCCAACACACCCGGCTGGTGCACATCATTCCATCAGGCCGAGGGCTCGTTAAGAGAATGCGGAGCACCTGCGACGCGAACGGGTGGAGGAATGAAAAGCGGAGGCGGAGGCGTCAGAAAGGGAGCGAGAGGCTACGCGACGACACGCGTATGGGTGAGGGCCGTGGTACGGCGGATAATGACAATGCCTGGTGGAACTAATTATATGTCTTCTTCCCCCCAGTAAAGAGAGAGCCGGGAGTAGGGAGAGCGCGAGCCCGCCTGCCGATAGCGGCGCGACCAGCCCCTCTGCCCAAATAACCCCCGGAGCTCGGAGACGGGACACCGGAGTGTCCCCCCGAGTGGAATTAAGTCCACCCTTTTGCCCTCCCCTAGAGGCACCTTAAGTTCCACCGTTAGCCGCCCGGAGGCGAGTTTTAGTTGGACCTTTTTGCTTTCTCCGTAACTCTTCTTTTTCCTAAATAAATACGTCCAGTGGGCGGTTTTGAAACTTTAGCGATGTGTTGTCTCCTGTCTGGGTGGTGTGTTTACCGGGTCTACGTGGTGGTCACCACAATATATATTTATTGTTATTGTTATTAAGTGTGCTTGCAGTAGTATTAGTATTGTACATATATATTTATTGTTATTGTTATTAAGTGTGCTTGCAGTAGTATTAGTATTGCTTCTAAACGGTTAAATTCATAAAAAACAGACTCAGGAGCACTTTAACCCAGAAGAAACTAGAGGCATTCATGCTTATGTGCACTGAGAAAGAGATTCTCATGTCTTTGGACAATGATACTGTAATAAACAAAGTTGCAGAGACCAGTGCCAGACGTTTATTGATGTTTTAGGGTTCAAAATATAGATACTGATATTGCTGAAAAGGACTTTGTGTTGTTGAGAGAACAATGTTGGAGATGTGCACTTTAAGTTATTGTTATTGTTATTAAGTGTGCTTGCAGTAGTATTAGTATTGTACATATATATTTATTGTTATTGTTCTAATAAATCTACATTGTGAAGCAGCAACATGTATTTGCACAGACATTTTGGTGTGTATGGATATTTTAGAACAAGCGCCAAGCGCATTAGAGACCATTGTGCTTTGGGGTCCTCTATAGGCCACTCACATGACATAGCATACTATAAATGTAGAGAAGACTGTAGAGAACAGTGAGTCCGCTATTACAGACTAAAATACCAAGGTTGTAATTACATGATTTTAATATAGGCTACTGTAACCGGTTGTGAACTAAAGTGGGCCGGTCTGAGCATGAAACTCCAGAGCTGAAAATGAGTCCCACTCCGACCCTGCCTCTGCCTACCATCCCCAGACCAACAGACTGGACGAGCGGACCAATCAAACACTGAAGAGGGCTATCGGGAAATCTCTGGATGGGCACCAGGAACGGTGGGAGGACAACCTTAAGGTAATCCTTTTCGCACATAACATCAGCGTCCAGGCCTCCACCAAGTACTCGCCCTACCGCCTGATGTACGGTCGGGAGCCACGGCTGTCCTCTGAGGTATGTAAACTCTTGATATTATTGTTCTTATAATATATAATTTGTTTTGCAAATTGATTCTCAATATAACAAAAAAATAAAACACTAACTCTATGCAAATATATGTATTGTGTATCTCTATTTGCCTCTCATTTCAGATCACAGGTGATATGATGCGTTTTTGTGTGACTATATGCCAAATGTGTGTGCCTATCAAATATTGCAATACTCATTGTTTAACCTTAAACATACTTTAAGTGTGCCCACTCTCAGTAGTAAACAACATTCTTAGGAGCAGGCATATACCATATCAAGTAACAGTGAGACCAGTTTAACTCTAAGGACATAGGAGCCTTACCCAGTGGTCAGCAGAGTAGAACAGCATGAACACAGGATAGCCATGTATGGGAACCAATGTCAGTATTGTAAGTTACGAGGTAAAGCTATTCCCTCTCTGTTACAGCCCCCCTTTCAAAATACTTACAGACAAGGGGAATGGATATCATCACAGCTCAACATCTGGTTCAGGGGACAGAGGAGGGTCTCAGGAAGTGTACTAGGGACTTTGAAGGAGTTAAGCATGCAGCTGATGAGTTTGTGAAGTGGGCTAATGGAAAGTTGCAAGAGGAGGAAGAGTGAGGGCTGGTAGTGCAGACTGCCCTTCCTGAAAGAAGGGTCAGAAAAAAGAATAGAATGCCAGGAGAGCTTGCAGAAGATGAGCAGCTAGCTTCAGCTGATACTGACTTCAGGGTTAAAGTACACAACGTCATTGTAGACAGTAATTTCTGCTCATTTCATTTTCTTCTCTTATTGGGAGCGGGCTGGTGATAGTTGAATTTGGCGAGGCCGAGGCCACAAAAGAAAGGCATAGCTAACAGAATGGCCTTCACATCAACTTGCACTCCCACGAAGACCACTGCTACACTTGAGGAGCTGCAACGCTTGGAAGACACTGGTAGGCTAAACACAAGCTTTAAGAAACCATTGTGAAATATTCCTGCACTCATCTCTTGAAAGTCCTTAAGATCTTACAGTGTGAAAAAATTAGGACACTACATCAATATTTGATCTTTCAAACAATATCTATAGATAAAGGTGATGTAATTTAACCAAAAACAATGAAAATGTAACTTATCATGTATAACAAAATATGAACAAATCCCAGTGCGCACCAGACGTCTGTGGACGTCTTTTTTACAGCGAAATAAGGTCCGTCCGTCTGGCCCTTAATTCCACTGAATATAGCCGTTCTATTGATTGGACCGGTACGTCCCCCACATATGAGCGAACGTGTAGTTGTGAAAATGTAAATGAAACATGCATGTAATATCAGTACTGCACTTCTGGTTGAATACTAAACTGCATTTTGTTGTATATAGTTGAATAAAAGTGAATCTAATTTAGTTCGTCAGAGATCTTTCCACATTTGTTTGCGCTATTATTCCAATACAGCAGGTGGCGCTATTGCAATTCTTCTACCGTCATATATTGGTCACTGAGAAAACGGAAGTTAGTGTGTGATGACGTACAACCCACCATTGTGTTGGATTTAAAACCGACGGCGAAGCTAACGGCTAACTACTTGCTACATTCAAGCAGAGACAAGATACCTATTTTTTCATCAACGGAAGCTTAGAAAAACCCACGGTAAGATGGCACATTATATTCACTACATCCGTACATTACAGACAAGGCGATCTTAGTTTAGGAAACATCATAACCACTGTCTTGTATAGTCTTTAGCACCCTGTCTGTAGCATTGCGCCGTGGCTCCAAGAAACATTCCTCGTCGTTCCTGAACGATGTGGCATAAACCTTTTTCTGATTCTGATTCTGACCAAATTGGTTTCATTGTTCCAGGTCATGTATGCCAGGGCAGTGTGGATCGAGAATGGCAAGGAAGAGGAGGGTGTCATACCGTACACTTGGATCGAAAAAAACCTTGTGCGGTGGCCGAAAAACAAACGAACAGAAGCTCATAAATATAGCCATCCCCCTCAGGGCGACTGGTTAGCTTTTACCCTTGTCAAAACAAAGCTTGTGTCAGGTAAGCTTTTTATTTTTTATGATTCAATGGTTACACTTTCCTGAAATGCCTTCCCCTTGCCAATACAATATTCTTTAGAATCACTACCAAGTGAAGAAACGATTAATATATATTTTATCTTAGTATTGTTCCCTTTTATCTTTTGACTTGTAGCTTCTCGTGATGAGTGCGAAGAACACAATTACACAGCCAAACAGAGGAGGAAGAGGACGGAGACAAAGAAATTCCATCTAAGAGGAACAAGATCAAAAGAACATATGAAGGTTTTGTTCCTGGTATAAGTTAACTACTGAACTGAAAACATTTAAATTGGTAGGTTAATTCATACTAGCACAGTGCCTTGGAGTGGGAAGGACCTGGGGTGATTGTTCCTCTCTCTCTCTCTCTCTCTCTCTCTCTCTCTCTCTCTCTCTCTCTCTCTCTCTCTCTCTCTCTCTCTCTCTCTCTCAGCAGATCTGTCAGATTACCTGGAAGAGGAGGATGAGACATCAAAAAGCACATCTGGAGGTTAGAAGTAGAAAGAGCATTTACCTCGAAATTACTATGGTTTTCTTACCTCCAAAAGTGATATCACATTGTCTCACTGAGACATATTATCCTACCTCAAATCAATGACTCATCCCTACCACGTGGCTGCTGTTATTCCAGCATTTCTGACTGTGCTACGCCTCTTGTGCCTTCAATGTATATCATAAGTTTCAGCCTTTTGTCTCTTAGTCGCTTACTGCCATCTAGCAGTAAACAATTACTGAACGCAGCTTTAAGTACTACCAACTTAAGAGTTAAATGTAATGACTTATGTACTTATGATTTTCTTTTTCTATTGATGTTTAGGCATACAAGACATGTTACCTTTCCCCACGCCACCCAGTAAGGTGAGGCCCACACAGAAAGGTGAGTTGTTTCTGTTGTTCAAGTAATGCTCGACAAGCTCCTATCTGAGGTTTCACACCGTTATCATGGTCTTGTTTTTCAGTGTCTTTCTAACATGACATTTGTTGTATTTCAGGCTGTGAACTTGTGACACCAGGACTACATCGGGACCGTCCAATGCAGAAAGACGCTCTGACGCACCCAGATATGGTAAGATACTGGGCTTAGCTTGACGTTTTATTACAGAGAAGTATATTAGTCTGTTCAGTTGTTCAATATGTGATATATATTTTGATTTTAGTTTTTGTAGAGCACTAAGTGTACTATTTCATAATGGTTGCAGTTCCAGACAGTGGCTGGCTCTCTCTCTCACTCACTCACTCTCTTCCCCCCTCTCTCCCACTAACTGTTTTTGAGGATTTTATCTAATATAGGTTAGTAGTGTTCAATTCCAATAAATTACGTTGCTTTGTCCTCTACAATTCTAAATAGTTCCCCATTGCTTCTTTTTGATTTAGCCTAAATTCAGCTTAAATGTTTGTTTGATTGTTTCAGAACGGTGGCTTTCAGAAAGAGACCTAGACGTCCATACCAGTAAGTACAGAATTGACTTAACTTGGATGATGCACTGGTATTTAGGCCTACTGTCACTAAATATTAGTCTTCATGTCCAATTTTCTGAATTTAAGTGTGTTATGGAGAAGCTGGTTGCTATTCATGAGGAGGTCCGCCGCATGGGGAGAGCAGAGCCACACGCCTCGGTTTGTCATATCATCAACAGAATGGAAGAGATGGAGCAGTTCAACAACCTGGAGGAGAGGCTACAACGTGAGGAAGAGAAGAAACTGATGGTGACATTTGATTTACATTACATCAATTTCATTTAGCTGACGCTTTTATCCAAAGCGACTTACAAATTGTGTTTTAAGTTGATGCGCAAGTAAATGGCATAACATCAGGTAAAATGTTTATTCTTGATTATTTGATTATTTTCCACTCAGATTTCACAGCTAAGCAAGATTGGAGGAAAGGATGTGAAGGACTGCGCAAATAAGATCATGGACAGGTATGCTACATTGTGAATATATTGTGGTACCCCGAATGGGAAACAAGGTGGAGCACAGCAATCGAATGCGTTACTTGTTTGGGATAGGTGTTGGTGAAAGTTTGGGTTTTGATAGTACTGTACACAGGAGTACTGTACACAGGAGTACTGTACAAGTATTGCCCAAAACAATGGAAACACCACTCCATAAAACAAAGCCGCTGCCACATTTTCCACTTGTCTCTTCCTAGACTGTCTTTTCAATAACTTTTCTGTACTTATAGGCTTTTCACCAACAACCTCATGTCCAAGTTCAACATGAAGGGTCATCGCTCGAAGACCGCTTTTCAACCAACCAACCTCTACACCGTTCTGAATGGTATGGCTAATTTGGAGATTGTGAAAGCAAAATCGCATCCTGTTGTGTGCTGTTCTTGTTAAATTGTTATTGCGTCAATTTCTGCAGTAAATGTCCTTACGGATGCTTTTAGTCTACTAACTTAAACTTTTAAATGTGAGCTCGCAAGATCAGTATGGTCTCAAGGCTAAACTGATCCTAGATCAACACTCCGTCTCTGAGATGATTAATAAATAGGGGCCCTAAGTTCAAGAAACATACTTTATGACACACCATATGCTCTGCCTATAAAATGTGCGCTGAAGTTGCAGAAAGCATGTTTTGTGTAATATGACTATATATATATATATATATATATATATATATATATATATATATATATTATATATGTCTTTTGGTGTTACAGCTGCAGTCAAGAAGTGGGATTCTAAGGCCACGGACCACATGATTAGGCTCGCTGTTGGGGACCACCTCAAGCACGCGCCTGGAAGATCGGGAGGTGGTGGTTACAGCACTGTAGTGCAGCCCAGAGCAGAGGTTTTAGGAGCAACATTTAATGATTCATCTTAAGCAACGCGATAGTTCCATCTACCAATGGTATAATCACATTACTCAAGCCAACCAAGTTCTAGCCAATCAGAGGCAGAGTAGGGCAGGCCTTAAGAAGTTGAACGAGTGTTGTTGAAATTAGCTTAGCAGCCTGCTAACTCAGGAGTCTACGAGCGATTTTTGTGCAATACTTTGGAATATTCTGTGGTATTTTGCAATATTAGATAGATAATTTATTAATCCCCGTGGGGAAATTGTGTAAAATAAGGAAAGCTTCCTGAATGTGCGTGTCATCCTTGCACGCGCAGGGGCCATGCTGGTCTCTGTATCACTCCAATGTAACAAGTATTGTTCTGCCTTGGGAGCAGTTCTTTCTGAACGTATTCCTCAAAGCATTTTTTTTAATTTTATGCTTCATAAAGTACATGTGTATTTAATAAATGGTACTTGTTTTTCTTATGCAAATGTAAAATCATGTACATGTATGGCAGATTTGATTCAAGAGTTAGATTTTTTTAACAGAAATGTTCTAGGTATGGGAGGGAGCATTGTTTTTTTTCCTACATCGTACATAATCAGGTTGGCCAAAAGCAGGACGTCCATCATTTGACCTGAAAACGTCTTTTCAACGAACTGAAAACAACGTATTTTCAACGAACTGAAAACCACGTCTTTTCAACGACCTATAAACCATGTCTTTTCAACGACCTGAAAACCACGTCTTTTCAACGACCTATAAACCATGTCTTTTCAACGACCTGAAAACCACGTCTTTTCAACGACCTGAAAACTACGTCTTTTCACCTTGCAACGTCAACCAAATCCGGTTGTAGAATAGACGTAGGGGAAAGTCGTCTTTTAGACGTCTTTTCAACGCAATTTTGCTCACTGATGCCAATTCCTACTGAGGAAAAAGTTAGGACACCCTATGTAGGGTGTCCACACAAATCATTTTGCTTTCACTTTAGATTAAAATAAATATGTCCATCACATAGAGAATTGCATGAGAAAATCATGTATGGTTCAAAAGTTATCAAGGTTTACCTCTTTACATATACATGCTAAATTTGCTAATTACTGGAATTTATATCAATAGAATCTAGAACTAACAAGGTGTCACTGCTATGCAGAAATGGAACACACATGATGAAATTCAACGTTATCTTTTAAACTATTCAGTTTTATTACATAAAACTATAGCCTATCTGAATTTTAAGACGGAACATTTTTCAAGTGTTATTTGTTTAGTTATATTGCCACCATCTCTCAATATTGTTAAAATTAAAATCAAATGTCCATATAATATTGAAAAATACAGATTTTCTTAGGATGTCCTTCCTATCTTTTTCACATATTCCTATCTTATATACTATATGTATATTTAAAAAGAACCACACTTTACCCAACGTTTGAATTGAGTGATGTTGATTTCTCATTCACATTTCTCTTACCATTGCTCATAGAAATAACAGATGCCAGTGACCCAAACAAACTCCTTCAGTGTCCATATGACAAGAACCACCAGATCCGTGGCAGCCGCTTCCGCAACCATCTGATCAAGTGCAGTAAGGTAAGAACTGTGTCTGTGTCCGTTCTGACTGGCACCGAACTTATATACGACTTGGAGCACAGCAAACTTTGCTTACGGCCATACCACCCTGAATACGACCTGTCGCAAAAAGTTTGGTAAGCAGCGTGAGCTCTTGATTTTTGTTTGTGTGCATGAGAGTTTAAGTGTTTGAAGATTTGCGTGGATTGAGTGAGTGAAAGGAGAGTTAGTGTGTGAGAGTTTATTCCCCCAGCAGCTTGCTGTTAGGGGGGATATTTTTGTTTTTTCGTTTTGTTTTGCACTCGGACGGCTCAAAATGGTGAAGACACGCGGAACGACAGACGACACGGAGAATAACACGGACACAGGCAAGACGAAAGAAGGAGAGAAAGAAAGAGAGAGAGAAAGAGAGGAGATGGAGAGACAGAAAGTGAGAGAGGAAATTGAAGGGTATATAAGAAAGGAGAAAGAGAGAATCGCGAGGGAGAAACAGGAGGCGGAAGCGAGGGCACAAGCGGAGAAGGAGGAACGAGAGAAAGAGAGGAGAGAGGAGCGAGAGGTGCCGGCATACAGCAAAGAACTGACGGTGGCGGTGGAGCTGGTCGGCGAGGAGAGGATTACAATGACGGCGCTGCTACGGGCGACGAAGGAGGTGTGCGGGCTCGTCGTGGGATGTCGATATATTGGATTGAACAGATACGAGATCACGATGAGCCATCCAAAGGGGAAGGAGAGGCTGCTCGACGGCTTTAAGATTAACGAGACGAGGGTCATGGCGAGGGAACTATGTGGGGATGAAATGGTGGTGTCATTCATTGGACTGCCGGTGTACACAAAGGACGGGGACATTTTGAGGAAATTGACAGACTGGGGGGTACACGCGGTCTCCCCGATAAAGAGGAGGATGTGGCCGGGGACCAGCATATGTGAAGGTACACGTTTTGTGAAAGTAAAATTTAATGATGTTGTGAAATCGCTGCCGTACTCGACCAAGTTCGAGACGGACAATGGGTCTGACTTTTTTCGGGTGATTCATGACAGACAGGTGAAGGTGTGTAGGATGTGTCTGCAGCCAGGGCACATCCTACGAGAATGTCCCGAGTTCAAGTGCAGAAGGTGTGGGCGCAGCGGGCATTATGCGAGGGAATGCGCGACGTTTGAAAACAAGTGCAGGGGGTGTGGGGACCTGGAATCCCAATGCAAGTGTAGGGAGAGGGAGGAAGAAGGGAAGAGGGGAAAGGGGGGAGGGGAAGAGAAGGGAGAGGGAGAGAAGGGAGAGGGAGAAGAGGGAGAGAAGAGCGAGGGAGAGGAGGAAGAGAAGAGCGAGGGAGAAGAGGAAGAGAAGAGCGAGGGAGAGGAGGAAGAGGGGATGGAGGAGGGAGTATCGTTGACAGCTCAGACTGTGTCAGAGACTCAGAGCACGGAGTGGTCGGGACTGACAGGAGAGAGTGGGAAGGGGGGGGGGCATGGGGTCGAGCCTCGACAGTTTTATGGGGGTAACCCAGGCATCGGAGTTGCAAGGGAGCGCACAGACGACCGGGGGGAGAGGTTCCCAACAAGAGCCTTTGCCCCCGAGAGTCGTGCGCCCGAAAGAAGCAAAAGAGGCAGGCAACAAATCAAAGGAGGGAACCCCCATGAACAACGAGTCGGAAGGGCGAGGGGCCGTATCCGTAAGCCCCCCCCCCCCGAAAGCATCTGAAAAGATGTTAACAAACAGTGACGATGGGTGCGGGGAGCAAGACGAGTCTGAGCTGTTGACGATAGTGGGAGGGAGGAAGAGGGCGCTTTTAGCGGGGAAACTAAAGCGCAAATCAAAGCTGCACTACATGGAGGGAAAGAAGAAATTAAATAAAAAATGGCAGTAAACATATTTATCGTCCTACACTTGTTTTCAATGGTCACGATTTCCTCCATAAACATCAATGGGCTCAATAACATGGAGAAGCTAGAGGAGGTGCTGGTGACTTTCACATCTGATGTTCTGGTACTGCAGGAGACAAAGTGGACAGACACCAAAATGACAGAAATCAAGGGGAAATGGAGGGGTATGCTGTTTACAAATAATGGGACGAATAAATCATGTGGGGTAGCGATATTAATTAAAGAGAATAGGGTAGAGAATGTAAGAGAGGTTTTGAATGACGGGAAGGGCAGGGTAATAGGGATAGAATTTAATATAAATAATGTAATGTTTAGATTAATTAATGTGTATGCACCAAATAGAGAGGTTGAAAAGAGGGATTTTTTTGTAGAACTGAGCTTGCACTGCACAGGGAATTGTATTTTGGTGGGTGATTTTAATGTATTTTGCACTAAGATGGATGTTTATAGAGTAGATAGTTTTAAGACAGATTCAGCTAGGAGAGGGTTATTAGAAATGATAGAGCAGAGAAATTTAATAGATGTATGGAGAGTTAGGAACACAAGTAAGAGAGAGTTTTCAAGAAGACAGGTAGTTAGTGGGGTTTTGAAGCAGAGTAGAATAGATTTATGTTTAGTGTCACAGGGGATAGAAAAGGAAATAGGAGATATACAACACAAATTCACGGGGTACAGCGATCACGCAGCAATCACGTTTCACTTAGGGGGTAGGCACACAGGGAAAGGGGGGGGTGTGTGGTGTTTGAACACGAGGGTATTAGGGGAGAATGAGTATAGGGATATGGTGAATGAGCATATTAGTGAGCGAATGAAGTGTGGAATGTATGAAGAGAATGTGTGTGAATGGTGGGAGTGTGTTAAGAGACAGGTAAAACAATTAAGTATTAGTTATTGCAGAAAACGAAGTCAGGATAGAAAGAGAAAAGAAAGTGTATTGAGAGGGAGGATGGATGAGGAACTAAAAGAAATAGACAGGGACCCAGATAGAAGCGTAGTGAAATACATGGAGATTAGGGGGGAATTAGAAGCGTATGAAAAGGAGAAGTGTAGAGGGGCTATAGTTAGGAGTAGGGCACAGTATACAGTAGAAGGGGAGAAATGCACAGCATTCTTTTTAGGGTTAGAGAAGCAGAAGCAGGGGAAAACGTACATAGAAGAGATAGAGAATGAAAAAGGGGAGATAGTGAAGGACTATGTAGGGGTTTTAGAGACAGTGCAGGAGTATTATGAGAATTTATTCAAAAAAGGTAGTGTAGACAATGACAGTGTAGGAGAAGTTTTAGGGACAGTTGAGCATAGGTTAGCAGATAGTGACAGGGAAGGGTGTGATAGGGATTTATCAGAGGGGGAGGTCACCTTAGCCATTCAGAGCTCAAATAATGGCAAAAGCCCGGGCTCTGATGGCTTACCAGGTGAATTCTACAAGTGTTTTAGTGCAGTGCTTAGTAAGATTTTGTTGAAGGTTTATAAGGAAATGGAAAGGGTAGAGAAGGTTAGTGAGTCGATGGCAACAGGGTTAATTACTTTATTATACAAGAAGGGTAGTAAGTTACAGTTAGGGAATTACAGAGGGATTAGTTTATTGAATACAGACTACAAAGTGTTAGCGAAGATTTTAGCCAATAGGATTAAGTCAGTAGTAGGGTCCATAGTATCATCGACTCAAGCGTATAGCATACCAGGAAGAGATATAGCGGATACAATAGGATCAGTCAGAGATACAGTGAAACACATGAAGGAAGAGGGAGGGATAGTGTTGAGTGTAGATTTCAATAAGGCTTTTGATAGAGTAGAGCACGAGTTTATGTTTAGGACGTTAGAGAAGTTTGGTTTTGGGAAGAGGATAGTTCAGTGGATTAGGTTACTGTATAGTTGTGCAAAGAGTAGGGTAAAGTGTAGTGGAGTTTTGACAGATAGTTTTAGTTTAGAAAGATCAGTTAGGCAGGGTTGTCCGTTGTCCAGTCTGCTGTACAGCATTACAGCAGAGCCACTGGCGACGTTGTTAAAATCAGACAAACACATTCAGGGTATACATATTCCAGGGGGTGGGAGGAGTTTAATACATCAGTATGCAGACGACACAAACATAACAGTTAGGGATGTAGACAGTGTGAAGAGAGTAGTCAAGTTATTAGAAGTATATGGGAAAGCATCAGGGGCCAAAATGAATGTAGAGAAGTCAGAAATACTGTGTGTAGGGAGTGTAGACATGAGTGAATGTGATATACCTTTGAAAGTGGCAAAAGGAATGATAAAAGTGCTAGGAGTGAATGTGGGTGTGAATGAAAAAGAAGCAAGGGATGTAACATGGACAGGGATTTTGAACAAGGTGAAACAAACACTGAATTCATGGAGAAGGAGAAAACTGAAACTAAGGGGAAAGGTGACGGTAATAAACTGCCTGATCCTATCAAAGGTGAATCATGTGTTGAGTGCACTAGATTTACCTTTGTGGGTCACGAAAGAATTGAATGGGGTGATAAATAGTTTTTTGTGGGATAGCAAGCAGGCACTAATTAGGCACGGGGTGTTAATAAATAGTTATAAGAATGGGGGGTTAAAATTGATAGATATAGTGAAGTGAAGAAAAGGGCACTTAGGGTCAAAATTGTGAAAAAGTTTTTGTATGGTAGGGATGAATATTGTTGGATGGGTTTCTTTGAGGATTATTTGCACAGATATGGAGGGTGTGGTGTGAATGGTCTTTTAATGGTTTTTAATAAACCACGGTACGAGGGAATGTCACTGTTTTATAGAGAGGTGTTTGAGGCATGGGGGAAATATTTAGAGCAGGAAAGGTACAAGTGTGTAGGGAAAGATGAGGTTTTAAATCAGCCCATCTTTTTCAACCCCAAGATCAAGTACAATAGCAAGATGATAGTTAGTAAGCATTTTGAACAGGCAGGGTTTAGACAGATAAAACATATAGTGTCAGAGAACAATTTCAAAACAGAGCAGGAGATAGTGCAGGAAATAAGGGCAGTGAATAGGGATATAAGAATAGGTGGGGTTGCAGGAGTGTATAATAGAATTAGGGACAGTATAAGTAGGGAATGGAAAACGTTAATGTTAGGACAGGGAGAGGCAGGTGAGGAAAAAAGGATGGTAGAATTAAGGGTAGAAAGGAAAGGTTTAGAGGTCAAGTTTGAGGATGTGAAAACGAAAGGGATATACATGGATTTACTGGGTGATGGGTTGGTGAAGCCAGCGTCAGAGAAGGTGTGGGAAAGGGTTTTTGAAGGTATTGATGTGGGAAAGGTATGGGCAAATCTGGGTGTGAAATATAATAGCGTAGAATGTGAGCACAATGATTTTAAGATTAGGCACAATAGGGTTTACACAAATGTCGTTTTGCACCAAATGGATAGGAATGTAGGTAGGGTATGTGATGTATGTAAAGGGAGGGATGAAAACTTTGACCATTTTTTTGTTGAATGTCCAAGTTTGTCTGTCTTATTTGTGAAAGTAAAGGGGTTGTTAAGTGTACACTGTGGGGTTACCGTCAGGAATGAGATTGAATGGAAGGAATTGTTATTGTTTGGGGTGGTGGGAAAAAAGAAAGAAGTGAATGTAGATTTGGTTAATTTTTTGTTGAGTCACGTAAGGTATGCAATTGTATGTAGGAGGAATGTAGCACATTATGAGGGGAAAGTTACCAGGGTGTGGGAGTTGTTTGTGTCACTATTTAAAAAGGATGTTAGGTTAGTGCACACACTGGGGAAAGCAGATTTTTGTAAACACTTTGTCAATAATAGCACTTTGGTGACTATTACAGGATCAGGGATGTTAGGTTTTAATATAGAGGATTAGTATCTGTGTTTGGTTTTGAGTCAGTGTTTGTTTGTTTTATGTTTTTTCTGAGTTGACCAAGGGCTGCCAGGCATAGATAAGACCTGGTATGCTACTTGGTCTCATGTTTGTTTTGTCTATTCTGGTTTTGTCTATTCTGGTTTTGTCTATTCTGGTTTAGGTTTAGGGTTTAGGGTTAGGGTTAGGGTTGTGTCTGTCCCACTTTTTGCGCTGTCTGTCATGAATCACCCGTTTTTTATGTGTCGTATGTCCTTTGCTTCATCATTCTTTACTGTTTTATCATTTCTATATTTGTTGTAGCATTCTTTTTGTCTCTTTGTTTGGATTATTTTGCGTATGGTTTATTTGTTATGTTTGACGTTATGATTTTTCTGATTTGACCAAGGGCTGCCAGGCATAGATAAGACCTGGTATGCTACTTGGTCTTTTTTGTTCTCGTCTTTTGTCTATTCTATGTCTGTCCCACATTCTGTTTTGTGCTGTCTGTCATGTCTCACTGTGTTATTTACGTATCGTATCTGTATGTGTTTTGTGAATAATGTAAATAACCAACTGAACAAATTATCTGTGAAATGTATTTTTGATAATAAAAGATTAAAAAAAAAAAAACACGCCCGATCTCGGAAGCTAAGCAGGGTCGGGCCGGGTTAGTACTTGGATGGGAGACCGCCTGGGAATACCCGGTGCCGTAAGCTTTTCTCAACCTCCACCAGTAGAGTGCACTATGCAGGGGCGTGTCCAGGGGGGGGCCAGCTCGTGCCACCCCTGAAATCTGATTGGCCACCCTAGGTGCCACCCTGATTGATTGGCTATCTGCCTAGTCACTCAGAGCAGAGGTCACTTCGCGCCACGAGACGAACTTTTCGAACAGAACACATTTTTGATCAGCGGTGAGGTGTGGTCTTGGCGCTCCTGAAGAAATGTGAGTACCATTAATAACGTTAGACTTTTGCATAGCTACATATAGGCTACGGTGTTGTGCTAGTGGTTAAAACGTTTTGCTTAACTTGGAATCAGAGTTTAGGATAAAATTCGCTTTGCTCTGCGTTGTTTGGAGCTGTGAGAATGCAAATTCGAAGTCACTCCCGGAGCAAACAACCAACACATGCTCCGGCGCTTAAAAAGGGTGGTTTCGCTCCGGTTAGAAACGACGCATCGAGGCTGTCCATAGGAAAACAACAGCGCATGCGTGTTGATCTAGATAAGAGGGGGACGAACGGGCAGTTTTCTATTTTCCTGACCAATCAACTACCACGTCTGTTGCTTCAATTGCCTATGTTACTTTGTTTACATAAAGGGCTGTGAGAACGCAAATCAGAAATAATTTATGCAACAATGTTGCAAACTCATCCGCTTGCTCTGGGTCATGATTCAGATGTTCATGTAAGAACATGACCTTAGTAGCCCAATTAAAGTATACAATGGGGAGTGGAGACAGAAATGGTAATAAAAAGCACAACATGGTGTGTACAAATTCACCAGAATGCAGGGAATTAAGTGTTACATTCTCAAAATTGTGCCACCCATGCATAACAAGGTGCCCCACCTGGGCCACCCCAGTGAAAAAGGTCTGGACACGCCACTGGCGAGGAAGCAAGGAAAGCCTTTTTGAGATTTGGCCTTAGGATAACTTTACCTGCTGCTGCCAATCCCACCAGCCTCCCTCTGTGCCCTCGGTGTTCCAAACCTCTAACTCAGTCACTCTGCTCCTGTCGACTTCCCCTTAGCTCTGAGAGGTTAGGGTGTATTCAAGATAAAGGGAACTCCGATTAGCCTAACAGAGGGCTAGGCAGAACTGTTTGCCAGTTTTTATTTACCTAGCCTCTGTATCACACTTGTGTGCGGCGTGCCCTGGGATGACTAATTCAATGCTTGTAAACCCACAAGGTGGAAACAGTGAGGTCTTAGTGAGTGAGTGAGGGAATTGGAACACACCAACTTTCTTCCTCATGATGACACACCTCAGCCTCAGTGTGGAGGGGTCTCCCCAGGAATGGAACTTAAGGATTTTGGCGACTGGCTAGCCGCAATTTCTACTGGCCTGGCTGATGTTCTATTAGCCCACAGTCTAAACCATGCTAAAGCTTACGTTTTTGAAGTGAATACATGTACAATATTTCAATTCAATTGTGCATCTACACAATTATTATTTCCCATATACAGCTACATAAAATTGTGACTGTTGGGTTATGACCTAGCTATTCTTTTGCAATGAGAAGACAAACATTTTAATTGGTTTGCTGGGATGGTTGTTCACTAGCCAGATCTGACAAATACTAACCTGGGGGCTAACAGGCTAGCTTAACTTCCATCCCTGCATGCCTTACACCTATTTGTAGTTGTGACCTTATCGATAACCTCCGTCCCTTTATAAGACCTGAGAGGACTGGTGAAGTGAAGCCTTCTGTTTCAACTCAGTTCTGTGCCTCTGTTTCGTTTGTTTAAGTAGAATTGAGTTCTAATGGTTTCAGTAACCAAAAAACTAAGTGTGCCCTACTACTACTGCTGTATAACAATACTTTTCCTATGTTCTCCTTCCAGATGTAAGTTGTGAACGTAATTTGCATGACTTATCCTGTGTTTAAAATAAACCACTTATTCATAAAAAATTAAAATTAAAATTAAAAATAAATTAAAAAAGCAACCAAGAACAAGATAGCCCTGACAACTGATGCCTGGACCAGTGTAGCGACAGAGGCATATCTTGGCATCACTTGTCACTTTATGAGTGATGACTGGGAGATCACCAACTTCTGCCTCACAACCATGCCACTGGAAGAACGGCACACTGGAACCAACATTGCTGCATGGATTGAAGAGGCAGTGGAAAGGTTTGAGCTCCCTCCAAGCAAGATTGTGGCGATTGTTCATGACAATGGCTCCAATGTTGTACTGGCTGCAAACATCTTGCAGGAAAAACATGGATGGTTGTCCCTCCGCTGTGCAGGCCACACTTTACAGTTGGTTATCAATCGTGCACTGAAACACCCTCAGATTAGTAAAGCTCTAGGAGCAGCGAGGTGTCTCGTCGAGCACTTTAAAAGGAGCGAACTGGCTTCAAGCAAGCTGAAAACCAAGCAGAAACAGATGGGGACCCCGGAACACAAACTTATCCAAGATGTGTCTACCAGGTGGAACAGCAGCTACTATATGGTGACTTGCCTGCTGGAACAGAGATGGCCACTGACTGCGACTCTGTCGGACCCGGAAGTAACACAGAGAGGGAAGCAATATCTAGACCTCAAACCTGATCAGTGGACCCTCCTAGAAGAACTGGCCAAAGCTCTCCAAGCCTTTGAAAGCGCCACTGTCTACTTGAGTGGTGAAAGCTATGTGACCGTCTCTGCCCTGCCTGCTCTAGTCAGAGGACTTTTGAAGTCCACCAACTCTGTCTATGATACAGCTCCTGTTCAGGCGTTCCAGGCGACTGCTTCAGAGGAGATCACTGCACGCTGGTCAGAAGACGTCAATGTCACAGATGACCCAAGCAAACAGCTAATTGCAGCCGCACTTGACCCACGGTTTCGAAAACTGAAATTCCTCACACCAGGGGAGAGGTTCAGTGTTCAGAATAAAGTACAAGCTCTGGCCCAACAGTCCAATGAGGTGAATAACCAGTGAATAACCAGCGCACCAGTGAGAATGAAGAAGCCACAGCGGCATCAGCTGACAAGGATGCCACAGTCTCAGCTTTGGATTCACTTCTTGGAGGAGACTCAGCAAGCAGTGACGGTGAGACCAATGAACAGGAGGCGCACAACCAAGCGATCATTAATGAAGTGCTGATGTACTTCGGAGCACAAGCCATCTCAAAGTCAGAAAGTCCCCTGCCAAGTATTTGACCCTTGCATCACAAGCCAAATCATTCTTGTGTATTCCAGCTACCTCTACTCCCTCTGAGCGTCTCTTCTCAGCAGCTGGGAACATCGCCTCAAAGAAGAGAGCGAGCCTCACCCCAGAGCACGTCGATATGCTCACGTTCCTGCACTGCAATTTAAAGCACTTGTGAAGGGGGAGTCATTTTGAACTGGAAGAAGTTGTTTTATTTACATTTGAGACCTTATTTGAACTTTGTATTTACGTTAAATGTCCAGGAGGGTGGACTATATATTTTTTCTCACTTTTCTGGACTTGAACGTCACTAGAAGCAATATACATTATTCTTGAGTCATTTTTGGACTTCCAGACCCAGCAAGATTTCAAATAGGATGGACTATTTTCTTTTAATAACTTTTTTGGACTTGAATGTCACTTAGTTTTTGAAGAGTTACAACTCCACAACGTGCAGATCATCAGAGTAAGACACACACACACATGCACTTTCTCTCACTCACACACAGCAAACAAAAGACCTAGAAGTCTGTCTGCTTTAACTCATCCTCCTTTCCTCTCACCCCCCCCCCCCCATCTTCTCCCCCTACAGCTGTTGGAGATGGAAGGGTAGTGTGCGGATCCATGTTCCCCCTGGACCGGATTAACAGCCGCATCCGAAACGTGGTGCAGGGCAAGGCAAAACTTTGAGTTGTTATTTTATTTTAAAACATTTGCACATTACCAAGTTTTTATTTGCACTTTCATTTAATTATTTAATTTATTTATTATTTATTTTGTTTCATTGAAACAGAGTAGCCAATCCCACCAGCCTCCCTCTGTGCCCTCGGTGTTCCAAACCTCTAACTCAGTCACTCTGCTCCTGTCGACTTCCCCTTAGCTCTGAGAGGTTAGGGTGTATTCAAGATAAAGGGAACTCCGATTAGCCTAACAGAGGGCTAGGCAGAACTGTTTGCCAGTTTTTATTTACCTAGCCTCTGTATCACACTTGTGTGCGGCGTGCCCTGGGATGACTAATTCAATGCTTGTAAACCCACAAGGTGGAAACAGTGAGGTCTTAGTGAGTGAGTGAGGGAATTGGAACACACCAACTTTCTTCCTCATGATGACACACCTCAGCCTCAGTGTGGAGGGGTCTCCCCAGGAATGGAACTTAAGGATTTTGGCGACTGGCTAGCCGCAATTTCTACTGGCCTGGCTGATGTTCTATTAGCCCACAGTCTAAACCATGCTAAAGCTTACGTTTTTGAAGTGAATACATGTACAATATTTCAATTCAATTGTGCATCTACACAATTATTATTTCCCATATACAGCTACATAAAATTGTGACTGTTGGGTTATGACCTAGCTATTCTTTTGCAATGAGAAGACAAACATTTTAATTGGTTTGCTGGGATGGTTGTTCACTAGCCAGATCTGACAAATACTAACCTGGGGGCTAACAGGCTAGCTTAACTTCCATCCCTGCATGCCTTACACCTATTTGTAGTTGTGACCTTATCGATAACCTCCGTCCCTTTATAAGACCTGAGAGGACTGGTGAAGTGAAGCCTTCTGTTTCAACTCAGTTCTGTGCCTCTGTTTCGTTTGTTTAAGTAGAATTGAGTTCTAATGGTTTCAGTAACCAAAAAACTAAGTGTGCCCTACTACTACTGCTGTATAACAATACTTTTCCTATGTTCTCCTTCCAGATGTAAGTTGTGAACGTAATTTGCATGACTTATCCTGTGTTTAAAATAAACCACTTATTCATAAAAAATTAAAATTAAAATTAAAAATAAATTAAAAAAGCAACCAAGAACAAGATAGCCCTGACAACTGATGCCTGGACCAGTGTAGCGACAGAGGCATATCTTGGCATCACTTGTCACTTTATGAGTGATGACTGGGAGATCACCAACTTCTGCCTCACAACCATGCCACTGGAAGAACGGCACACTGGAACCAACATTGCTGCATGGATTGAAGAGGCAGTGGAAAGGTTTGAGCTCCCTCCAAGCAAGATTGTGGCGATTGTTCATGACAATGGCTCCAATGTTGTACTGGCTGCAAACATCTTGCAGGAAAAACATGGATGGTTGTCCCTCCGCTGTGCAGGCCACACTTTACAGTTGGTTATCAATCGTGCACTGAAACACCCTCAGATTAGTAAAGCTCTAGGAGCAGCGAGGTGTCTCGTCGAGCACTTTAAAAGGAGCGAACTGGCTTCAAGCAAGCTGAAAACCAAGCAGAAACAGATGGGGACCCCGGAACACAAACTTATCCAAGATGTGTCTACCAGGTGGAACAGCAGCTACTATATGGTGACTTGCCTGCTGGAACAGAGATGGCCACTGACTGCGACTCTGTCGGACCCGGAAGTAACACAGAGAGGGAAGCAATATCTAGACCTCAAACCTGATCAGTGGACCCTCCTAGAAGAACTGGCCAAAGCTCTCCAAGCCTTTGAAAGCGCCACTGTCTACTTGAGTGGTGAAAGCTATGTGACCGTCTCTGCCCTGCCTGCTCTAGTCAGAGGACTTTTGAAGTCCACCAACTCTGTCTATGATACAGCTCCTGTTCAGGCGTTCCAGGCGACTGCTTCAGAGGAGATCACTGCACGCTGGTCAGAAGACGTCAATGTCACAGATGACCCAAGCAAACAGCTAATTGCAGCCGCACTTGACCCACGGTTTCGAAAACTGAAATTCCTCACACCAGGG
The DNA here is from genome assembly GCF_963989245.1 of Nansenia antarctica. Taxonomy (NCBI): domain Eukaryota; kingdom Metazoa; phylum Chordata; class Actinopteri; order Argentiniformes; family Microstomatidae; genus Nansenia; species Nansenia antarctica. Next base: position 19,196,796 of record NC_137676.1, on the reverse strand, counting down.
GAGAGGTTCAGTGTTCAGAATAAAGTACAAGCTCTGGCCCAACAGTCCAATGAGGTGAATAACCAGTGAATAACCAGCGCACCAGTGAGAATGAAGAAGCCACAGCGGCATCAGCTGACAAGGATGCCACAGTCTCAGCTTTGGATTCACTTCTTGGAGGAGACTCAGCAAGCAGTGACGGTGAGACCAATGAACAGGAGGCGCACAACCAAGCGATCATTAATGAAGTGCTGATGTACTTCGGAGCACAAGCCATCTCAAAGTCAGAAAGTCCCCTGCCAAGTATTTGACCCTTGCATCACAAGCCAAATCATTCTTGTGTATTCCAGCTACCTCTACTCCCTCTGAGCGTCTCTTCTCAGCAGCTGGGAACATCGCCTCAAAGAAGAGAGCGAGCCTCACCCCAGAGCACGTCGATATGCTCACGTTCCTGCACTGCAATTTAAAGCACTTGTGAAGGGGGAGTCATTTTGAACTGGAAGAAGTTGTTTTATTTACATTTGAGACCTTATTTGAACTTTGTATTTACGTTAAATGTCCAGGAGGGTGGACTATATATTTTTTCTCACTTTTCTGGACTTGAACGTCACTAGAAGCAATATACATTATTCTTGAGTCATTTTTGGACTTCCAGACCCAGCAAGATTTCAAATAGGATGGACTATTTTCTTTTAATAACTTTTTTGGACTTGAATGTCACTTAGTTTTTGAAGAGTTACAACTCCACAACGTGCAGATCATCAGAGTAAGACACACACACACATGCACTTTCTCTCACTCACACACAGCAAACAAAAGACCTAGAAGTCTGTCTGCTTTAACTCATCCTCCTTTCCTCTCACCCCCCCCCCCCCATCTTCTCCCCCTACAGCTGTTGGAGATGGAAGGGTAGTGTGCGGATCCATGTTCCCCCTGGACCGGATTAACAGCCGCATCCGAAACGTGGTGCAGGGCAAGGCAAAACTTTGAGTTGTTATTTTATTTTAAAACATTTGCACATTACCAAGTTTTTATTTGCACTTTCATTTAATTATTTAATTTATTTATTATTTATTTTGTTTCATTGAAACAGAGTAGCCAATCCCACCAGCCTCCCTCTGTGCCCTCGGTGTTCCAAACCTCTAACTCAGTCACTCTGCTCCTGTCGACTTCCCCTTAGCTCTGAGAGGTTAGGGTGTATTCAAGATAAAGGGAACTCCGATTAGCCTAACAGAGGGCTAGGCAGAACTGTTTGCCAGTTTTTATTTACCTAGCCTCTGTATCACACTTGTGTGCGGCGTGCCCTGGGATGACTACCGTATTTTCCGGACTATAAGTCGCACCCGAGTATAAGTCGCAGCAGGCCAAAAATGGGTCATGAAGAGGAAAAAAACACATAAGTCGCACTGGACTATAAGTCGCATGGTTCAAGGGAATGGGCTTGGCGGAATCAGCGGGGAAAGAAGACCCTGTTGAGCTTGACTCTAGTCTGGCACTGTGAAGAGACATGAGAGGATTTGTAAGCCCAGGAAGGACATAATTCACGTTAAAACTTCTTCTGAAAGGTTAGAAATACTTAAATTATCGAGTGTAAAGCCAGGGCTAGCTAGCGCGTTGCTAACGAAGGTTAGCAAAATGGCGTCGCGGGAGCAAGCAAACAGGATGGAACAGCCTCTGAAAGGTAATAAATGACTTTAATATCGTGTATAACGTTCATAATAGCGTGTATAACGTTCATAATATAGTGCTTAATGTCCACATTGTCGAGTGTAACGACTATTTATCGTGTATAAGGCCATGACAAAGATAGCTTGGTGAAAAACGGAAGTAGTTAGGATGAAGGGCGGCCTACAAACAATGCAACATTGAACAGCCTCTGAAAGGTAATAAATTACTTTAATATCGTGTATAACGTTCATAATATCGTGTATAAGGTCCATAATATCATGTTTAATGTCCACATTGTCGTGTTTAATGTCCACATTGTCGAGTATAATGGCTATTCTATCGCGTATGTGGCGCTAGCGGAAGTAGCAAAATAGCCTCGCGGGGGTAATTTAGCAACATAGAACAGTCTCTGGAAGGAATAAATGACTTTAATATCGTTTATAACGTCCATAACATTGTGTATAAGGTCCATAACATCATGTTTAATGTCCACATTGTCGTGTTTAATGTCCACATTGTCAAGTATAATGGCTATTCTATCGTGTATGAGGCGCTAGCGGAAGTTACTCCTTGGTTCATGTCAGTCAGAGATTACCGTATGTCAGTTCATGTCAGTCAGAGATTATGAATTATTGATATATAAGTCGCACCTGACTATAAGTCGCAGGACCAGCCAAAGTATGAAAAAAACCGCGACTTATAGTCCGGAAAATATGGTAATTCAATGCTTGTAAACCCACAAGGTGGAAACAGTGAGGTCTTAGTGAGTGAGTGAGGGAATTGGAACACACCAACTTTCTTCCTCATGATGACACACCTCAGCCTCAGTGTGGAGGGGTCTCCCCAGGAATGGAACTTAAGGATTTTGGCGACTGGCTAGCCGCAATTTCTACTGGCCTGGCTGATGTTCTATTAGCCCACAGTCTAAACCATGCTAAAGCTTACGTTTTTGAAGTGAATACATGTACAATATTTCAATTCAATTGTGCATCTACACAATTATTATTTCCCATATACAGCTACATAAAATTGTGACTGTTGGGTTATGACCTAGCTATTCTTTTGCAATGAGAAGACAAACATTTTAATTGGTTTGCTGGGATGGTTGTTCACTAGCCAGATCTGACAAATACTAACCTGGGGGCTAACAGGCTAGCTTAACTTCCATCCCTGCATGCCTTACACCTATTTGTAGTTGTGACCTTATCGATAACCTCCGTCCCTTTATAAGACCTGAGAGGACTGGTGAAGTGAAGCCTTCTGTTTCAACTCAGTTCTGTGCCTCTGTTTCGTTTGTTTAAGTAGAATTGAGTTCTAATGGTTTCAGTAACCAAAAAACTAAGTGTGCCCTACTACTACTGCTGTATAACAATACTTTTCCTATGTTCTCCTTCCAGATGTAAGTTGTGAACGTAATTTGCATGACTTATCCTGTGTTTAAAATAAACCACTTATTCATAAAAAATTAAAATTAAAATTAAAAATAAATTAAAAAAGCAACCAAGAACAAGATAGCCCTGACAACTGATGCCTGGACCAGTGTAGCGACAGAGGCATATCTTGGCATCACTTGTCACTTTATGAGTGATGACTGGGAGATCACCAACTTCTGCCTCACAACCATGCCACTGGAAGAACGGCACACTGGAACCAACATTGCTGCATGGATTGAAGAGGCAGTGGAAAGGTTTGAGCTCCCTCCAAGCAAGATTGTGGCGATTGTTCATGACAATGGCTCCAATGTTGTACTGGCTGCAAACATCTTGCAGGAAAAACATGGATGGTTGTCCCTCCGCTGTGCAGGCCACACTTTACAGTTGGTTATCAATCGTGCACTGAAACACCCTCAGATTAGTAAAGCTCTAGGAGCAGCGAGGTGTCTCGTCGAGCACTTTAAAAGGAGCGAACTGGCTTCAAGCAAGCTGAAAACCAAGCAGAAACAGATGGGGACCCCGGAACACAAACTTATCCAAGATGTGTCTACCAGGTGGAACAGCAGCTACTATATGGTGACTTGCCTGCTGGAACAGAGATGGCCACTGACTGCGACTCTGTCGGACCCGGAAGTAACACAGAGAGGGAAGCAATATCTAGACCTCAAACCTGATCAGTGGACCCTCCTAGAAGAACTGGCCAAAGCTCTCCAAGCCTTTGAAAGCGCCACTGTCTACTTGAGTGGTGAAAGCTATGTGACCGTCTCTGCCCTGCCTGCTCTAGTCAGAGGACTTTTGAAGTCCACCAACTCTGTCTATGATACAGCTCCTGTTCAGGCGTTCCAGGCGACTGCTTCAGAGGAGATCACTGCACGCTGGTCAGAAGACGTCAATGTCACAGATGACCCAAGCAAACAGCTAATTGCAGCCGCACTTGACCCACGGTTTCGAAAACTGAAATTCCTCACACCAGGGGAGAGGTTCAGTGTTCAGAATAAAGTACAAGCTCTGGCCCAACAGTCCAATGAGGTGAATAACCAGCGCACCAGTGAGAATGAAGAAGCCACAGCGGCATCAGCTGACAAGGATGCCACAGTCTCAGCTTTGGATTCACTTCTTGGAGGAGACTCAGCAAGCAGTGACGGTGAGACCAATGAACAGGAGGCGCACAACCAAGCGATCATTAATGAAGTGCTGATGTACTTCGGAGCACAAGCCATCTCAAAGTCAGAAAGTCCCCTGTCATGGTGGAAGTTGAACGAGACCAAGTATTTGACCCTTGCATCACAAGCCAAATCATTCTTGTGTATTCCAGCTACCTCTACTCCCTCTGAGCGTCTCTTCTCAGCAGCTGGGAACATCGCCTCAAAGAAGAGAGCGAGCCTCACCCCAGAGCACGTCGATATGCTCACGTTCCTGCACTGCAATTTAAAGCACTTGTGAAGGGGGAGTCATTTTGAACTGGAAGAAGTTGTTTTATTTACATTTGAGACCTTATTTGAACTTTGTATTTACGTTAAATGTCCAGGAGGGTGGACTATATATTTTTTCTCACTTTTCTGGACTTGAACGTCACTAGAAGCAATATACATTATTCTTGAGTCATTTTTGGACTTCCAGACCCAGCAAGATTTCAAATAGGATGGACTATTTTCTTTTAATAACTTTTTTGGACTTGAATGTCACTTAGTTTTTGAAAAGTTACAACTCCACAACGTGCAGATCATCAGAGTAAGACACACACACACACACATGCACTTTCTCTCACTCACACACAGCAAACAAAAGACCTAGAAGTCTGTCTGCTTTAACTCATCCTCCTTTCCTCTCACCCCCCCCCCCCCCATCTTCTCCCCCTACAGCTGTTGGAGATGGAAGGGTAGTGTGCGGATCCATGTTCCCCCTGGACCGGATTAACAGCCGCATCCGAAACGTGGTGCAGGGCAAGGCAAAACTTTGAGTTGTTATTTTATTTTAAAACATTTGCACATTACCAAGTTTTTATTTGCACTTTCATTTAATTATTTAATTTATTTATTATTTATTTTGTTTAATTGAAACAGAGATTGATTATTGTATGTAATAAGTCAGTCCATTTATTAAATGTTCTGGAAGGTCCAAATTCAAATATTTCATGAGTCATTATTTGAATTTGCAATGGGAACGTATGTTAAGCCAGAGAGACTGGACAACAGGGTGACATTCACAGGTGTGCAGACTTGAGAAGGTGAGGTACAACATGCAATGGAGCCCGCGGCCACACGACTAATTGGAAAAATAATCGACAGATTAGTCGACTACCAAAATAATCGTTAGTTGCAGCCCTAGACATGATAGCCATCACATCTAGTTGAAAAACTGTCGCAAGTTGGAAATACCCGGAAACTTTCGGCAAGTTGGAGATACTTTTCCTGTTGTGTTTGAGACGGAGCCAAGACTGCTTGTTCGGAAGGACATTGGATCCGTGAGTAACGTAAACCTTCAGAGCTGATGGATGGAAACCGGTATCACAAGTTTATATTCTGTATATATTTTATTTTTTTTGCCATCCTCCCTTTAGTTTTGGTTGAAATTAGGTCGTTGTTTTGAGCGCGCGTGCACGCGGGGAAAAAAAACGCGCGCGGGAACAGGGCTCTCCGCCACTAATGTAAAAATTCCTGGAGGAAACACTGTAACTGTACATATCCTATTCTAATGGATCTTGAACGAAACGCGCATTTTTTAATTAAGTCGAATTGCTGTGCATGGTTTTAGGATGCTTAGTCCCTAAGGCTCAAGTTGCTTTTGCAACTTTATGAGAAATGATCTGCTGATCAGACCTCTGTTTCTTTCTCTTGTTGACTGCATTATAGGTATTTCACTAATCAATATCATACATTGATGGGGATTAACGGCAGTGTTGGGGATTAACGGAAGTTCGGTTGTGTACTTGCCCACACCGTCATTCATCGTGATTACATTATGATACCATTGAAACCGGGAGCACTTAACCAATAGAGAATATTGCCAACATTGTATTGGACAGGGGGATATGATTTTACCAAGGTCTCCGCCCGAGACGTGGGTGCGCTCCGGGCTCTCTCCCTGCTGATTGCGCGATTTCCTCTGTGTGTGTGTGTGTGTGTGTGTGCACACCTGCATTTTATAACGTTGTATTTAATAACGTTTATTCCGTTCTGCTTTTATTTGATAGTCGGGGTCTTATAGGGCTCTCCCAACCCGAGGTGCTCTCCGCGCTCTCTTCCTGCTGATTGCGCGATTTCCTCCGTGTGTGTGTGCTCCGTAGTAGTATGCAGTTATGGAATTATATTTATCACTGTGATGTGATTTAACTAGCCAACTGTTTTCCTCTGTGCGTGTGTGTGTGCTCCGTAGTAGTATGCAGAGCGAATTACGTGTGAAATTAGCATGGTAGCAGGTGTTTTCATATAAAATGTTATATATTATATAGCTGTGTGAGCCTGCATCAACCTTAATGCTATTCAAGTGCAAGAAGATTACATTTGTCTTCTCAGTTTAAGATACACACATTAATCTGCTGCGGTAGTAAACACAGCGCAGTAGAATGACGTAACAGGCGGTCAGATATTGGCCCTAGTCTGGAACGCACGTCGAACATTCGAACGATTAGCAAACGATTAGCAAGAGCGTTCGAACGATTAGGCCAGGATTTGGCATGACAGTTCCTGCCTGAAGATGACAAACATGAAGACCATCATTAGTTCATAATAACGGCAGCAGCACGACCTATCTATCTATCTATAAGAATGGCAACACAAACCTTTTGGAATTTTACAAGATGCTGCTCAGCTTGGGATGCAGACATCTTTCCTGGTCTTTTGAGGCCTTGTGATGCAGGAGGAATCAAATGGAGCAGGAGAAGGATAGAGGAAAGGTCACCGTCCCATCCTAAACAAAGAAGATATCCTGAGTAAAATGGTTCATTCCCATCATCAGTGACATTAACATTAACATTTCAGAGTCATTTTAAATAATAATATGAATGATAATTTTTTTATCATCTAACCATCAGCATTTGTGTCAGTTCCCTCATCATCTGTAGATTCAGCCATCTCGATCAGCTCCTGAAGTTCAGCTCCATGACTGGCAAGGGTCTTGCTTAGCGTGATGATCTTTTGCTTGAATGTAGTTGGCCACCTCTCCAAAAACTTGGCTGATGTCTCCTCTCCAAACAGCAGCACAAAATCCTGTTCAATCTGAAAAACATCAGGTGGTGAAGTAAGCAGTACAGGCTCTACTTGCCTTCTGCTGTTCTGCAACAGTATTGCCATGCTACGAACGGACAGAGATTGACACATGACATGTATAGAAGCAGCTGCACCGCATGAAAATAAGACAAGACAACAAACAAAACATTAGTTTTGAGTCAATTTCTTTCTCACAAAATATTTTACTTTTTCTCAAACACCGTTTGAGGCCAATCACCAGGATACACATGAATCGAACAACTACTATTACGGAAGTATTGTTTTTGTTTACATTTACTGGCCAACCTGAATTGGCATCTAGAGATTAAACGCAATGTATACAATTTAAAACTGTTCTTTAAAAAAGTCTTACCAAGCCCTTCACATCCAGAAAGCGTGGAAATTCGGTTAGGATGGTGGAGCATTTAATCGGGTCGTGGGTCATCTTCTTCCTGTACTCAAAGGTCGATTTCATCTTCTGTTTGACCGTTTCTTCATCAGAAGAATGCTTCATAAGAGAAATGGCCTCTCTGCACTGGTCTTCACTCAGGGTAACCGAAGTGGATGGACTGGACTCCCTCTCAGCAGTTGGCCCTCCAGAGTATAGTTGAGTGGGTCGTTTCTCAGATGAAGCCGATTTCCTCTGAATGGTTTTGATTCTATTTGCGAGGTATCCATCTCCACTCTTGGGGTCGAAATAATGTTCCTTAAGAAGATGAACGTGGTTACTAATCTTAAAGAAAAAGTTAACCAAGTCTCATTTGCTCAGATACCATACCAGACAAATTAAACACAGATGCTCTTTATCAGTTGTAATATATACTTGCATATCCATTTTCGGTGTAGGGATCCTTCAAGTATGGGAACAAGGAGACGATGCAATCGTGCAAACGTTTCCCTCACACTGCGCGGTGGTGCTGTCCTGAAATGGATATACACAAGCAGCATTCCTACTCTGTCAGGAGTGATTTTAGAAGCTGTATCATGCCAATCGAGTTTGATACAAGATAAATCTTCTCCCAATAGCAGTGGATGGCCAGCAGTAGCCTAACCAATTATTTGACTGAGATACTGATACAGAAATCATTCTTAACAAACAGCAGAGCAAGTACTGCTCTACAATTTTCATTATGAATCTTTCCTTTAAACTTACCCATGAGTCTCTGTCATCTCTGAAACAAGAATGTTGATCATCATTCGTCTGGTGCTGTCAGTGAGGCTTTTAGATTTGGAGTATTCCTTGATGACAACCTCTCCACCAGGTTTCTTATTGAGTATGCTCTATCAGCTGTAAGAAAACAGCAGTGTTGAAGGGTTAGTTTACTATTTTGAACGTTAGACCCCATTTGCGGTCCCTCTATGAACCTGAAACAAAGAGAGCTTTTCTGCAGGGCTACAATAGAAGTCAATGGTAGCAGTAGCAGCCACGTCAGGAAACTCACCGAGTGGTCGCTGGTGTCCGTTGATGTTCTGACAAAAAAAGTATGCTTCTTATCAGGTTTTATGTATCATTTAGCATTCAGTCGCAGTACAGCCATATACTTCCACTGAAAATAGTTCCATGCTAAATGATACATAAAACCTGATAAGATTTTTTTTGTCAGGACATCAACGGACACCAGTGACCACTCTGAGTTTCGTGACTTTGAAAATGAGAGTTTAATTTTGAGTTTGGTAGTGGCTGCTACTGGTACCATTGACTTCTATTGTAGCCCTGCAGAAAAGCTGTTGCTAGCTCAATAATGGAGCGATCAGTGAAATGATGGTCTCTATGTTTCAGGTTCATGGTAGAGGAACCGCAAATAGGGTCTAATGTTCAAAATAGTGAACTAACCCTTTAAAATCAATTTGCTGGCACATGAATTGCAGAATGAATTACAAACATACATTTTTTGCTTCGTCATCAGATCTTTGACCTTTTCTTGAAGGGCTTCCATCCTCGCTCAAAATTATTGTATCATCCGACTCAAGGCCTGAGGCATTCATCTCAGAACCGGCAGAGGAAGGACTCATCAGGGGAGATGCTGAAATATACAATACACACAAATGTTATATTGAAAGTAATGCCACAAGTGACCAAGACTTGAAAACATAGATGGTTCCCACCCTATAGTTCCAACCACTATATCCTGATTTTACAGTTCATACATTTATGCAGTTTGAACTTCACACACTACACTGAACCGGCACCACCATAGCCCTGGACGTGATGCTGCAGAAGCTAGAGAGGGAGAGGAAGGTGGGCATCGCTGCCTTCATACGCACGATAAGACTGAGTCGTCCCCTGGTGGTTCAGACTGAGGTAAATACTGACTCCAGACTTAACCCCTATCAGACTGATAAAGACTGACTCTAACCCCTACCAGACTGAGGTAAAGACTGACTCCAGACTAACCCCTATCAGACTGGTAAAGACTGACTCCAGACTAACCCCTATCAGACCGGTAAAGACTGACTCCAGACTAACCCCTATCAGTGGCGAGTGCTGCTAATGTTGGCGACAGAGAAGAACTCGAAATGCCTCCTTCGTCATTTAAATCCCATGTATGGGAGCACTTTGGCTTCTCTGTCAATTATAACAATGACGGACAGTGTCATTGGAAGTGTGGTCGATAAAAAAGTTACAGTGTTTAAGCTTTGTGCAACGAGAAAGTCTTACGAGCATGGCCACACAGTTGCCGCGACATCACCCTGGTGTGTTGACGGGAGGCATGAAAAAGGCACCCTGACAACTTCTGATAATGTAGCCAATTTTTTCATACCATGTTTAAAGTAAGGTTTCACTTTATTATTTAGTTAAAAGTAGCATAAAACATGTTTATTTGTCTGCTTTAAAGAGCCCAGTGATTCACTGCTGCAACCAGGTGCCTCCTCCCTCTCTCCTACTGCATACCTTAAGTTGAATGTGTGTTTCTGTTTAATATGTAGCCTAACGTATCGAGTAAGGTTTCACTTTATTATTTAGTTGAAAGTAGCATAAAACATGTTTATTTGTCTGCTTTAAAGAGCCCAGTGATTCACTGCTGCAACCAGGTGCCTCCTCCCTCTCTCCTACTGCATACCTTAAGTTGAATGTGTGTTTCTGTTTAATATGTAGCCTAACGTTTGAGTGTAGAATATGTTATGTATGTATATATATATATATATATATATACACACACACATATATAGGCAGTGTTTCCTCTACATGCATTTCATCGTGGCGGTCCGCCACGATGGAATTTCCTCCGCCACCATTCAGATTTCTCAACCCAAAAAAAAAAAAAAGATTTAGGCCGCTTTTCAGACCTTCACAGCGCTAGACACACCCACAAGCGCTGAAACTGGACCAGTCCGTGTGTGTCGCGAGTATTGCTGCGTTCGTAAATTCGCTCTGAGAGCCCCGGAGCGCACACTGGGTTCAACGTCATAAAGGGACCAAGTCATTTGATTGGACAAGAGGCATTCCGTGAGTGCTGATCAGATTTCCAGAGCGTATTTACGAACGCGCCCTGGCTGTCACCCGAACACCGCGAGCTAGCGTAGTGTAGTGTAGTATAGGATGCGTAGTGTAGTGTAGTGTAGGATGGAGAGAGAGAGGAGAAGCCTCTCTATGTGTTACCTATGTCCAGTGTACTAGAACCACTCTAACAGGAGTGTTTGTCCGTGAATAACACCGGCTATGCCCGGGGTAGAAACACAAGACTATAGCTGGATAAGGTCTACAGGGTCATTTTAAGCCGTCGACCAGCCCTCTACGACCACGGGAAGTCATGTTAAAAGTGAAAATACTTCTGTTAAACTAAGCTAAGCTAAACATCGCTAATCGCTAACTCCCTCCTGGGCTTAAAGTGACAAGTAATAACGTTGTGAAAAAACCCGTCAGATCAGTGTTTTTGTTTTTATTGACAACGGAATTACATGCTGGAAAAACATGCAGACACAGACAATAAGAGACACACGGGAGAAGTACAGGAAAACATTTTTTTTTTTTTGGGCCCACCTCGAGTTTTGGCTGAAATTACGTCGTTGTTTTGAGCGCGCGTGCGCGTTTCATGCGCGTGCACGCGAAAAATCGCAAGCGCGCTGCGCGCGCGCGCGGTCAGCACTACCCGCCACCATTGTAAAAATTCCTGGAGGAAACACTGAAGGCTATATATACCAGTTTTGACATCTTGAATGTTGTTGGGTTTTACACAGTAAAAGTGGTATTTTTTACAGAATTCGAGGAAAAAGCGTTTTATTTTTATTTTTTGTGTTGATCCGAAAAATGATCCGATCCGTGACTCAAAAACCGTGACACGATCCGATCCGTGAGTTAGGCGATCCATTACACCCCTAGTAAAGACTGACTCCAGACTAACCCGTACCAGACTGAGGTAAAGACTGACTCCAGACTAACCCCTACCAGACTGAGGTAAAGACTGACTCCAGACTAGGGGTGGGCATCGACGATCGATAATTGATCGATCACAAAATAAAACATTTGGTCGATCACAATTTTTTTTTAAATTTTTTTTTTTTGTGATCGACCAAATGTTTCATTTTGTGATCGACCAAGATCCTTATCGATCAATTATCGATCGTCGATGCCCACCCCTACTCCAGACTAACCCCTACCAGACTGAGGTAAAGACTGACTCCAGACTCACCTCTATCAGACCAGCACATACCTTCATTGCCCAGTGTGAGCTTGAACACACCAAGATCTGACTCTTTCACCACCTCCTCAAACACATCCCCATCAACTTCAGTTCCAGATCCATCATACAGCTTTGCATCTGATAAACTGGTAACTAGGATTCCATTTTGGGAAAGCTGTGACAAACATTAAAACAACAGCCTACAATTAGATTTGCAATCATAATAGTAAAAGTAATCAGACTAAATGGCAAATTAAAAGCTTACCTTCAGTCAAAAGGTTGTCAAGTGTCAGGTCAATGATCTTGACATATTTTTGTTCACCATTGAACCTCACCTTGATCAGCATCTGGAAGTGGTGATACAAGATTAATTAATTAATTAATTTTGCCATTTAGCAGACGCTTTTAATCCAAAGCTATTTACAATTACGAATTACAGGGACATTCCCCCTGGAGTATGATAGGCCACAATGGATGAAAAAGCATTACATTTGTATTTCAATCATGACACATTACAAGAGACAACTAACTTCTTCACCAATACTCATTTACTTAGCTATGGTAATTTCACAGTACAATATAATAAAGACAGACTGCAGGGAGAGGAGCGAGCTAGCTAGTTCAGTGTTGCCAGATTGGATTGATTGGCACGCGATAACTTAGACAACTCCCCACACAATGCAGTCTTTGCTTTCACTGGAATCTATGAACATTAGCTATGTTAGGCTAGAATAAAGAATACAACAGTCACCCTCCAATTAGCTAGTTTAATGTTGCTCATTTACATCTGCTGTGATGATGCTAACGCTAATCGTTGTAGGATTCCCCGCGCACATGTTAAGTAAACTAGCCATTCAAGCTAATAGCTATGTTAGCCAACTCCCCACACGTGCACGTTGTTAACGTATTTTTACTGGAATCGAGAGACATTACAAAAAAAGACAACACAATCACCCCTCTACACTCTGTTAAGAACGTTAACTTTACCTCTACTGACATCGTCATAAACAACACTACTCAAAAGAATAGACACACCAAGCAAAAGCAAAATAAAGTCCACAAGAAACACTGGAGAGGCTAACCCTAGAACACTATGGGCCGGTTTCAGAGACTAGGTTTAAGCCTAGTCCTGGACTAAATCACACTTTCAATGTAAAATCTCCATTGAAGATGTTTTTAAATCTAGGACTAGGCTTAAGCCTTGTCTGTGAAACCGGCCCTGTGTCTGTATAGGAGGCGAGCTAATAGTCCGGACGTTCCCGTCAACAACAGCGGGACTACAGTGGCCCACAGGCCGCGACAGATGATGAGGTAAGGCGTAAAGTCCACTTAAGAACGTTAACTTTACCTCTACTGACATTGTCTAGTTAGACGTTAGCTAACTTGCCTTAATTATCTTCATGTGAACACTCGCACATGACGTTAGCCCTTTGGAAACCAGTATTTTAAGATATAAGATCAGCTGGAGTGTATGGTGAACAACAATATAAAGTTATTCTAAAATGCTGCTTCTATTGAAATGCCAAAGTATCCGTTTAATTAATAGATGATTAGGAGACACTTACCGCAGTCGTTCGACGTCACTCGAAAATGGCCTTCTGTGAAATGGCGCAGTGAAAATTCTGCTCCGCATAAAGAAACCACGTGACTGAAGAAACCACGTGGAACTGATTGACAAATGATGGGCGGGGCTTTCCAGAGTAACACCGTGTCAATTAACTCCTTGAATTATCACCAACACTGGAGGGAATATTACTCTAGCTGTTGTTGTAATAACTCGGAAAGAGTCAATGTATGTTTACACTGCCTATTTAACACTGGGGAATTTACTGTGAATCCTGTTACATCTTAATTAGCCTAATTGAAATAGTACCTCGGGAGAGGGTTACACAATCATGAAAATCAGAATGATTTTCTATAAGAATCGCCCTTCATCTACAGAAAGAGGGGGTAACCTACATGCCATAGGCTACTGTACCTTTTCACTATCATCGTCATGTTCTTATTATAGTATAGTATAGTATAGTGGATAGTGTATGTTGTGTCCTGTCTGCACTATCACCCCCTCTCCCTTCTCTCTATCACCCCCCTCTCCCTTCTCTCTATCACCCCCCTCTCCCGGCCATCACCCCCCTCTCCCTTCTCTCTATCACCAGTATATGTACAGCACAGTGTTTTATTTGTATAGTATAGTATAGTGGATAGTGTTCATAGCCTTTATTTATGTAAACCAGCTCTTTTCCCTTCTTGTTTTTAGTTTTTTTTCCTAGCACCAGGGGAGCCCCCCTCCCAAATTTCGTTGTTTGGTACCTGTACTATATCAATGACAATAAATCGACTTTTTAAATTATTATTATTTATTTATTTATCAAAAAAAAAAAAAAAAAATGTTAGCAGCTCCATTTAGCTTAATGTTGTCGTGTATTTCTCTTATTAGTTATGAATCAAAGAACAGTTATTGAGTTTAAGACGATTTAATTAAAGTAAAAAAACAGGTTTATACATACATGTGTTGATCCGGGCTGGGCTGGTGAAAAAAAGAGGCCGAACTCCTCTGCCCTGCTAGTTTTGTTCCAGTTCCCTAGATGCCTGCCCTCTTATGCAAATATCTACCAGTGCCCCTATCAGTCTCCTAGATGTCAAGAGGGCCGTCCCCTGTGATGTCACTATTTGCACAACATTGCACAACACTCCCCTTCAGCATATATATATGGTATGGCCCCTATCATACTATCTATGCATGTGTGTATTTAAGTAGAAAATATACGACACATCCCCCCTCGGACCACCCAGAGGGTGTTCCGAAACTAAACGACCACAAAACAAAAACAAAAACACAAAACCCCACATAAGAAACCAAAGAAAAAAAAAATAAATAAATGTTAGCAGCTCCATTTAGCTTAATGTTGTCGTGTATTTCTCTTATTAGTTATGAATCAAAGAACAGTTATTGAGTTTAAGACGATTTAATTAAAGTAAAAAAACAGGTTTATACATACATGTGTTGATCCGGGCTGGGCTGGTGAAAAAAAGAGGCCGAACTCCTCTGCCCTGCTAGTTTTGTTCCAGTTCCCTAGATGCCTGCCCTCTTATGCAAATATCTACCAGTGCCCCTATCAGTCTCCTAGATGTCAAGAGGGCCGTCCCCTGTGATGTCACTATTTGCACAACATTGCACAACACTCCCCTTCAGCATATATATATGGTATGGCCCCTATCATACTATCTATGCATGTGTGTATTTAAGTAGAAAATATACGACACATCCCCCCTCGGACCACCCAGAGGGTGTTCCGAAACTAAACGACCACAAAACAAAAACAAAAACACAAAACCCCACATAAGAAACCAAAGAAAAAGAATTTTTTTTTTTTTTTTTTTTTTTTAAATAAACAACAACAAACAGAAAAACTACACCAACACACAACACAAGAAGCACAATAACACAGACCAACCCAGGACCAGTATTAGGACCCAAAGATATCATAAACCAAAAATAGAAAACAACCAATAATAAAAAGAATCTTGAAAATAACAATCACAATTAAACTAAACACAGTTCATCATGCACAAATCAATACAGAAACTTCCAACGACCGATGTTTTCTTTGTCCTTGAAGCGTCAGGGTCAGAGGTTGCTAGCACGTGAACCCAGTTGGAGAACAGCCTTTACCGCTGTCTCAGATTGATAACACTTTCATAGTCAGGAGCTTCCATTTTCGTTGCGCTAGGAACAGAACCTCTCTCCTAGCTTTGTATAACCACCACATCACTTCTCAACTGACCTCAATCACACGATATAGAAACAAACAAACAATACACAAATAATGACATTCAGTTATCATAACACATAATTCTCCAACAGTAAGCACAGGACAAAGGGAATGCATTAATGCATAGATCTTCACCTCAGGTGAGGACTAGTCTTCTGAAAAGTTCATTAACGTGGACTGAGTGACTGATTTTCCAAAAACAGTCAATGAGGCCCTGCCTCCTAAGAAAGTCAAAAATCATGTCTGCTATAATAGGTGCTCCTATCTTAGCAAAATAAGTTTCCCATGCCCCTAAGACCGTTTCCAGCCATGCTATCATCTGCTGTCCATTCCCGTCGTTCCCTTTGATCTGCTGCTTCACTACCCTATTCATAGTCTTTAATCTTTTCCTAACTGGTCGTCGTCCGTCAGTGTCATTGAGGTTCAGGCAGACCTCCAGACTGTCAACCCTCTCTGCTTCGTTGGTTTCTGGTTCATTGGCATCTGGACAGCTTTCCACTGTCCCCTCGGCTTCAGGCATTGCCGGTAATATCACTGGCTGTAACGCTGGCATTGCCACTGGCTCAGGCAACACCACAGCATCTCGTCGTAGCTCCTCCTTCTCAGGTTCTCTGGGGACCTCGGCACCTGTTGGCACAACATCCTGCCTACTCTGTACATCCACCCCCCTGTCCACCACCCGTGGCCCTATTGGGGTAGGGATATGCCCAGACACCACTGGTGTACCCACTCTGATGTTGTTTCTCCAGCAGACCCCACATTGACCTAAAGCATGGTCAATCTGTTCCATCAAATATGGACTCCAAAACCCATATTCCTTGGTGATCTTGCGTCTTACCTCCCCCCTAGCCACGTGTGCTAATCCATGAGCTTCCCGTATTAACATGCCTATTAAATCTGAGGGTGCTACAACCAACCCCTCATGATTCCTCCATAGACCTGTGTCATCCTGACTTGCCCCCCTTGCTAGCCAAACGTTCTTGTCTAACGTAGTTACTCTACTCTGTAACATCAATAAATCCTCAAGTGTGACCATGCCCTGTAATTGCTTTTCATGTGTGACCAGAAGACCTTTACCTGCCTTGTCTGCTCCTGTAATGGCTTTGGCTGCATCCTCTGCAGCCCTGTTACCTTGTGTGACATGTGATGAGTCAGACCTGTGTGTGGCACACTTCACTATGGCTAATTCCTTTGGCTTCATCATGGCTTGTAACAGCTTCATGATCTGTGCGTGATGCTGTATAGGCGTACCATCAGTTCTCTTAAAACCCCGCCCCCTCCATACAGCTCCATTAAAATGACACACATTATGTGCATAGGCAGAGTCGGTGTACACTGTCACTCTCCGTCCGGTTCCCAAGTTGCATGCTTCTGTGAGGGCAATCAACTCAGCCAACTGAGCTGAGCATGGCTGAGGAACTGCCTCAGCCTGTTCTACAATAAACTTTGAATTCTGTGCTTTAACTAAGGAATACCCAGCGCACAAAGTTTCTCCTACCCCGTAACAAGACCCATCAACCCAATATTCTATATCAGCTCCCTTTAAAGGCAAAGCTTGTAGGTCTGTTCTATGCTTAATCACTCTGGCTGTCGATGGAATCTGAACACCGGATGGCACCGTCACCTGACAGCCGTCAGGTGTGCATTTTACTGTACAGTTCAATTGGCATAGAGCATCTCTCCCTAGCAGCCCTGTTGGCGTGTGTTCTGACACAAATGTTGACAGAGTTGCTCTCTGTCCCTTGTACTCTAAGTCTACAAGCTCAGTTGTAGGAATCAGCTGTTTAATTCCCTCAAATCCGATTGTCTTCACATATTCTCTAGACATAGGAAGGTGCGTGGCGCCTTCAGGCTTCTTTGTCACCACCAGCTGGCACCTCCCACTCGGATCTTCCGGGCACCCCTATAGGCCAGCTGCTGGGCCTCCGTAAGGGTTCATCACTCCTGGAGCAGGTGTAGTAGGGGGCCAATATCCTCCTCCTTGGCTCCCCCCTGCGCCCCCCTGGGGCCTGTTGCAGCAGGTACAGGCTAGATGTCCATTCTGGTCGCATTGGTAACACGGTTCTAGCATCTTCTTCCCTGCTGCTGTCCATCCCCCTGGTGGTGGTCCTTGGCCAGGCTGTGTGTACATCTGGTATGGAACCGTTTGCACCCCTGGTGGTCCTTGTGGGTATGGATACCCCCCTTGTGGCCCCTGTGGGTAGGACTGGTAAGTAGCAGGATACCCCCCTTGTGGCCCCTGTGAGTAGGACTGGTAAGTAGCAGTCTGCACTCCAGGTGGCTGTTGCTGTGGGGCTAAAGCCTGCACTCCCTCTATGTTCCTCTCGCTTTCGGTCAATTGCACATGAGTCAATATTCTGAGTGATTCTTCGTCTTGTGACTTCTGTATCTGAATATTCTTTCGATATAACTCAACTTGATGAGCTACGTGGTCTATATAAACAGCTTTGTTCATGTGTCGTAGCCCCACCACTTCTGCTAGCTTATCCTTAACTGGGGTAGGAAGCCCTTCTTGTATTTTTTCCCTGATTATGGATTTTTCTAAGGGGTTATCTTCAGCGTCTTTCCCTGTCACACTTCTCCATTGAGAGTGCACACGGGCAACAAACCCCCGGGGATTCTCATCTCCCCCCAGTGGCTTCACAATGATATTGTCTGGGTGAATGTGAGTAGGGTAAGTCTCTCTGATTGCTTTCCACAGTTTGCCTCTGTTTGCTGCGAAGAGCTCTGGATCATAAACTGATGTATTGATATATCTATGAAGTCCTGCCTTCATCAATATTTCCTGCATTGTATCCAATCCTGCAATAAAAGCTAAGAGTCTTTTCAGGTCTCCCATTGCGGCCTGCGTTCCTGTCAGTCTCACGTCCATCTCAGTAGTCCACGGGTATCCACCATCTTGAAGAACGGGGAGCTTCTCTATCACTTCAGACAGATCTGTATGATGCCACGGATGATATTCCATCTTGTTACCCCGAATCAGCACTGGACAGTTCTTTAATGTATTTGATGACATTCGGTGACAATCTCCCTCTTTCTCCCTTTCTCGTTGCTCCTTCAGCCATCTGTGGTGTCTTTCTTCCTCTCTTTCCGCTTTCTCCGGGCGTCTTCTCCCACCTTTCCTTTCGGCTGTGGCTATCATCTTCCTGACCTGCGCGTTGTAGCCTCCATCTGCACTGTCGTCATCTCTTGAGTCTTCACTGCCATCTTTGCTGTCATCTTCCTCGTCACTCCTGTCGTCCCCTTTTCCCCTTGGCTCCTTCTTCTTCTTCTTCTTCTTCTTCTGGGAATGGTCCTCCAGTGCCTTAGCATATGGAGGGGGACTGGAGACAGGACACATGTCTGGGGATGGAATGTTCAATTTCTGTTCCAGTGTTCTGGCCAATTCTTTTTTCTTTTCCGGTTCCATCTGAGCTATTTTCTGTCCCTCTACCTTAAATAGATCTAAAATAGCTAACTCTAACTTGCGTTTCTCTGATCTAATCTTTCCTCTTTGATGTGCTTTGTGCCCATTGATAAGTATTTCCAATGTTGCAATTATTTGTAAATTAAGGCTGCCCTCTTTCGGCCACGGCTGTTCAATGTATGCCCAACGGCTATTCCATTTCGTAGACATTTTGCTAATTTCCCTAACAAGAGGATTCATTTTTTCCACTACAGCCATAGGGGATAACGTAGCCAACATTCCACGATGTTCACTAATATCTTTTAACAGCTTCGTTGAATTTGACCCCATTCTACTTGCTCAATATGCTGACAATATTCTATATTAGATAAGGTGTACGCTTCTTACAACCCACCTTATTTTGCCTTATTTGCTAAACAAATGCTAGTCCAATATAACTGTATTAACCGTCCACACAAAACCACTACAACCCAGAACAACAGATTTGCCTCTTGTGTATGTCAGTGCAGTATTAACTTAAATCTAATATCTGTGTAAGTACTTTATACTTAAATGTGTTTCCTAATTGTTTATGAATATGTGTCACTTGATTACTCATTCAATACTAATTACAGTTCTGGTCAACACAATTATTAAATCACAAAGGCTGGTCAACACCTAAGTATTCACTGATTTACAAAAACCCTTTTACTGCTTAATTATCAATACAATCTATTCTGCTATTCCTAATCAAAAGCTGTGGACATGACCTAACTTGAAATAAAAGATGTAAATTACAAATATTAATTATAACCTGTAAAGAAATCGACTTGTTATTTGGAAAAGAATGAATGATTAATTATTAATTACAATCTGTAAAGAAATCGACTTGTTAAGTGAAAGGAATGAATGATTAGTTAGAATTATTCATTGACACTTCATTGATGTAAACCTGTGAAGTCAATTAGCTATTATCAACATATCAAACAAAGGAATGGTTATCATTAGATTGTCACAAAACAATTGATCAAAGTTTTGTGAAAACAGAAAAATAAAATGATCTGAATAATTAATTCAATCAATTTGTAATTAATTAAATTAATTAAAGTAATGTAATATATTACAATCATTTATAACCATCATCAATGAAGGAGGGTTGTATTTCATCAATTTACAGGGAGACAATGTTCAAAAAATGTCTTGTCGTGTTTTGGCCAGCAGATGGCGCCGGCAGCCTACAGCTCTATCTCACAGAACGACTCTATAATCTTACCTAAAACTCACAATCTATCTTTTACTTTTAACAAACTATGACAAATATCTTTAAACTACTTTAAATATCCCGATGATCAATTCACTATCTTTCTATCTTTGAATTACTACAATCTATGTAATGCAACAATCACACGCAGCCCCCTAGGGCGTTTCTGCCGCGTGAATGAAGGAATGTATTTGTGTACGAGCGCGGACGCTCGTGCATGTGTGAGCGCGCGTCTATCCACAGGAGAGAAAGGGAGAGGGAGGGGCAAGTCTTTGTCCTTCCTTCTGGGGGAAAAACCGCTCCTGTGAAAAGATTAGTCTCACAACATATACTTTTCCACAATAATGTTATTTTCTACGACACAACAATTTCACGATTATCTTTCAATCCAGTTAAACTATTATTTATCTCATTCAAATATTCTACAATGCATTCACGTTTTCCACACAGTCTCTTCACAGAGATATCTAGGCTTCTTTGTGCCTCTGCTTCTGGGCGTCTGCGCGCGTGCCCGAGCGTGCGTGTTCTTGCTTCGTTTACACAATGGCGTCCTTTCACACAGACAAAGAGTCTCATATGTTTTTCACTGCTACAATACAAAATAGACTACACAGTCCATTTACACTTTAACACAATTCTACACACACACTCACGATATTCCGTAATACCACTATTAGTTACACAACTAATATCTTAACATAAAAAAGCGAATTACCAAATTCGGCCCTATATCACCAATACAAACACTCAAATCCCTTACCAATCTAATCGTATATTTACAAAAACGGACTTCAAAATCCGGCTCTCACCAACCCCACTTATTAAAGATTATGAAAGGTTTGTTTCTATTCCAACAAGATACTTTACTTTAAGGTTGTTTTAGTCTCAAAGAAAATGTTTGAAAAACACAGCTGTTCCACACAATCATACCTTTCTTTGCAGCTTCAGTTTTCAAACATAGATTTCCCTTTTTAGACTCCTGGGTTTTTGGCTCGCCACTAATGTCGTGTATTTCTCTTATTAGTTATGAATCAAAGAACAGTTATTGAGTTTAAGACGATTTAATTAAAGTAAAAAAACAGGTTTATACATACATGTGTTGATCCGGGCTGGGCTGGTGAAAAAAAGAGGCCGAACTCCTCTGCCCTGCTAGTTTTGTTCCAGTTCCCTAGATGCCTGCCCTCTTATGCAAATATCTACCAGTGCCCCTATCAGTCTCCTAGATGTCAAGAGGGCCGTCCCCTGTGATGTCACTATTTGCACAACATTGCACAACACTCCCCTTCAGCATATATATATGGTATGGCCCCTATCATACTATCTATGCATGTGTGTATTTAAGTAGAAAATATACACAATGTGTTGAGGTAAATTGAGCCATAGCTAGCTAGCACTTTGTCATACACGCACACTGTTTTGCTTTGCAGTTGGAGTGGCTCATTTTACCTGAACACTGATCATCTCAAAAATGTGTGTCTGATGTTTCAAAATCTGTAGGGCTTGAACAATTATATTTTATTACATCAATTCAACACACACATATTAATAACACTCCTTATTAATCATAAAAAATAGAAACGCGTTACCATTTCGTGTGCATGATTTCCTATCTTGTGCGTACAGATTGATTATCTCTTGCACACACATATTTAATTTGGGGTCTTTTGGGCTCTTTATTTAAATCTTCGTGTGACATTTGCACACGCGCAAACGAATATGCCGTACTATACAATGTCGACCATTGTCAGTTCTAACATGCAGTAGTCTAACATTTGAACGTTGTCGATCTTGAATGCAACCCATGCCTGCAGGATTCATCATGTAATGGCACGCACCTGCTGCGCTCAGGCAATGGCCAGCCGAGGGGAGGTGTGGACACAAGTGGCCTATCGCAGTTTGGAAGTAGATGTTGTTCGGGTTATTTGGGACTGTACTCTCAACCTAAGACATCGTGGTAAGGTTGAATGTGGCATATGGTGATGTATAGGGCGCCTCGAGATCTTCTGTGGTCATCACTAGACAAATCAAATGTGTGGTCAATGACAGTTATATTATAAGTGTCTCATGCAATCAATTGACAGGGATGGCATTTGTGATCAGAAGGTCCTCTTTGCTGATATTTTGTTTATATGCTTTCAAACTTTACAAACGAGACATATTTGGTATAGAACTCAGTTCATGATGTAAAACTGGACCTAGTTTAAGGACATGCACTCAAAGCAAGGCAACGTTTCTGTCAAGTTTTTGCAATACAAACAGAAAGAAGCCGACTTTAGGTTATATGTCAGTGCAGAGATCCACAAACAGAGCATTTTGACTGGCTTGCATGAATTGGCACATTTCCTTGTGTAGCCTAATCCTCTGTTGTGGTGAGATATTAATGAAATGGCCCTGGTTTTTGTTTGTTGCAAATGTTTGTTTATTGTTTGCTACATTTCATTTCAAATGTTACATGCTACAACAATGACTCTACCTCTATTGAACACATTGAAATGAAAACTGTAATGTTCCACACTAGACTAGTGTGAAGGTGAATGCTACCAAACGGGAGGTGACAGTTTCAGTGTTTCCCAGTTAGAGAATGCTCTTATCAGACAGGTATATTTACATATCACATAATAAAGCCTCAAGAACTAGTAGCAGAAGTACGTCATGTGACTCCCTGTTTGGTGCAGGTGTACCTTAGAGGTGACACTGACATTTAAGCAGGTCATTTGTGCATTCAAAATGAGTTTTGTTAAGCAATTGTCTGTTTGTATTTAAAGTTGGCATAAATGAACACTTTCCAGTTAAGTGAATGAATATTGGATTTGGTATGGTTTGTAAAAACAACAAAGGGTTGTTGATCCAGTCTTAAGTAAAACAGAATTGATTCATCCCTTTATTCTAACAATAGGGTTAATTTCCGTTTCCATGTCTTGTGTCACTTCTGCATTCCAACAGAACCATGCGCATGGTCACCCGTCTCACACACACACACACACACACACACACACACACACACACACACACACACACACACACACTGTTGATCATGTTTGTAACTCATTGTGAATTCTGCATTCCAACAGAACCATGCGCATGTCCACCCGTCGGGTAGCTTTTCAGCTGGTCGTTGTGGCCTCCACAGTGTTCCTCGTCCTGCTTCTGGTTCTGCAGCATGACAGTTCTGGTTATGCGCCCTGGCTCCAGGACCTGGGCGACGACCAGACCCAGGGGATGGGTGTGGGTGTAGTCAGGGGCGCTTTCATAAACATGGGCTTCCAGATCGGCACCCCTCTACCCATCCCCTCAGGGCGCCTGGCCGTCCCCACAGAGTCCCACTGTCCACCAGGGTTCTACAGCAAAGAGGAGCTCAAGCCTCCCCTGGAGAGGCCCTCCCTGAAGAAAAACTGCTTCAACCAGTTCGCCAGTGACCGCATTTCCCTGCATCGCAGCCTCGGCAATGACACACGCCACCCAGAGTGAGTATAGGGGTGGGCATACTTTTTTGGGGGAGTCGGGCAGTCCCACTCTTTATATACAGTGGGTTCGGAAAGTATTCAGACCCCCTTAAGTTTTTCACACTGACATATTGCAGCCATTTTCTAAAATCAATTAATTTAATTTCTTTCCTCGTTCATGCACACACAGCACCCAATATTGTCAGAAAAACACAGACTTGTAGACATTTTTGCAGATTTATTACAAAATAAACACTGAAATATCACATGGCCATAAGTATTCAGACCCTTTGCTCAGTATTTAGTAGAAGCACCTTTTTGAGCCAATACAGCCATGAGTCTTCTTGGGAATGATCCAACAAGTTTTTCACACCTGGATTTGGGGATCTTTTGCCATTCCTCCTTGCAGATCCTCTCCAGTTCTGTCAGGTTGGATGGTGAACGTTGGTGGACAGCCATCTTCAGGTCTCTCCAGAGATGCTCAATTGGATTTAAGTCAGGACTCTGGCTCGGCCATTCAAGAACATTCACAGAGTTGTTCTGAAACCACTCCTTCGTTATTTTAGCTGTGTGCTTGGGATCATTGTCTTGTTGGAAGGTGAACCTTCGGCCCATTCTGAGGTCTAACACTCTGGAAATGTTTTTTGTCCAGGATATCCTTGGCTGTACTTGGCTGCATTCATCTTTCCTTCAATTGCAACCAGTCATCAATTGCAACCAGTCATCCTGTCATCATGCTAAAAGTCTAAGTCTAAATTAAACTAATCTAAATTTAAGATCTAAATTTAACTAATCTAATTTACTTTCTCCTCCTCCCTCTTCCTCCTCTCTTCCAGCTCTTTCCAGCTGCCATGCAGACTGTGTCAAATAAGATTGTCCAGTCTCGCACCAACAGCACGCTGGTCGGGGTGTTCACCATCATCCTTGTCTTCATCTCTGCCTTCGTCAACATGGTGAGACTGCTCAGACTGGACACACAGACGCACGCTCACACACACACACACACACACACACACACACACGCTCACACACACACACACACGCACACACATGCGCGTGCGCACACACACACACAAACCCACACAGATACACTCACACACACGCACACACGCTCACACACGCACGCACGCACGCTCACACATGCACGCACACACACACACACACACACACACACACACACACACACACACACACACACAGATAAACCTTTTCCGTTAAAGAATCATGTGTGTGCGTATATCTTCCTACCATGCTGTTTGCCTGTGACACTGAGAGGCTGGTGGACTGTGTTGCTCGGGAGCTGAACCTGTCCATCGACATGGTGACGCCCTGCCTCATCCGCACCCTGAACGTGAGTGTGGACGGCGGGCTCGAGATCTGCCCCAGACTGGGCCCCTCCTGCCCCTTCCCTGAGGTGAGTGTGTGCACCTAAGCATGCTTAAATCACTTCATTATATGTTTAACCGTTATTTAACCAGGAGGTCCCTTGAGATTAAAATCTATTTTTCTTTCTGGGGAGACCTGGCCAAGATAGCACAGCAGTACTAGAAGTACTAGGTTACACAATTGTAGAATAAAACATAATAAAAACAGACAAGGGACAACAGATAAATATGATAAAATCCATTTTAGGAATAGCAGTCGCACTCTTCTGTCACACAATTCTTAATCAGAGCTTTGAACTCTCCCAGGGAGATTATTAAGCTGTCGTGTGTTGTGGAGGTTATTCCATGACCAGGGTGCAAATTAAGAGAAAGAGATTATTCAACAGTCAATGATCCTCTCTGTCTATTCTAGTGGGTTTGGTTCCCTGTGATAAGATCAGGGCTTTTCTCATTGCTCTATCTAGTACTGTTAGTTCTTTTGCACTTTGAGACACTTTGAGACACTTCCTTATGAAAGGGAAACGTTTGTCTTTCTCACTAGCTGACACACAATAAACATTTGAGATACCAGAGTGTCTCACTGACTTGTAGCCTTTATGCTCGACACGTCAATAGCTGATCAATATGAGCTATTGCTGATCAACAGTATCTATCCCTAACCCTATCTATCTATAAATCAATAATCAATCCCTCTCTCTCTCCCCCCCCTCTCTCCCTCTCTCTCTCCGCCCCCTCCCTCTCTCTCCCCTCCTCTCTCTCCCCCCCACCCCCCCCCTCTCTCTCTCTCCCCCCCACCCCACCCCTCTCTCTCTCTCTCTCCCCCCACCCCCCCTCTCCCTCTCCCTTTCTCTCCCCCTCTCTCTCTCTCTCTCCCCCCCTCTCCCTCTCTCCCCCCCTCTCTCTCTCTCTCTCTCCCCCCTCTCTCTCTCCCCCCCTCTCCCTCCCCCCCCTCTCTCTCCCCCCCCTCCCTCTCTCTCCCCTCCTCTCTCTCTCCCCTCCTCTCTCTCCCTCTCCCCCTCTCTCTCCCTCTCCCCCCCACCCCCCCTCTCTCTCTCTCCCCCCCACCCCCCCTCTCTCTCTCACCCCCCCTCTCTCTCTCTCTCTCTCCCCCCCCCTCTCCCTCTCCCTCTCTCCCCCCCCCCCCACCCCTCCTCTCTCTCTCTCTCTGTCTCAGTATTTCAGTTACAGTGTGCTGCTGACCCTCCTGGCCTGCTCAGTGTTCCTCCAGATCAGCAGCATAGGGAAGCTGGCCCTCATGCTGCTCATCCAGCTCACCTTCCTGCTGCTGGTGGAGTGGCCACAGGTGGCGCTGTTCGACAACGCAGACCTCTTCGTCACCTCAAATGCCCTGTGAGTACTCTACTGCCGCCTGGGAGTGACACGACGGATAATATTATTCGGGTTTGCGTTACGCCTTGATCAGAGGGAGGGAGAGAGGGGGGGTGGGCTGGAGAGAGGGGGGAGAGAGAGAGAGAGAGGGGGGGTGGGGGGGGAGAGAGAGGGAGAGAGATTTAAAAAAAAAAAAACAGGCGTCTGGGTTAACGGTTGGTCTCTTTTATGGTGATGGACCCGTGGCCACGAGACTTTGCTATTTCCAATGCTATGGAGGTTCATTCTTTCTTTCTTATTATACGGGGAAAGATTCAAAGTAACATTACAAATGTTAAAATGTGTTGCATTTAGACTGGCCTGACTCAGTTAAAACTGGTTTACTTACAGCTAAAGTTCTTGTTCTGCAGCACAAAAAGACCGAATCACATAACAATCCAAAAAGTAAAAGCGGGAACAGTCACAGAACCAAGACAGGAAGTCATAAAAAGCAGAAGTGAGAGTTGTCCCGGTCCAGACAGCTCTGTATTCAAACCCTCAGATCCTGGTCACGTTCGTTCTGTTCAGTGTGTTTGTTGTTCTGCCTGCGCATCTCCTCCCTAGCTTATTAGATGAACTGCTCACCCATGTGTTCCTTCGCAAACAAATTCAATAATACTCTTTTCTCTTTTTCATCTCTTAGTGATTTCAATGAAACTATTCAATGGTAAGAATGCATTTTATTATCATTATATCTCCATCGCTCTTGTTTGTTTGGAGAAAGTTGTTCAATGTTAATGTGATTGTTATTCTCCCCTCAAGTCCAGTTTCAATGAAACTACAGACCAGTGGTACGTTTTGACACAATGTTACAATGGGCTTGTTGAAAATCATCTGCTTTTATCTCTCTCTTTCTCTTCCTTCCTGACCTCCTGTTCTGTCTCTCCTCAGCCCGTTCAGTGTGACCAAAGTGTCCCTGAGGGTCATGACCCCTGTGATCCTCACTGTGTTTGTGCTGGCGCTGTACCTACACGCCCAGCAGGTTGAGTCCACTGCGCGTCTTGACTTCCTCTGGAAACTACAGGTACCATGAGCCTCTAGGGGGCACTCCTCTACCATGACAACAGCAGCTCCCAAGTATTTCAGCTGAATTACTTTCCACTGCAGGATTCTTAGATATCCCCACCATACAACTGTTTCATAATAATATATGTTACTATACTATTACTTACTATTACTATTATATACATACTTATCTGTGTATAGAAATATAAAGCGAATATTTAAAATCAAATCACTTTACCTCACAGGGAGAAGGGCAACTGCAAGAGTCATTTCCACCAGAGCTCTCACCAAACATTAGCTATCATGACGTATCCTATCTAACAATTATTACAACAATTATTGTAGGTCAGTGTGTATTGAACACCATTTCCTGATATCTGTTAAGTTCAGAATAGATTTCAAGACCCTTCTGCTTGTTTATAAAGCTCTCACTGGCACAGCACCAGAATATCTGAAAGACCTTTTGCTAGCATATCAGCCCAATAGAGCTCTCAGGTCTTCTGACGCTGGTGTACCACACATGTACAAAAAAAGAGATTTGGTGAGGCTGCATTCTCATTGTATGCACCCAAAT
This sequence comes from Nansenia antarctica, assembly GCF_963989245.1. Classification (NCBI taxonomy): domain Eukaryota; kingdom Metazoa; phylum Chordata; class Actinopteri; order Argentiniformes; family Microstomatidae; genus Nansenia; species Nansenia antarctica. The sequence goes on along the minus strand of NC_137676.1, from coordinate 19,168,692 downwards.
TGCGGAATGCACTGCCAGTTTACATTAGGGATGCAACCTCAGCTTATGTTCAAGTCAAGACTAAAAACCCATCTTTTTAATATTGCCTTTAAATAACAAAATCATTAAATTATGATTACATAATGATTGGAGCACTTTGAGCTGGAACATTTGCAGGAAAAGCGCTATACAAATAAAAGTTATTATTATTATTATTATTATTATTATTATTATCTAATAAGTCCCTCTGGTGGTCCGCTCCCAGGCCACCGAGGAGAAGGAGGAGATGGAGGAGCTGCAGGCCTACAACCGCCGCCTGCTCCACAACATCCTGCCCAAGGACGTGGCCGCCCACTTCCTGGCGCGCGAGCGGCGCAACGACGAGCTGTACTACCAGTCCTGCGAGTGCGTGGCCGTCATGTTCGCCTCCATCAGCAACTTCTCCGAGTTCTACGTGGAGCTGGAGGCCAACAACGAAGGGGTGGAGTGTCTGAGGCTGCTCAACGAGATCATCGCCGACTTTGACGAGGTAAAGGAGGAGGAGGAGTGGATGAGTGGGGATACCGTAGAGGTCGTTTTAATATGATATATGCCACTTAGCTGATGCTTTTTTCCAAAGCGACTTACATTGCAGTGAGTGCGTTAATTTTTCGGTATATTATGGTCCCAGCGGGAATCGAACCCACACCCTAAGCGTTGTTAGCACCATGTGCTACTCACTGAGCCACAGAATATCACTAATTCTAAGTCCACTAATGTTGTGTCATTGCCCCCGTCCCCCTGTCCCCCCGTCCCCCCTCAGCTCCTGCCCACCCTAGGTGTTGGTTCTGGTGCCGGCCCTGACCTGCAGACTGTTTGTTCCACAACAAGCTCAGCGTGTTAGTGTTGTGTTGTGTTGTTATGTTCCTCTCAGATCATCAGCGAGGACAAGTTCCGGCAGCTGGAGAAGATCAAGACCATCGGCAGCACCTACATGGCGGCCTCGGGCCTGAACGACTCCACCTACGACCGCGAGGGACGCTCCCACATCACCGCGCTGGCCGACTACGCCATGAGGCTGAGGGAGCAGATGAAGTACATCAACGAGCATTCCTTTAACAACTTCCAGATGAAGATAGGTGAGGAGGATGGAGGGGGGGGGGGGGGGGGGGAATAAGAGGCCAGCCCGAGGTAAGGGTGAGGTTCTAGTTTAGACGAGTTCCCGTTAATGAGGAGGACAGGAATAGATGAGACAGACAGACATGGTGATTGGATTGATAGAGAAATGGGTATTGTGGGTGTTACCATGGGCAGCGGTAGCCTAGTGGTTAGAGAGGCCGG
>NC_137676.1:18842393-19162393 GCF_963989245.1 Nansenia antarctica | reverse complement strand
GTAGAAGAACTAACCTTTAAAGCAAAGAAGAAACGAAAACCCTCTCCATAAAGTGTGTTTTATCATCATTTTAATCTTGGAGTGTGGGTGTGTGTATGTGTGTGTGTGTGTGTGTGTGTGTGTGTGTGTGTGTGTGTGTGTGTGTGTGTGTGCACCAACATGAGTGTTTGCATGCATGTGGGGGAGTGTGTGAGTGAAAGAAACACTGCTGGAGAGAGGATTTAGAATAAGCTGAACTCTCGGTCCGTCATCGACATCTCTTTCACAAACCTGAGGAAAAGAAACATGTAAGCAGAGTGAGAGCAGAACACTGGCATCTCAATTTCTATGACAACAGTTGACCAATCAAAAGACAAAGATAGACATGGTGCTCACTTGGTCATCTCGCTGTTTTTGCGGGGGAATCTTGTGACTTGGGACCAGGATTCCTGCATCCTTTCCTGGCCTCCGCTGGATATCCTCCACCCATACCGCTGGTTGTCCGTCACGGGCGCTGAGTACAGCTGGTTTGGGGCTACGGAAGAAAAGATCTGATTCAGATCTTGGTACTGATATTTCAAAGTGAGCTTGACTGACTCCCCACCACTATACAGTTACAGTATATTCAAACTGACGTCTTGACTTTCTTTCTTAATGGCACAGTTCAGGTCTGAGAGACCAGCATGTCTGTCCAACTCATTCTATTTCCATGCAGTTAAAAAAAAAGTCCTCTACTGTAACTTACATCTGGGTGTCTGAACCCGTTTGAGCATCTCTCTGTACCGCTCCTGGCTTCCCTTGTGTATGTCTGGGCTGTAGGGGATCGGCTGGTTGTAGATGCTGCATGTGTCTGTGCATTTGGGGGGTCCCCTCTGGACTTGAATGGGGGGCAGCAGTCCTGACTGTTTAGTCCAGTTTCTTGAATCAAACTCATCATCTGTAGAGGGAGGTGTAGTAGGCCTACTGTAGACTGAATACTTACAATCATCCATAGCTAGAAATCACTGCACTGATACAACTACAATCGTTTAAAAGTGAGTTACAGTTTTTTACGATTGCTAACTCACCATGTTCAATACTGAAACCAGTTTCACAACTCTTCATACAGTCTGCATTCGTAACACTCATGTTGGCCAATGACTTCTTTCATGTCTCAAAAGAAGCTCGTTCAACCACACACTGTCAACAATGTTCACTCAGAAGCATACACTGTCATTCATAACATTCTGACTTACAAAACACTAACAACAGGGAGCATTACATAGTTTGAATGATTTTCACAAGAATGAATATTTCATTATAAAAATGGTTTGATTTATAGTAATCATAGACAGAATAGTTGACTGTACAACTGTAAAGTATTAGGCAACAAGAATGAATCAGAAATGCCGCAATTTGCTTCTATCTTTTATTCTATCTTTTGCTTCTATCCTTTACGTATTCTGTTTTATCCTTTTTTTCAGTATCTTAGCAGAAAGTAATGTACGGTACATTTCCTTCAAAGTACACTACATTTACTTGTGTAAAATGAAAAGTGAAAAATAAAGTGGAAGATGCAAAGTTCAAATAAAAAATAAAAACAGAAATTCCAGGCCGACAATACAATAGCAATCACACCAAAAATGTCTCACTCCTGAGGGTTTTGGTCCACCCTCTGTTCTGCATCTGGTCACATCTAATGTCTTCCCTGGCAATGCATCTAGTCTATTTCATTTCATTGTATATATTTTCTAGACATTTCAATATGATTACTGCAAATAGTGAAAATACCACCACTCATCCGTTATCAGACTTTGCTGAGGTTCTGGAACTGAAGAGTATCAATAGAGTGCAAAATAACAGCATCTGCACACTCAAACACTGTGCAAAAAAACTGTTTATTGCGCGCTTTCTGTCATATATGATAGGAATATGATTACTGCAAAATTGCACCAAATAATTCAGTTTTGAACGTGTTCTTCAGAGTTTTGAACACAGTATGTTAGCAATGAAAAAATGTGTTGCAAATACATAGTATTTTGCAAGTGGGGGAGTTTGAATGAGAGAAGTGTTATGGCATTTGGAGAACGTAGTCATTGAATGCATTCTGTATGAAAGCAATGCACAAATCACAGAGAAAGAGTCACAGTGTTGTTCACATGGGTTTCTGCTCTGCTGACTGTATGAAGAGTTGTGAAACTGTGGTTTCAGTATTGAACATGGTGAGTTAGCAATCGTAAAAAAAAACTGTAACACAGACGTTATAGGTACAGAAGTAATGGACAGGGCAAACTTCCAAACAACGGGCTAGCTGGCTAACGCGTTAGCTTACTTACTGATACGCAAATAAAAGCGCTCCTCACTTGTCTGGCTAGTGGCTCCTACTCACCGCAGGAAGCCGATTCTCTTCTTGGATTCAGTAACATTTTATCTCCAATGGGATTTTGATAGCCCAAATGTGTAATCCCGAAGAAAGCCATCAAGCACCGTTGCCAGCAACAGTCTGGAGCTGTCCGGGATAGCGAGACAACGTGGGCAAACCGCAGGCTACCTTTACCGAAATAAATCACAACTTCTGTTTTATACGAAACCATGGTAACAAGGACCGCCCATGAGTTGAGCGTCTGGACAGCCGTGGTGGGGCCTGGGTCATCCTTGTCATTTGTTTTAGCAGGAATAAACGTTTATTGTGGGTGCTGGCTGCAATCATGTAGAAACTATAATGGTAACAAGTTCATCAACGTTTTAGTTTCCAATTTGGGACCATGAGAAATGTCCAACATAAATCCATTTAGGCTTACCACTGGATGTCTAAGCAATTACATCGAGATGAATTCAGATTGTAAATGTTTCACAAAGCTTTGGCTGATTATGTGAGTTATACTGCCACGGGTGTCTCAACCTGAAGGGAGAGTGGGAAAGGCAATGTTAAAGTAACATTGCACTTCCCAATATTCCCTAGTGGTGATGGATCTGCTGCACTTTACCTAATAATAAATACAATTGCAAATTTGAAATAGGCCTAAGAAATTATTTTCCTACAAATGCAATAATTGTGATATATTGATTGTTTCACTATATCTTATATTGTTTCACTGAACTACTAGAACAACGTGAACTTGAATGAGTGGGTGTATTATAAACATAGTACTTCAGTCATGGTGTTTAGGAAATAATCAAAAGTTTATTTATCTGTCAATATATTTGGCAGAGAATGCAATAATAAGGCTTTAAGGAGAATCCAAGTGTGGTCATAAAAAGTACACACTAAGGAGGAAGGGGGGAAGGGGATGGTGGAGAGGGTTTGACAATATTTAATAAGAAGGATAACGATCATCCTTAGCAGGACTCCTTTTTCTTCCCTCTGTCTTTTCTGTCATTCACTTTCTTGTCAGGCCTGTCCTGGTCTTTGTCTTGATGAATTTAAAGAATCCTCTCAGATTCAGATTCAGATTCAGATTACGTTTATTGCCATTATGCTTGACACATATAGGAATTTGTTTTGACATTTACAGAAGGTGCATTTATGCTTTTTTCACATATAGGCTACATGAACAAAACAAGTACAAACACAAATGCAAAAACAGGCAAAAACAGGACAACACAGGACAGATAGTGCATGGATAGTGCTGTATATAAAGTGCAGTGCAGAGTTATTCAAGGTCCAGTGCATGTTCAGTCCTGGGCAGGCTTGGAGGCGGGGGGGAGGGGGAAGCCAGAGTCATTTAGCAGCCTGGCGGCTGAGGGGAAGAAACTGAGCCTGTGGCGGGCCTTTAATGGCAATTTAATTTGACTGAAACAACAACAGATATGATATAAAAATACAAAACCACACAATGACAACAACTTCAGGCTTCATAACATGACGATCAACTCTTTTTTACCTGTTTTCAATTAAATTATGTCAATAAGTCCAATTATTAATTGAAGTGCCTGTACTGTAGGCTTACCTTTTTCTGAGCTTTCTCCAGCTCTATGGCCATCATGCCGAGCTGATCTCTCATACACTCTCTCTCCTTTTCACGTGTTATATTGACACTCACTAGTGATTTAAAATGTTTACATTTTTTAGTGAGTAATTAATCAAATACAAAGGTTCCATCTCACAAAACATAATGCTGGAATGTAAAAACTTTGACGCTCAATATCTCTGAACTGCCCTAAACGGAGATAAAACCTTATCATCCTAAGTTCACGATACGGTATATGAGAAGAGTGTTCTGTATTTTGGATGTATTTTTAAGCCATCATCTTTCTATTGACTTCTTATTGACTGTTTCCCACATGCCAGCATGGGGTAATCTCTAAAGTGAGTGCATTTAGATTGACTCAACTTTAAAGACCAGTGAGAACACTGGCCGGTGTTGATCACATTTAACACTAAGGGGTAATCAACACTTTAGAGTGTTATATTGACACTCACTAGTGCTGATCTGAGGTGACTCTTACTAGTGTAAAAATGGGTTTTAACTCTGTCCAGTGTTAATGTAATTACTCACTAGTGCTGATCTGGGGCGACTCTTATTAGTGTAAAAATTGGTTTTTAACTCTGTCCAGTGTTAATGTAATTACTCACTAGTGTTGATCTGAGGTGACTCTTACTAGTGTAAACATGTGTTTTAACTCTGTCCAGTGTTGTAAATTACAATGTAATTACTATCTCCCTTGTAAATGGAAATCAAAGCACTTGGAATTCACAATACATTCAAGAAAAATGTTTAAAACATTAAAATATGTTCTTAAAATGTTTATTTAAGAACAAACAATTCAAACATAACATTTGACCTATAGGCCTATACAAATCGCACCGACCAATTTAAAAGTAAATAAAATAATCATTTTGGTTTCTATGGACAGACAAAAAATAAATAAAAAGAAAGAATTTGTCCATAGCTTTTAGCCAGGGCTGAAACTCAGGATGTCCACCTTTTACTTAAACTGTTATCAACTGACAGTAGGGGACAATGTAGTCAAAAGAATCCCTTGCTCCATATGACATGAGCAGATCAAAAGGTTTGTGGTACATGATGTCACTCACATTAAATACCTTGCATGGTGGACTTTGCTTCAAAACAACGTTAAATGCATGCATATGATCATCAAAACATATGGTTTCAAGAGCTGACCCAACCAAAAAAACAGTCTCCTCTTTCACAACAATATCCTTAATTTTGTAAAATACTGGCATTTCACTGACAAATTCACCACATAATGACCAAATCAAGACGATATTCTGTACCATGGTACTTCACCCATTTAACTGACAAAACATATGTGTGGGCCCCGCGGTGGTGTAGCGGTCTAAGCACTGGCCACTAGTGCAAGCTGCCCACCGGGGACTGGGATCGTATCCCAGCTCGCCAGATCCGGATATGGCTGGGGCACACACGGGGAGCAGCATATTGGGCGGCCGCTCCCAAGGACGGTATAGGAGTATTTCCATCGCGCAACAGCGCCCCCGGGGTGCCGGAATAACAGGTGCTGGGCTCGAGGAGCCAGTCAGCTAGTCTGCCTGGCGGCCTCTTCTGGGACTGCCGGCCACGGGGTCGTGCGGCGGATCCTTCGCAATAGGCAGGGGATAATTGGATGCTAGGTTGGGTTCAATTGGCTACCAAATTGGGTGAAAAAGGGATCAAATCTGAAATAAATAAATAATAATATGTGTGCACTGAGACATTCAACTTGACAGCAATCGGGTCATTGACCCTTGACATCTTTCCTGGACCTATAGTTTATCTATCCTGGCTGAATGTTTCCCAATTATATGCCATGTAATTTTGGTGTTTGTTGGCTAAGGTCATAGTGACATTCTTAAAACTCTTCAGTTGCTTTTTAAAGAAAGTGTTTAGCCTCATAGCGCATACACCATGAGTGAAGAATGGGCCCAATATTCCGTATACAACGAGGATAATGTATCATGAAGTGGTGTTTCGGTAAGAGATTTCTATCAGGAAACAAATACTTGAAAAGCCTATGATGTTCAGCTATTAAGTGTTTAAGATAGATAGTCATACCCTCTGTTAGAACAGGAGAAAACACTATATTGACTATCTGTAGTAGTAAGAGAAGCAGCTGAATTTTCTTACAGTTTCTGGGTCGTTTGAAGATAATGTAGCTGCGTCTTTAACTTGACCCTGTATCTCTTCAACAACTTCTTCCATTGAAGATAAAAAACTATTTACAGTGTTTTGACCTACACCTGCAGCCTGCAGTTGTGCAATAGCAGATGCACACATTTCATGTACATTCTTGTTACATATTGGTACAACATGGCTACAACTAGAATTGGAAGGCAAATCAACATTACTTGGCTGATTATCAATAGCTGGATTATCTGCATTAGCATCAAAGTTAGCGTTTAACAAAATTGGACAGTCTCCTGCATGTGTCTTGTTCAAATGCTTCCTAAAGCCTGAAAAGGTACCAAATACACGACAACAATCTGCTTGACCACATTTTAGTCTAAGAGTTCTACCAGGGCACATTCCATGTACCAACTTGAGATGCCTCACAAGCAAGTTGGTACTTCCATGAGTAACATGGCAAACAAAACATATAACAGGCATCAGTGCAGTTTACCTCTAAGGCATTAGTGCAGGAGTTTGGCTCTAAGCTCAGCAACCCTTGGAGTTTCCTTCACCTTACCTATGTCTATGTTGTACACCGTTGTCTGGATAAAGGTGTACATGCTGCGCAGAGATGTATTGTAAGCAGTACAAAAAACGAAGTGAGTCTTGAACAGCTCATCGAAGGCACCAAGAGCACTTGTTGACTTGCACGGCAAGGCTCGCTTGTCCAGGATGATGAAGTACGCATGGATGATGCTCCTCCTGGTCCCCACTGCTAGAAGATATGCTTGTTGGCTCTGGTCAATCGCATCAAGGTGCTGCTGGATACTGGTTCTGTCATGACAAAACCTGGCACTGCCAAATCCTGGCAGGGCCATCAACGGCCTAATCATTCGAACGCTCTTGCTAATCGTTTGCTAATCGTTCGAACGTTCGACGTGCGTTCCAGACTAGGGCCAATATCTGACCGCCTGTGACGTCATTCTACTGCGCTGTGTTTACTACCGCAGCAGATTAATGTGTGTATCTTAAACTGCGAAGACAAATGTAATCTTCTTGCACTTGAATAGCATTAAGGTTGATGCAGGCTCACTAGTCAGCCATATAATATATAACATTTTATATGAAAACACCTGCTAGCATGCTAATTTCACACGTAATTCGCTCCGCTCCGCTCCCGAGCGAGGGCTGCCCGGGGGGGGAACAGACTGTGTGGAGGGGGGATAGGTCGTGGTAGGGCCGGTCTCCTAGCGGCCCACTAGTAACCCGCGCAGAGCTGATGAACTTGAACTTGTATTTTATTAAATAAAGTGATATATCTTTTTGGTACACTGTGGTCGTGTGAGTGGTATTCTCAGGGTTCTGACATCCGGACCAGACCGGTAAAACAAAGGTGGTGGCAGCAGCTCTCAGCCTATCCAGGTTTAATACCTACCAGATAAACTTTATTACAATAAATTCCATAACTGCATACTACTACGGAGCACGCACACACACACACACACACACACACACACACAGAGGAAATCGCGCAATCAGCAGGAAGAGAGCGCGGAGAGCACCTCGGGTTGGGAGAGCCCTATAAGACCCCGACTATCAAATAAAAGCAGAACGGAATAAACGTTATCAAATCCAACGTTATAAAATCCAGGTGTGCAGCACTACAATCCCATATTACGGGGCTTCAGCTGGACAACGGGGCGCTTGCAGCGTGCCTTGGTGAAAAGTAGAACTTTACGAACGCTGATCAAAGGTACTGTGGTAAACCTACTAGGTGCCATACAGCCACTCTCCGACTCCAGTTTGCGGCGCTCCTAACAACTGAGGAGCGTTCCACGTTCAGCACTGTGTCGAGCCGAGTCGACACGGTGCCACAACGCGCAGACCCCGGGGGAGGGTCACCTGGGCAAGTTAAGTGCCTTTTTAATGTTAACATATATGTTCTGTGTTGTTATTGTCCGTGTCTGTGTTTGGGGGGGGGGGATTGTTCGATTTTTTGTAGGTTTTTAAATAGTCTAAAACAGCGGGGTTAATTGGTGGGATCTGAGGCTGGGGGAGCTGTCGGGTTGGTCAAAGGAAGTCTGGTCGTACCTGTTAATCAAAGCGCCCTAATCATGTGTGCCTAGTGAGAGGATGAAATCATGTGTGCCTAGTGAGAGGATGAAATCATGTGTGCCTAGTGAGAGGGTGAAATCATGTGTGCCTAGTGAGAGGGTGACATCATGTGTGCCTAGTGAGAGGATGAAATCATGTGTGCCTAGTGAGAGGATGAAATCATGTGTGCCTAGTGAGAGGATGAAATCATGTGTGCCTAGTGAGAGGATGAAATCATGTGTGCCTAGTGAGAGGATGAAATCATGTGTGCCTAGTGAGAGGGTGAAATCATGTGTGCCTATATTATAGGGTGTAATTATTCTGTATGATAGCTGGTTAATCCAGGGGTGTGAATTGTTGCGCTGGTAAGTGCCTTATGCGCTGGTTAACTGGGATAGACTGCTTGAGGGGGGTATAGGTCTTGGCAGGGCCGGTCAGCCCACTAATAACCTGCTGTGAGGCTTATGAATTGTTGATGAATAAAGTATTTCTATTGGTTTTTGTAGCTCTGTGTCGTGTGGTGGTGTGCTCCGACCTCTGTCCTCTGCCTTGTAAAATAAAGTGGCCCTTTTGTATTTCAAGTCATTGTCTGTGTGCTCTGTGCTTGTGGTCTGACAGTAGACCGGTTTGGTCTACCCCATCAAGGAGGTTTATTACAATATGATTACAGGTGGTCAGAATCAGATACCTGGTTGAAAGTAAAATACTTTGAACATCCCTGCATGAAAACACAAAAGGGCATCTAAATTCAGCACATTTATTTACATTACTTGACACCATGATGTCAATGGGAAAAGAGCGGCGCAATTCTACCAGCGATAATTTCAAAACAGCGATAATCGATGCTGCGTTCGTAAATACGTTCTGGAAATCTGATCACCACTCATGGAATGCCTCTTGTCCAATTACTTGGTCCCTTTATGACGTTGCACCTAGTGTGCGTTCCGGCGCTCTCAGAGCAAAATTACGAATGCAGCCCAAGAAACGAGAGGCTACAAGTCAACTCGACATGGATATGTTACGGTACATGTGGGACAACTAGGGTTAGGGTTAGGTGCTACGTCGACTTGGTACATGCTGGCATGTCTAACCCTAACCCTAACCCTAACCCTAACCCTACCCCTAACCCTAACCGTAGCACCCTAGCACCTAACCCTAGTTTTCCCACATGTACCGTAACAATTAAGATAGTTAAATTATATTATATTATATGTTAGAAATACGGGAGATTTACAGGAACATATTTAAACGGGAGCACAGCGGGAAAGAAAGGTAAAATACGGGAGAATCCCGGAAAAAACGGGAGGGTTGACAGGTAGCCTATGCCTCTAATATTATTTGAAATCGATCCGTTTTTTTTTTTTTTTTTAAATAATCACAAAAAAACACACCCACACACACAAAAACAAGTTAACCTATTAGAAACTCTGAGGTTGAATAAATACAATTTAATCAAAATAAAATGGTTTCTATGCCGTTGCTATGCCAATGGACACTGCTGATTAGCTGATGTTTCGCGCCAACTAGCTGTTGTTTTCGCGCCAACTCTGCCATTTGCTCTGCTCCTGCTCGACGCAAACCCCTGCTACTACTACCACTACTACTACTACAGAGAACTACTAGAGAACTACTACAGATAACCCTATCATTTCCTTTTGTACGTTACTCTTATATTGTGCTTGTATTGTAAATTGTTTTAGATTTCAGATTGTGATTTATTTCGAACTAGCTATCTAACTTGGATAGCTAGCTGTTATTAGTTAGTCAAATTGTAGTGATTTATTTCTAGTTAGCCATTTATTGATTGCTTGCTAGTTAATTAAATAGTTTTTTATCTGTTTATATACACACACGCGCGCACACACAATTTACCTCAGGGCATTGATAGCTAGCTTTCCAACCATTTATTGATTGTTTTCTAGTGAAATTGTGTTTTATCTGTTTTAATATATACAATTATTATACATATTAGATAATAGATATGGCATCCTATACCAGCCACAGTGAAATGTTCTTATATCTGTCCAAACCCCAGTTCAAGGAGGATATGTCTGCGGTGAAGAAGCGTTCTCTCTGGAGAGTAGCTGAGAAATACATGCTTCAGGGTAAGATTTGTTAAATTAACCCATAAAGCAATAAAGTAGTATACTACTGTAAAAAAACAACAACAAAAAAAACATTATTTAACAAGTCCTGGTCTCTTTTTTCTCTAATCCTTTTGATGTTGCAGATCAGGGGTGGCCATGTGGCTCTTTGCCTGTCTCTGTGCGGCTCTTTAATCCATTCATTAAAAGTGCGTGGCTCGCTCTCTGTGTCTCAATAGGCGTCGTTTTGGTATGGCAATTCATGGCACTCGCCATACCTGGCTTAACATTTTTAAAAATCTGAAACACGTTTAGTCCTTTTGGTGATTTTATCCACTACACACAACGGTAACTCAAAACCTCCCGGCTCCATCTCACCCCACTAGCCTAGCGCTGTAGTGGAGCGCAGGGTTGCCAGACGGGATTGACAATTTCAAGCCCAACCAGTCTAAAAGCTGCCGAATCCACCCATCCAGAGTGACCAAAAGTAGGCCTATCTGGCAACACTGGAGCGGGACATCGGTTCCTCAATAAACAAGCCATGAGTAACGTTCATGTTAAAACCTTGTCCACGATTCTCGTTCATTCAGGTGAGTTAAACAAACTGTATAAATGCCATTTACATACTGTTGGTTCAAATGTAACATATTAATGAACAAGTTCATGTCATGTTCTGTCAGTACAAACATGTTCTAATGTTATTTTAGTGAGTTCGCTAGTTAGCGAACATTAAAGATTACAAGAGCTAGTTTACGTATGTCAACAATGTCTCTATTCTCAATACTTTCAGTAATAATTGTACCAAATTGGGGCCAGTAACACGGCTGTGGCGCAGGAGGCCAGGGGGCGGCTGTGGCGCAGGAGGTAGAGTCGCCGTCTAATGATCACAAGGTTGGCAGATCAGTGGTTCGAGCCCCGGCTGGCCACATGTCGAAGTGTCCTTGGGCAAGACACTGAACCCCAAATTGCTCCCAGTGAGTGGGCCAGCGCCTTGCATGGCAGCTTGCCGCCATTGGTGTGTGAATGGGTGAATGAGAGGCCGTTGTAAAGCGCTTTGGAGCAGCTTTGGAGCAGCAAAAAAGGCGCTATATAAGTGCAGTCCATTTACCATTTGACTTGTGTGTGAGTAAGTTATATGTGTGTGCAAGCATGTTTTTGATATTATCAATCGTCTCACTTTTACTAGGTGAGCTGGTAAAACAAATATGCCAGGGGAAAAAAGGAAAATGGACATAAAGACCTCTTTTGGTCAAAGGGCAGCAGAGACAAGTACAGGGACACAGGTGAGGTCTAAACAGGTGACAGGGACAGGGACACAGGTGAGGTCTAATCTAGTGTTTTAACAGTGCAGTTCGTTTAGAGTTGAGAATAGCTAAATCTGTTATGTTTTGTTTCGAAGGAGATTGAACCAGTCTGCCTGCTAGGAAAGATGTAGGCTACTACCTGCATACTGTAGTTGTCTCCTTTATTCATTACCTTAATGTCACATAAGTAAATTGTATAGAAACAACTCACCAAAATTGACTATTGCACAACTGTTTTGAAAAAAAAATCCACGAGGGGGGGAACCCCCCTTCAATCCCCCCACTCAGACCTTGCCATACCTTGGCTTTTGCTGAAATTACACCACTGGTTTCATAGCCTAATGGAAATGTATTGCGTGTGTGTGAATGAGCGCTTTTGTGAGCCCGCATGTATGATGTGGCTCTTTCTACCCCAACAATGTTTTGTGGCTCTTAGTCTCCGACTGGTTGGCCACCCCTGTTGTAGATGGTCGCATGTATTTGAGGCCCAAGAATGGACAGCCACCAAGGAGGGTCATCATGTCAGGCGAGGAAAGGGAGGCAGTGCTGACCGAGGTCCATGCCGGTGAAGCGCATGATTGGCAAGATTAATCAGCGCTTCTTCTGGCTTGGCATTGTGAAGGATGTGGAAGACTGGGCAAGCAAATCTATTTTTTCTTTAGTTATTTTTTATGTTTTACAAACAGTAGCAAGATTGTATTTTACACACAGATAATATTCATTCATTCACATTTCATTTCAACTTGCACTTTACTGTTTGTTTCAAGGTCCGTACCTGCGTGGCTTGCCAGAGGTTTGAGAAGGTGAAGACTGAAGCCCCTGAGCTGAAGAGCATCAAGCCTGTTTCACCGTGGTACATGATTGGTGAGTTCTACACTTTTATATCCCAATTAATTTTTTGTTTCCCACCATGTTTTCTTTCAGTATGCTCTTTTAGTGTGAATGTTTTACTTCCGCTTGTCCAATGTTAGAGTATGCCAACACATTTTTCTTGCTAGGTGTGGACCTCATCGGACCGTTCAAGGCCTCATCCAGGAATGGCAATCGCTACTGCCTCACAGCGACAGATTACTTCACCAAGTGGGTGGAGGCCATTCCTATCCAGGTGTGTTATATCTGTGTTTAGTGTTGTTTTCTCAAATATAATGATCATGACCATGCTTTTTAAAATACTTGAATGTATTGTACTTGAACAGTTCATCACCATGTATCCCAATTTTCATCTGAAAATTAACATTATAAGTATTAATATAATAGTACCATATCCTGTGTGTATACACTGCTAGGACAAGACGTACTGGTTGTACACGGCGCTCAAGGCGCTCTGTCAAAATGTTTCAGTACGACTGGTAAACTACAAAGCCGCACCGCTTGCAGCATTACGGTAATCAGTAAACACCGGTAGGCTACTGTGCTTACTCACAGTCCCACACCACTTGTGTGTGTATAAAGACCCCAAGTAAAGAAGACTAAACAGACTTTCCGAGGGAACAAAGCGAGATGGCCACAGTTAGAGATGGCCACAGTTAGAGGACAAACGCGAACAGTGGGTTGTTGAACAGAGAGCAGCAAGTAGAAGTGTCTCTACAGTCACTATTCGAATGAAGGCAACAGCGCTAGCACGGGACATGAACATCGATGAATTTCGAGGCGGTCCTTCTTGGTGCTTTCAACTTGAAGTTTTAAAGTACCCACTCGATATAATAAACAACAGTTAGGAGGACCTTACGGAAGAGGAAACATCCGCTAACGCCAATCTTGTCATTTGTTGCTACGGCCCCTCCCATCAACCAATCATAGTGTCTTAGTCTCCTCTGGCCCTCCCATCAACCAATCATAGTGTCTTACTCTCCTCTGGCCCCTCCCCTTTAAAAGCGTTAGAGTTCATCTGATCTATAAAAGCGTTTCAGCTGTTCTGTGTTTGGGTCAGGGGGGTGTTCTATCAACGTCCCTAAAGGAGAATCCCGGCTTATGTTTGATGGAATCAAACCCCTAACCCCTAGGTTTGGTTCTGTTGATTTGTTTTACTAATAAACTTTGAGAAAAAAAAATGTGTTCATTGTCTTCTGTCTGCCCTGACAGGTGTCCACCATGGGACTGGGGGTGTTATAGAGACACTGTGATGTTATAGAGGTGTTATAGAGACACTGTGATGTTATAGAGGTGTTATAGAGACACTGGGGTGTTATAGAGGTGTTATAGAGACACTGTGATGTTATAGAGGTGTTATAGAGACACTGTGATGTTATAGAGGTGTTATAGAGACACTGTGGTGTTAAAGAGGTGTTATAGAGACACTGGGGTGTTATAGAGACACTGTGATGTTATAGAGGTGTTATAGAGACACTGGGGTGTTATAGAGGTGTTATAGAGACACTGTGATGTTATAGAGGTGTTATAGAGACACTGTGATGTTATAGAGGTGTTATAGAGACACTGTGATGTTATAGAGGTGTTATAGAGACACTGGGGTGTTATAGAGGTGTTATACTGTAGAAGAATGTCTTTTTTTCTAAATAAAATTAGTCCCCTGAAGAAGGTGATGCTACAGCATACAATGTGATTCTAGAGAATTGCTCTGTTTGTAGTCTACTTGATGTATTTTTATCAGCTGTTAAATCACCACAGCGGTTAATCCACTAATAGAGATAATAGCAGATTGAAAATGCTTGTAGCCAACTACTCTATAGCTCGTGGTCGCAGCTATTGCGAATTGCTATTCACGCGAGTCAGCTGTGAATCACCGCAGGTCCTTGTGTGTCTGTCTGTGTGTGTCTGTCTGTGTGTGTCTGTGTGTGTCTGTCTGTGTCTGTCTGTGTCTGTCTGTCTGTGTCTGTCTGTGTGTGTGCGTGTGTCTGTCTGTGTGTCTGTCTGTGTGTGTCTGTGAGTGTGTGTGCGCGCAATTGTAAAGTGATCAGCCACACCATCAGGACTGGACACAGCCTCCTGTTCTGTCTGTTCTGTTGGAGGCAGACGGAGGCTGAGGAGGGACATGCTGCTGCTGCCATGTGCACTGCTGTGGCCATAGAGGACGCTGATAAAACACTGTCTCCAGCACCTCAACAACATAGCTTCTGATTGGCCAAAAATGTTGAATTTGGCGATGAATTTGGCGTGTGTATGCTACAGAGGTGTGAGGTGAGATATTGTTCAAGAGAATGTTGGGTGTTCAGCTGTCACAAAAGAGTTCTTTTTGTAATGTTCCATGTTAAAGAAAATATTTCAGACCATGTCTCTCTGGCGTTCACTGCTCACTAGCGCCCCCCAGCTACCACTGGTGTTGTCCACAGCCTGTTGAGATTCATTGGGGGGGAGCGGCGATATCGGACTTCATTAAAGATTATTTGGAGTTTTGCTAAATGACAATGTAAACAGTGTTGCACAATAAACAAGCATGATGCGTTGTGCTTCCTTGACATGTAAAAAAAAAAAAAAAAAACGACCACTCATGTTTCTGAGGATTTAGTAAAGAACTGAACTACACTCCAGCGTCTGAGGATTCATTGATGTGTCAGTGTGTGTTCGCTATCTGTTGAAGTTGCGCCTTGTTACACCTTGTTACACCTTGTTGCAAAAATGGATGACGAACGGCTGATACTTGAGGTGGAGAAATATATATTTTTGACAGTGGAGCAGGTAGAACGTTGACGGTGACAACGCTCAGGTGGAGCATGGACAACGGGAAGTTGACACAACACCGATGGAGAGGTGACGCAACGCAGTAGGTGGAGCTTGGGCGTAACGCAACCCCAGTCAAACGTTTGACTGCAGTATCTTCTACTCTATGCGCCTTATAATCCGGTGCGCCCTGTATATGAAAACAGTTCTAAAATAGGCCATTCATTGAAGGTGCGCCTTATAATCCGGTGCGCCTTATAGTGCGGAAAATACGGTACACACTAAATGTGTCAACACTTACAAGGAAAGACTCTCTTTTTGTTGTTGCAGTGAATTGACCTCTCCTCTTCTCCCCTCCTTGTCCCTCCAGGCGACAGACAGTGACCAGCACCCCCTGCTGGATAGAGCTGCACCTCAACGGCCCCCTACAGTGGTTGGACAAGGTGCTCACGCAAATGGGTTCCCCCAGCATCCGCTGTTCGAGCGTGTCGTAGACAAACCCTTCCCCTCTACAACATCTCCATCATGGGGGGAACTCTACAACCACCCTACAAGCTATCCTGTCACCCCACCAGTGAATGAATCCACAGACCACAAACCCACAGACAGTCACCAAAAACTGATGCACAGGGGCTCAGCAAGCATTAACACTAGGAAAGCCGTGAGGTGTCATCGGGCACCAGTGAGTACAAAAAAATTTCTACCATTGCACTCGATCAAATGTCAGGACCCTCCTTTCATGACTTTTCCTAGATATGTGCGTTCTACCACCCAGCATCTTTACATTTTCAAAATCGAGTTAGTATAAAGCGATTTTGCAGTATTTCTGTGTGTGCCTGTGTATTTGCCTTGGGATTCGGCTGCCATCTTTTTCTCCAAGGCTGCAATTCTCTTTTATATCAGCAGAGGTAGCAAGGGGGCACACACTGTGCTCAACCTTCAGGCTTCAGTGCTGAATTAGATACAGTGGATAAGACTGATATTTGTAACATAGTGTTTATATATAGGCAGGGGTGCACATAACTGGTGCGACAGTGCGCATGCGTCGCCAAAATGCATGCTGCGCGGCAGATCAGCCGCATGAAAGCGCTCTTGCGCACCAACAGCTGGAAGCGCTGGGAGAGGAATTTATTTCCTCAAAATCCAACTGCTGACTGCTGCACCACTGAGGCAACCGACGAGCCGTCAAAATGTCCAAGAAGCAAGCCCCACTAAGTAATTATTTTGGTGTTCCGCCACCTCCTAAAAAAACCACCAGACTGAGCCATTACCTGAGCCGCACAGAAAACGTGCATTTGTTGAAAAGTGGCTGCAGGATGTCGGCTGGCTAATGGCTAATGATGAGCGCACCGTGATGTGGTGCAAAATATGCCGTGAGCATCCCAATCTGGCCGATAAAAGCAACGCTTTTTATTTGGGGACAAAGAATTTCAGTCATCCACCGTTTGATAAGCATGAGAAAAGCAAAGAGCACGTTAAGATAGTTGAAACTATTGATAACAGGAGCAGCCAGGATCGCAGTCGCCCGCTTGACAGGTGGCAGGACAACATTAGTGAAGAACAGCGTCAAGGACTGTGTAATATATTTCTCCTGGCCTTTCACAAAGCGAAACATGCACGCCCAATGCATTCATTTGAAGAGGACATTCCTCTATTCGAGAGGCTTGGAGTTAATGTCGGGAGTGCATATCATACACGAGAAGCAGGGTCCCGCATCGTGCAGACTATCGCACAGACAATCAGCTCGGAACTATTTAAGAAATTAAAAGCAGCAGAATTCTGGGGTCTGCTCTTTGACGGATCAGAAGACATCAACAAAACCGAGCGGGAAATCGTGTACATTGTGTCGGTGTCGAGCAACGGAGAGGTTAGCTCAGATTTCCTTGGATTAATTAATCTGGGGGTGAAGCGATCAGCACAGGACATAGTGGATGGACTTGTGCAACTTTTCCAGGAATGTGGTCTCGCGGAGGAGTGGCAGACGAAGTTAGTCTCTGTGTGCACCGACGGAGTGGCTGTCAACGTGGGAGTATACAACGGAGTCATTCCCAAATTACGTCAGAAGGTGGTCATCGGGGATTCCCTGGTGCACATAATGTGCACGGCCCATACCCTGGAGAACACCGCGAAGTCAGCTGATCGTATGGTACCATACTGTGAGTCATTCAATCGTTCTGTTGTCAAGTTGCTTAGCTTTTATTTGCAGAAGAGGGGTGCAAAAAGAACAGCACAACTACAGAAACTGTGTGATGAGAATGGCATTGCCTTCCTAAAACTAGGAAAGTTCCACAATATTAGATGGTCTGCATGGAGACAGAAGACTCTCTTGAAAATATGGAGACTATTACCTGCCATCAAAATTCAACTGGCTACAAGTGATGACAGTGACCTGAAACATGTCTGCACTCAGCACTTTCACTGTTTCCTAGCCAACATGCTCGACACTGGAGGAATCTTACAGTTCCTCTCCCTCAAGTTCCAGCAAAATAAGTTGAGTATTGGTGAATGCAAAGATGAGCTCATGGTAGCTATTGGACAGCTGACACTTCTGCTTGACAGTGATGGCAAGTACAGGAAAGAGGCTGTTGCAAATGCAGATGCTGACAGGGACAAGATTCATGTACTGAGAGGTCTAATTGAAGAGTTTGAAACCCGATATGAATCCCTCAAGTCATGTGATCAATTTCTAATTTTTGATCCTTCAACTTGGCCTCAGGAAATGAAAGGCCTCCACAGTTTTGGCAACACCACACTTGATGGCATCCTCCAGAATTATGAGGCCAGCATGTCTGTTGACAAAGACTCCACTCTAAGAGAATGGATGAGGTTAAAGCAGTCAGCAAAACGGTTAGCAGCCTCCTCAGTATATGACTTGGTCAACATAGTGAAGACAAGCAACCCAGAGACTTACTCCAACATTTGGAAAGTCATTCTGTTGTCCCTTACACTGCCCTTGAGCAGTGCTGCATGTGAGAGGGGATTTTCACACCTCAATATCATAAAAAACAAGTACAGATCCCGCCTGTCAGACTCTCGCCTCTCATCCCTGATGCACATCCACCTGTCTGAGATGACAACAGAGATGTTTGACCCAAAGCCAGCTGTTGACCTTTGGATGCAAACAGCTGATCGCAGGCTCAACCAGGGGGGGAGGAGTAAGCAACATCCTCTACCATGGTACAGGTAGAGGACAGTGATAACAGCAGTCAAGGGAGCAGTGATGATGATGAGCTTGTAGCTGCAGCATAAATAAATGCTTAGGCTGTAACTTTTTGTTGAAAAGTTTAATTGTGTTTATTGTGTTTAAAGGAGTCTGACAGACGTTCATGCTTAATGAGCAGTCATTTGATTTTGCATTTGTTTCTTTTGTTTTGCACACAATCATTTGTTCGTTCATCTTTATTTATGAATAAATGTCGTTTTGCTAATATAAGTTATCCATGTATCCCTTTTTTATCCATCCTGTGGGACGGGTCGTGACTCGCGAGCTCGGGGAGCACCAAGCAGCATCCCTAGGTGCTCCTCTGAGCACTGGCCCCAAAAAGGTATGTGCACCCCTGTATATAGGCTATATATAGCAATAGTGATACATAAGATATGTATATGTACAGACAGTTATGAAAATTATAAACTGTACAGTATGTCTCCCAATCCCTTCAGATTTGTTGGAGCTGAGGTTTTTTTTTCACAGCGGGTTTACCCAAGTTCCATGCAATAGTGATAAGATATTATGATATGTGTAGCCTATGTACAGTTATGAATGATACACTGCACAGTATGTACCTATCAAGTTGTGTGGTGCATGCATAGCTACTGCAGCAAAGTAATTGGAGTAACCTACGTTTGATTATGCCTGTACTCATCAACGAATATTATATAACGAACGGATATTTATAATGTTATTGTATAATGTTTTTTTCTGAGTGGGGCAGTCCCACTCATAGTTTTCATGTTATTGGACTGATATAGTGAAGACAGACAGGAAAGTAAGGAGAAGAAGGGCCGACATATGTGTGCACGACCACGGTGCTAGACCACTGGACCATGTTAGGCCACCAGTATATTGATAATTGATAATAAGATATTGAGGGTAATCTTATTCTCTAACTGTTTCTTGATCGTTTCCCATCAGCAAACAATAGCTGCCAATTCATGAGGGAGCCAAGCGGGTTTCACACCTGCACGTGCTGCTGTCTGATTAACACGTGCACGCGCGTTGCTGATCGAAGAGTCACTGTGGAGGACTGTTTCATTCTTCTTTATTTAACTTATCTTTGGAAGCTGGGTCCCTGACATGCCAGACACTGAGACCATGCATGAAGATTATATTAAAGCAGCCTTGAGCAGCAAGTGGCCGAGAGCAACATGTACCAATGCAACCTTAACCCTGAAAGAGATGTGCCTTCAAACAACCAGACTTCACATGAATGTACTAGACAAGAGTGCTCTCGACCTCCCAACGTCACTCTTAAAGGACCTTCTGCCTCATTTGAATATTGTTGATCTCGATAGAATTCACGAAGCAGTGAAACTCAAAGGGATCTCCACCTCGTATGTGTGGGCAGGAATGTTAAGAGATTTTTATGCCAAGGAGAATGCAATACTCACAGAGGATGAATGGAAACAGAAAGCCATGGAGAAGCTCTTTACCCTGATGGCTATAAGTTCAAAAATGTCAAAAGATACCTTTCAAATGTTAACTTTCAATCCCTCCTCTTGACTATGGCCAAATATGTCCTACATCTGTCTCTTCAACCCTCACACTATATTGTCAGTTTCACTGCAGAGTTGTGGCCTGTTCTGAGTGTCCTAGAGAAGGGTGTAAGGAGAGTTCAAGTGTCAAATTGCAACGTAAGCGAACAGGATGCACATCGTGTGTTGTACGTCTTGCACCGTATCCTTGATCATGGGATCGCCCAACATGTCATTATAGATCAGAATACAGGTCCTAGTTTACTGGCTTGGATTCTTCACGGTAGAGGACCTCAGAGTGCAAGCCACACATGCCCATTGGAGTCCATGCATGGACAGATGGCAACATGCTTTTCCACTAACATTGGAACCACTTCTGGAAACACTGAGGCGGCCAACTGCCAGGTCTCAGAGAAGGAAGAGCTTTCTGAAGACGAAGAGGACCATGGGACTCCATGCAAGCAGCGAAGGTTAAGTTTAGCCGCAACACAGCGAGAGGTGAAGAAGCCCAGTCCCCCATGCCGATGTATGGACCATGAGCGACTGTGTAGGATATTCAATCCCTCTGCCGGTCCCACAAGGGTGGATTGCCCTCGGGGACGGATCCAATCACTGGAGATCTGGAGGGCCAGGGGTGAAGTCTTTAACGTACTGTTTCCTCTCCTGCCCTCTTGGCTGTGCCTTTGCTCGCTAAGCCTTCATAGTGGAAGTTGTCGGTCAGCTCTAGGCAACGTAGAGGTTTTTGAGGAGAGGGACGTATTGAGGTTGGCGCAGTCTCTCAAGAAGCTGTATGAGGGAGAGTGACGTGACGCAGGAATACAAGATGGCAGCCTAAAGCGTGCTCTCGTCGACTTTGGGACTAAAATCCTTTAAATTATCCTTAATAGTGTTCAACTGTTAACAATTTGAGGGGGACATTTTTAAGTGACGGGAGATATGGCAGAAGACCCCAAAAATTCGGCGAAGGAGTCAAGACAGAGACTTCGTTCAGCCACACAAACGCAACTCCACATGCAAGCTAACGGGGATGATGCTAACGAGGTAGAACTAGCTAGCAAAGCTCCTGTTGATAGCAGAGTTACTGAGTATGATATGGCTCAAATACTCGAGATGCTGAAGAAGATATCGGAGGACACGGCAGAAATGAAAGAAATCCGACGTTCTGTGAGTTCCATGGACGCTAAACTGACCTCGCTCGGCACACGCACTACTGAGGTGGAGGAACGAGTGAGTAGGCTGGAGGACGAACAAGCTAACAGGAGTGCCGTTCCTGCAGTCACTAAAGCGGACTTGCAACAACTAACAGACAGGCTAGCTGACGCTGAAGACAGATCCAGACGCAATAACCTCAGATTCGTTGGGATACCAGAGGGAGCTGAAAAGAACGACATGACTGCCTTCCTGAACAAACTCATCTCAACATCCCTGGATATCAACCCTCCCCCAGGTGGAATCGAAATGGATCGCGCTCATAGGATTGGAACACGTTTGGATACCGGAGACAAGGGCAAAGTGAGAACCATCGTCGCCCGCTTTCTGCGCTACAAAGATTGCCAGAACATCCTCGAGGAGGCACGGAAGAAGAGACGCATAACGTGGGACAACAAACCGGTGATGATCTTCCCAGATTACTCGAAGGAGACCCAGCGGAAGAGAGAAGCATTCAACCTTTGCAAGAGAGCACTCCATGAGCGCAAGATCAAATTCAGCCTGCTCTACCCTGCACGTCTGAGGATCTCCACCGATGGAAATGGCCCACGGGTGTTTGACAACCCGGAGTCAGCGTTACAGTTTATTGAGCATCGCTGAGGACGGTAGGCCTACTGTAACGGTGCGTTTTCAAGAAACCTTAATTTGGGATATGGTTTAATAGGTGCGGGGATTATTTAATTTGTTTTAACGCAATATACGTATTGGTCTATTACCCGCTTGGCACCTTGTACAGTTTATCTGACATTTGAGTTTGTTCTAAGCTATGTGACCAACATGTAAGCTTGTTATGGCCATAATTCTCCAGTGGGTTATTTTACTAACTGTACAACCCCTTACAATTCTGATGGACACATCATCTGAACACATCTTGGACAATTTACCCAAAGCAGAGGGCTTTTGGGCTGACTTGTTCTAAGTCATGGACCTAGGAAGGTTATTGTTTTGTTTTACTATGATACTGTTCTTAGTCATATTGTTCTCTGCTTATAGAGATCACCAAGTTTTTTGTTTTGTGTCTTATAAGTTACATGTTATTATTTACTTTGTTAATGCACCAGGGGTCTTACATTATATTATAACCAACACTCATTCTATGGTTAAATACGTAAACATTTATCTATGACTAGCAATCAGAGGAATTTGTGCTATTCCACCTGGAATAAAAATGGATTAGGGTGTCCAGCTAAGAGAAAAAAGATTTTGAGACATTTGACAATTAAAAAACAGGATATAGTTTTTTTGCAGGAAACACATTGCTCTCATCAGGAATCAGTTAAACTATGCAGAGAATGGGTGGGGCATGTATTCTTTAGTGCTGGGTCTTCTAACAGTAAAGGGGTAGCCATACTAATTAACAAAGGTTTGCAATTTAAGCTAAGGAAGGAGGTTAAAGATGAGGAGGGCAGATTAGTTATAATATTGGCTGACATACAAGGTCAGACCCTGATATTGGCCAATGTATATGCACCGAATGCAGATAATCCTAGTTTCTTTGCGGACTTGGAAAGTAAATTGTGTGATATTGGACAGTACCCTATAGTTTTAGGGGGAGATTTCAATAATGCCCTAGATAAAATCCTGGATCGCAGTAAGCCAACAGGAGGTAGAGAGACTGATTCTGTTTTAATTATTAAGAGAATATGTCATTCCATGGGCCTTGTAGATGTATGGAGGCTGAACCATCCAGTGGATAGGGATTATACTTTCTATTCAGGAGCACACAAAGTATACTCGCGAATAGACTTTTTCCTTATTTCGAGATCCTTATTGCCCTCCATACTGGCCTGCATTATTGACAGCATTCTGTTGACCGACCATGCTATGGTTAGATTAGATATGACTCCATATCGAGAGACCATGAGGTCACGAGTGTGGCGCTTTAACTCATCGCTGCTACGGGACGTTGGTTTTAGGGAGGAGCTTAGGGCACAGATCAATCTATACTTGGAGACCAATGTCCCTACGGCTCCCTCCGCCATAGTAGCATGGGAGGCCATGAAGGCTTTTCTCAGGGGATTCATTATTCAGTACTCCTCTCATAAAAAAAAGGCTTCCACTGCTAAACTTCTAGATTTGGAAAGGGAAATTAAGAATATAGAGGATAAATTAAAAAGGAATATATCTGACGTGCTTTGTAAAAAACTGACTCATCTTAAGTATGAATATAATACTATAATATCTAAGAAAACTGAGTTTCTTCTGTTTAGAGCTAGGCAGACTATTTTTGAATCTGGGGACAAGGCGGGAAAATTATTGGCTAGATACATTAAACAGAAAGAGTCTAAATCTATTATAGCAGCAGTGAGGGATGCAGAAGGGACATTGGCAACTGAACCTAGTAAGATAAATGACATCTTCAAAGACTTTTATATAAACCTCTATACGTCTGAAAGCACTGCCACGGATGACGAGATAGTATCCTTCCTTGATAATTTGAACCTCCCTAAACTGAGTGGTGCACAACAAGAGGAGTTAGAGTCACCTATTAGCTCACAGGAGATTATTGAAGCAATCAAGGCCCTACCAGCAGGCAAATCGCCTGGCCATGACGGCTTTACAGCTGAATTTTTCAAATGTTATGCTGAAGATCTCCTGCCATTGTTTGAAAAGATGCTTACGGAGGCTTTTGAAAGTGGTAGGCTACCTCAGTCTCTAAATCAAGCAATTATTACACTTATATTGAAAAAAGAGAAGGATCCGACTGATTGCAAAAGCTATCGTCCGATAAGTTTGATCTCAGTCCATTGTCGACTACTATCTAAAATACTTGCTAATAGATTAGATAAAACACTTGGGTCACTTATCCATCCGGACCAAGTGGGCTTTATTAGACGTAGAAATTCTTCTGATAATGTGAGGCGCCTTATAAATATTATGTGGTTTATGCGAAATTCTAACAATCCAACAGCGGCCATCTCGCTCGACGCTATGAAAGCGTTTGATAGGATAGAATGGAGATACATGTTTCAAACATTGAAGGCTTTTGGGTTTGGCCAAACATTTCTGAGATGGATTGAGATCCTTTATGAAGACCCGGAGGCAGCGGTGAACACAAACGGTCTAATATCATCCTATTTTACACTTGGTAGAGGCACTCGGCAGGGCTCGGCGCTGTCACCGGGTCTCTTCTGTCTAGCCCTCGAACCCCTTGCAGTAATGATTCGTAACAACCCGAATATTCCAGGAATTAGAATAAATGAGTCCACGCATAAGCTTATGTTATATGCGGATGACATATTATGGCTTGCCTCGGACCCAGGTAGATCTGTCCCAGCACTTTTAGACAACATCGAGTCCTTCTCCAAGCTATCAGGGTACAAGGTCAATTGGTCTAAGTCCGAGGCTCTTCCACTAACTTCGTATTGCCCTAAGACTTTATTCCAGGCAGGGTCTTTTCAGTGGCCTATGGAAGGTATAAAATACCTAGGTATCCTTTTTCCTCATCAAACCAGCAAAATAATAGAAAAAAATTTCGACCCACTTTTTAAGAAAATTGCTTTAGATACAGAAAGGTGGTCAACACTGTTTCTATCATTATGGGGGAAAGTCAATGTCCTGAAGATGAACTGTATCCCGAGATTGAATTACCTGCTCCAATGCCTTCCTATTGCCATACCCCAGGTGTATTTCAAAAGGTTTGACCAAATTTGCAGAAAGTTTCTATGGAATGGTAAACGTGCTAGGATAAAGTTGGAAAAGCTCCAAGTCCCGATCAATAAGGGTGGTATGGGTTTACCTAAACTAATATTGTTTCACTATGCCTACTGCCTGAGACACATTGCTCAATGGACACTGCCACCTGAAAGGGCCCCTCCTTGGTTTGAGATTGAGCAAAAATTGCTTTCCCCTATTGCCCCTATAAATTCTATGTCCAGCAAATTATCATTTGAATTACGATCCCATCCTATAATAGCCAACCTCTACAATGTATGGAAGAAAATATGTAAGTCCTTTAAAGTAAATGTCTATCTTAACTCTGAATCCTGTATTTGGAATAACCCCAAATTGCAAATAAATAAGTGTTCCTTTATATGGAAGGAATGGGTAAGAAAAGGAATTGTAACATTAACAGACATATATGGGGGAGATGGTCTGAAATCATTTGAGGAGTTGGTTAATGAATATGGGTTGCCTAGACATGATTTTTGGAAATACTTGCAACTCCGCCATTTGCTGGACAGTATTCTAGGTAAAGGAATCACACCTCAACAGTCAACTCTTCTGTCTGA
The DNA here is from genome assembly GCF_963989245.1 of Nansenia antarctica. Taxonomy (NCBI): domain Eukaryota; kingdom Metazoa; phylum Chordata; class Actinopteri; order Argentiniformes; family Microstomatidae; genus Nansenia; species Nansenia antarctica. The sequence goes on along the minus strand of NC_137676.1, from coordinate 19,137,134 downwards.
GATTACAAAGATAATGGGTATGGGACATGAGGCGGCTATCTATTATAAAATGGTTTTCCAACAGACGGTTAAGGTATCCTATGCATTGATGGTCATTTGGTCAGTTGATTTGAAAATTGATTTCACAGAAAAAGAATGGGACAAAATATGTGAGAACATTAAGAGAGTATCGAGAGACATTAAAATTAGACTGATCCAGTTCAAGGTTCTTAACCGGTTCTACTGGACCCCCTCCAGGATGTTCAGGCTGAAGCTCAAGGACAATGCTGATTGCTGGAAATGTTGCAGGCCGGAAGGGACCCTGGTTCACTTACTTTGGGACTGTCCTATGATTCAAAATTACTGGCGAAAGATCCACGAATGGGTGCAAAACATTACCCAGGACAACTTTGAGTTTTGTCCGAGACTGTATGTTCTCAGTGATCCACAAATGACGTCTCTATGTGGAGCTGCAGAATTTATTCAGACCAGTATAATGGTTGGAAAACAAATCATTATGAGACACCGGAGGAACGCAGGGGAGCCGTCTTTCCAGGAATGGCTTATGGAGTTGGCAAAGGTGGCAGCATACGAACAAATGTCCTTCAGGACTATGGACAGAAATGAACAATACACAGCAAAATGGGGAGGCTACTTGAGATATATTGCTAGTCGGTTGTAAGACTTAAGTTGACAAATTGGATAAGTGATGAATGTAATCTAGGGGTGCTTTTTTATTTATTTTTATTTTTATTGTATATTTTGTTTTTTTCTCTGTATTATTTCTGTTTGATGACAGCAAGACTTATTCGGTGATATTGTTACCAGTTTATACAAAAGGTGTATAAGTCAAGAAATGTGTTAATTGAAAAATTCAATAAAATACTGATTACAAAAAAAAAAGAAGCTGTATGAGACGTCAGTACCCTGCCTCACCCGTCACTCATGGAATCCCTGCTCAACGCCTGCCCCAACCTGAGGTCATTCTCAATGGAGATCCACCCTATAGCAGGGAACCACAGACCTCAGCAGAGACTGGCCCTACGGTCTGCAGGCCACTCAGAATTGCTACTTGAAAATCTATCTGTGAAATTACCCAAAGTCCGGAAAAACCTGGAGGGCCTTTCTTCTGTGCTGAAACGCTCTCCAAATCTCACATCACTTCACGTCGAGGGAATCCAGAGTTCACGTGGCTTCTCTCTCAGCCCGTTCCTCAACACAGTTTCAGAGTCAAACCGAAATCTCAGGAAATTGGACTTGGAGGACATGAACCTGGCTGACTGTCATTCTGAAATCATTAATCTACTTGACAACCGTATGTTGGAAGAGTTGTCTTTGAAGGACTGTCGGCTTCTTGAGAAATGCAGAGAGAAAGAAGACTTCCTCCGACAGCTGGTGAATTCTGTCAAGAGATGTACAACACTCCACTCCCTTAACCTGTCTCAAAATCGCCTTGCCAAGAATGTGACTGTACTTGGGGAACTGTTTACTGGATCCGTACTAAGCACAGTGAAAAAACTTGACATCAGTTCTAACTTCATTCAGCCACCTGAGCTGGAGAAGTTTGGCATGCTGCTGGAGACCAACTGCCTCCCCCAGCAACTGACCCTTGATCTCAGACGCAACCCCCTGGACCGAGACCCAGGGCTACGGGACAAGACACTACACACACTCGGTCGAGTCTGTCGACTCATTGCAGATCAATGGAACTCCAGAGACACTATGGCTGACCATCTTAGCGTCATGTGAATAAAAACCTCTTCAAACGCTGGAAAAAAATAAATAATAATAATAATAAAAATAAAAATAAAAGCCATAGGAGATGAGTCAAACTGCTCCAAAGTGATATCCACTTTCAGTGGTGTCTTAAAGGATGGGACGGGCGTCTGAAGAAGCTCCTCTCCCCCTGAAGGCTATGAGTAGCCTGAGTAGCCTGGTTGTGTGTGTGTTTGTGTGTATGTTTATTTAACCATCCTCTGGATGAGTTTATTGTTTATTTGAGTACGAGGCATTTGTTATAGTTCTAATTCTGTTTTATCTGTACCATTACAACTTTAATTTATCCTTGCTGTAATAAATATCCTTATTACATAACACCTGTAATTAGGGCTGGGTTCAAAAAATCGATTTCCCGATTCTGAATAGATCTTCATTGAATGAGCGATTATCGATTCATAAATCCCGAGATCGATCTTTTTCTTTCTTTCTTTTTTTTTTTGCTTGCAGCTTCAACCCGCAACGAGATCTCGCGCTACAAGAATTTATCATATCTCACGCAACGAGAGGTCTCAACACTAAAATCTAAAAACATGGCGATGGCAGGGACACTCAAGTCACCACCAGGCTTAAAGTCAGATGTCTGGGTGCATTTTGGATTTAAAAAATATGACGATAGAAATGAGCTGGACAAAAGCAAAGTCATATGTAAGCTGTGCGCAGTGGAAGTTAAATTTAGTGGAAACACCACAAATCTACGGAACCACTTATTGAGGCATCACCCTGAGGTGAAACACGGAACAGCGGATCCGAAACAGGCCTCGCTGATAATGACATTTGGTTGCAAATTGCAATCAAATTCTCCCCGTGCCCAACAAATTACAGAGGCTGTAGCACATTTTATTTGCAAGGATATACACCCGTACAGCGTTGTTGAAAATGCTGGCTTTCGAAAACTCGTCAATGTATTAGAACCACGCTACGTGTTACCGACACGCAAACAGTTAAGTGCAGTGATAGTCCCAGACATGTACGCGCAGGTGAAACGTGATATCGCAACTTCACTTCAGGTAGGCTATGTTTGTAGCCCCTTTATTTACATCGGCTGCAGTAAAGCACGTTAAAAAGCACTTTTTGTAGTGTCTGATTTAGCTAAATGTTGGTCAATGATGTTCATTTATGTTCCAATAAAAAGTACATTCATGTAACTGCTTTGGAGTCAATTCTTAATGTAAACATTGATATGTTTAACAATGCTACATGTTATAGGGTTCCTTGAACCATTTATAGCATTAGTTCTGAGAATCTCTTTCATATTCAAGCAAAAAATGTATATTGTAACTAGATCGAATCGGAATCGAATCGAATCGCATCTCTGGCAATGAAGGCCTATCATTTGCCATGCTATTTTTTTTATTTAAGTGTTGTTAATCTTTTTCATTTTCTGACTGAGAAGTTAGTTATTTAAGTCACTGTTAATGTTACGAAATGTTAAACAAGAGCAACAAAGAGTGAAAAATAAAATAAAACGAAATGTTAAATAGGCCTATGAGTAGGCTATGTGAAAAAATTAAATACAACGAAATGTTAAATGAGAGCTATGAATTTGTCCTCATTCTTGCATGAGAATAGCGCTACGTCTGCCGCATTCCATTTAATAAAAGAGGGGAATTAGTTTCAGCTTCGCTACTGCTATTTAGTGCCCAACCAGAAGCAAGGCTGCAGCTTTGTGAATGAGGTAGGTCTGACTCCTCCTGCATTGTAAGAACTATATGAATCTATGATATATGTTCTAAACGGTATTTCCCTCATTTTCGGGGAAAAAAAAAAAAGCGTAAAAAAACCCTGTAAAAACATGAATATTCGGCGGGCCCGATGGAAAGCTTTGGTGGGCCGCATCTGGCCCGCGGGCCGCCTGTTGGTGACCAAGTTGTTTTTTAAGTATTTTCCAGATTGTACCCAGATAGCCCTGCTACGTCCTCCGTGAGGACCCGTTCCCCTGTACATAAGTCCCTGTCCAGCCCTGCTACATCCTCCGTGAGGACCACCTCTACCACACCGTCCGTGAGGACCACCTCTACCACATCCTCCGTGAGGACCACCTCTACCACATCCTCCGTGAGGACCACCTCTACCTCCTCCGTGAGGACCACCTCTACCTCAGGCTACTGCAAGTATGAGCCACAATTACATCATTGTTATTTTGAAATGTTCATATTGATTGTTTCTTTATTAATACATTAAATGTATGCTCTCATTCATTCACACAGAACCAAGATGTTTGGACAAAATTACATCTGGACAGTTACCTTTCATCCCCATCCACCCAGTACACTGGTAAGTCACATTGAATAGGGATTATTTAGAAATGTATTTACTCACAAAATGTTATTTTGACTGTACATATGTGCTTGTTTGTGTGTTTACACTAACAAGATGGTTATTGCTTACCTCAACAGGAGAGCTGATTGGTGTGATGTTACCTAACCCCCCAGATGTTACCCACCAACCCCCCAGATGTTACCCACCAACCCCCCAGATGTTATCCCCTAACCTCCCAGATGTTACCCCCTAACCCCCCAGATGTTCCCCCTAACCTCCCAGATGTTACCCCCCAACCTCCCAGATGTTACCCCCTAACCCCCCAGATGTTACCCCTAACCCCCCAGATGTTCCCCCCTAACCCTCCAGATGATACTCCCTAACGCCCCAGCTGTTACCCCCTTACATTATTATTACTTACTTTACTTATTTGACTTTATTCTATTATTGTTGAATTTGTGAAGGACATGTTACTCCCTAACTATTATGATATACCTGATTGTAACCTGTACAGTTCTTTTGCAAACGTTATCCCCCTGATGAATTCCCCCCTATGAATTTTCAAAGTGTTGTGTATATATATAAAGTTTATTCCGTTTTATGAATCAGTGTGGACTCGTGGTGTGTTTGTTCATCGTCTGACATTGGTCTCCCACCCCCATTTGGGTGGATCCACGTTTTATTACAATATCAACTACTATACTAGTCCAAAAGTTACATATGACTGTACTCAGTGGTGTAGTCTAGTTTTTTCTAGTGGGTATACTGTGATTTTGCCCTCCCAGTCAGAGCGACACCTGTCCCGTAGCGACACCCCATAAGCACCACCACACTCACTTATGCATACAGTATGCATCTACACCAGTCTTTGCTGCCTTGGGAGGGGGGGGTGGCATGGACTGTACTTGTATATCAAGCTGCCTCACGCTACAGAAACAGGAGATAGGCTGTGGCCAATGCAGTCAGATACTGTCTTTACTTACTCTCTCACCTGTAAGAAAATCGTATGTCCAACTACAAAAAACAGACATTTCCAATGAGTGAGGGTTTGTTCCAATGCTTCTATAATGTTTGTTCCAATGCTTCTATTTATACTGTAAATATACCATTATGGTATTACCATAAAGCCCAATTCTAGCAGAATAAGAAAGATTGTATATCTACTTTAAGTAAAATAATGAAGTGCATCCAGTTAGCTCTTTAGCTGGCATGTGTGCAAGGGCCTTAGTTTCACATATGAAACTATAATCAGACATTTTCTAGTCACAATAATAACGACTAATTTGAACCAACTTTCTCTGTCAGAACAGTCATTTATATTTGCTAACGTTTCAACTTGCTTACTTTCTTATGCAGAGCTTTCACCCTGCAAAAACTCTCTTGCGTCGCACGCGCACACTCGCGCAAAAACAAAACCATTCTCCAGCGCTGGCACAGCACGAAGCGAAGTGTGGAGGTAGGTCTGGCCCGCCCACCCCAAGGCAATCGTAGGGGAAATACTGAGAACATTCAGAACGACTGGTTATGTGATAACAAACATGTCCGAAAGTTCGAAGTAAGTGCTTCGTAACACAGACGGGGTGAATTTTATGAATAAAAGTGTGAAAGTTCTGTCACAAAACGCCGTTACGTATCCTCGCACATTTTTAAGTGGGTATACGCAAATCCTTGGCCTTTCCTAGTGGGTATACGGCGTAGTCCTGCGTATCACGTAGACTACACCACTGACTGTACTTATCATAACTGTACATATCCTATTCTAATGGATCTTGAACGAAACGCGCATTTTTTAATTAAGTTGAATTGCTGTGCATGGTTTTAGGATGCTTAGTCCCTAAGGCTCAAGTTGCGTTTGCAACTTTATGAGAAATGATCTGCTGATCAGACCTCTGTTTCTTTGTCTTGTTGACTGCATTATAGGTATTTCACTAATCAATATCATACATTGATGGGGATTAACGGCAGTGTTGGGGATTAACGGAAGTTCGGTTGTGTACTTGCCCACACCGTCATTCATCGTGATTACATTATGATACCATTGAAACCGGGAGCACTTAACCAATAGAGAATATTGCCAACATTGTATTGGACAGGGGGATATGATTTTACCAAGGTCTCCGCCCGAGACGTGGGTGCGCTCCGGGCTCTCTCCCTGCTGATTGCGCGATTTCCTCTGTGTGTGTGTGTGTGTGTGTGCACACCTGCATTTTATAACCTTGTATTTAATAACGTTTATTCCGTTCTGCTTTTATTTGATAGTCGGGGTCTTATAGGGCTCTCCCAACCCGAGGTGCTCTCCGCGCTCTCTTCCTGCTGATTGCGCGATTTCCTCCGTGTGTGTGTGTGTGCTCCGTAGTAGTATGCCGTTATGGAATTATATTTATCACTGTGATGTGATTGAACTAGCCAACTGTTTTCCTCTGTGCGTGTGTGTGTGCTCCGTAGTAGTATGCAGAGCGAATTACGTGTGAAATTAGCATGGTAGCAGGTGTTTTCATATAAAATGTTATATATTATATAGCTGACTAGTGAGCCTGCATCAACCTTAATGCTATTCAAGTGCAAGAAGATTACATTTGTCTTCTCAGTTTAAGATGCACACATTAATCTGCTGCGGTAGTAAACACAGCGCAGTAGAATGACGTCACAGGCGGTCAGATATTGGCCCTAGTCTGGAACGCACGTCTAGCGTTCGAACGATTAGCAAACGATTAGCAAGAGCGTTCGAACGATTAGGCCAGGATTTGGCATGACAGTTCCTGCCTGAAGATGACAAACATGAAGACCATCATTAGTTCATAATAACGGCAGCAACACGACCTATCTATCTATCTATAAGAATGGCAACACAAACCTTTTAGAATTTTACAAGATGCTGCTCAGCTTGGGATGCAGACATCTTTCCTGGTCTTTTGAGGCCTTGTGATGCAGGAGGAATCAAATGGAGCAGGAGAAGGATAGAGGAAAGGTCACCGTCCCATCCTAAACAAAGAAGATATCCTGAGTAAAATGGTTCATTCCCATCATCAGTGACATTAACATTAACATTTCAGAGTCATTTTAAATAATAATATAAACGAAAAAATTTTTTTCATCTAACCATCAGCATTTGTGTCAGCTCCCTCATCATCTGTAGATTCAGCCATCTCGATCAGCTCCTGAAGTTCAGCTCCCTGACTGGCAAGGGTCTTGCTTAGCGTGATGATCTTTTGCTTGAATGTAGTTGGCCACCTCTCCAAAAACTTGGCTGATGTCTCCTCTCCAAACAACAGCACAAAATCCTGTTCAATCTGAAAAACATCAGGTGGTGAAGTAAGCAGTACAGGCTCTACTTGCCTTCTGCTGTTCTGCAACAGTATTGCCATGCTACGAACTAGGGGTGGGCATCAATGATCGATTAATTGATCGATAAGGTCTTGGTCGATCACAAAATATTTTGATCGATAATCATTAATAATATATATATATATTTTTATTTTTTTTAGAATAATAATAATGGAAATTAGTTTGTCCACGTGTCACCAGATTGCGTTCGTCTCTCACCCCTGAACATGTTAACATGATCATCTTTCTGAACAAGAACCAGTAGGCCTGCCGCCTACAGTCTCTCGCTGGAGTTTAAATTTAAGTTAAGCTGGACGCTCTTAAGGACACTAACGTTTTCAGTCATCCTCCTATTTGTGAGTAACTGTTTTTTTACTGCTCCTATGGTGAGTTACTTATTTTCTATATTTTTATTTATAACGTAAAATGTGTTTTTAAGTTAAACAATTTAGGCTACTCACTGCCTTGTTTAAGAGGATTGTTATCTGACTGTAGTGTCTAGTTTGGATGTGAATGAATGAATGTGTGCAATAGCAACACAAATAAAGTTTTTTCCCCAAGGAAAACATGCTTGTTATTTCTGCCCTATTTAAATTATACAAAAAAAAAGCTTATTGATTAATCGATAATTGATCGTTAATTCGTTACGATTATCGGAAAAAAAATGTTGATCGTTTGCCCAGCCCTACTACGAACGGACAGAGATGGACACATGACACGTATAGAAGCAGCTGCACCGCATAAAAATAAGACAAGACAACAAACAAAACATTAGTTTTGAGTCAATTTCTTTCTCACAAAATATTTTACTTTTTCTCAAACACCGTTTTGGAGGCCAATCACCAGGATACACATGAATCGAACAACTACTATTACGGAAGTATTGTTTTTGTTTACATTTACTGGCCAACCTGAATTGGCATCTAGAGATTAAACGCAATGTATACAATTTAAAACTGTTCTTTAAAAAAGTCTTACCAAGCCCTTTACATCCAGAAAGCGTGGAAATTCGGTTAGGATGGTGGAGCATTTAATCAGGTCGTGGGTCATCTTCTTCCTGTACTCAAAGGTCGATTTCATCTTCTGTTTGACCGTTTCTTCATCAGAAGAATGCTTCATAAGAGAAATGGCCTCTCTGCACTGGTCTTCACTCAGGGTAACCGAAGTGGATGGACTGGACTCCCTCTCAGCAGTTGGCCCTCCAGAGTATAGTTGAGTGGGTCGTTTCTCAGATGAAGCCGATTTCCTCTGAATGGTTTTGATTCTATTTGCGAGGTATCCATCTCCACTCTTGGGGTCGAAATAATGTTCCTTAAGAAGATGAACGTGGTTACTAATCTTAAAGAAAAAGTTAACCAAGTCTCATTTGCTCAGATACCATACCAGACAAATTAAACACAGATGCTCTTTATCAGTTGTAATATATACTTGCATATCCATTTTCGGTGTAGGGATCCTTCAAGTATGGGAACAAGGAGACGATGCCTCGTGCAAACGTTTCCCTCACACTGCGCGGTAGTGCTGTCCTGAAATGAATATACACAAGCAGCATTCCTACTCTGTCAGGAGTGATTTTAGAAGCTGTATCATGCCAATCGAGTTTGATACAAGATAAATCTTCTCCCAATAGCAGTGGATGGCCAGCAGTAGCCTAACCAATTATTTGACTGAGATACTGATAGAGAAATCATTCTTAACAAACAGCAGAGCAAGTACTGCTCTACAATTTTCATTATGAATCTTTCCTTTAAACTTACCCATGAGTCTCTGTCATCTCTGAAACAAGAATGTTGATCATCATTCGTCTGGTGCTGTCAGTGAGGCTTTTAGATTTGGAGTATTCCTTGATGACAACCTCTCCACCAGGTTTCTTATTGAGTATGCTCTATCAGCTGTAAGAAAACAGCAGTGTTGAAGGGTTAGTTTACTATTTTGAACGTTAGACCCCATTTGCGGTCCCTCTATGAACCTGAAACAAAGAGAGCTTTTCTGCAGGGCTACAATAGAAGTCAATGGTAGCAGTAGCAGCCACGTCAGGAAACTCACCGAGTGGTCACTGGTGTCCGTTGATGTTCTGACAAAAAAAGTATGCTTCTTATCAGGTTTTATGTATCATTTAGCATTCAGTCGCAGTACAGCCATATACTTCCACTGAAAATAGTTCCATGCTAAATTATACATAAAACCTGATAAGATTTTTCGTGACTTTGAAAATGAGAGTTTAATTTTGAGTTTGGTAGTGGCTGCTACTGGTACCATTGACTTCTATTGTAGCCCTGCAGAAAAGCTGTTGCTAGCTCAATAATGGAGCGATCAGTGAAATGATGGTCTCTATGTTTCAGGTTCATGGTAGAGGAACCGCAAATAGGTTCTAATGTTCAAAATAGTGAACTAACCCTTTAAAATCAATTTGCTGGCACATGAATTGCAGAATGAATTACAAACATACATTTTTTGCTTCGTCATCAGATCTTTGACCTTTTCTTGAAGGGCTTCCATCCTCGCTCAAAATTATTGTATCATCCGACTCAAGGCCTGAGGCATTCATCTCAGAACCGGCAGAGGAAGGACTCATCAGGGGAGATGCTGAAATATACAATACACACAAATGTTATATTGAAAGTAATGCCACAAGTGACCAAGACTTGAAAACATAGATGGTTCCCACCCTATAGTTCCAACCACTATATCCTGATTTTACAGTTCATACATTTATGCAGTTTGAACTTCACACACTACACTGAACCGGCACCACCATAGCCCTGGACGTGATGCTGCAGAAGCTAGAGAGGGAGAGGAAGGTGGGCATCGCTGCCTTCATACGCACGATAAGACTGAGTCGTCCCCTGGTGGTTCAGACTGAGGTAAATACTGACTCCAGACTTAACCCCTATCAGACTGATAAAGACTGACTCTAACCCCTACCAGACTGAGGTAAAGATTGACTCCACACTATCTCCTATCAGACTGATAAAGACTGACTCTAACCCCTACCAGACTGAGGTAAAGACTGACTCCAGACTAACCCCTGACAGACTGGTAAAGACTGACTCCAGACTAACCCCTATCAGACCGGTAAAGAGTGACTCCAGACTAACCCCTATCAGTGGCGAGTGCTGCTAATGTTGGCGACAGAGAAGAACTCGAAATGCCTCCTTCGTCATTTAAATCCCATGTATGGGAGCACTTTGGCTTCTCTGTCAATTATAACAATGACGGACAGTGTCATTGGAAGTGTGGTCGATAAAAAAGTTACAGTGTTTAAGCGTTGTGCAACGAGAAAGTCGTACGAGCATGGCCACACAGTTGCCGCGACATCACCCTGGTGTGTTGACGGGAGGCATGAAAAAGGCACCTTGACAACTTCTGATAATGTAGCCAATTTTTTCATACCATGTTTAAAGTAAGGTTTCACTTTATTATTTAGTTAAAAGTAGCATAAAACATGTTTATTTGTCTGCTTTAAAGAGCCCAGTGATTCACTGCTGCAACCAGGTGCCTCCTCCCTCTCTCCTACTGCATACCTTAAGTTGAATGTGTGTTTCTGTTTAATATGTAGCCTAACGTTTGAGTGTAGAATATGTTATGTATGTATATATATATACACACACACATATATAGGCTATATATACCAGTTTTGACATCTTGAATGTTGTTGGGTTTTACACAGTAAAAGTGGTATTTTTTACAGAATTCGAGGAAAAAGCGTTTTATTTTTATTTTTTGTGTTGATCCGAAAAATGATCCGATCCGTGACTCAAAAACCGTGACACGATCCGATCCGTGAGTTAGGCGATCCATTACACCCCTAGTAAAGACTGACTCCAGACTAACCCGTACCAGACTGAGGTAAAGACTTACTCCAGACTAACCCCTACCAGACTGAGGTAAAGACTGACTCCAGACTAACCCCTACCAGACTGGTAAAGACTGACTCCAGACTAACCCCTACCAGACTGGTAAAGACTGACTCCAGACTAACCCCTACCAGACTGAGGTAAAGACTGACTCCAGACTCACCCCTATCAGACCAGCACATACCTTCATTGCCCAGTGTGAGCTTGAACACACCAAGATCTGACTCTTTCACCACCTCCTCAAACACATCCCCATCAACTTCAGTTCCAGATCCATCATACAGCTTTGCATCTGATAAACTGGTAACTGGGATTCCAAATTTCGGGAAAGCTGTGACAAACATTAAAACAACAGCCTACAATTAGATTTGCAATCATAATGGTAAAAGTAATCAGACTAAATCGCAAATTAAAAGCTTACCTTCAGTCAAAAGGTTGTCAAGTGTCAGGTCAATGATCTTGACATATTTTTGTTCACCATTGAACCTCACCTTGATCAGCATCTGGAAGTGGTGATACAAGATTAATTAATTAATTATTTTTGCCATTTAGCAGACGCTTTTAATCCAAAGCGATTTACAATTACGAATTACAGGGACATTCCCCCTGGAGTAAGATAGGCCACAATGGATGAAAAAGCATTACATTTGTATTTCAATCATGACACATTACAAGAGAGACAACTAACTTCTTCACCAATACTCATTTACTTAGCTATGGTAATTTCACAGTACAATATAATAAAGACAGACTGCAGGGAGAGGAGCGAGCTAGCTAGTTCAGTGTTGCCAGATTGGATTGATTGGCGCACGATAACTTAGACAACTCCCCACACAATGCAGTCTTTGCTTTCACTGGAATCTATGAACGTTAGCTATGTTAGGCTAGATAAAGAATACAACAGTCACCCTCCAATTAGCTAGTTTAATGTTGCTCATTTACATCTTCAGTGATGATGCTAACGCTAATCGTTGTAGGATTCCCCACGCACATGTTAAGTAAACTAGCCATTCAAGCTAATAGCTATGTTAGCCAACTCCCCACACGTGCACGTTGTTAACGTATTTTTACTGGAATCGAGAGACATTACAAAAAAAGACAACACAATCACCCCTCTACACTCTGTTAAGAACGTTAACTTTACCTCTACTGACATTGTCTAGTTAGATGTTAGCTAACTTGCCTTAATTATCTTCATGTGAACACTCGCACATAACGTTAGCCCTTTGGAAACCAGTATTTTAAGATATAAGATCAGCTGGAGTGTATGGTGAACTTTTATTCTAAAATGCTGCTTCTATTGAAATGCCAAAGTATCCGTTTAATTAATAGATGATTAGGAGACACTTACCGCATGTTGTTCGACGTCACTCGAAAATGGCATTCAGTGAAATGGCGCTGTGAACATTCTGCATGAAGAAACCACGTGACTGAAGAAACCACGTGGAACTGATTGACAAATGATGGGCGGGGCTTTCCAGAGTCTAACACCGTGTCAATTAACTCCTTGAATTATCACCAACACTGGAGGGAATATTACTCTAGCTGTTGTTGTAATAACTCGGAAAGAGTCAATGTATTTTTACACTGCATATTTAATACTGGGGAATTTACTGTGAATCCTGTTACATCTTAATTAGCCTAATTGAAATAGTACCTCGGGAGAGGGTTACACAATCATGAAAATCAGGATGATTTTCTATAAGAATCGCCCTTCATCTACAGAAAGAGGGGGTAACCTACATGCCATAGGCTACTGTACCTTTTCACTATCATCGTCATGTTCTTATTATAGTATAGTATAGTGGATAGTGTACATAGCCTTTATTTATGTAAACCAGCTCTTTTCCCTTCTTGTTTTTAGTTTTTTTTTTCCTAGCACCAGGGGAGCCCCCCCTCCCAAATTTCGTTGTTTGGTACCTGTACTATATCAATGACAATAAAGACCATTCATTCATTCATCATTCATATATCACATGTTTGATCATGTTACACTATTTGCGCTTCTGCTTAGATTATAAACTTCATTTCGTTGTCTGCTATTTGTACTCTGCAATGACAATAATATCTAATGTAATATTTCTTTATTATTATTATTATTATTAATAATAATAATATTATTACAATAGCCTAATTATTATTTTCATATTTCTATAGGCTAACAATCGCCCTTCATCTAGCCTAGAGGAGGTAAAAGAAAAAAAAGAACAATGGGAACGAAGTCGGTGGTTTGTCAAAATGTAAATAATATGTATTTTTCATGAAAGTGTGCGTCAGGGAGTCCTTTCCACACATGATAGCGACAATCTGTAGCACAGCCTCAGCCCCCAAACCTGCCGAAAGGTGAGGTTTGAAGCGCTCTCTCCTCTTAGTATGACATGTAACAACCCAGAGTGCTATATTGTAATGAGCAGTGTCTATTTATGTAAACCAGCTGATTTCCCTTATTGTTTTTTTAGTTTGTTTTTCTTTCCTAGCACCAGGGGAGCCACCCCTCCCAAATTTCGTTGTTTGGTACCTGTACTATAGCAATGACAATAAAGACCATTCATTCATTCATTCATTCATTCATTCATACATAAATCATTCAGTAATTCACTTCAGACAGTTCTGTCTGAATATTTGTTTAAACCCAATTCCTAACTTTTAAAACTAATTAGGAAAAAAGGCATCATGAGCAAAAATGTCCAGTTAATGTTTTATTGACATAAACACTTCTTTATAAGATACAGATTGGATAGCATTTATGGTATAGGCACAATATTTATTAAAACAACTCCGGAGCACTGTCTCCAAGGTTGTCGCTGTCAGTAGCTATCGCTATAGCAACTACAAAGCTAAAATATAGCCCATACATAGCATACACACACACACTTGGCAGCAAAAGACCACTCAGTAACACTGCACCAGATAACAAGAGATAACCATAGGAACGATCCCCTAACAATCTTACAGAGTGACAACTGCTAATTATTTAAACACTATCCCCTGACAAGTAGGTATTATTATTTCATACCAGTAGGGGGAGCCAAAAGCTTGTTTGTATAACACATTCAAAGGCAGTTCGGCTTTATGAAAAAAGCAGCCACAACCTCATATTCAGACAACTGACATGCTATATGGCTCAGTTTGTTCATAATGAAGGGTGGAGGTCATATGCATATGCATCCCAAAAAAAGCTCCTCAGTTTATTCACAACACTACTGTATCATAGTAGAAGAACTAACCTTTAAAACAAAGAAGAAACGAAAACCCTCTCCATAAAGTGTGTTTTATCATCATTTTAATCTTGGAGTGTGTGTGTGTGTGTGTGTGTGTGTGTGTGTGTGTGTGTGCACCAACATGAGTGTTTGAAATGCATGTGGGGGGAGTGTGTGAGTGAAAGAGACACTGCTGGAGAGAGGATTTAGAATAAGCTGAACTCTCGGTCCGTCATCGACATCTCTTTCACAAACCTTTGATTGATTGATTGAAAACTTTATTAGAAGATTTGCAGAAGTAGGTACATGAAAGTACATATTACATACAAGGTCAACTAAAAGGATAAAAACCCAAGAAAGCCACTGGCTTATTTCAATTGGGGTCCTTGACCCTCTTGACCTGAGGAAAAGAAACATGTAAGCAGAGTGAGAGCAGAACACTGGCATCTCAATTTCTATGACAACAGTTGACCAATCAAAAGACAAAGATAGACATGGTGCTCACTTGGTCATCTCGCTGTTTTTGCGGGGGAATCTTATGACTTGGGACCAGGATTCCTGCATCCTTTCCTGGCCTCCGCTGGATATCCTCCACCCATACCGCTGGTTGTCCGTCACGGGCGCTGAGTACAGCTGGTTTGGGGCTACGGAAGAAAAGATCTGATTCAGATCTTGGTACTGATATTTCAAAGTGAGCTTGACTGACTCCCCACCACTATACAGTTACAGTATATTCAAACTGACGTCTTGACTTTCTTTCTTAATGGCTGAGAGACCATTTCTTTCAGGTCTGAGAGACCATGTCTGTCCAATTCATTCTATTTCCATGCAGTTAAAAAAAAAAAGCTAAGTCCTCTACTGTAACTTACATCTGGGTGTCTGAACCCGTTTGAGCATCTCTCTGTACCGCTCCTGGCTTCCCTTGTGTATGTCTGGGCTGTAGGGGATCGGCTGGTTGTAGATGCTGCATGTGTCTGTGCATTTGGGGGGTCCCCTCTGGACTTGAATGGGGGGCAGTGGCAGTCCTGACTGTTTAGTCCAGTTTCTTGAATCAAACTCATCATCTGTAGAGGGAGGTGTAGTAGGCCTACTGTAGACTGAATACTTACAATCATCCATAGCTAGAAATCACTGCACTGATACAACTACAATCGTTTAAAAGTGAGTTACAGTTTTTTACGATTGCTAACTCACCATGTTCAATACTGAAACCACAGTTTCACAACTCTTCATACAGTCTGCATTCGTAACACTCATGTTGGCCAATGACTTCATTCATGTCTCAAAAGAAGCTCGTTCAACCACACACTGTCAACAATGTTCACTCAGAAGCATACACTGTCATTCATAACATTCTGACTTACAAAACACTAACAACAGGGAGCATTACATAGTTTGAATGATTTTCACAAGAATGAATATTTCATTATTAAAATGGTTTGATTTATAGTAATCATAGACAGAATAGTTGACTGTACAACTGTAAAGTATTAGGCAACAAGAATGAATCAGAAATGCCGCAATTTGCTTCTATCTTTTATTCTATCTTTTGCTTCTATCCTTTACGTATTCTGTTTTATCCTTTTTTTCAGTATCTTAGCAGAAAGTAATGTACGGTACATTTCCTTCAAAGTACACTACATTTACTTGTGTAAAATGAAAAGTGAAAAATAAAGTGGAAGATGCAAAGTTCAAATAAAAAATAAAAACAGAAATTCCAGGCCGACAATACAATAGCAATCACACCAAAAATGTCTCACTCCTGAGGGTTTTGGTCCACCCTCTGTTCTGCATCTGGTCACATCTAATGTCTTCCCTGGCAATGCATCTAGTCTATTTCATTTCATTGTATATATTTTCTAGACATTTCAATATGATTACTGCAAATAGTGAAAATACCACCACTCATCCGTTATCAGACTTTGCTGAGGTTCTGGAACTGAAGAGTATCAATAGAGTGCAAAATAACAGCATCTGCACACTCAAACACTGTGCAAAAAAAACTGTTTATTGCGAGCTTTCTGTCATATATGATAGGAATATGATTACTGCAAAATTGCACCAAATAATTCAGTTTTGAACGTGTTCTTCAGAGTTTTGAACACAGTATGTTAGCAATGAAAAAATGTGTTGCAAATACATAGTATTTTGCAAGTGGGGGAGTTTGAATGAGAGAAGTGTTATGGCATTTGGAGAACGTAGTCATTGAATGCATTCTGTATGAAAGCAATGCACAAATCACAGAGAAAGAGTCACAGTGTTGTTCACATGGGTTTCTGCTCTGCTGACTGTATGAAGAGTTGTGAAACTGTGGTTTCAGTATTGAACATGGTGAGTTAGCAATCGTAAAAAAACTGTAACACAGACGTTATAGGTACAGAAGTAATGGACAGGGCAAACTTCCAAACAACGGGCTAGCTAACGCGTTAGCTTACTCACTGATACGCAAATAAAAGCGCTCCTCACTTGTCTGGCTAGTGGCTACTACTCACCGCAGGAAGCCGATTCTCTTCTTGGATTCAGTAACATTTGATCTCCAATGGGATTTTGATAGCCCAAATGTGTAATCCCGAAGAAAGCCATCAAGCACCGTTGCCAGCAACAGTCTGGAGCTGTCCGGGATAGCGAGACAACGTGTGCAAACCGCAGGCTACCTTTACCGAAATAAATCACAACTTCTGTTTTATACGAAACCATGGTAACAAGGACCGCCCATGAGTTGAGCGTCTGGACAGCCGTGGTGGGGCCTGGGTCATCCTTGTCATTTGTTTTAGCAGGAATAAACGTTTATTATGGGTGCTGGCTGCAATCATGTAGAAACTATAATGGTAACAAGTTCATCAACGTTTTAGTTTCCAATTTGGGACCATGAGAAATGTCCAACATAAATCCATTTAGGCTTACCACTGGATGTCTAAGCAATTACATCGAGATGAATTCAGATTGTAAATGTTTCACAAAGCTTTGGCTGATTATGTGAGTTATACTGCCACGGGTGTCTCAACCTGAAGGGAGAGTGGGAAAGGCAATGTTAAAGTAACATTGCACTTCCCAATATTCCCTAGTGGTGATGGATCTGCTGCACTTTACCTAATAATAAATACAATTGCAAATGTGAAATAGGCCTAAGAAATGATTTGCCTACAAATGCAATAATTGTGATATATTGATTGTTTCACTATATCTTATATTGTTTCACTGAACTACTAGAACAACGTGAACTTGAATGAGTGGGTGTATTATAAACATAGTACTTCAGTCATGGTGTTTAGGAAATAATCAAAAGTTTATTTATCTCTCGATTTGTTTGGCAGAGAATGCAATAATAAGGCTTTAAGGAGAATCCAAGTGTGGTCATAAAAAGTACACACTAAGGAGGAAGGGGGGGAAGGGGATGGTGGAGAGGGTTTGACAATATTTAATAAGAAGGATAACGATCATCCTTAGCAGGACTCCTTTTTCTTCCCTCTGTCTTTTCTGTCATTCACTTTCTTGTCAGGCCTGTCCTGGTCTTTGTCTTGATGAATTTAAAGAATCCTCTCAGATTCAGATTCAGATTACGTTTATTGCCATTATGCTTGACACATATAGGAATTTGTTTTGACATTTACAGAAGGTGCATTTATGCTTTTTTCACATATAGGCTACATGAACAAAACAAGTACAAACACAAATGCAAAAACAGGCAAAAACAGGACAACACAGGACAGACAGTGCATGGATAGTGCTGTATATAAAGTGCAGTGCAGAGTTATTCAAGGTCCAGTGCATGTTCAGTCCTGGGCAGACTTGGAGGCGGGGGGGGGGGAAGCCAGAGTCATTTAGCAGCCTGGCGGCTGAGGGGAAGAAACTGAGCCTGTGGCGGGCCTTTAATGGCAATTTAATTTGACTGAAACAACAACAGATATGATATAAAAATACAAAACCACACAATGACAACAACTTCAGGCTTCATAACATGACGATCAACTCTTTTTGACCTGTTTTCAATTAAATTATGTCAATAAGTCCAATTATTAATTGAAGTGCCTGTACTGTAGGCTTACCTTTTTCTGAGCTTTCTCCAGCTCTACGGCCATCATGCCGAGCTGATCTCTCATACGCTCTCTCTCCTTTTCACGCTCACATCCCTTCAGCTTCAGCAGCTGTAGCAGTTCCTTCATGTCTCTATAGAAGATCTCCAACTTTTTATCCTTGCTCAGACACATCTCCTCTGCCTTGTACATCCTCCCCTCCATCTCCCTCCTCTCCTTCCTCCACTTCTGTAAGAGGACCTGATGACAGACATTAACAGCCATTCCCTCCATTTCGGAGCGAGCAGAGTGGAGTGTCTGGCAGAGAGCGCTGATCCCTCTCTCCTCTTTACCCTCGGCCATGGCTTTATTCTCTGTGTCTCCACACTCAAAGCCCTCTATCTCCCTTCTCCAGTCTTCCTGCTGAGCAGCGGAGAGGGTCTGGAGGTCTTTCTGGGCCTTGGACAGCTCGTCCAGCTGGGTCTGTAGAGACTGTATGGTTTGTTCTAGGAGAGCCTTCTCTTTTTTCTCCTCCATCTTCATCTGCTCTGCTTCTCTGGCCAATCTCTCAATTTCCTCCCTCTCTTCTCTCCAGTTATTCTGATGTGAGGTACAGACGTTCTGGAGGTCTGTGTGGGCTTTGGCCATTTTCTCCAGATTGGTCTTAGACCTCTCCATGGCTTGAAGGAGATGGTAGATTTGTTTGTCTTTCTCTTTGAGCCTGAACATTTCCCTCACCTCCAGGTCTCTCATCCTGTTCTCCATTTCGCTCCTCTCCACCCATGTCTCCTCTCTCCTGGCCTCCTTCTCAAGGGACTCGACTTTGAGCTGAAGAGAGAGAATTAAGTTGTCTTTTTCCTTGAAGGTGGCCATTCAGATCTCTCCTTCCCTTCTCTAAACTTTCCCTCTCCTTCTTCCACTTAGAAGTGGCCCTGGTGTTTCTCTGGTGGTAGTTTGGCTGGTAGTTGTCCAGGAGCTAGCAAAGGAAGCAGATTTTCTTGTCCTTCAGACAGAGCATTCTCATACGGTACCAGAGTCTGTCACTTCTACATAGCTGCATATTTGTACCTACACAGTAAATTTGAAAGTGTTAAATCAACACTTTAAGTGTTACATTTAACACTGACAGTGAGTACATATGGTCCCACCCTACACAGTGTAAAAAGTACACTGATCAAAGTGTTACATTTCTAGTGTTGATTTAACACCAAATAGTGCTAAAAATTAACACTACACTGCACTACACTGGCCGGTGTTGATCACATTTAACACTAAGGGGTAATCAACACTTTAGAGTGTTATATTGACACTCACTAGTGCTGATCTGAGGTGACTCTTACTAGTGTAAAAATGGGTTTTAACTCTGTCCAGTGTTAATGTAATTACTCACTAGTGCTGATCTGGGGCGACTCTTATTAGTGTAAAAATTGGTTTTTAACTCTGTCCAGTGTTAATGTAATTACTCACTAGTGTTGATCTGGGGTGATTCTTATTAGTGTAAACATGTGTTTTAACTCTGTCCAGTGTTGTAAATTACAATGTAATTACTATCTCCCTTGTAAATGGAAATCAAAGCACTTGGAATTCACAATACATTCAAGAAAAATGTTTAAAACATTAAAATATGTTCTTAAAATGTTTATTTAAGAACAAACAATTCAAACATAACATTTGACCTATAGGCCTATACAAATAGCACCGACCAATTTAAAAGTAAATAAAATAATCATTTTGGTTTCTATGGACAGACAAAAAATAAATAAAAAGAAAGAATTTGTCCATAGCTTTTAGCCAGGGCTGAAACCCAGGATGTCCACCTTTTACTTAAACTGTTATCAACTGACAGTAGGGGACAATGTAGTCAAAAGAATCCCTTGCTCCATATGACATGAGCAGATCAAAAGGTTTGTGGTACATGATGTCACTCACATGAAATACCTTGCATGGTGGACTTTGCTTCAAAACAACGTTAAATGCATGCATATGATCATCAAAACATATGGTTTCAAGAGCTGACCCAACCAAAAAAACAGTCTCCTCTTTCACAACAATATCCTTAATTTTGTAAAATACTGGCATTTCACTGACAAATTCACCACATGACCAAATCAAGACGATATTCTGTACCATGGTACTTCACCCATGGTCCATCACCCATATGTGTGCACTGAGACATTCAACTTGACAGCAATCAGGTCATTGACCCTTGACATCTTTCCTGGACCTATAGTTAAAAAAAAAATTATATATATAAAAATAAAAATAAAGTTTTAGTAGAAGGCGATAGGGAGAAGGTTTTTTCTTCTATCAGTGGCCCCGGGCCCGAGCTAGATTACTCTTCCTGCAACGAATGGTGGATTGCTGATTCACATGCTTAGTATTCAAATGTATTGATTGTAAGTCGCTTTGGAATAAGGCGTCTGCTAAATGCCAAAAATGTAAATGTAAATGTATAGTTTATCTATCCTGGCTGAATGTTTCCCAATTATATGCCATGTAATTTTGGTGTTTGTTGGCTAAGGTCATAGTGACATTCTTAAAACTCTTCAGTTGCTTTTTAAAGAAATAGTGTTTAGCCTCATAGCGCATACACCATGAGTGAAGAATGGGCCCAATATTCCGTATACAACGAGGATAATGTATCATGAAGTGGTGTTTCGGTAAGAGATTTCTATCAGGAAACAAATACTTGAAAAGCCTATGATGTTCAGCTATTACGTGTTTAAGATAGATAGTCATACCCTCTGTTAGAATAGGAGAAAACACTATATTTACTATCTGTAGTAGTAAGAGAAGCAGCTGCCAATATTTATCACCTTCCTGTACCAGATCCCCAAATATCAATGGCAGATTACGGAGAAGACACCAAGTCTGAGTAGCATTTAGGCCCAAATCATTGCTCCCATCATCCAATTTGACTGCAGGTGGACGATTCCTCCTCTCTGTGTACCCATAGTTAAATGAATGAATTCTACTGTACACCTATTTTGCAGTTACAAAGTTGGCTTGTATATACTGTAACACAAGTTTTACCTCAAATTGCGCAACTCTTCTTCTAAAATGTCATGCATTATATCAACCGAAAAATGTTCAGTAGTATTGAAATACTGCAGAGAGTTCGGTAAGCAAGCAGCCTTCACACCGTACACAAGGTGTTGTTGGGTTTGACTGCACAGTTTGACAATGGTCTGAGTGCGTGTGTTTTGTCCGTAAAGCCACTCTTGGGTCATCCTCAGAGAACACAGTTTGAAAATCCCCTTTCTCAGTGAGACAAAACGGCAGCAATAACGAGCACTAAATGATTCCACAAAACCAAACAGGCAATGTATACCGAGATTATCTCCAGTTACTTGGACAATACTGCCATGTATATGACCACTGAAAAACGGAACTGCAATACCCTCAGTCTCAAGTACTTTCAAATCGCTTACTATTGGCTCAAGAATGGAATCAAAGCCATAGGTTTTAAGGTCCTGGCTGGGTATAAAAGAGTGCACATAAGTGTATATTTACCAACATTGAATTAAACTTTGGTGGGAAATTTCTCAAAGTAAAATATATACCCCCCAACTTGTGAATACCCTTCTTTGATCCCAATGGATTAGCTATCTCAAAGTCATCGTAAAAAAGCTGAATTTGTACTGACTTTCTCTTTAGAAAAGAGAGGATGTCTCTTCATATATAGTCCATCTTCCAAATCATAGTAAACTCCATCTTTAGAATCATGCTCTGAGTGAAACATGCCACTTGTGTTTGGGTTCTTAAAAATTGACTGCAATGTCTCGAGAATTGGAACATAAGTAAATTTATCAGTTATGACTCTTTGATCATAAGTTCCAGTTGTTTTATTTCTTCTATTGTCAAATCTAACGCCAATGACTTTCTCAACTGGTTGAACTGTTCCCCATTTTTGTCTAAAATAAGCACTTCGTTTTGATACCGAATTCAACGATGTGAAAGGATTTTTAATATTCTGAAAAGACTGTTCGATTTTTCTTACAGTTTCTGGGTCGTTTGAAGATAATGTAGCTGCGTCTTTAACTTGACCCTGTATCTCTTCAACAACTTCTTCCATTGAAGATACAAAACTATTTACAGTGTTTTGACCTACACCTGCAGCCTGCAGTTGTGCAATAGCAGATGCACACATTTCATGTACATTCTTGTTACATATTGGTACAACATGGCTACAACTAGAATTGGAAGGCAAATCAACATTACTTGGCTGATTATCAATAGCTGGATTATCTGCATTAGCATCAAAGTTAGCGTTTAACAAAATTGGACAGTCTCCTGCATGTGTCTTGTTCAAATGCTTCCTAAAGCCTGAAAAGGTACCAAATACACGACAACAATCTGCTTGACCACATTTTAGTCTAAGAGTTCTACCAGGGCACATTCCATGTACCAACTTGAGATGCCTCACAAGCAAGTTGGTACTTCCATGAGTAGCATGGCAAACAAAACATATAACAGGCATCAGTGCAGTTTACCTCTAAGGCATTAGTGCAGGAGTTTGGCTCTAAGCTCAGCAACCCTTGGAGTTTCCTTCACCTTACCTATGTCTATGTTGTACACAGTTGTCTGGATAAAGGTGTACATGCTGCGCAGAGATGTATTGTAAGCAGTACAAAAAACGAAGTGAGTCTTGAACAGCTCATCGAAGGCACCAAGAGCACTTGTTGACTTGCACGGCAAGGCTCGCTTGTCCAGGATGATGAAGTACGCATGGATGATGCTCCTCCTGGTCCCCACTGCTAGAAGATATGCTTGTTGGCTCTGGTCAATCGCATCAAGGTGCTGCTGGATACTGGTTCTGTCATGCCAAAACCTGGCACTGCCAAATCCTGGCAGGGCCATCAACGGCCTAATCATTCGAACGCTCTTGCTAATCGTTTGCTAATCGTTCGAACGTTCGACGTGCGTTCCAGACTAGGGCCAATATCTGACCGCCTGTGACGTCATTCTACTGCGCTGTGTTTACTACCGCAGCAGATTAATGTGTGTATCTTAAACTGCGAAGACAAATGTAATCTTCTTGCACTTGAATAGCATTAAGGTTGATGCAGGCTCACTAGTCAGCTATATAATATATAACATTTTATATGAAAACACCTGCTAGCATGCTAATTTCACACGTAATTCGCTCCGCTCCGCTCCCGAGCGAGGGCTGCCCGGGGGGGGAACAGACTGTGTGGAGGGGGGATAGGTCGTGGTAGGGCTGGTCTCCTAGCGGCCCACTAGTAACCTGCGCAGAGCTGATGAACTTGAACTTGTATTTTATTAAATAAAGTGATATATCTTTTTGGTACACTGTGGTCGTGTGAGTGGTATTCTCAGGGTTCTGACATCCGGACCAGACCGGTAAAACAAAGGTGGTGGCAGCGGCTCTCAGCCTATCCAGGTTTAATACCTACCAGATAAACTTTATTACAATAAATTGATTCCATAACTGCATACTACTACGGAGCACGCACACACACACACACACACACACACACACACACACACACACACACACACACACACACACACACACAGAGGAAATCGCGCAATCAGCAGGAAGAGAGCGGAGAGCCCTATAAGACCCCGACTATCAAATAAAAGCAGAACGGAATAAACGTTATCAAATACAACGTTATAAAATCCAGGTGTGCAGCACTACAATCCCATATTACGGGGCTTCAGCTGGACAACGGGGCGCTTGCAGCGTGCCTTGGTGACTATTCGGAAAAGTAGAACTTTACGCACGCTGATCAAAGGTACTGTGGTAAACCTACTAGGTGCCATACAGCCACTCTCCGACTCCAGTTTGCGGCGCTCCTAACAACTGAGGAGCGTTCCACGTTCAGCACTGTGTCGACGGGTTTTAATAAGTATTAAAAAGTCTTGGGGCGCTTAGGTGGCGTAGCGGGTTAAGCGTCGACCATGTAACCGCAGGGTCCCCGGTTCGAATTCCGGCCGGGACATATCCTGCATGTAATCCCTCCTCTCTCTCACCCCTCCTTCCTGTCTAAATCTTCACTGTATCTGTCAAATAAAAAATGAAAAATATGAGTGGGACTGCCCCACTCAGAAAAAGAAAAAAAAAGAATAATAAAAAAAGTATTATCACGATTTTATGAGGTTTTGAATTTTTGTAGGTATTTTTCTGAATTAGACTGTCCAAATAATTTCAGTCCTAAAAACTTTGAGTAAAATAATTTATTAGTTTTATGAAAAAACAAAGATGAACCGGAAATTCTATGATAGTGGTCTAGTCTATTGCAAACTAAAACTGTTAAGTTAAAGGTGTCACTGATGTAAACGGTTACAGCTCGAAGTGGCGGTGAGGTCTGGAAAAATATTGACAAGGTCTTTAAAAAGTCTTAGAAAGGTATTGAAATTAACCTCAAGATTCCTGTATATACCCTGATAACGCTTGTGTGTGTTTTGGGTCTGTGTCTGTAGAGCAGCTGAACTTGGCTCAGCTCTGCCACCTAGAGGAGGAGCTGGGTGAGGCGAGGAGACAGACCCAGCCTGAACCAGCAGACACTGAGACAGACCCAGCCTGAACCAGCAGACACTGAGACAGTGAGCCTCTGACTAGGCCTACAGCCTCTGGCTACACTCATACAGCTACGGCCTCATGTTCATGTTTGGGGTTTAAAAAACAAACCAAGCTCTATGTATTGCCTGTTTCAGTTTTCGAAGGTGTTATGTTGTTAGTGACGTTTGTGAGCTTGTTGTTTGAATGGTTCAGGTTGAGGCCAAACAAAAATCCTCCTGTTTCCTGTTTGAGAAAAGTGTTTTAGTGAGGATGCAGCTAGAGGCTGTTGGTAATCACTGTGTTATAGTTTGTCTCTTCGCCGTGTCTGTAGAAACAAAGAGGTGGTTGTTTCGTGTTTGCGATTATTTCTGTTTGATATTGAGCAGTATAGCATTTACATCATTAGTTATTGTCTTATTCGAGGCTGATCAGTTTGTATTACAACAGTTTCGAATACAGTCTTTTGGCTGATTTGTAGTTTCTGTTTATTGTGGTGCGACTTAATGGACAACAATTTGCATGTGTACACACACACACACACACACACAAAGTCAGCTTTGGCTTCATTAAGATATAATAAAATAGATTTTGTTGCTAGAACATTACATAATAAAATACCGTTTTTTTTTTTTTTTGAGAATCATTAATTCCCTGTGCAAAATCCCTATTAATTCTGATTGTCTTTTTTACCACCTTTGTTTATAGAACAATTACACAACAAGGCACTTTACTGTATTAAGAGAACATCATCCAGGTGACATTCACCTTGTGAATGTAGTATCAACAACCAACTATTTATATCAATATTTACACATCCCTTATGGAGAATAATTCAAAAGCCAATTTGCTCAAGTGTGTTCACCTGGGAGCATTCTGTTTTTGCTTTAGACAACGTGTTGCTGCTTGAGCGAGGCACCTACGTAGTATGGTCTAAACCAGACAGACATATACACAGATACCCAGGCTACAAACATTTTGTTCTTACTATACTTGTAAATGCTCTTCCCAGGTGTTTGGTGTACACATGTACAGACAGACAGACAGGTTGACAGCCTGCTGAGGGCGTGCTTAACCCTCTTATGTAAGTAATAATTATGGCCTCGTTCCAACACTGTGAAAACAGATATCCTTCCTCCCCTCCTCTCCTCTAAATGTGATAGCAGATCTCACTTGGTCCAGGAAGGAAGGAAGCCAGCAAGGATGGACATTTTACATCCCCCTAATGGTTAAACATTTAAGAGATGTCTCCTACTTCAAGCCCTCTCAGAGTAGGGTTAGGACAAGACAAGGCATCCAATGACTCCTCAATGTGTGAGGTAAAGGAAAGGCATCCTTCCGTGTTCTGCTGTTCAGTTGGCGATAGTCTACACACATACGGAGGCTGCCATCTTTCTTTTTCACCAGGACAATTGGGGAGGCATATATATAGATATTACTTCCTGAAAGGAAACTGGCATCTTTGCTTCCTGTCCTTTACTATTGGATTAAGTGATTAATCAGATGTGCAGCACACATTGGGCACACCCAGCACACACCTGATTAATCACTTAATCCAATAGTACAAGACAGGAAGCAAAGACGCCCGTTTACTTTCAGGAAGTAGAGGAGCTTCGGCATATAGCCTATTCATTTTTAGGGTGGTGAAGACAATTTTGTCACTGCCGGAGAGAACTGCATCTTGCCATGTAAATTAAGTTCAATTAACCAATATCCAGCATCCCTAGTGGCACAGTGGTGAGGGCATTCTGCTATTAACTGGAGAGTTGCTGGTTTGAGGGCTGCGAATGCCACTGATCATTTGAACTGGTGACTGTAGGGGAGCCAGTTCACTTCTCTAGTCACTGCCGTTATCCCAAAATTGGACCCCATAGCCCACTAATAGTTACTAATGGCACTCACACTTTCTCTGGTGTAGCCGTGTGGGAACCTCATACCCATCCCCAACTCAAACTTCCTGATGGCACTGACACACTTTTTTGGTGTATTAAATATGGTGACTGCTACTTACTAATTCTAAATAACTGATTCTATTTCATATTTTAGTGTGGTGGAGACTCTACTGTCATGACCCTAGATAACAGTGTCTTGCAAGAGGAAGAGGGGGCTCAGGAGCCTTTGCCAGCTATTCAGCTCTCCAAAAACAACAAGGATCTGCTCCCACACAAGACCAAGAAGTCAGGGTAGGTCACTCACACCGCATCCTACTAACACCCCACGACTAACACCCCAAGTCACATTACTTGACACTACAGAAACAAAACAAATTGGGGATGATGACTTTAAACAAGGTGCCTTTTGAAAAATGCATCAGAAAATATCTCCACCCCTGCCTTCATTCTATTGAACAAAACCCAAAGTGGTTGTTGCTACAGTCCAGTGGCGGCTGGCCGATAGAGGGCGCTGGGGCGCCGCCCCCACCTTCACTTCCTAGTTGCGATTTGTATATATATATATTTTTTTTAAATAAACATTGTTTATTCACAAAATGCGGCTGATATTCTGTCGGCGCCCATCAGCATTAATTAAAAATCCTCCAATACAATAAACATTTTATCTGTGTGTGTGTAAAATTCGCTGTTAAAATACATAGGGGGAGGACGCGGGGCGCCGGTCGATTGCAAGTCTATGCCAGGACAAATACTTTTCGCTTACACGTGAGCTGTAGCAGCGCTCCAATTGTCTGTCTCCTATTTCTGTCCGGGTCGCAAAAAATTGCGCCGTGAATATCCGGTTGTATAGCAGTAAATGTGTGTGTGTGTGTGTGTGAGGACTTCCTGAGGACTTCCGACTTCCGTTTTTTTACAATGTAAGGAGGATTTATTTCTGTAAATAAATTGAACAAATGGATTAGAAGTAAACTGTGCAGAAATGAAATGGCCTATCACAGCAGTACATCTGCAATGAACGAGCACCTCAAGCGAAAGCATCCTGGAGCTCTTTGTGAAGACAGCCGCAAGATACCACCGTAAGTCAGCGTTGTATTTCTGTTCACTTTTCCGGCCGTGTATGAGTGAAAAATGGATAGCTACTAGCTAATGTTACACAAGCAATGTAGCTCACCACAGTTTGTATGTCTTGTCTTCTGGTGTTAGTAACGTTAGCTATGTAGCTGGCTAGCTACGGTAGCCTATTGTCATTGTGGTGCTCGCACCTACTGTACGTTATCGAGCTCGTAGCTCGCATGCTACGTTAGCATCAATTTAGCTAATCATAACATAGCAGCGAGAGTAACGTTAGCTAGCTATGTAGCTACTAGCTAGCTATGTGTTGTGGTGATGGACAGACTTCTAAATGGCCATGTTGGCATTCAAGTTGGCTAAACATAGCAGTGAGGTCTGCTGATTCACATGCTTAGTATTCAAATGTATTGATTGTAAGTCGCTTTGGAATAAGGCGTCTGCTAAATGCCAAAAATGTAAATGTAAATGAGGTGGAAATTAAGGGGCCTACACATGATAAGATTTATTTTTTATTTTTTTTATCGAACAGAACTTTCTTATTCTGCTAGAATTGGGCTTCATTGGTAATACCATAATGGCATATTTACAGTACATGGACAGTGGATTGAAGCATTTGAAATGTCTGTTTTGTATAGACATGTTGGACATTTTTTTTTTCTCAAAATGACATTATCTGACTGCATTGCCCACAGCAATCCAAAATTCAATTATAATTATGTTATAAATTGATATGGATCAATGTATACCTCTTATTAGATTATAAATACTCTGGTTGTTATGTTTGCCTTTTGGTTGACAGCAAAAGGGAGAGAGGAGGATAGAGAGGGAGAGAAGGAGAGAGAGCAGGATGGTGTCGGCACACCAGAGAGAGAGAGAGAGCAAGAACCAGGTGAGAAAGTGGACAGGTAGTCAAGACCACATAAGTAAGTAGCCTTGAGAACCGATGGTTCTCGAGCCTAATAGCCCATAGGGAAGGAGCCTATCTCCTGTTTCCGTAGCGTGAGGCGGCTTAATGTACAAGTTAGTACACCCCCTGGACATGACGCTGGTATGTCGCAGGGTCTTACCCCCTGGGGGGGGGGGGTCCATGCCACGGTCCATGCCACCCCCCCAAGGCAACAAACCTAGGGGAAACACTGTTATTCTCATGCTAAAATCGACTGTAAATCCAGATTTTAAAGTTGATATTCTTCCCCGTGGAGCATGCCCCCATAACCTGTGCCCCACCCAACATTTTTAGCACCAGCCGCCACTGCTAAGTGTAAGATAAAGACATTCTATAAGATTTGGTCTCCGTTCTTAGATTATATTGGTACCAGACTGGCAGCCATTGTAATGAAAGGTTTGGTGGATTACACTCAAGAAAGTACACAAGACTAATGTGTAACAGATCTACAATGTATGGGTCACAATATTATTTACTGTGCTGGTGTTGTGCTGCCGCTGTGTTTAGGACTGTAAGACATGGATGCTGTCTCCGATGGGGGTGATCCCCCCATATATTATGGCATTTGTTGTGTCATTTTCTTTTCTGTTTATTTCTGATATGTGACATGGCCTCCTCCCCCCCTGTTTTTTGTTTGTTTGTTTTGTTTTTCTTTGTTTTTTGTTTGTTAGTTTGTTAAAAAAAAGAAGAAAAAAAGAGAGAACATTTTCTGTTATTGTTTATGGACAATGTACTGCATAACAAAGTGCAAAACTAGTTTTTTTAAAATTAATTACTATTAATGGGACAATAACCTCCCCCATGGATACTAGTTGTTGTTGTTATGTCCTGTTGTGTACATGTCTCTGTGAAACTCAATAAAAATATTAACAAAAAATAAATAAATCTCTAATGATCTCTTTACGTGCTGATTAAAGGACCTATAATAGGTAAAGATGGGTAAGACATACATTTGTAGTTGTTAATGTTGGTGTTGTTCAATGTCAGATAACATGAAGTAATCAGGAGCAACAGTGACAACTTGGCCAGCTAATTTACTAGCTGCAGCAGATGATGGACAGTTGATAAATAACCGTGGCATACGTCATATTCAACCAGCCAATTAATCCATCGATAATCAGATGATTCAGTCAATCAATTATTCATCAACAAACATTAAACTAACAATCCTAAAGGGGGGCGTGTCTGAACACCGCATGGAGTAGCTGCGTGTTAGAGAAGCTCTACAACCCTCATCCAAAAATATACAATTAAGCAGTGGTGGGCCGTCAGCCTTCTCTGCTGGCCTAAACATCATCAGAATATAAATTTAATTTTGATATATTTTTTCCACAAATATGTATTAAATTATTCCCTAGTCTATTCTCTTAATTTCATAGCTTTCCTCTTGGTTGCGCTGCTTCCAGCCATTTGGAGGGCTGGCCTTTAGCTTTTATCCAATCAATTTCAGCCATAATGTGTTGCCAGGGTACCAAGAAATCTGCCCGCCTGCAGATTCAACAGTGGCGCGAGTACAGATTGTAATTTAAAGTGAGCGAGAAAAGTCTTCATTGTTTAGCTTAACCACATGCTCTGCCTAATTCTGTTTTATGGACTGTGAGAACAGACATGATAACAAAATAGCATGGAATTGTCAAAAACATAATGGCTGCATGCGTTCGTAAATTCGCTATGGAAATCTGATCAGCACTCATGGAATGCATCTTGTCCAATCAAATGACTTAGTCCCTTGATGACGTTGAACCCGGCGCTCTCAGAGTAGCGAAAAATGTATCCATATTAGGCAGGTGTGTGGGAACAGTTGATCGTCCACTTTCTCACGGTCAAAGTGTCAATCAAAGTCACGTCACGTCTTTTTTTTAAATGACAATTGTGTCAGTGGCAGTGGCAGTCGTGAGGAGCGTAGCTAGCTAGCCAGCAATCTGAATCAATCAGTGATTATATATCATATCTAGGTAAATATCTGACTTTGTTTAATCGTGGCTAGGGGAGACATTTCACGATGTCAAATCTTTCAAGAGCACTTGACTACTCGTCACCCGTCTCACACGATCTCAAAGCTCCACGAAAGCCTGTCAGCAATCTGAATCAATCAGTGATTATATATCATATCTAGGTAAATATCTGACTACTCGTCACCCGTCTCACACGATCTCAAAGCTCCACGAAAGCTAGCCAGCAATCTGAATCAATCAGTGATTATATATCATATCTAGGTAAATATCTGACTTTGTTTAATCGTGGCTAGGGGAGACATTTCACGATGTCAAATCTTTCAAGAGCACTTGACTACTCGTCACCCGTCTCACACGATCTCAAAGCTCCACGAAAGCCTGTCAGCAATCTGAATCAATCAGTGATTATATATCATATCTAGGTAAATATCTGACTACTCGTCACCCGTCTCACACGATCTCAAAGCTCCACGAAAGCTAGCCAGCAATCTGAATCAATCAGTGATTATATATCATATCTAGGTAAATATCTGACTTTGTTTAATCGTGGCTAGGGGAGACATTTCACGATGTCAAATCTTTCAAGAGCACTTGACTACTCGTCACCCGTCTCACACGATCTCAAAGCTCCACGAAAGCCTGTCAGCAATCTGAATCAATCAGTGATTATATATCATATCTAGGTAAATATCTGACTACTCGTCACCCGTCTCACACGATCTCAAAGCTCCACGAAAGCTAGCCAGCAATCTGAATCAATCAGTGATTATATATCATATCTAGGTAAATATCTGACTTTGTTTAATCGTGGCTAGGGGAGACATTTCACGATGTCAAATCTTTCAAGAGCACTTGACTACTCGTCACCCGTCTCACACGATCTCAAAGCTCCACGAAAGCCTGTCAGTGATCTGAATCAATCAGTGATTTTATATCATATCTAGGTACATATCTGACTACTCGTCACCCGTCTCACACGATCTCAAAGCTCCACGAAAGCTAGCCAGCAATCTGAATCAATCAGTGATTATATATCATATCTAGGTAAATATCTGACTTTGTTTAATCGTGGCTAGGGGAGACATTTCACGATGTCAAATCTTTCAAGAGCACTTGACTACTCGTCACCCGTCTCACACGATCTCAAAGCTCCACGAAAGCCCAAGTGTGCCCGGTGTCGCAACCACGGGATGATCGTCCCGCAGAAGGGCCATGCGGGCAAGTGTCCCTTCCTGCAATGCGCCTGCTGGAAATGTGCCCTGATCTCAGCCAGAACAAAGATCACGGCGACTCATAGGAAACTAAAGAAAGCGCAAAAAGAGGAAGAATGTGCCAGTGTGACACACGGAGGAGTGTCGTCGAGGCCGAGGGTCGGGGGTGGCACGGTGGTGGACCACCTCAGGGCGCTGGAGCGGGAGGGCTCAGCCACCACTTCTGGACTACTGTCCCCCCCTGGAGGAGACAGTCATCCAGTCACCCAGTGGCCATCCAGATGGTTTGAGGGAGCGAACGGTAAAACGTATGCCGAGCTGGAGGTCTCCCCTCTGGACCACCCTCCTCCTCCGGTGGTGGAAGAAGGAGTGAGCGCCCCGAGCCCCCCGGGGTCTCAGAGGAGGGCCGCCCGGGCAGACGGGGGTCACAGCAGCGGGGACAGACGCTACGTTTTCCCGCACAGGAACGATGATGAGACGACGCCTCTTATGATGAATCTCAGTAAGTAAAGTGTGGATCATTTTCGGGGGAACTTCCGAGGTTATTTTCACGCAGCTCGGAAGTGATTTGATATCATTTTTTAAAAGTTTGATAACACTGACTTCAAACATCCACTATCAAGTCAAGTTAGCTTGCAACATCTCAGGAGGGTATAGTTCATTTAGGCGCCATTGTACTTTTACTCGATGGGGGGGATTTCTGCATGCCAACCAGAATGAAACTACGTATGAGGAAAATGAATTATTGCTTTATTTTAATTTTTAAAAACCGAGTTACAATAAGTACATTTGTCTCAGTAAGAGAGAGACACTCATCATTGTAAGTAAAACCATCGATAAGAACAAGACAAGAGCCATCGGCAGTCAGGGTGTTAGAGAAAACTGTCTTTTCTAAAAACGCTTTATCAAATTATTATTGTTATTGTTATAGATGTACATGACCGATTAAAGTTCTCCGTCGCTACGACGGATTTCCGTCAATTTATTCCAAGTTGTGACGGATTTTACCTGGTGTAATATGATTTGTAGAGGCTTACAATCTATTTTGATGTTGGTATTAGGTATATAAATGATATATAATAGCCTATTATAGCCTACATATAGGCCTTTATTGGCTACAACTATGCCTGACAGTAACAGAGCGGGGTGCACTGACGCTGAACCCCTCATAGTGAGAAGTAGGTGGACACGCGGTGTGTGGTTTGAAAAAAGTAACGGCAGCTCAGTAAATCATTCATCAGTGGTGGGCCGTCAGGGCCAGCAAGGCCTTCTCTGCTGGCCTAAACATCATCAGAATATCAATTTAATTTTGATATATTTTCCCACAAATATGTATAAAATGATTCCCTTAGTCTATTCTCTTCATTTCATAGCTTTCCTCTTGGTTGCGCAGCTGCTTCCAGCCATTTGGAGGGCTGGCCTTTAGCTTTTATCCAATCATTTCATTTCATTTCAGCCATATAATGTGTTGCCAGGGTACCAAGAAATCTGCCCGCCTGCAGATTCAACAGTGGCGCGAGTACAGATTGTAATTTAAAGTGAACGAGAAAATAACGGTAGTCAGATCTCGAGTTGGCGCGCAAATCCGACGAAGGCGCCTGCTGATTGGCGGAGCACCTGATCAGCACCTGCACGTCTTTTGATTGGATACGAACTATTGAGAGGCAGAGCTAGCACACTGAACTATTGAGAGGCAGTTTTGATTGGATACGCACTATTGGGAGGCAGAGCTAGCACACTGAACTTGATCGAGCTAATGTTGTTCTACAAGCAGCCACAATGGCCGAAGGAGGAGAAGAGGTAGATTTGGTGGCAGATATTATAACAATGCCATTTTCAAGAAGAACCTTCCAAAAGCTAGACACAATCAAAAGAGCCGTATATGAGATGTGTGTGCTGCTGGCTCAGCTGTGTGAGTAAGTGGGTCTTCAATGCGATCTTTTAATCACTACCGTAGAAAACGCTACACACCCCCGTGACCGTATGAACACGAGGAAGATAACCAGCCTCGAATGGACTCGATACGGTCCTCCTATCGAGATCGACAGGCCGATAAGCAAAGTTCGGGAAATAACTGACGCTTTCGTTTTCATGCAATGAGTTTAATACACCCAGACGAGGTGCAGCTATAATAACAATTGCAACGCCCGGTTATACTGCGTTTCTGTCTAAATGTATAGTTTCTAGAGACATGGTGTCATAATGATGGTATTAAGAGGTGGAATAATTCAGGTAGGACATCACTGAAGGCCTAGGTGTGAAATGCACCGCCCGCCACTGCAATTAAGTAAACTCGCACCGCCAACAAAATGTCAAGGAGAGGACGTAAACAAAAGGGAAGGATGACAGACACAGATTTGCTCCTTGAGAACATTAACAAAGTCACTTCTGACTTCGGGGACAGTGATGATGCTAACAGCAAAATGGCTAGCTCTACCGTGACTAACAAACCGAGTGCCACTACACCTGATGCCCAGGCGGAGCCCTCTCTGGCTAGCATCCTTGCAGCTATCCAGAAAGTAGAAGGGGACATCAACATGAGGTTCAATGCACTGGACACTAAACTACATGCAGTCCAAACTTCACTAACTGACCATACAGCTCGTATTGATGACCTGGAGGAGAGTGGCAACGACTACGCGCATTGCGGCCCTAGAAACACTTTGCAACGAGCTGGTTAAAACCAACAACACCATGAAGACCAAACTGATTGACCTCGAAGGCCGTTCTAGGCGCTGTAACATAAACATCACTGGCCTACCGGAGAAAGTGGAGGACGGCAGACCAACAGAGTTCATTGACTCAGGATTCTTACCTAAACTCCTAGGACTGCACAACTTCCCAGGTGGACTGAAAGTGGAACGAGCGCACCGCCTAGGTAAGCCATCATCCACTAGACCAAAGCATCATGATCAAAGCCAAAATCCACCACTCCCAGGAGAAGGAGAAGATCCTGAAGCTCGCCCGTCAACAAGCCCCGCTGTCCTCCAACGGAGCACGGATCAGCCTGTACCCAGACTTCTCTAAGCCTGAAGTGAACGAGCAACGCAGAGCCTTCGCAGAGCAAGAGAGAAGCTGAGAAAGGCTGGGATGATAAAACACGGCTGATCCTTTTCCCTGTGAGATTGATCCTCACCCACATCTAACCCTAACCCTCACCCTCACCCACGCAACTGAACAGAAGAGATTCCAGACACCCGAGGAGGCCGAGTAACAATACATTTTCAGTTACTGGCCACAGAAGTCAGGTCCTGAGCTCTTCATCTTAGTATTTCTGAAGAGGTATGCATTTGAGATTGATGTGAAGAGAGTGGCTAGAGAAGCTATGGTCTCATTCATCTGTTTAGTCAAATCACAAGTATCAAATCGTAGGTAAAAAAACATTTAATTAATTAGCCAGATGTTTATCTGAATTAAAACCATTGAGAGTGCCCCCCCCCCTGTTGCCCTTGACCTCTGACTCCCATCCCCCCAGAAGAAGCAGAAGGAGGTAGAAGCGAATTGGGGGAGATGGATGACGACCTGCTGGATGTGGAGCTGGGCCTGGGCCTGGGCTGTGTTCTGGACCTGTCCCAGTCCAGCAGCAGCAGTGAGGAGGAGCAGCTGATCTCCCTGCAGGAGACGCTGGACCGCAGCATCAAGCCTCCAGATAAGGACGCCTCCTCCACCGAGCCCACTGTACCTGTGCTGTCCAGCGGCTACTCCCAGCCTGTAAGCACTGATATGTGGTTTTCCACCATCTTTGCCTTGAGTGTGTGTTAGTTTAGATCTTCATTTGTCATTTCCTGTTATCCCCTGCAGCCTGGAGTCGCATCCAACACCAAGCCCCTCAACTACAAGAACACCCTAGAACAGATGTTGATGGAAAAAAAGAGCTATCAGAGGTATATATTTAATCTACATTACCTACGGTACTCAGAATTTCTCTGTAGAAACAGTGAGTGTCTATCAATTTTGCTCTGTCCTTTTCCATGTTTCACAGCTTTTCCATTATCCAGTATCTCGGAATGTGCACACATGTCCGTTTTGCAAGGAGATTGCAGATGCTACGAGCTCACCACCAGACCTGCCTTGACAGAATGAATAATGAGGTAAGACTCCTACACAAATAATAGTGAAATGTGGATCGGTAAACATATTGGTTTGTTACAACTTCAAAGAGAAGTGAATGCATTGTCTGGCAAGCTTAAGCTAGCTTCACTGGACTCTAGCTACTGTAGCTAATGTTCGCTAACATAGCTAGCACTACCACAATTGACAGCTAAGGAGATAACTTTAGCAAACTCGTCTGCAAGTTAGACGCAAAGTCATCTGGCACTTTAGAGGCTGTTAAAACGAAATATGTAATTTTAATGAATGAATAAGGGACAGTGTTCACGTAACGGCAGTGGCGTTTTAAAAATGGTTTCCGATGAGGAGAGACGTCGAGACCGGGAGGTGCTCGCCATTCCGACATAGACATCTAACGGTCGGAATGGCGGTACTTGTGTCGGACTGGCGGCACGGCACCTAACCACGGAGTTGTGTACATGGTGCTGCATGTGTTCATGTGACCTCTCAGACCCTACTGTCCAGATTCTCATCAAACTTAATAGGACCATGATGTACCTCGCTATGGTTTTGACCATGTTTAATAGTACGGGTGTGTCCATGAATTTTACACATGTATCCATGTACAAAGAAATAAATCCATAACCGTTGAGGAAAATCCCCAACTGAAAAACAATTGAATTTCGTACCTTTTAACATTACATCAGCGACAAGCAGAACCATAAGTAATGTAATTATTTCCATGAATTATTTTAAACATAAAATCTTATCTGTGCAGGGTTTTAACCAAGAAGAAGATAAATGTCAACCTGTTCCTGACTCAGAAGGTTCAGAGGAAGAGAATACACACAGGAGAGAAACCATACCAGTGCTCCCAGTGTGGGAAGAGTTTCAAACGTACAGGAGCCCTGAAGACACATCAGAGAATACACACAGGAGAGAAACCATACCAGTGCTCCCAGTGTGGGAAGAGTTTCAAACGTACAGGAGCCCTGAAGACACATCATAGAATACACACAGGAGAGAAACCATACCAGTGCTCCCAGTGTGGGAAGAGTTTCAATCGGTCAGAAAACCACAGAATTTAGGGTGCTCTTAAACTTTCTATGTTACTTCTCATATATCCCATAAACACTAGAATAAGAAGCCCACATCAAGTGTTCAAAGTTCAAACTAGTGGGTGTGGGGCTGCTTTATATCGGCAGGAGCATCACTAGGATACAGGGTTTTTTCCCTGTCAGGTCACTCTAGGATCTAACCGTTACCAACATACACCTGGTAGTAGACTCCACACCAGTATGCCATCTCCATTCTCCCAAGCACTATTCCTGCTTTTAGTGAAAGAATCAGGACGTTTTTAGATCAATTAAAAAATCTAAAACTTGTCCAGATTCAGGAATGTTCCTGTGCCATATTGGATTTACAAAGTACAAAGTTCAGGTTAATAGTTGAAATGGGTTTGTATATATGTTTGCACTTGAACTTCAATCTTGTTATTACTCCAAAGATAACTTGAACGTAGGGTATTTTACCGGTCTTGTAAACAATTTGTGTTGCTGAAAGACTATGTGTGTACGCTTGATATCACAACAACAAAGTGCTAGGCTACACCTCATAATGGTGTGAAGTATACTATTTCCAATCAGTTGTTTATCAAATGCAGTTGATTGTAAATCTATAAACAATCTGTGACGTGACCGTGTGCATTCTGCTCAGTTCTTGCGGCACTATCTTCAGACATAAACGCATAACTCTTTGCCTTCTTTGTTGGAATTTCAACCAAAAAGCAGGTTGATGTTGTTGGGGATAACTAATTGGGCCGGTTTCACAGACAAGGCTTAAGCCTAAAGGCTTAAGATGGGGGGTCCCATCTGAGGTTTTACCCCGACTTAAGCTCCGCACTGGCGAGGAAACGCACCGCTTACAACGGCGTCAAACAGGCACTCTACCAGAAGGGAGTCCGGTTCCGTCTGATGCACCCCGCACGTCTGGTGGTAACCTTCGAGTCACAAACTTTCACATTCGACTCACCTGAAGAAGCCCAGGAGTTTTACAAACGCCGGGTAGATAAGGAGTGATGTCTGGAGGCATTCGTATTGAGTAAAAGGACCCATGCATGCGTGTTTGGCGAACGGGACTTAACACAGTCTCGCTATTACTGTCTGAAATGGGTCCCCGCTGCCAGGTACATTATTATTATTTTCCCTGCCTTTTTTCCTGCAATGTGCACGCTGGAAATCGTTTGGTTTGAACGGGTTTGTTGTTGTTTCGAGTCATTCTGGCTGTACACATCAGCAGTGTAGTGGTATATTGTTCTTTTCCCTGCCTTTTTTTCTGCGGTGTACGCGTTGGGATTCGTTTGGTTTAAAGTTGTTTACGTGTTAATGTTCGCCTTTGGACTGACACTAACGAAACAACTATTACCCCAACATGTAAATTTACATTTGTTATTGTGCTGGGTCATTTATCTTATTTTATGTAGTGGTATTATGGATGTATAGTATATGGAAGGCTACATTGTATTGTAGTAATTATATTATTGCTATGTTTAATACTGCCTATATATACAGATCTGTTTCTATTATTTTATTCGTTTTCCCTCTTTCGACATATTTACTATATGTTTTTGTAGTGATGTTACTACCTATACAAATTGATCGGGAGTTCCTCGAGTGAAAATAGGGTTAATGGGAATAGGCCTACACTCGCGGAAGACCAATGAAGATTTGGTGAGCCTGCAGTTTGCCTCAATTGGGGAGGCAAACATAGGCAACGTTTATGTTATTTTTTTCTATGTTGTATTGTTATCTAGGGTAATCTGGGATTTTGTTTGGGTTAATAGGGTATTGGGTGTGTGCATCCCTGGTCATTTTTGCAGTTTTAATTGTTTGTTTTCAACATTTTACTATACATTTATAAGTGGAGGTACCTTTTTACTTGCTATACGTGTTTTTTCCAGTAAGTGCTGGGCTGTGATATGGCAGAACATATATTTCTTTATATGTATTACCAACAAATGTCATAGATTATGAACAGGACACAGAATAGTAGTCAGACTGCAGGGGGGGCGAATACAAGATTTATTTCATGGAATGTTAAAGGTTTGAATGGACCTGTTAAACGGACCAGAATATTTGCACATCTTAAACTTTTAAAGTGGGAAATTGCTTTCTTACAAGAAACACATTTGATGGTTAGAGATCATAGTAGACTTAAAAAATCAGGGGTTGGCCAAATCTTTCATTCAGACTTTAATTCTAGATCACGTGGCACAGCGATCCTAATCCACAAGAAAACACTATTCAACGCCACTGATATTATATCTGACCCACACGGCCGTTTTATCATTGTCTCAGGGTCCCTCTACCATAAACCTGTAGTTTTGGTCAATGTGTATGCACCCAATTGGGACGACGAGAAATTCATGGAAAAGGTCATTTCATCTATACCTGACCTAAACTCACGCTGCCTTATTTTTGGTGGCGATCTAAACTGCATGATAAATCCTTCCTTAGACCGTTCCAACCCAAAATCAAAGAAACCCTCCAAGATGGCTAAAATGTTGTCAGCGTTCATGGACCAAATTGGATGTGTCGATCCATGGCGCTTCCAATTCCCTCACGATAAAAAATTCTCGTTTTTTTCACACGTCCACCATTCGTATAGCAGAATTGATTACTTCTTTATAGACAGAACACTACTTCCCTTTGTCAAAAACGTAGAATATTCAACCATAATTGAATCTGACCATGCCCCAGTACTATTGGATCTGTCCTTCCCACTTAACTTCTCTGACCGCGCTCCATGGAGACTTGATACCACACTACTAACAGATAAAGAATTCTGCCAAATGATTTCAACTGCCATAGACAATTTCTTGGAAACCAATAGGGACGACACTGTTTCTCCCTCCCTGCTCTGGCAGACCCTTAAAGTAGTAATAAGGGGGGACATTATTGCATACACATCTAGGCTGAACAAAGCTAGGAGGCAAGAACAGGAGCAACTTCTCAACTCAATGATTGACATAGATCATCAATACTCTGACTCTCCCACCCCGGAGCTTTACAAAAATAAGCTGAATCTCAAAGCCAAATACGAGTTATTAACATCCGATAAGACAGAACGTATGTTGCTGAAATCACGAGGCTTTGTTTATGAGCATGGGGAAAAGGCTGGTAGAATGTTAGCGCATCAATTAAAATGTAAATCCTCTGACCAACAGATTCCACAAATTAAAAGAGAAAATGGGGAGCTTACAACTGACCCCCTCGAAATCAATGAGACTTTTAGGGCATTTTATTCCAAATTGTACACTTCTGAGGCACCCAATGATGATACCAATATGCAACATTTCTTCACAAATTTAAATGCCCCTGTTATCAACCCTGTTCATAAAGCAGAACTTGAACTACCCTTCCAAGACACCGACATTTATAATGCAATCACAGCTATGCAAAGTAGTAAGGCCCCGGGCCCTGATGGATACCCCATCGAATTCTACAAAAAATTCTCAACCAAATTAACTCCGCTCATCTTAGAAATGTTCAATGACTCAATGGATAATGAGGCCCTGCCACAGACGCTAACAGAGGCATTCATAACCCTTTTACCGCAACCAGGGAAAGACAGAACGGAGTGTGGTTCACATCGCCCCATCTCGCTGCTCAACAGCGATGTCAAGATATTAGCTAAAGCACTCGCCCGGCGTCTAGAGTCCGTCACAGACGAGGTGATCTCCCCTGATCAAACTGGCTTCATGCTGGGCCGCCACTCATTCTCTAACATCCGAAACCTTCTTAATGTCGTACATTCTCCTACGTCCGAGGAGGTACCTGAGGTGGTTATCTCCCTGGATGCGGAGAAGGCTTTTGACAGAGTGGAGTGGGCGTACTTATTTGAATGTCTGAAAGCTTTTGGCTTTGGACCCACTTTTATTGCATGGATCAGACTACTAAACTCATCTCCTAAGGCATCGGTAGTTACGAACGGGAAACGCTCCACATTTTTCTCATTGTCGAGAGGGACACGCCAGGGGTGCCCGCTGAGCCCACTCCTATTCTCATTCGCCATCGAACCTCTGTCTATCATGTTAAAATCTTCTCCAATAATAAATGGAATTTCTAGATGGGGGAAGGAACACAAGGTGGCGCTATATGCCGACGACTTACTGTTGTATGTATCTGACCCGGTGCAATGCATTTCCCATATAGTTCAGATGCTGCATAGATTTGGTAGCTTTTCGGGATACAAGATCAACCTCACTAAGAGCGAATGTTTTCCAGTGAACAACCTAGCTCTCGCAATCCCACAATGTGACTTGCCCTTCCATTTGTCAAAATCTGGCTTCAAATATTTGGGAATTAATATTACACGGTCCTTCTCTAAACTACATGAAAAAAACTTCACGCCCCTTGTTAATAAATTAAAAGATGATTTACAGAAATGGAGGTCCATTAATTTATCACTTGCAGGGAAGATCAACTGTATTAAGATGAACGTTCTACCCCGATTCCTCTACCTTTTCCAATGTCTCCCTATATTCCTCCCAAAGTCCTTCTTCTCGTCCATAGATAAGTCCATATCATCTTTCATTTGGGGGGGTAAAGTCCCTAGAATACAGAAAAGACTTCTACAGCGACATCGGTCCCAGGGCGGACTGGGCCTACCAAATTTGCTTTATTATCACTGGGCTGCCAATATTCTGAAAATCATATACTGGGTCCATTCACCACAGCCGTCTTGGTGCGAAATAGAAAATGAGTCATGTCTTTCAACATCCCTCTCCGCCTTGATTACCTCCAAACTCCCTCTATCTGCCCCACACTACACCTCTAACCCTGTTGTTGTTAATACATTACGAATATGGTCACAATTTCGACGCCACTTTGGTTTAAAAGATTTCTCCAACCTAGCCCCTATCTGCAATAACCACCTTTTTGTCCCTGCCAGAATAGACAATGCTTTCGCCTTATGGAAAAGACTCGGTCTCTCCAAATTTAAAGATCTCTATACTGAGGGCGTCTTCTCGACCTTTAATCACCTCTCTCAAAAATTCAACCTTCCCCGCTCAAGTTATTTTCGATACCTCCAGGTCCGACATTTCATTAAAAGTTTGGATCCAAACTTCCCAAATGCACCACAACCTTCTGCTATAGATGATATCCTCCAAATTCCTCCCAATCTAAAAGGCCTAATTTCAAGTATTTACTCTAGCATATCATCCCTCGGAGACACTTCCCTCCACAAAATTAAAGAGAAATGGCAGGAGGAGCTAGGGGACGTAATACCCGATGACTCCTGGACTGAGGCTCTGACGAGAGTTAACGGGAGCACATCATGTGCTAGACTAGGCGTAATCCAATTTAAGGTCCTGCACCGAATTCACCTTTCCAAATCTAGGCTAGCCAGAATCTATCCTGACGTGGATGAGAATTGTAGCAGATGTCATAACGCTCCGGCAACGCTAACACACATGTTTTGGTCATGTCCCTTATTATTTGATTATTGGTCAGCAGTTTTCAGGACCCTCTCACAGGCACTAGATCTGAACCTGCAACCTAACGCCTACTCAGCTATCTTTGGCATAGCGCCAACTGACCAACAGATTATTAACAAGCATAAAGACATTGTGGCATTTGCCACTCTACTTGCTCGACGGAGGATTTTGCTTTGTTGGAAATCCCCCAAACCACCGAATTCCTCCTTATGGTTGACTGACCTTATGCTTCACTTGAAACTTGAAAAGATTAAATATACACTTAGGTTGTCCAAAGACCGCTTTTATTTCACCTGGAACCCAATAATATCCTATTTCAACAAACTAAAAACCCTCCCTGACAATGCAAGTGCGCTGGATGCTGAGTGATGACATATGTTGTGAATCTATTTATCAGGATAAACCCCTAGAGATACATCATCTCGTTCTAGAGAGGGACATATTACAATCATAACAGACATGGTATCACAGACCAACACGACCATCTCATCTATCCTCACTTACAAATGAATTGCACTTTATTTCTCTTTATCTCTTTGATTACTTACCTGTACTGTCTTCATTACCTATCACCACTGTTATTATTATTATTATTTATTGTTGTTTATTTATGTCCTTCGTCCTGGGATGCACCACTTGGGATTTTGTGGGGTGGGGGGGGTGGGAGGGTTGGGACATGTTTGTGTTTTGTGTAAAAACAAACCAAAACTGAAAAGTATTATTTTTGTATATCTGTAACATCTCAATAAAAAGAAAGTAAAAAAAAAAAAAAAAAAATCCCCCATGTGGTTGATGCAGTGAAAGGTGTGACTGGTTTCCAAGTAGAAACACACCTTTATGAAACGCCCTCTTTGGCTCTCAAGTTAGGCCACAGCCTAAAAAAATTTGCAGATATCATGGAGTGTGATGCAATGATGTCAGGGAAGAAGGACATCATTCAGAATGTCAAGAGTTTTCGACACATCTTTAACACCAGGTGGAATGAATGTGTGTCAGCTAGTGCCCTCAGACAACTCAGTGAGGCGAAGTGGAACAGACCTCAGCTCCTCCCTTTCGCTGAAGATGTCAAGAAGATGCACATGTATCTTGATGAGCAAAGGAGAGAAACCCAAAGCAAACTTCAAGAGAAGCCCAACAGCAAGAATTGGTCAAATCTGTACCCCTGAGGCTGGTTTGTCTGACAATGCCCCACCAGGATATGAAAAGTCAGTTCTGCAATAAAAGTTATTAAAACTAGATATTTCAAGTGATTTTTATGATTGTAAAATCAAAAGCAATTTTTAGCAGTTTAAACCATGTCTCTAGAACATTTAGAAAGTACCATCCCCATCATTCACCTCCTAGTCATGAGTCCCCATCATGTGATAAAAACAAGTATGTGTGTGTGTTGGGGTAGGACAGCATTCATCAATCAGATTAG
The DNA here is from genome assembly GCF_963989245.1 of Nansenia antarctica. NCBI lineage: Eukaryota > Metazoa > Chordata > Actinopteri > Argentiniformes > Microstomatidae > Nansenia > Nansenia antarctica. The sequence goes on along the minus strand of NC_137676.1, from coordinate 19,093,153 downwards.
CACCTCTTAGCACCTATTAACACCAGTTTTTTTCAGGATCAGCAAAAACCTTCTGCAATCCATTGCCCAGTCCTACAAGGAGAATGGTGCAGTACCACGCCAGAGGAAGAAACGTGAGCGAACAAACAAAAACTTCCTCAACACTGAAGACATCAAAAGAGTGGAGGCGTTCATCATGAATTTTGCAGAAGACCACGCCATTGTCCTCCCTGGCAGGCACCCTGGTCACAGAGACTTGAGTGCAAAGCTGCTGCCAACTAATGTCACCAAAGCCTCTGTTTGGCGTCTCTACAAAGTTGCTGTGGAAAAGCTTGGTATGTGTAAAAGTTGTGTATAACACTCATGTTCTGAAGTGTAATAGAAAAATGAAATGCTTTTGTAATGAACGGTAATGTATTTAATCTCCTACTCATAAAAATGATGTATTTGCAGGCGAGCGTGTTGTTGGAAAGGGCAGCTTCCGAACACTGTGGAAGTCATTGCTGCCACAGATAACCAGCACCAAACCCCGCACAGATCTGTGCTGGCAGTGCCAGAAAAACAACTATCAGCTGCGGCGAACTGCCAATCTGCCTGACGAGGTGAAATCAGCCAAGATGAAAAAGCAGCAACAGCATCTTGACCTTGTTGCGAAGGAGCGTTCTCTATACCAGCGCATGAATGCTGCCTGTGCCAGGACCTGTCAAGATTTGGATCTGTCTCTAGGCACCTCCAGGCCTGCAAGCAAGCAGATCACAATGCACTACAGTTTTGATTTTGCACAACAGGTGAGAATAAGTTAATCCTATGACACTTCTGATTTGGTGTACCAAAAGACACTACTACTGCCTAAGTAGGCAGATGTTGATTTTTTATGTATCTAATCTCTCCTTCTCTCTTAGGTGCACTTTCCTACTGACCCTCATCAGCCTGGGCCCATGTATTTTTTGACTCCACGCAAGTGTGGCCTTTTTGGTGTCTCGTGTGAAGGCATGCCTAAGCAAGTGAATTACCTAATTGATGAAGGGATGTCATCGAGTAAAGGCAGCAATGCCGTCATCAATTACATAAATCACTTCTTCAATAACTATGGAGTCGGAGAAACAAACATCGACCTTCATTGTGATAACTGCAGTGGGCAAAATAAGAACAATTATGTGCTATGGTACTGTGCCTGGCGTACTATTCACAAGCTTCACCTGAAGCTGGGCCTCCACTTCCTGATTGCAGGCCACACAAAGTTTGGCCCTGACTGGTGCTTTGGACTGATCAAGCAGTGCTTCCGAAAGACAAGAGTGGACACTAGGGGTGTAACGATACATCGATTCACATCGATGCATCGATTCATTGACTAACGATCTGATTACATCGACGCAATGTAAAAACATCGACCTATATCGTCATCTTAAAGATACACCTTTATTTTGAAATGGCACATTCTGCGTGACTGTCACCATTTCCGTGCAGCGCGCGACTAGCAGCGGCAAACTACAAAGTCAAAGAGCGCTGCACACTGTGCAGGTCAAGTCATGGCGAGTAGCAGGGATAACGACGACGAAATTCGCTCTCCTCTCGGTAATAAGTCGGCGGTCTGGAAATATTTCGGATTCCGCAGCAAAGACGGCTCTACAGACAAAACACTCACCATATGCAAACAATGCCAGTGCGAGTTGAAATACTCGGGAAACACTACAAACTTGGCCGCGCACCTAAAGAAAAAACACAATATTGACCCGCATGCTAGTGCTAACACTAGCTCCAGCGTTACCGTGCCAGAAGCCTGCACACCAGCTTTGAGCACTTTCTTTCAGCAAAAACTGAACAACAACTCCAAAAGTGCGACGAGTATCACAAGTGCCATTTCATATTTTATTTGCAAAGATATGAGACCTTACTGTGTTGTCGAGAATGATGGCTTTCGTGAACTACTGCACACTCTGGAGCCGAAATACAAAATACCATCAAGACAGCACTTCAGTGAAACGTGCATACCGAGACTGTACACTCAAGTAAAAGACAAAGTTAAACGTGAGTTATTGCATGCAGACAGAGTCGCTATCACTACAGATGGGTGGACGTCATGTACAACACAAGCCTACGTAACTGTAACCTGCCATCATATTGACAACGACTGGCAAATGAAGAATTATGTTCTGCAGACACGGATTTTGGACGACGCACACACAGGAGTAAATCTTGGCACAGGTTTTTTCTCCCATGATTAATTTGACTGGTAAATTATTTCTATTGAAAAACATGTGGAGTTCTTTTTTTTTTTTTACCACAAGATGTCATTCTAAAATTGTTTTGTTGATTGACTTAAGGATTCCGAGCCAGCCCGCCCACTCAGAAAGCTGTGTCCCATCCACCGGAGCCAGTGTGTTCTGATGACCCTGAACCGCTAAGCTCTGAGCCGGAGTGGGACTCACTTCAGGTACACTTAAAAATCCTAGCTTCATTCATTTTAAATAATCAATATTCCAATGGCTGAATACTGTAACGTCGGTCCCTATACCGTCGACCGCGTCATTAATGATTCTGCGGTGCGTTTGAACCTCCCGGCCGCTCTCAAGGTCCACCCTGTGTTCCACGTGTCCCTCCTCAAACCCTTCTCCACCAGCCCCCTGTCACCCCCTGCTCCAGCTCCCTGTGTGGTCGGTGACCCTGTGTGGTCGGTGGACCGTCTACTCGCCGTCCGCCGTAGGGGACGGGTGTTCCAGTATCTGGTGGACTGGGTGGGCTACGGCCCCGAAGACCGGAGTTGGGTGCCCCCGTCCTATCTCGCTGATCCTGCTCTGCTGGACGAGTTCTACCGGGCCCACTCGGAAGCTCCAGGGCGGTCGTCCGGTGCCTCCCGTCAGGGGGGGTACTGTTGTGGATCCCGCTTCGGCTCCACTCGTTTCCACCTCGGCACCGCTCGTTGAGACCAATCAGGCCCAATCTGAGACAGCTGCGCCGGCTCCAGCAGGTGTTTACAATCTAAGGAGGAGAGACCTGCATAAAAGGCCCCACAACCTGCCGTCTGATGCTTGATCAATCTGATCCCCAGTGGTTAGTCGTCTCGCTCCCTCGTTTGTCTCCAGTGTGTTATAGTTCTGAAATTACTTGTTTATTTTTCCCAGTCGTTTTATTATTTTCACCGTTGTTTGTTTTCTCTCCCCCACCAGTCCACTCCTGCCTGCCTGCCCTGCCTACCCTCCTGCCTGCCTAACGACTACTCCTCCTGCCTAAGCCCCTGCCTGCCTAACGACTACTCCTCCTGCCGAAGCCCCTGCCTGCCTAACAACTACTCCTCCTGCCTAAGCCCCTGCCTGCCTGCCGACTACCCCCTCCTGCCTATAGCCCCTGCCTGCCTGCCGACTACCCCCTCCTGCCTAAGTACCCCTGCCTGCCTGCCGACTACTCCCCCTGCCTGACCCCCGCTTGCCCTACGACCATTCTCAGCCTAACCCCTTTTAATAAATATTATTATTATTACCCTAGTCTCTGTGTCTGTCTGTTCTGGGGTACTGCCACATTTGACCGCTTGATTCAGGCCGTAACAGCATCGTGGATGTGATTAAGTTCATAGGCAAATGTGGCCTTCGCTACAGGGGAGATGAAGAGGCAGGTTACAGCCTAGAAAATGTTGCTGTTAATCATGGCAACGTCCTAGAGTTGATTCTACTCTTGAGTAAATATGACTTGTGCCTCCAACAGCATGTTAACACTTGCATAGAAAGCAGCAAGAAGCATCATGAAACTGGTGCAAAAGGCAGAGGTGCTCTAATAACCAGGGTTCGAGTTATGTGGGAGCCAATGGGAGCTGAGCTCCCATAGAGAAGGTCTGAGCTCCCATGAAAGCAGTAAAATCAAAAATCTGTGGGGGTCGCTAATAATACATTACCACAACTATTATTTGATCAAAATGTCAATGTAATGAATATTATTTAATTTATATTATAAATATTGTAAAATAAACACGTTTTTCAAAAGAACTACGCGCACCATTAATCTCCTGTGAATGACAGTATGCCTTTGACTGCCGCACTTCACCACCAAGACACTATGGGGCGCAGTAGAATACTGTGCAACAGCAAAATATGATCGTTGAGCGCTTGCGAACGTGCAGACACTATTATTGAAAAGCAAACATTCATTCATTAGCTATACAGGAGTATATACATACAGTAGCTACCATGCCGCCCAAAAAAAGGCCACTGCTGCCGACCGGGTCATCAAGCCTAGAAAACTTCGGGTTTTTATCAAAGAAACTTGCTATGACACCTAACGTTAGCCCTGCTGCTACTACTGCTGCTACTACTGAGGACTCTGCTACCAGGCCTGAACGCGCAACACCCACACACAGTTCAGAAGAGGGGCAGAATGAAGAGAACTGGGGAGAAGATCAGTGGAGATCCTGGAAAAAAAGAAACCCCTGGCTATTTGCAAATGAGGATGGCCTTGGATGCCTTGCCTGTAAAGAGGCAAAGACTCTTTTACTTTCAGAGAAAAAGTGGGGAGTGCATTTGGCGGATGCCTGGATCAATGGGACAGTAAGTAGCCCCGTTCAAAAGCAGTTGCGGAAAAATATTTATATACACTAGGGCTGCACGATTAATCGATTTTAAATCGAAATCGCGATTTGAAATGTCGCGATTAGCTAATCGCAAAGCCTGCGATTTGCCTGCGATTTTTTTTTTTTTTTTTTTTTTTGGGCCATTTAGCAGACGCTTTTTTAATCCAAAGCGATTTACAATTACGAATTACAGGGACATTCCCCCTGGAGTAACTGAGGGCTAAGTGCCTTACTCAAGGGCACACTAGTAGTGGTGTGGTTTCAGGCGGGATTTGAACTCACAACCTTCCGATCACAAGTCCAACTCACTATGTGTTTCTCAACCCTCTCCTCGGGGCGCCCCAGCCGCTCCACATATTTGATCTTTGATTTTTTTTTTTTTTGCTATTTAAAAATAAATTAATCGCAAATTAATCGCAATCGCGATATCTGTCCAAATAATCGCAATTCGATTTTTTCCCCAAATCGTGCAGCCCTAATATACACCGCGACAGTCATGCTCATAAACGAGCTGTTGAAATAGCAGAGCTTAAACAAAAGGAAGTGCTTCCTAAGAAAGTAGCAGCACTCACTTCCATTATGTACAAGGAGACAGCAAGTTCGTTCAGGGCAGCCTATACTGTCGCTAAAGAAAGGATGCCATATACAAAACTGAATCCAATCATGAAGCTTAATGAGATGAATGGCGCGACAGTCGGCCCTACTCGCTTCGTTGTGAGTACAGAAGTAATGTCGCAGCGATGCACAATTGTTTAAATTGGTTACTTGTGAAAAATAGGTTAATCTATTCACTCCTTGTATTTACCAGGAATATTCTTGTTACAAAGACTCCTTCAATTCTGTATAATAATTTATCCATAAGTCTCGACAGACATGACTACTCAACCAGACATGCTTCTGCACGAGGTTTTACACTTCCAAAAGTGAGGTTGAATGCAATGAAACGAACTGTCATGTTCCGAGGTATGCAGGAATGGAACTCTTCCCAGACATGTTACACAGGAGAATAGTCAAATCCGTTTCAAAATCTTAGTAAAACAACACCTGGCAAATAGAGAAATTGACATTCCCTAATGTATATTAAAGGTGTATGTAAATGAAAATGTTTGTTTTTAGTTTAGTTTTAGTTTTTAGTTTAGTTTTAGTTGAGTTTAGGTTAGTTTGACTTTAGTTTAGTTTTAGTTCTTTTCTTTCCATTTTCTTTTAATTATACTCTGTTGTCTGTTCTTTGTAATCATTTGTTTGTATTTGTGTTGTTATTGATTTCATTTGTATTGTTACTTTTGTGGACCCCAGGAAGACTAGCTGTCCCCATGGTGGCAGCTAATGGGGATCCTAATAATAAATAATAAACTAAACTCACCGATCAGATCATTCATGTGCACAGATTGTAGAGCACATTGCACAGGAGATGAAAAAGAAATTAATTTCTAATGTCAAATCACTTCATTTGAGTATTAGCATAACAATAGATGAAAGCACAATTCATGGACGAGCGTACATGATTATTAATGTCAGATGCGATGTCACTGGAAATGGAGATGTGGACAATGTGTTTTTTGACATAGTTGAACTTGACCAGGGCACAGATGCCGAGTCCCTGTGCAATGCACTGAAAAACAGCCTTCGATCAGCGGGAATGGATAACGAATTTCTTCGGAAAAACCTAATTAGCATAGCCACAGACGGGGCGGCCGTGCAAACAGGGAGAGTGAATGGACTAATAGCTAGACTGAAACGGGACTTCCCTCGGCTGCAGGCAGTTCACTGTCTCGCGCATCGGTTAGAATTAGCGGTGAATGACTCATTGAAGGAGGTGACAGGCTGTAATCATTTAGAGTTTTTCCTCTCAAAACTCTATGCTCTTTACCACCAGTCCTCGAAAAATGCAAGGGAATTACAGGAAGCAGCTGCGGAACTGAACCTGCAGATACTGAAAATAGAATGAACTAAATTAATTCCAATTAATTTCTCTAATGGCTGTGTTGTTGAGTAGTGTTCACAATAAGATGGGTGTCCAGCAGTTTCAACACTGTCAAAGCTGTGCTGAAGGATTTTCCAGTGTTAGCACATCACTTTAAATCAGCTAGTGAAGATGGCTCACGTTCCGGTATGGAGAAGGCCAAGTACACTGGTTTACATAAGCATCTGACATTCACTGGATTTCTCTCTGATTTAGCGACAATGAAAGACGTGTTACGTGAACTACAAAGTCTCTCCCTGAAATTACAGAAACGCGACACATCCCTGATTGATGCAAGCCGCCACATTCACCAAACGATCGAGGTGCTCTCTGCTGGTAAGCATGAGCTGGTAAGCATGTTGAAGCCTCTGGATCAGCACTTCTGGCCAAAAGAGAGGGCAGAACTTGTTCTATTTGGAGAGCGTGAGGTGGGGAAGTTTGCTAAACTTCTCGGAGAGTCTTCAAGTGATGCTGTCAGTGAGTTCAGAGACTGGAAATTACAAGGCAAGGAACAGCAGGGTAAAACCTTGAAAAAACTTATAGTGGCGAGCAACACTTTTCTTCCGACCTCTGCAGAGTGTGAGAGGGGCTTTTCTGGATGCAATGACACTGACAGTCAGAACAGGAACCGGCTGCAAGCCAGGAGCCTTACCGCATTGTTGTTCGTGGACTTAAATGGGCCTCCGATCGACAAATTTGACCCTCTCCCGTTCATCCAATCTTGGATAAAGAAAGGACATCGGACGTCAGCATCATGGGTTCCAGGACCGCGACCGCAGCCTACTGAAAACAGACCACTTTGGTCTATCTTGTCTCCGTAAAGGTAAGGTGGCTTTTACTTTTTACTAACCTAGTGTACATGTATTTTTCACTCCTTCTGTATAGAAAAAATAACACAATTATTGGCACTGATGTGAAAACTCCTGGAGGAAACACAGAATTCAAAAAAAATCAAAAGTACCGATTTAAGTACCGATTTGTCACCGGTATCGAATAAAACCCAAACTGTACCCAACCCTAACTATATGTTTACATGCCAACTAATTAGCTAATTCATTTCTGTCATTTAGAGCTGAGGGGAGCAACAGAGAGACAGACAACAGGACAGCAACAGAGAGAAAGACAACAGGACAGCAACAGAGAGACAGACAACAGGAGAAGACAGCAACAGAGAGACAGACAACAGGAGAAGACAGCAACAGAGAGACAGACAACAGGACAGCAACAGAGAGACAGACAACAGGAGAGGACAGCAACAGAGAGACAGACAACAGGACAGTAACAGAGAGACGGACAACAGGACAGCAACAGAGAGACAGACAACAGGACAGTAACAGAGAGACAACGGGAGAGGAGAGCAATAGAGACAGAACTGAATGCACTGAACCTTTTTTTTATTCTTTGCATTATTAACACTGTTGTGTTATTGTGTTATTAAAGTGTTTAAGTGTTTTATGGTAAAGCATTATGAGTGGCGTGTGTGTGCAGGGTGCTCGTGAGTTGTATATTTTGGGGAGGGGGGAGGCTTGTGTATGGGGGCGGGGGAGTCCTCACACAAAGGAGTAGCCTAGGGCCACTGACCACCTTAATCCGCTACTGCCTATAGCTAATTAAAACTTGTAAGTCCCATCGCTGTGTGGGCATGATTCGCGCGTGCATGAGAACATTTCGCACTGTTATTTTGGAGACCCCCACAGAGCTCAGCTTATAACTCGAACCCTGCTAATAACCCTGCTATCAAAAGACACGATCAATAAAATTGTGGATGTCATCAGCCAGCTAATAAAGGTTACTATAGCCGAAGAAGTTAGACAAGCTGGCATGTTTTCAGTTCAAATTGACACAACACAGGACATCAGCTCCAAAGACCAGTGTTCCATCATATTAAGATATGTGACAGATGTAGTTAATGAAATGTGTCCAATAGGGCAAACTAGGTGGTGGGCTAAGGATCAGGCACTAAGTAAAGTGTTTGGCTGCTTCGGGAATCCTCAGGGAGCCTTGTTTTTTGAAGTGCTTATAACTTTACACACCATTTTAGATGATGATACACAAAAGCCAACTGTAAGGGCCAAGGCAAAGGGATTTATAGAAGGTCTTTTGAAGTATGAGACAGTGCTCACTGCTCAAATCTTCCTTCGTATCATTGAGCATACAGCCCCCCTTTCAAAATACTTACAGACAAGGGGAATGGATATCATCACAGCTCAACATCTGGTTCAGGGGACAGAGGAGGGTCTCAGGAAGTGTACTAGGGACTTTGAAAGAGTTAAGCATGCAGCTGATGAGTTTGTGAAGTGGGCTAATGGAAAGTTGCAAGAGGAGGAAGAGTGTGGGCTGGTAGTGCAGACTGCCCTTCCTGAAAGAAGGGTCAGAAAAAAGAATAGAATGCCAGGAGAGCTTGCAGAAGATGAGCAGCTAGCTTCAGCTGATACTGACTTCAGGGTTAAAGTACACAACGTCATTGTAGACACAGTGACAGACAGTATCCATAGGAGGTTTTCTGCTAATGCAAAACTTTGCTCAGATTTTGCCTGTCTAGATCCTAGGAACTTTGCGCATGTGAGGGAAAATGGACTACCCAGCGAGGCTATGAAAGAAATAAGCAAATGTCTACTTAGGTTTGATGATAGAGCTACAGTTGGCACCTTATGTGGTGAACTGTACAGCCTTGCATCTCAGTGGGACAGACTGAAGTTGTCCCCTCTGGAGAGTTACACTGTCAGGACAGCTAGTGAAATGCCACAAGGAAGTGAGGAGGATCCTTCCATTGAACTGCAGGATGTCGAACTAGAAAGCAAAACTTGTTCCTCTTGTAAGAACTGTGCTATTTGTGTTCATCTCATCCTCTCTCAGTACAATCTTTTAACTGATGCCTACCATGTGATTGGACTAGCCTACAAGTTGCTATTAACACTGTCCATCACACAAGTGGCCTGTGAAAGAAGCTTCTCAACGGTTAAATTCATAAAAAACAGACTCAGGAGCACTTTAACCCAGAAGAAACTAGAGGCATTCATGCTTATGTGCACTGAGAAAGAGATTATCATGTCTTTGGACAATGATACTGTAATAAACAAAGTTGCAGACCAGTGCACTGCTCAGACGTTTATTGATGTTTTAGGGTTCAGAATATAGATACTGATATTGCTGAAAAGGACTGTGTTGTTGAGAGAACAATGTTGGAGATGTGCACTTTAAGTTATTGTTATTGTTATTAAGTGTGCTTGCAGTAGTATTAGTATTGTACATATATATTTATTGTTATTAAGTGTGCTTGCAGTAGTATTAGTATTGTACATATTGTGGTGACCCGCACGCAGCCCCGGGTATACCTGGTGTTATGTTTGTTGTTTCCAGTATTCCTAACTAGGAATAAACAGGCAGGGGTTTCTTAACTGGCTTTTAATAACACGTTGCACATCCGTCTTCCAGACACCCTGTAGCTCTAACCCCGGTCCCCCGGTCCGGGTACAACATAGGGCGGAACCAATGTTATGTACTATAATAACAACACATCTTCCCTTCTTTCAAAACAAAACAACTTGTTCTTTTCTTGTAGTCACATAACAAAACATTAGTTTCTGACTGTTCTTAAATCTGTGCATTCCAATAATAAACCTGCATTTCAAACATGAACCTATGCATTCAAATAATAAGCATATGTATCACATATCTCTTTACAAACATTTTTTTTTTCTTTTTCCACAAACATTTTCATTTACATTTAACTCTCAACAATAAGTGCCCTCTTTTCTTTACTCTGTCTCATGCCCACAGTCCACATGGTTTTTAGCACTGTGCAATAAGTCTCTCAGGAGGTTTAACAGTCCTTTTAGGCCTGCAACAGGTCTCAGAGGGTGTGCTGCCCCCCTTTGGCATGACGGAGTCACTGCGGTCCGGAGAACTCTGACCAAACTGCTCACTCCTGGGAGCATCTAACACTTCTGCAGTGCTTTGTTGTTGAGAATCTGTCTCTGGGACCGTTACCTGTGGTCTTAGATCCACACGATTTCGTCTCAGAGCTGCACCATGGTCTGTCCGGATCAGGTATGAGCGTGGTGCAACTTCTCTTTGCACGCATCCTCCTTGCCTCCATGTGCCTTTTGTGTGATCCAGGATACGGATTGTATCGCCTGGCTTGAGGCTTGGTAAGCGTTTTGCCTTCTTGTCATGTTGCAACTTGTGTTTCTCTTTTTGTTCTTGTTTCCTTGTCCTCATTGTGTGCGCTCCTACAGGTGTCAACAGGTTCTCATGGATAGGAAGGTTAGTGCGTAAGCGCCTTCCCATCAGCATCTGGGCTGGGGACAAACCATTTTCCAAAGGGGCACTCCTGTATACCATCAGACTCCTCTGGAACTCCTCCTGTCCATCTTGAGCCTTCTTCATGAGAGCCTTGACAACCTTGACTGAACTCTCTGCGAGCCCATTGGATCTCGGGTAGTTAGGGCTTGAGGTGGCATGGTGAAAACCCCAGTCCTCTGCAAAACCAGCAAACTCGCTGCTGGAAAACTGTGGCCCGTTATCTGAAAACACCTCACAGGGAACTCCATGTCTCGCAAAGACTGTTTTAAGGTAGGCTATGACTGTTCTGCTGGATGTTGACTGCAGTGTTGCAACTTCCGGGTAGTTGGAGAAGTAATCTGTGACTACAATGTTGCTTTTACCGTTACAGTCAAACAAATCCACTCCGACCTTCTGGTACGGGCGATCAGGTACAGGGTGGGGCATGAGCGGCTCTGCTTGTTGTTTGGACCTGTAGGTGAGACATATTTCACATGCAGCTGTGGTGTGGCTGATGTCTTGGTTGAGCCTTGGCCAGTACATTACTTCACGCGCTCTACATTTACATTTTTCCTCACCCAAATGTCCCTCATGCACTTTCTGCAGCATTTCCTTGCGCATGGATGACGGGATGACAAACCTGCTTCCTTTGAAGACAATGTCCTTAGCAACTGAGAGCTCTGATCTGCATGCCCAGTAATCTTGGATCTGACTTGGGCAATCCCGCTTCTGACACCATGTTATGTTTGTTGTTTCCAGTATTCCTAACTAGGAATAAACAGGCAGGGGTTTCTTAACTGGCTTTTAATAACACGTTGCACATCCGTCTTCCAGACACCCTGTAGCTCTAACCCCGGTCCCCCGGTCCGGGTACAACATAGGGCGGAACCAATGTTATGTACTATAATAACAACACACCTGGCCTTCAGCACCCTGTACAGCGGCCGCATAGATTAAGGGGCCGTGTCATTAACGGAGTCTACGCCCAACACACCCGGCTGGTGCACATCATTCCATCAGGCCGAGGGCTCGTTAAGAGAATGTGGAGATCCTGCGACACGAACGGGTGGAGGAATGAAAAGCGGAGGCGGAGGCGTCAGAAAGGGAGCGAGAGGCTACGCGACGACACGCGTATGGGTGAGGGCCGTGGTACGGCGGATAATGACAATGCCTGGTGGAACTAATTATATGTCTTCTTCCCCCCAGTAAAGAGAGAGCCGGGAGTAGGGAGAGCGCGAGCCCGCCTGCCGATAGCGGAACGACCAGCCCCTCTGCCCAAATAACCCCCGGAGCTCGGAGACGGGACACCGGAGTGTCCCCCCGAGTGGAATTAAGTCCACCCTTTTGCCCTCCCCTAGAGGCACCTTAAGTTCCACCGTTAGCCGCCCGGAGGCTAGTTTTAGTTGGACCTTTTTGCTTTCTCCGTAACTCTTCTTTTTCCTAAATAAATACGTCCAGTGGGCGGTTTTGAAACTTTAGCGCTGTGTTGTCTCCTGTCTGGGTGGTGTGTTTATATTTGGTCACCACAATATATATTTATTGTTATTGTTATTAAGTGTGCTTGCAGTAGTATTAGTATTGTACATATATATTTATTGTTATTAAGTGTGCTTGCAGTAGTATTAGTATTGTACATATATAATTATTGTTATTGTTATTAAGTGTGCTTGCAGTAGTATTAGTATTGCTTCTAAACGGTTAAATTCATAAAAAACAGACTCAGGAGCACTTTAACCCAGAAGAAACTAGAGGCATTCATGCTTATGTGCACTGAGAAAGAGATTCTCATGTCTTTGGACAATGATACTGTAATAAACAAAGTTGCAGAGACCAGTGCCAGACGTTTATTGATGTTTTAGGGTTCAAAATATAGATACTGATATTGCTGAAAAGGACTTTGTGTTGTTGAGAGAACAATGTTGGAGATGTGCACTTTAAGTTATTGTTATTGTTATTAAGTGTGCTTGCAGTAGTATTAGTATTGTACATATATATTTATTGTTATTGTTCTAATAAATCTACATTGTGAAGCAGCAACATGTATTTGCACAGACATTTTGGTGTGTATGGATATTTTAGAACAAGCGCCAAGCGCATTAGAGACCATTGTGCTTTGGGGTCCTCTATAGGCCACTCACATGACATAGCATACTATAAATGTAGAGAAGACTGTAGAGAACAGTGAGTCCGCTATTACAGACTAAAATACCAAGGTTGTAATTACATGATTTTAATATAGGCTACTGTAACCGGTTGTGAACTAAAGTGGGCCGGTCTGAGCATGAAACTCCAGAGCTGAAAATGAGTCCCACTCCGACCCTGCCTCTGCCTACCATCCCCAGACCAACAGACTGGACGAGCGGACCAATCAAACACTGAAGAGGGCTATCGGGAAATCTCTGGATGGGCACCAGGAACGGTGGGAGGACAACCTTAAGGTAATCCTTTTCGCACATAACATCAGCGTCCAGGCCTCCACCAAGTACTCGCCCTACCGCCTGATGTACGGTCGAGAGCCACGGCTGTCCTCTGAGGTATGTAAACTCTTGATATTATTGTTCTTATAATATATAATTTGTTTTGCAAATTGATTCTCAATATAACAAAAAAATAAAACACCAACTCTATGCAAATATATGTATTGCGTATCTCTATTTGCCTCTCATTTCAGATCACAGGTGATATGATGCGTTTTTGTGTGACTATATGCCAAATTTGTGTGCCTATCAAATATTGCAATACTCATTGTTTAACCTTTAACCATACTTTAAGTGTGCCCACTCTCAGTAGTAAACAACATTCTTAGGAGCAGGCATATACCATATCAAGTAACAGTGAGACCAGTTTAACTCTAAGGACATAGGAGCCTTGCCCAGTGGTCAGCAGAGTAGAACAGCATGAACACAGGATAGCCATGTATGGGAACCAATGTCAGTATTGTAAGTTACGAGGTAAAGCTATTCCCTCTCTGTTACAGCCCCCCTTTCAAAATACTTACAGACAAGGGGAATGGATATCATCACAGCTCAACATCTGGTTCAGGGGACAGAGGAGGGTCTCAGGAAGTGTACTAGGGACTTTGAAGGAGTTAAGCATGCAGCTGATGAGTTTGTGAAGTGGGCTAATGGAAAGTTGCAAGAGGAGGAAGAGTGAGGGCTGGTAGTGCAGACTGCCCTTCCTGAAAGAAGGGTCAAAAAAAAGAATAGAATGCCAGGAGAGCTTGCAGAAGTCATTGTCATTGTAGACAGTAATTTCTGCTCATTTCATTTTCTTCTCTTATTGGGAGCGGGCTGGTGATAGTTGAATTTGGCGAGGCCGAGGCCACAAAAGAAAGGCATAGCTAACAGAATGGCCTTCACATCAACTTGCACTCCCACGAAGACCACTGCTACACTTGAGGAGCTGCAACGCTTGGAAGACACTGGTAGGCTAAACACAAGCTTTAAGAAACCATTGTGAAATATTCCTGCACTCATCTCTTGAAAGTCCTTAAGATCTTACAGTGTGAAAAAATTAGGACACTACATCAATATTTGATCTTTCAAACAATATCTATAGATAAAGGTGATGTAATTTAACCAAAAACAATGAAAATGTAACTTATCATGTATAACAAAATATGAACAAATCCCAGTGCGCACCAGACGTCTGTGGACGTCTTTTTTACAGCGAAATAAGGTCCGTCCGTCTGGCCCTTAATTCCACTGAATATAGCCATTCTATTGATTGGACCGGTACGTCCCCCACATATGAGCGAACGTGTAGTTGTGAAAATGTAAATGAAACATGCATGTAATATCAGTACTGCACTTCTGGTTGAATACTAAACTGCATTTTGTTGTATATAGTTGAATAAAAGTGAATCTAATTTAGTTCGTCAGAGATCTTTCCACATTTGTTTGCGCTATTATTCCAATACAGCAGGTGGCGCTATTGCAATTCTTCTACCGTCATATATTGGTCACTGAGAAAACGGAAGTTAGTGTGTGATGACGTACAACCCACCATTGTGTTGGATTTAAAACCGACGGCGAAGCTAACGGCTAACTACTTGCTACATTCAAGCAGAGACAAGATACCTATTTTTTCATCAACGGAAGCTTAGAAAAACCCACGGTAAGATGGCACATTATATTCACTACATCCGTACATTACAGACAAGGCGATCTTAGTTTAGGAAACATCATAACCACTGTCTTGTATAGTCTTTAGCACCCTGTCTGTAGCATTGCGCCGTGGCTCCAAGAAACATTCCTCGTCGTTCCTGAACGATGTGGCATAAACCTTTTTCTGATTCTGATTCTGACCAAATTGGTTTCATTGTTCCAGGTCATGTATGCCAGGGCAGTGTGGATCGAGAATGGCAAGGAAGAGGAGGGTGTCATACCGTACACTTGGATCGAAAAAAACCTTGTGCGGTGGCCGAAAAACAAACGAACAGACACTGTGTCCGTTCTGACTGGCACCGAACTTATATACGACTTGGAGCACAGCAAACTTTGCTTACGGCCATACCACCCTGAATACGACCTGTCGCAAAAAGTTTGGTAAGCAGCGTGAGCTCTTGTTTTTTGTTTGTGTGCATGAGAGTTTAGTGTTTGAAGATTTGCGTGGATTGAGTGAGTGAAAGGAGAGTTAGTGTGTGAGAGTTTATTCCCCCAGCAGCTTGCTGTTAGGGGGGATATTTTTGTTTTTTCGTTTTTGTTTTGCACTCGGACGGCTCAAAATGGTGAAGACACGCGGAACGACAGACGACACGGAGAATAACACGGACACAGGCAAGACGAAAGAAGGAGAGAAAGAAAGAGAGAGAGAAAGAGAGGAGATGGAGAGACAGAAAGTGAGAGAGGAAATTGAAGGGTATATAAGAAAGGAGAAAGAGAGAATCGCGAGGGAGAAACAGGAGGCGGAAGCGAGGGCACAAGCGGAGAAGGAGGAACGAGAGAAAGAGAGGAGAGAGGAGCGAGAGGTGCCCGCCTACAGCAAAGAACTGACAGTGGCGGTGGAGCTGGTCGGCGAGGAGAGGATTACAATGATGGCGCTGCTACGGGCGACGAAGGAGGTGTGCGGGCTCGTCGTGGGATGTCGATATATTGGATTGAACAGGTACGAGATCACGATGAGCCATCCGAAGGGGAAGGAGAGGCTGCTCGACGGCTTTAAAATTAACGAGACGAGGGTCATGGCGAGGGAACTATGTGGGGATGAAATGGTGGTGTCATTCATTGGACTGCCGGTGTACACAAAGGACGGGGACATTTTGAGGAAATTGACAGACTGGGGGGTACACGCGGTCTCCCCGATAAAGAGGAGGATGTGGCCGGGGACCAGCATATGTGAAGGTACACGTTTTGTGAAAGTAAAATTTAATGATGTTGTGAAATCGCTGCCGTACTCGACCAAGTTCGAGACGGACAATGGGTCTGACTTTTTTCGGGTGATTCATGACAGACAGGTGAAGGTGTGTAGGATGTGTCTGCAGCCAGGGCACATCCTACGAGAATGTCCCGAGTTCAAGTGCAGAAGGTGTGGGCTCAGCGGCCATTATGCGAGGGAATGCGCGACGTTTGAAAACAAGTGCAGGGGGTGTGGGGACCTGGAATCCCAATGCAAGTGTAGGGAGAGGGAGGAAGAAGGGAAGAGGGGAAAGGAAGAGAAGGGAGAGGGAGAGAAGGGAGAGGGAGAAGAGGGAGAGAAGAGCGAGGGAGAGGAGGAAGAGAAGAGCGAGGGAGAAGAGGAAGAGAAGAGCGAGGGAGAGGAGGAAGAGGGGATGGAGGAGGGAGTATCGTTGACAGCTCAGACTGTGTCAGAGACTCAGAGCACGGAGTGGTCGGGACTGACAGGAGAGAGCGGGAAGGGGGGGGGCATGGGGTCGAGCCTCGACAGCTTTATGGGGGTAACCCAGGCATCGGAGTTGCAAGGGAGCGCACAGACGACCGGGGGGAGAGGTTCCCAACAAGAGCCTTTGCCCCCGAGAGTCGTGCGCCCGAAAGAAGCAAAAGAGGCAGGCAACAAATCGAAGGAGGGAACCCCCATGAACAACGAGTCGGAATGGCGAGAGGCCGTATCCGTAACCCCCCCCCCGAAAGCATCTGAAAAGATGTTAACAAACAGTGACGAAGGGTGCGGGGAGCAAGACGAGTCTGAGCTGTTGACGATAGTGGGAGGAAGGAAGAGGGCGCTTTTAGCGGGGAAACTAAAGCGCAAATCAAAGCTGCAGTACATGGAGGGAAAGAAGAAATGAAATAAAAAATGGCAGTAAACATATTTATCCTCCTACACTTGTTTTCAATGGTCACGATTTCCTCCATAAACATCAATGGGCTCAATAACATGGAGAAGCTAGAGGAGGTGCTGGTGACTTTCACATCTGATGTTCTGGTACTGCAGGAGACAAAGTGGACAGACACCAAAATGACAGAAATCAAGGGGAAATGGAGGGGTATGCTGTTTACAAATAATGGGACGAATAAATCATGTGGGGTAGCGATATTAATTAAAGAGAATAGGGTAGAGAATGTAAGAGAGTTTTTGAATGACGGGAAGGGTAGGGTAATAGGGATAGAATTTAACATTAACAATGTTATGTTTAGATTAATTAATGTATATGCACCAAATAGAGAGATTGAAAAGAGGGATTTTTTTGTAGAACTGGGCTTGCACTGCACAGGGAATTGTATTCTGGTGGGTGATTTTAATGTATTTTGCACCAAGATGGATGTTTATAGAGTAGATAGTTTTAAGACAGATTCAGCTAGGAGAGGGTTATTAGAAATGATAGAGCAGAGAAATTTAATAGATGTATGGAGAGTTAGGAACACAAGTAAGAGAGAGTTTTCGAGAAGACAGGTAGTTAGTGGGGTTTTGAAGCAGAGTAGAATATATTTATGTTTAGTATCACAGGGGATAGAAAAGGAAATAGGAGATATACAACACAAATTCACGGGGTACAGCGATCACGCAGCAATCACGTTTCACTTAGGAGGTAGGCACACAGGAAAAGGGGGGGGTGTGTGGTGTTTGAACACGAGGGTATTAGGGGAGAGTGAGTATAGGGATATGGTGAATGAGCATATTAGTGAGCGAATGAAGTGTGGAATGTATGAAGAGAATGTGTGTGAATGGTGGGAGTGTGTTAAGAGACAGGTAAAACAATTAAGTATTAGTTATTGTAGAAAACGAGGTCAGGACAGAAAGAGAAAAGAAAATGTATTGAGAGGGAGGATGGATGAGGAACTAAAAGAAATAGACAGGGACCCAGATAGAAGCGTAGTGAAATACATGGAGATTAGGGGGGAATTAGAAGCGTATGAAAAGGAGAAGTGTAGAGGGGCTATAGTTAGGAGTAGGGCACAGTATACAGTAGAAGGGGAGAAATGCACAGCGTTCTTTTTAGGGTTAGAGAAGCAGAAGCAGGGGAAAACATACATAGAAGAGATAGAGAATGAAAAAGGGGAGATAGTGAAGGACTATGTAGGGGTTTTAGAGACAGTGCAGGAGTATTATGAGAATTTATTCAAAAAAGGTAGCGTAGACAATGACAGTGTAAGAGAAGTTTTAGGGACAGTTGAGCATAGGTTAGCAGATAGTGACAGGGAAGGGTGTGATAGGGATTTATCAGAAGGGGAGGTCACCTTAGCCATTCAGAGCTCAAATAATGGCAAAAGCCCGGGCTCTGATGGCTTACCAGGTGAATTCTACAAGTGTTTTAGTGCAGTGCTTAGTAAGATTTTGTTGAAGGTTTATAAGGAAATGGAAAGGGTAGAGAAGGTTAGTGAGTCGATGGCAACAGGGTTAATTACTTTATTATACAAGAAGGGTAGTAAATTACAGTTAGGGAATTACAGAGGGATTAGTTTATTGAATACAGATTTCAAAGTGTTAGCGAAGATTTTAGCCAATAGGATTAAGTCAGTAGTAGGGTCCATAGTGTCATCGACTCAAGCGTATAGCATACCAGGAAGAGATATAGCGGATACAATAGGATCAGTCAGGGATACAGTGAAACACATGAAGGAAGAGGGAGGGATAGTGTTGAGTGTAGATTTCAATAAAGCTTTTGATAGAGTAGAGCATAGAGTTTATGTTTAGGACGTTAGAGAAGTTTGGTTTTGGGGAGAGGATAGTTCAGTGGATTAGGTTACTGTATAGTTGTGCAAAGAGTAGGGTAAAGTGTAGTGGAGTTTTGACAGATAGTTTTAGTTTAGAAAGATCAGTTAGGCAGGGTTGTCCGTTGTCCAGTCTGCTGTATAGCATTACAGCAGAGCCACTGGCGACGTTGTTAAAATCAGACAAACACATTCAGGGTATACATATTCCAGGGGGTGGGAGGAGTTTAATACATCAGTATGCAGACGACACAAACATAACAGTTAGGGATGTAGACAGTGTGAAGAGAGTAGTCAAGTTATTAGAAGTATATGGGAAAGCATCAGGGGCCAAAATGAATGTAGAGAAGTCAGAAATACTGTGTGTAGGGAGTGTAGACATGAGTGAATGTGATATACCTTTTAAAGTGGCAAAAGGAATGATAAAAGTGCTAGGAGTGAATGTGGGTGTGAATGAAAAAGAAGCAAGGGATGTAACATGGACAGGGATTTTGAACAGGGTGAAACAAACACTGAATTCATGGAGAAGGAGAAAACTGAAACTAAGGGGAAAGGTGACGGTAATAAACTGCCTGATCCTATCAAAGGTGAATCATGTGTTGAGTGCACTAGATTTACCTTTGTGGGTCACGAAAGAATTGAATGGGGTGATAAATAGTTTTTTGTGGGATAGCAAGCAGGCACTAATTAGGCACAGGGTGTTAACAAATAGTTATAAGAATGGGGGGTTAAAATGGATAGATATAGAAGTGAAGAAAAGGGCACTTAGGGTCAAAATTGTGAAAAAGTTTTTGTATGGTAGGGATGAATATTGTTGGATGGGTTTCTTTGAGGATTATTTGCACAGATATGGAGGGTGTGGTGTGAATGGTCTTTTAATGGTTTTTAATAAACCACGGTATGAGGGAATGTCACTGTTTTATAGAGAGGTGTTTGAGGCATGGGGGAAATATTTAGAGCAGGTAAGGTACAAGTGTGTAGGGAAAGATGAGGTTTTAAATCAGCCCATCTTTTTCAACCCCAAGATAAAGTACAATAGCAAGATGATAGTTAGTAAGCATTTTGAACAGGCAGGGTTTAGACAGATAAAACATATAGTGTCAGAGAACAATTTCAAAACAGAGCAAGAGATAGTGCAGGGAATAAGGGCAGTGAATAGGGATATAAGAAAAGGTGGGATTGCAGGAGTGTATAATAGAATTAGGGACAGTATAAGTAGGGAATGGAAAACGTTAATGTTAGGACAGGGAGAGGCAGGTGAGGAAAAAAAGATGGTAGAATTAAGGGTAGAAAGGAAAGGTTTAGAGGTCAAGTTTGAGGATGTGAAAACGAAAGGGATATACATGGATTTACTGGGTGATGGGTTGGTGAGGCCAGCGTCAGAGAAGGTGTGGGAAAGGGTTTTTGAAGGTATTGATGTGGGAAAGGTATGGGCAAATCTGGGTGTGAAATATAATAGCGTAGAATGTGAGCACAATGATTTTAAGATTAGGCACAATAGGGTTTACACAAATGTCGTTTTGCACCAAATGGATAGGAATATAGGTAGGGTATGTGATGTATGTAAAGGGAGGGATGAAAACCTTGACCACTTTTTTGTTGAATGTCCAAGTTTGTCTGTCTTATTTGTGAAAGTAAAGGGGTTGTTAAGTGTACACTGTCGGGTTACCGTCAGGAATGAGATTGAATGGAAGGAATTGTTATTGTTTGGGGTGGTGGGAAAAAAGAAAGAAGTGAATGTAGATTTGGTAAATTTTTTGTTGAGTCACGTAAGGTATGCAATTGTATGTAGGAGGAATGTAGCACATTATGAGGGGAAAGTTACCAGGGTGTGGGAGTTGTTTGTGTCACTATTTAAAAAGGATGTCAGGTTAGTGCACACACTGGGGAAAGCAGATTTTTGTAAACACTTTGTCAATAATAGCACTTTGGTGACTATTGCAGGATCAGGGATGTTAGGTTTTAATATAGAAGATTAGTATCTGTGTTTGGTTTTGAGTCAGTGTTTATGTTTGTTTTATGTTTTTTCTGAGTTGACCAAGGGCTGCCAGGCATAGATAAGACCTGGTATGCTACTTGGTCCTATGTTGTTTTGTCTATTCTGGTTTAGGTTTAGGGTTAGGGTTAGGGTTAGGGTTGTGTCTGTCCCACTTTTTGTCTGTCATGAATCACCCGTTTTTTATGTGTCATGTCCTTTGCTTCATCATTTTTTACTGTTTTATCATTTCTATATTTGTTGTAGCATTTTTTTGTCTCTTTGTTTGGATTATTTTGCGTATGGTTTATTTGTTATGTTTGACGTTATGATTTTTCTGATTTGACCAAGGGCTGCCAGGCATAGATAAGACCTGGTATGCTACTTGGTCTTTTTTGTTGTCGTCCTTTGTCTATTCTATGTCTGTCCCACATTCTGTGTTGTGCTGTCTGTCATGTCTCACTGTGTTATTTACGTATCGTATATGTATGTGTTTTGTGAATAATGTAAATAACCAACTGAACAAATCATCTGTGAAATGTATTTTTGATAATAAAAGATAAAAAAAAAAAAAATACGACCTGTCGTAAAAAGTGCGGTTTAGCAGCGAGAGCGTTTGAAATTTGTTTGTGTGCATGAGAGTTTAGTGTTTGAATATTTGCGTAGTTTGTGTGAGTGAAAGGAGAGTCAGTGTGTAAGAGTTTATTCCCCCAGCAGCTTGCTGTTAGGGGGGATATTTTTGTTTTTTCGTTTTGTTTGTACACGGACGGCTCAAAAATGGTGAAGACACGCGGAATGACAGACGACACGGAGAATGACACGGACACAGGCAATACGAAAGAAGGAGAGAAAGAAGGAGAGAGCGAAAGAGAGGAAATGGAGAGACAGAAAGTAAGAGAGGAAATTGAAGGGTATATAAGAAAGGAGAAAGAGAGAATCGCGAGGGAGAAACAGGAGGCGGAAGCGAGAGCACAAGCGGAGCGAGAGGTGCCGGCATACAGCAAAGAACTGACGGTAGCGGTGGAACTGGTCGGAGAGGAGAGGATCACAATGATGGCACTGCTACGGGCGACGAAGGAGGTGTGCGGGCTCGTCGTGGGATGTCGATACATTGGATTGAACAGGTACGAGATCACGATGAGCCATCCGAAGGGGAAGGAGAGGCTGCTCGACGGATTTAAAATTAACGAGACGAGGGTCATGGCGAGGGAACTATGTGGGGATGAAATGGTGGTGTCATTCATTGGACTGCCAGTATACACGAAGGACGGAGACATTTTAAGGAAACTAACAGACTGGGGGGTACACGCGGTCTCCCCGATAAAGAGGAGGATGTGGCCGGGGACCAGCATATGTGAAGGTACACGTTTTGTTAAAGTAAAATTCAATGATGTTGTGAAATCGCTGCCGTACTCGACCAAGTTCGAGACGGACAATGGGTCTGACTTTTTTCGGGTGATTCATGACAGACAGGTGAAGGTGTGTAGGATGTGTCTGCAGCCAGGGCACATCCTACGAGAATGTCCCGAGTTCAAGTGCAGAAGGTGTGGGCGCAGCGGGCATTATGCGAGGGAATGCGCGACGTTTGAAAACAAGTGCAGCGGGTGTGGGGACCTGGAATCCCAATGCAAGTGTAGGGAGGAAGAAGTAGTGATGAGTCCATCCACTGTTTTTAGACAGAGGGAGGAAGAAGGGAAGGGGGGAAAGGGGGGAGAGGAAGAGAAGGGAGAGGGAGAGAAGGGAGAAGGAGAAGAGGGAGAGAAGAGCGAGGGAGAGGAGGAAGAGAAGAGCGAGGGAGAAGAGGAAGAGAAGAGCGAGGGAGAGGAGGAAGAGGGGATGGAGGAGGGAGTATCGTTGACAGCTCAGACTGTGCCAGAGACTCAGAGAACGGAGTGGTCGAGACTGACAGGAAAGAGCGGGAAGGGGGGGGCATGGGGTCAAGCCTCGACAGTTTTATGGGGGTAACCCAGGCATCGGAGTTGCAAGGGAGCGCACAGACGACCGGGGGGAGAGGTTCCCAACAAGAGCCTTTGCCCCCGAGAGTCGTGCGCCCGAAAGAAGCAAAAGAGGCAGGCAACAAATCAAAGGAGGGAACCCCCATGAACAACGAGTCGGAAGGGCGAGGGGCCGTATCCGAAAGCCCCCCCCCCCCGAAAGCATCTGAAAAGATGTTAACAAACAGTGACGAGGGGTGCGGGGAGCAAGACGAGTCTGAGCTGTTGACGATAGTGGGAGGGAGGAAGAGGGCGCTTTTAGCGGGGAAACTAAAGCGCAAATCAAAGCTGCAGTACATGGAGGGAAAGAAGAAATGAAATAAAAAATGGCAGTAAACATATTTATCCTCCTACACTTGTTTTCAATGGTCACGATTTCCTCCATAAACATCAATGGGCTCAATAACATGGAGAAGCTAGAGGAGGTGCTGGTGACTTTCACATCTGATGTTCTGGTACTGCAGGAGACAAAGTGGACAGACACCAAAATGACAGAAATCAAGGGGAAATGGAGGGGTATGCTGTTTACCAATAATGGGACAAATCAATCATGTGGGGTAGCGATATTAATTAAAGAGAATAGGGTAGAGAATGTAAGAGAGGTTTTGAATGACGGGAAGGGCAGGGTAATAGGGATAGAATTTAACATAAATAATGTTATGTTTAGATTAATTAATGTGTATGCA
Source organism: Nansenia antarctica (assembly GCF_963989245.1). Classification (NCBI taxonomy): domain Eukaryota; kingdom Metazoa; phylum Chordata; class Actinopteri; order Argentiniformes; family Microstomatidae; genus Nansenia; species Nansenia antarctica. Next base: position 19,069,606 of record NC_137676.1, on the reverse strand, counting down.
CCAAATAGAGAGGTTGAAGAGGGATTTTTTTGTAGAACTGGGCTTGCACTGCACAGGGAATTGTATTTTGGTGGGTGACTTTAATGTATTTTGCACTAAGATGGATGTTTATAGAGTAGATAGTTTTAAGACAGATTCAGCTAGGAGGGGGTTATTAGAAATGATAGAGCAGAGAAATTTAATAGATGTATGGAGAGTTAGGAACACAAGTAAGAGAGAGTTTTCGAGAAGACAGGTAGTAGTGGGGTTTTGAAGCAGAGTAGAATTGATTTATGTTTAGTGTCACAGGGGATAGAAAAGGAAATAGGGGATATACAACACAAATTCACGGGGTACAGCGATCACGCAGCAATCACTTTTTACTTAGGGGGTAGGCACACAGGAAAAGGGGTGTGTGTGTGGTGTTTGAACACGAGGGTATTAGGGGAAAGTCAGTATAGGGATATGGTGAATGAGCATATTAGTGAGCGAATGAAGTGTGGAATGTATGAAGAGAATGTGTGTGAATGGTGGGAGTGTGTTAAGAGACAGGTAAAACAGTTAAGCATTAGTTATTGTAGAAAACGAGGTCAGGATAGAAAGAGAAAAGAAAGTGTATTGAGAACAACCAAGAAAGTGTATTGAGGCAACCGACACACCCCTTGTGTTTGCAGAAGCAAGCCTTTCCACGCCCCTGCAGAGGGACATACCCCTGGCCCAGCAAAAAAAAAAAAAAGTGAAGTATCTGGTGGAACCCACAAAAGATGGACGCTGCCACCGCCCCCCTACCACGCCCCCCCCCCCCCCCCCGTTCACAGACACTTGGAAGAGGCCCCTCTCCAATATCCAATCCCCCCTACCACGCCCCCCCCCCCCCCCCGTTCACACAGACACTTGGAAGAGGCCCCTCTCCAATATCCAATCCCCCCCCCCTCACCAGTTCCAGCCCTGCCCGATTTACCAGAACTTTAGAAACTATGGAAACACTGACTGAATTTATGTGATGGTGATGTGTGATATGTGACAGATGATATGATGGGATCATGTAATGTAATGTGATGTATGGTGAGATGATGTGAAATAACATGGTGTATGACCTACTGTTTGCCTGTAAACCTGTATTGAAAATGTAAAATCTCAATAAAAGAGTATATAATAACTTCCGTGGAGAGGAAAACTTACGAGTTCAAGCTATTTTTGGCAGGCTCTGCATCTAGCCGAGCCCATATCCGTGTTTCAAGGTAAGCCAGGTGGGGGTCACAGGTCAACCCAGCTTTCACACTTTGACCTGAATGGCGCGGAGGTGGGCGCGGTTCAATTTATGGGTTATCGCTTCTCGGCCTTTTGGTTAAGACAGCGGTCGCTCCTGTTTGTAGGAGAAATTCTGCCCCTAGTGGTGAGTTTTCTACCTGCGTTTTAGGAGTACATTATTTTCTTTCCCCAGCTTTTGGACTTTGCAACTCAGTCAGTAGTTGTTAAATCCATCACAAAAGGAATTCATTGTATAAGAGCAGACCAGTGGGCGGAACAAACTAGACCCAGGTCAAGGTAAGTGAATCCTTTTGTTTTTACTCATTTTGCATTGTTTTAGTCTGAATTTTAGCAGTTCTTACCTGGTTTAGCAGTTTTTACCTGTTTTAGCATTTTAGTATTTTAGTATTTTATTGTTTTAACCTGTGGTGCCTCCAGAATGTCGGCTGCCCGTGCCGGCATGAGGAGGCACCACAGTGTGCGCTTCCTCTTAAATGAAATTGGAGGGAAAACCTTAACCTATCACGAAATGTCAAGGTTGGATTTTAGCAGAAAAATGATGCAGAAAATACTTGGTTTCACCCCTGCTGAATTGAACTGTATTGTTACCCTCCCTTTTAATAGAGGGTTTGATGTTAGTTTTATGAGTGCTTCCCTGCTACAAAAGTTCTGGCATGTGTTTGAAAATGTTAAAACCCAGTTCAATATATTCACTGTGGAGAAGTTGACTGACAATACCACAAAAATGGTTATTGTCAGGATGTTCAATGAAATGGTGAATATAGGTGACATCTATGTTTGGCTGGGGAGATATTGCACTGTCAAAGGCCAGGCTATGAAGGTGACAGATGAGGACGGTATCTGGAATTGTGCTTGGCGGGTCCCAATCCAACAATTGGAAGACCCCCAAGGCTTCCAGGGCCTGAGACAACTGCCATCCATGATAGTTCTGGGGGAAAACAGGGGCTACATCCACTACCAGGGTCAGCCCAAGCTATGCCGCAAGTGTGGTAAGCATGGGCACCTGGCAGAGGCATGCAAAGAACTAGTATGTGGGAAGTGCAGAGAGATTGGACATGTTTTTTCTGACTGTCCAAATGGCAGAAAGTGTAATCTCTGTGGAGACTCAGATCACCTCTTCAGAGATTGCCCACAATCATTTGCCAACAAAGTAAAAACCCAAAGAAAAGAGGTGAAAAAGACTGGACAGGTTCAAACAATTCCTGAGCTAATTGAAGGGGCGGAGCCAGAAATTTTAAATCTCCCGCCAAAAGTTCCCATTGGAGGAGAGGAAGGGGGCGCGACGGGAGGGGAGGAGCCAGCCCAGGTAGAGAGTGAAGTGGAAGGGAAAACCGTGGGGCCGGAGGAGGGTGAGAATGTGAAGGAAAGTAGTAGTGAGGAAGAGAGTAATTGCACTTTAGAAACTGTAAGTGGGGAAAGTAGTAGCTCTGTGGAGCCCTCCCTCCCTAGCGCCCAGCTGTCAACAAAAAAGAGAAATTTAATTGTCTCTTCAGAATCTGATGAGAATAAGGAAAAAAGGGGAAGAGCTGACCAGCCATTTAAATCATCATTAGATGAGCCGGACAGAGTCTTCCCCGCCCTTTCACCCAATCAGACTTCCTTCTTGAATTTGCAGCTGACATCAACTCCCTTCACAAAGAGAGCTCCGGGGAGGCCTATGGCTGATAACCCTTCACCGCCTAGTGTGGTGAAGAAAAAAGCCATAGTACAGTACTCTCATAACAGTGGAACATTTTAATATTTGTATTTTTTTAGACATTGTGTTTTTTAAAGCAGTCTTTTAATGTTTTTACCCATAGTTGATTATGTATAACCTGTTGTTTTTATCATTATTAATGGCTCTCACAGTCACTACTTTAAATGTTAGAAGTGTTAAGTCGACTGTGAGAGCCCAAACTGTTTTATCCTTTTTAAGTAAATGTGATTCAGATGTGTTTTTACTTCAAGAATGTTCTCTACCCTTTTTAAAATCTTACCAGGAGTGGGAGAGGAGATGGAACCATGGGCCCTCCATCTGGAGCGGGTCCAATAACAACCGCTCCGATGGAGTGGCCCTCCTGATCAAAAACCCCCAAGTGCTGGTGAAGGGCAGCACTGTGGTGATTGATGGGCGGGCACTTTTAACACATTTGACATTTTTAGGAAAGGATTTTAACATTTTGAATGTGTATGGTTTTAATGATAAAAATGACAGGTTTGACCTTTTACAGGACTTGCAGTCCCACATGCTAGGTAGGGCTCCCCTAGTGGTAGGAGGGGATTTTAACACTGTTTTAACCAATAAAGATAGGAAAGGGGCAGGGGAGGGTTTTAGAGTAGATAAGGCAGGGGTTTTATTGCAAAACCTATGTAGAGATTTTAAACTAACAGACTGCTTTAGATACATGCATCCAAGAGAGGAGGGCTTCACCTGGTTCAGTGGTGATGGCACCAGAGCCTCTCGCATTGACTACATTTTTACACGGGACTGCCCGCCGACTGATGCTAGATTATCCCCTGTTTTCTTTTCCGATCACGCTATGCTAACATGCACCCTCTCACTTTCTTCGGGTGTGACTGTAGGAAGAGGTCTGTGGAAGCTGAACTGCTCCCTCCTAGAAGACAAGGATGTGGTGAAGGAGTACAGGGAGCAGTTCAGTGGATGGCAGACCCTTCAAGACTGTTTCCAGACACGAGCACACTGGTGGGAGATGGTGAAGGAAAGGACTAGGAACTTTTTTAGGAAGGTAGGCAAGCAGAAAAAAGATAGGGAAAACAGATGCATGTTGGGACTGCAAAAACGACTTCAAAGGTATTTTAATTTAATTCAACAGGGTTTGGATTTTAATGAAGAAATAAAGGAGGTGAAAAAAGAAATGTCAATTTTAGCAGAAATAAAAAGCAAAGGTGTCATATTAAGAAGTAAAGAACGGGATATAGAGGAGGGAGAGAAATGCACAAACTACTTTTTTAAGAAGATTATTAGTAAAGGGGGGGTAATATCAAATTTAAAAGATATAGAGGGAAACACAATAAAAGACACAGAAGGGATAAAGAAAGTAGTAGAAGATTTTTATGGGGATTTGTATAAAGAAAAAGAAATTTGCAATGACACCTTGGGAGAAGTTTTAAAGTTCATTGATAAGACAGTAGGGGATGGTGTGTTTTTAGCCCAGGATTTTAACCTTTTAGAGTTGGATAAATGTGTAAAGAATTTTAAGAAGGGGAAGTCCCCCGGCCAAGACGGACTTCCCCTGGAGTTTTATCTGACTTTCTGGGACATTTTAGCACACAACCTTTTAACTGTTTTTATGGACTTTGAACGACTTGACAGACTACCTGACAGTTTTAGAATAGGGATAGTCTCGCTTTTACACAAGAAACATGACAAGACTGACCTAAAGAACTTCAGACCAATCACTCTTTTAGACTTCGACTGCAAACTATTTAGTAAACTTTTAACAAATCGAATGTCTTTGTTTTTAGGGGATGTGATTCACCCGGATCAAGCCTGCGCCATTCCGGGGAGGAGGATCACAGACAGCCTCGTACTGATCCGAGACACCATCTGTTATACGAGAGACAGAAACATGCGGCTGGTAGTCCTAAATTTAGATTTTGAGAAAGCATTTGATCGAGTCTCGCACCAGTACCTCTTCCAGGTACTGCAAAAAATGGGGTTTCCAGGGAGGTTCCTAGCTTGGGTGGGACTGCTGTACAGAGACATCACCAGCAGAATTCTTGTAAATGGGCAACTGACAAAAGCGGTGGGAATACACTGCGGTGTCCGTCAGGGGTGTCCGTTATCCCCCCTCCTCTACGTTGCCTGCATCGAGCCCTTGGCGCAGCTCTTGAGAAGGGATCAACGAATCTGTGGGGTGGGCATTCCTGGGAGTGGGGGACTGACCGCCAAGTGTGTTTTATATATGGACGACGTGAACCTTTTATGCACTGACCTTTTATCTGTTGACCGAGCACTGGACCAGACTGACTGGTACGGACGGGCCTCTGGGGCTAAATTAAACAGAGAAAAGACCCAAGCCCAATTTTACGGACCATGGACAGTGACCGATGTGGACAGACTCCCCCTGACAGTGACACAGACTGACCTACAGATACTTGGGGTTAAGTTTGACAGGGAGGGGGGAGGGACAGGGAACTGGAAGGACGTGATAGGGAAAGTTAGACAGCGACTGGGGTACTGGGGACTCAGACGACTGACTTTTGAAGGCAAGGTTTTAATCATTAAAGCTGTGATTTTACCTGTGCTTTTACTCATCTGTTCTGTTTTTATCCCGTCACGAACCACTCTTTTAGCTTTAGACCGAGCCATGTTTTATTTCCTGTGGGGGTCCAAGTGGGAGAGACTGAAAATGGAGGAGGTAAAAAAGACACCCAAGAACGGAGGGAAAGGACTCCCAGACCTCCACCTGTTTTTAGGCAGCCGCTACACTACGCTACATATGGCATACGCCTTGGCCCCATCCAGAGATCACAAAACAACAGCGATGGCACGGTTCTGGATGGGGTCATACCTGAGACGGCTGCAACTTTTAAAAACAGACTTGAGAGAACCCGTGTCTTTTAATCTCCCACCGGCATATGTTTTTATCAAGAAGTTTTTAAAAAAATATAACATGGAGAATGAGAACAAAGCTATTTTAATTAAACACCGTTCTCTTCTTTCTCTTGTGCAGGAGCGGGAAGCAGTGAGTCCGGTGCGCGGGCTTGCATTCGGCGAGCCCTCCACCGTTTGGCGCAACGTAGCCCACCCTGCCCTCATGAACAGACACCGAGACCTGTCGTGGATGGTGGCCCATGAGATCCTCCCGGTCAGGGCCGTCATGCACTCCCGGGGCATGGCGGCATCTGCCACCTGCCCCCGACCAGGGTGTGGCGCCCCCGAGACGGTGCGGCACTTGCTCTGGGAGTGCAACACGGCGAAAGACCTGTGGGCACGAGCCGGCCCCCTACTATACCCGTGCCTGCCAGCGGGAGAGGTCCTAGACGTCCAACTGGTGCTCTACGGGGTGAGCCGGAGGAGCATACCATCAGCGGACTTCGCCAGACTCTGGCTCACCCTGACATGCTTTAAAGAAGCACTCTGGACCTCCCGCAGCCTGCTGGTAGGGAAGCGCGTGGAGACCACCCCACAGGCGGTGGTAGCTGCGGCCATTGAGACCTTGAGGGGATGTGTCGCACGTCGCCCATTCGGAGGAGGGGGTCAGAGGCCCACCATAGAGGTCCGGCCCTGACTGCGCGAGTGCCACCGCTGCCATGGTTGAGGGTCTCCTCTGGGAGCCTGAAACGGCGGTCGCGGGGAACTGTTCATGAAGGCGGGCGAGGCAGTCTTGATAAGGACTCACCCCGCTCCTGTACAACAGCCATGTTTTTTTAAACATGTAATGTCATAACGTGTACTTGTACTTTTTACAATAAAACCTTTCGAAAGAAAAAATCTGTTCTCACCAGTGATCAGATTACTGAACTTGCAAAGGCATAAATCAAGTGTTGCATCTTGATTCTGCCGGGAAAGCGGAAGATGGATAAAGAGTCGGGCCCAAAGGCCGGAATGTTTGATGTAATTCGGTTCGCATGGAGAGACCAGACGGAGGAGATCCAGCTGAGGGATACCTTCACCCGGGTGGTGCTGCTGGGGCAACTGAAATTGACGGTCCCGGAAATCTTTTGCCTCCAGGGCAATAGGCGGGAGAATGCCTTCGACGTGACTTTTCACACGGCGGCCATGATCAGAAAGGTGATGGACATGGTTACCGTCGGGGCCGAGACCATGCCTCTGTCGCTCTACAGGGTGACAAACATGGCGAAAAATAATTTCAGGGTCATGACGGTGACCATGTACAATGCATATGTGACGGATGAAGCTGTGGAGGGGTTCCTGAGCCGCTACTGCAAAGTCACGTCGGGGGCACGCCACATCAGGGACGCCCGGGGGATATGGACCGGGACGCGCCAGTACCAGGTGCTCCTACGGCCAGAAGAGGGAGGGTTCGACGGCTACACACACCCCCCGGCACTTTTCTCGCTGGGGGCGGACAGGGGCACCCTCTACTATGCCCGGCAGGCCCCCTTCTGCAAAAGGTGTAGGCAGGCGGGTCACGGGCAGGGGAACTGCCCTGGGATGAGGTGCAGGAACTGTAACGCCAAGGACCACGTGGCAAAAGACTGCACCCAGCCCAGGGAATGCCACAGGTGTGTCTTGAGAGGACATTTGTACAGGGACTGCCCAGACAGCCCAGACCGCCCTAAGTCCTACGCCGATGCAGCAGGGGGGGCTAAGCCGAGAGACCAAGGAGCCGGAGGAGCACCGAGGGAGGGCGCCCCCAGGGCCCCCCCCACCCGCCCCCCCCCCGCCGCCCCCCTCCCCCCCCGCCCCCCCAGACCGAAGGACCCGGAGAACCAACCTCCGGTAGCAGGCCCTGAGGTGGGTGGGCTGGGGGACGGGGCTCCGGTTTCGGCCCCCGGGGAGGGGAGTGACGCGGCGGGGGAGGAGAGGACCCTGGAGGCCCTGGAGAGGGAGCTGAGTGTGCCCCGGGGGAAACAGACCCTGGATGCCCTGGAGAGGGAGCTGAATGTGCTCCTGGGGGAAGAAGACCCGCTCCAGGATTTCGTGACACCTCTGGGGGGCACGCAGCAGGAGTCGACCCCCAGGAAGCAGCGGAAGAGGCAGCGGAAGAAGGAAAAGGACAAGGAGAGGGAGAGGAAAGCGGACAGGAGCCGCAGCAGGAGCCGCAGTAGGAGCAGTGAAGAGAGCCCGGGTGGGGGGTCTAAGCGAGTGAGCCGGTTAGACCCGTCGCGAGTGAGTCACTTGCATTTACTGATCGCTGGTCCCCCTGCCCGGGGAGAAAGTGGAGAAAATCTGGGGAGGGGGGCCTCAGGCGGTTCTGAGGATGCCGGAGCCCCCGGTCTCAAACCCTACATGGGCTACCCAGATGGAAAGGGAAGAGGCTGAAAAAGCCATGGAGACGGATGGAAGGTCTGATGAGACGGATGAGACGGACGAAAGTTCTGAAAGGAATTTCGATTGAGGAGGACCTTTACCCCTCGGGGTGATGTATAATTGTTTGTTGGTTTATGATGCACATTGAGGAGTGTGGTTGTCGGTTTGTTTGCTTGTTTTGTTGAGTTGATATGCAGGTTTTGCATCCTGACCCTCCACAAAAGGATGGGGGGCAACAGGGTTGTTTTTGTTTTAATACAAATTGACTGATTGTGACAAGAAAGTGCTGTTTGTTTTGGTTTGCGCCTTAACCCCCCACAAAAGAACGGGGGGTGGACGTGTTTGATTATTTTTGTGCAGATTTAATGAAAAGGGGGAACAATGTTCCCCGTGTATGGAAAATGGAAAAATAAAATACTTTTATCCGCCATAGATCAAGTGTTTGTATCTTGAATCTGCCGAGAAACGGAAGATGGATAACTCGTATGAGTCGGGCCCAAAGGCCGGAATGTTCAATGTTATACGGTTTACATGGAGAGACCAGACGGAGGAGATCCAGCAGAGGGACACCTTCACCAGGGCGGTTCTGCTGGGTCAACTGAAGTTGACTGTCCCGGAAATCTTTTGCCTCCAGGGCAATAGGCGGGAGAACGCTTTCGACGTGACTTTTCACACGGCGGCCATGATCGGAAAGGTGATGGACATGGTTACCGTCGGGGCCGAGACCATGCCTCTGTCACTCTATAGGGTGACAAACATGGCGAAAAATAACTTCAGGGTCATGACGGTAACCATGTACAATGCGTATGTGACGGGTGAAGCTGTGGTGGGGTTCCTGAGCCGCTACTGCAAAGTCACGTCGGGGGCACGCCACATCAGGGACGCCCGTGGGATCTGGAACGGGACGCGTCAGTACCAGGTGCTCCTACGGCCAGAAGAGGGTGGTTTCGACGGCTACACACACCCCCCGGCACTTTTCTCGCTGGGGGCGGACAGGGGCACCCTTTACTATGCCCGGCAGGCCCCCTTCTGCAAAAGGTGTAGGCAGGCGGGTCACGGGCAGGGGAACTGCCCTGGGATGAGGTGCAGGAACTGTAACGCCAAGGACCACGTGGCAAAAGACTGCACCCAGCCCAGGGAATGCCACAGGTGTGGCTTGAGGACATTTGTACAGGGACTGCCCAGACTGCCCAGACCGCCCTAAGTCCTACGCCGATGCAGCAGGGGGGGCTAAGCCGAGAGACCAAGGAGCCGGAGGAGCACCGAGGGAGAGCGCCCCCAGGGCCCCCCCCACCCGCCCCCCCCCCCCGCCGCCCCCCTCCCCCCCCCGCCCCCCCAGACCGAAGGACCCGGAGAACCAACCTCCGGTAGCAGGCCCTGAGGTGGGTGGGCTGGGGGACGGGGCTCCGGTTTCGGCCCCCGGGGAGGGGAGTGACGCGGCGGGGGAGGAGAGGACCCTGGAGGCCCTGGAGGCCCTGGAGGCCCTGGAGAGGGAGCTGAGTGTGCCCCGGGGGAAACAGACCCTGGATGCCCTGGAGAGGGAGCTGAATGTGCTCCTGGGGGAAGAAGACCCGCTCCAGGATTTCGTGACACCTCTGGGGGGCACGCAGCAGGGGTCGACCCCCAGGAAGCAGCGGAAGAGGCAGCGGAAGAAGGAAAAGGACAAGGAGAGGGAGAGGAAAGCGGACAGGAGCCGCAGCAGGAGCCGCAGTAGGAGCAGTGAAGAGAGCCCGGGTGGGGGGTCTAAGCGAGTGAGTCGGTTAGACCCGTCGCGAGTGAGTCACTTGCATTTACTGATCGCTGGTCCCCCTGCCCAGGGGGAAAGTGGAGAAAATCTGGGGGAGAGAGGGGGGCCTCAGGCGGTTCTGAGGATGCCGGAGCCCCCTGTCTCAAGCCCTACATGGGCTACCCAGATGGAAAGGGAAGAGGCTGAAAAAGCCATGGAGACGGACGGAAGTTCTGATGAGACGGATGAAAGTTCTGGAAGGAATTTCGATTGAGGAGGACCTTTACCCCTCGGGGTGATGTATAATTGTTTGTTGGTTTATGTTGCACATTGAGGAGTGTGGTTGTCGGTTTGTTTGCTTGTTTTGTTGAGTTGATATGCAGGTTTTGCATCCTGACCCTCCACAAAAGGATGGGGGGCAACAGGGTTGTTTTTGTTTTAATACAAATTGACTGATTGTGAAAAGAAAGTGCTGTTTGTTTTGGTTTGCGCCTTAACCCCCCACAAAAGAACGGGGGGTGGACGTGTTTGATTATTTTTGTGCAGATTTAATGAAAAGGGGGAACAATGTTCCCCGTGTATGGAAAATGGAAAAATAAAATACTTTAACAATCTGTTCTTATCAGTGATCAGATTTCTTAACTTACAAGCCATAGATCAAGTGTTGTATCTTGAATCTGCCGAGAAAGTGGAAGATGGATAACTCGTATGAGTCGGGCCCAAAGGCCGGAATGTTCAATGTTATTCGGTTCACATGGAGAGACCAGACGGAGGAGATCCAGCAGAGGGATACCTTCACCCGGGTGGTTCTGCTGGGTCAACTGAAGTTGACTGTCCCGGAAATCTTTTGCCTCCAGGGCAATAGGCGGGAGAACGCTTTCGACGTGACTTTTCACACGGCGGCCATGATCGGAAAGGTGATGGACATGGTTACCGTTGGGGCCGAGACCATGCCTCTGTCACTCTATAGGGTGACAAACATGGCGAAAAATAACTTCAGGGTCATGACGGTAACCATGTACAATGCGTATGTGACAGATGAAGCTGTGGTGGGGTTCCTGAGCCGCTACTGCAAAGTCACGTCGGGGGCACGCCACATCAGGGACGCCCGTGGGATCTGGAACGGGACGCGTCAGCACCAGGTGCTCCTACGGCCAGAAGATGGTGGCTTCGACGGATACACACACCCCCCGGCACTTTTCTCGCTGGGGGCGGACAGGGGCACCCTCTACTATGCCCGGCAGGCCCCCTTCTGCAGAAGGTGTAGGCAGGCGGGTCATGGGCAGGGGAACTGCCCTGGGATGAGGTGCAGGAACTGTAACGCCAAGGACCACGTGGCAAAAGACTGCACCCAGCCCAGGGAATGCCACAGGTGTGGCTTGAGAGGACATTTGTACAGGGACTGCCCAGACCGCCCTAAGTCCTATGCCGATGCAGGAGGGGGGGCTAAGCCGAGAGACCAAGGAGCCGGAGGAGCACCGAGGGAGGGCGCCCCCAGAGCCCCCCCCACCCCCGCCCCCAGATCCTCCCCCGCCACCCGCCACAGGGGGTCGCGAGGAGGCTTGACTATTTGTTCATACCTAGGTCCTTGGGCCCTGTGGCCGGGCAGCAGTTGCCTGTGTTTTTCTCAGATCACGACGGGGTGCTCCTACGGGTAGGTGCACCAGCCTGTGTCGTCGGAAGGGGGTATTGGAAGCTAGACAGGGAGATCCTTGGTGAGCGGGTTTTTGTCGAGGCACTCACCACTTACAAACATGGGCTTAAGGGCCTCAGGCCCATGTTCGTGGGGGTGGTTGAGTGGTGGGAGGAGGCGAAGGTGAGGATGGCTAAGTTTAGCAGGGATTATTGTAAGAGGAGGGAAAGAGAAGGTAGGAGGGAAGTGGAGCGGCTGCAGCGGTTGCTCGACCTCGAGTACGAGGCCGGCAACCTCGGGGGGTCGATCGACCATGCCCGCTCCGCGGAACTCAAGGGCCGCCTCAGAGAGGCCTATGAGCGTAGGGCTAGAGCTCATTTAGAGCGCGCGCGCCAGGATTTCCTTGAGCAGGACGAGACCTGCTCAGCGGCGTTCTTTGCCTCTGTGAGGGCACGGCGCGCGCGCCAGACCCATCACGGGGTGAGACACTGGGGGTTTGGTGGTCAGGGAGCAGGGTCAGATGGTGCGGGCGGCCACCGAGTTTTATAGGGACTTCTTTAGGGAGAGAGAGGTAGATGAGGCTTGGGGGGAGGTTTTTTTAGCGCACCTGTCCCGGCGAGTGCCGGAGGACATCATGCAGGCGATGGAAGGCCTGATCACACTAGTGGAGGTCGAGCGGGCCCTCAAGCGGATGGGGAAGGGGAAGGTGCCTGGGATGGACGGCCTGCCGGCCGAGTTTTACCTACAGTTATGGGGTATACTCGGCCCGGTGGTCGTCGAGGTTTTGACGTCCGTTCTCGAGACTGGGGTCTTGGGCAAGTCAATGGCCGAAGGCGTGCTCTCCCTCCTGTATAAGAAGGGGGACGCCGCCGACCTTAACAACTGGAGGCCGTTGACAATGCTGTGTGTGGACTATAAGCTGTTGGCCAAGGTCATGGCTGACCGTCTGCGCGCAGCCCTTCCCTACGTCGTCCATGAGGACCAGACGTGTGGGATCGAGGGCCGCTCGATTAGGTGGAACCTTCAGCTGGTCAGGGACTCCATCGCCTGGGCTGAGGATAGGGACCTGCCTTTAATGGTGGCTGCACTCAATCAGGCCAAGGCTTTTGATCGGGTGCATAGGGGCTTTTTATTTAAAGTGATAGAGCAGATGGGTTTTGGGCCTAGATATAGAGGGTGGCTCAGCACACTCTACAGAGGGGCGGGGTGCCGGGTGAGGGTGAACGGCCACCTGGGGGAGGTGTTTGGCCTCCTTTCGGGGGTCAGGCAAGGCTGTCCTCTCTCGGCGCTCCTGTATGTGCTGTACATGGAGCCTCTGGCGGCGGCCATTAGGGCTGACGCAGAGGTGGAGGGCTTGCTGGTGCCCGGCAGCGGTGGGCTGAGGGTCAAACTGACCCAATATGCAGACGACACTACTCTGCTACTGTGCAGAGACTCATGCCTGCTCAGATGTCTCAACATTTTTGACGATTTTACCCACGCGTCGGGAGCGGTCCTTAACCTGGGTAAGTCATCTGTCAAGTATTTTGGCCGGTGGAAGGGTAGGACGGATGCGCCTGGGGGAGTATCTCTCTGCACTGGGCCCCTGAGGGTGCTCGGGGTCTGCTTTGAGTCCCCCGGCTCTGCGACGCTGAACTGGAACGCGAGAATCGCGGAGGTACAAGGGAGGTTGGTGCGGTGGAAGGCCAGGTCTTTGTCCTTTGTGGGCAAGGTCTTGGTTCTGAAAGTGGACATATTGCCTTCTCTCTTGTACCTGGCATATGTCTACCCGCTGCCTGCGAGCATGAGGAGGCCCCTCATGCGGCTTGTGTTTCAGTTCATGTGGGGGGGCAGGTATGAGTACGTTGCCAGGGCCCGCATGCTCTCGGCCACCAGGGAGGGAGGTAGGGATGTCCCCCACCTACCCCTCAAGCTAGACTCGCTGTTTGTCTCCTCTCTGCTGACGGAGCTCGCTCACCCGGTAATCCATCCGTCCGGTTTCTTCCTGCGGCTTTTCTTTGCCTACCAGGGACGACACATTATGGAGTGGTCCAATGCGGGTCCTCGGGCGGAACAGCTGCCGTGGCACTTCAGCCATGCGGCGAAGTGGCTGCGTGCGCACCCCGAGGTTGAAGTTGCCCGTGTAGGGTTGGACCACAAGCGTATGTATGCTGTAGTGAGGCAGGGTGCCTGCACGCCCCCTGTGGTGGGCATCCCGGCGGCGGTCTGGGATGCAGTGCAGCTGCGGGGCCTGGACAATAGGCTCAAGGACCTGAACTGGTTATGCCTCCACAAGAGTCTGCCGGTGCGGGCCACCATGCACCGGCGTGGCCTGGCGCGATCCCCCTTATGCCCCCGGCTGGGCTGTAGCGGGGAGGAGAGTGTGCGTCATGCTTTATGGGACTGCGCCTTTACTGGAGTGGTGTGGGCCCGGGCGGGAGGGCTGTTAGAGAAGGTTAGAGGGGGTTTTACTTTGTCATGGGCCAGAGTAGAGAGGGGGGTAGGGAGAGTGGGGGGTGGGAATAGGGAGAGATTCCTACTCTGGCTCATAGTTTGTTTGTTTAAGAGGGAGATATGGAGGTCGAGGCAGGAGGTGGTGGGGGCAGGGACAGCAAAAGGGGTGGAAGGGATAGTGAGGAGGGTGGAAGGAGAGTTGAGGGGGAGGATGAAGAGGGAGGAGAAGAAGTGGGGTCACCATGCGGCCCGGGAGCGTTGGAAAGGGGGGCTGGGACTTTTTTGAGTTGATATGCAGGTTTTGCATCCTGACCCTCCACAAAAGGATGGGGGGCAACAGGGTTGTTTTTGTTATAATACAAATTGATTGTGATTGTGACAAGAAAGTGCTGTTTGTTTTGGTTTGCGTCTTAACCCCCCACAAAAGAACGGGGGGTGGACGTGTTTGATTATTTTTGTGCAGTTTTAATGAAAAGGGGGAACAATGTTCCCCGTGTATGGAAAAAGGAAAATAAAATACTTTAACAATCTGTTCTTATCAGGAGAGGAGATGGAACCATGGGCCCTCCATCTGGAGCGGGTCCAATAACAACCGCTCCGATGGAGTGGCCCTCCTGATCAAAAACCCCCAAGTGCTGGTGAAGGGCAGCACTGTGGTGATTGATGGGCGGGCACTTTTAACACATTTGACATTTTTAGGAAAGGATTTTAACATGTTGAATGTATATGGTTTTAATGATAAAAATGACAGGTTTGACCTTTTACAGGACTTGCAGTCCCACATGCTAGGTAGGGCTCCCCTAGTGGTAGGAGGGGATTTTAACACTGTTTTAACCAATAAAGATAGGAAAGGGGCAGGTGAGGGTTTTAGAGTAGATAAGGCAGGGGTTTTATTGCAAAACCTATGTAGAGATTTCAAACTAACAGACTGCTTAAGATACATGCATCCAAGAGAGGAGGGCTTCACCTGGTCCAGTGGTGATGGCACCAGAGCCTCTCGCATTGACTACATTTTTACACGGGACTGCCCGCCGACTGATGCTAGATTATCCCCTGTTTTCTTTTCCGATCACGCTATGCTTACATGCACCCTCTCACTTTCTTCGGGTGTGACTGTAGGAAGAGGTCTGTGGAAGCTGAACTGCTCCCTCCTAGAAGACAAGGAGGTGGTGAAGGAGTACAGTGGATGGCAGACCCTTCAAGACTGTTTCCATACACGAGCACACTGGTGGGAGATGGTGAAGGAAAGGACTAGGAACTTTTTTAGGAAGGTAGGCAAGCAGAAAAAAAAGGGAAAACAGATGCATGTTGGGACTGCAAAAACGACTTCAAAGGTATTTTAATTTAATTCAACAGGGTTTGGATTTTAATGAAGAAATAAAGGAGGTGAAAAAATAAATGTACATTTTAGCAGAAATAAAAAGCAAAGGTGTCTGTGGGGAACATGACGCGTTCCGACCTGCAGAGGGAGCTACAGGACAGTTGGTGAAGGGATGAGGGCGCAATTGGCACCGGCTGATGCCAATTGGGGCCTCATCAACACGCGCTCTTAATGTGTTGCTTTGTTCTCCCCCGGGATCCAGAGTAGGACGCAGTAACCAGAGAACGGAGGAAGCGGGGAGAAGCAGCGGAGAGTCGGGTGCAGAGAGACGTCCAGAGCGCTACAGGAGAGCCGCGACCGGAAGGGTCGGGCAGGAAGCGAGCGGGGACGTTCTCGCCTGAGCAAGGCTCAGCCAAACCGGACTCCAGACCAGCTGCTCCCAAATAAAACCCATTCCTAAACTACCAAAACCTATTGTCTGTCTCCCTCTGTGCCCGAACCTGTTACAGTGTCATATTAAGAAGTAAAGAACGGGATATAGAGGAGGGAGAGAAATGCACAAACTACTTTTTTAAGAAGATTATTAGTAAAGGGGGGGTAATATCAAATTTAAAAGATATAGAGGGAAACACAATAAAAGACACAGAAGGGATAAAGAAAGTAGTAGAAGATTTTTATGGGGATTTGTATAAAGAAAAAGAAAAGTGCAATGACACCTTGGGAGAAGTTTTAAAGTTCATTGATAAGACAGTAGGGGATGGTGTGTTTTTAGCCCAGGATTTTAACCTTTTAGAGTTGGATAAATGTGTAAAGAATTTGAAGAAGGGGAAGTCCCCCGGCCAAGACGGACTTCCCCTGGAGTTTTATCTGACTTTCTGGGACATTTTAGCACACAACCTTTTAACTGTTTTTATGGACTTTGAACGACTTGACAGACTACCTGACAGTTTTAGAATAGGGATAGTCTCACTTTTACACAAGAAACATGACAAGACTGACCTAAAGAACTTCAGACCAATCACTCTTTTAGACTTCGACTGCAAACTGTTTAGTAAACTTTTAACAAATCGAATGTCTTTGTTTTTAGGGGAAGTGATTCACCCGGATCAAGCCTGCGCCATTCCGGGGAGGAGGATCACAGACAGCCTCGTATTGATCCGAGACACCATCTGTTATACGAGACAGAAACATGCGGCTGGTAGTCCTAAATTTAGATTTTGAGAAAGCATTTGATCGAGTCTCGCACCAGTACCTCTTCCAGGTACTGCAAAAAATGGGGTTTCCAGGGAGGTTCCTAGCTTGGGTGGGACTGCTGTACAGAGACATCACCAGCAGAATTCTTGTAAATGGGCTACTGACAAAAGCGGTGGGAATACACTGCGGTGTCCGTCAGGGGTGTCCGTTATCCCCCCTCCTCTACGTTGCCTGCATCGAGCCCTTGGCGCAGCTCTTGAGAAGGGATCAACGAATCTGTGGGGTGGGCATTCCTGGGAGTGGGGGACTGACCGCCAAGTGTGTTTTATATATGGACGACGTGAACCTTTTATGCACTGACCTTTTATCTGTTGACCGAGCACTGGACCAGACTGACTGGTACGGACGGGCCTCTGGGGCTAAATTAAACAGAGGAAAGACCCAAGCCCAATTTTACGGACCATGGACAGTGACCGATGTGGACAGACTCCCCCTGACAGTGACACAGACTGACCTACAAATACTTGGGGTTAAGTTTGACAGGGAGGGGGGAGGGACAGGGAACTGGAAGGACGTGATAGGGAAAGTTAGACAGCGACTGGGGTACTGGGGACTCAGACGACTGACTTTTGAAGGCAAGGTTTTAATCATTAAAGCTGTGATTTTACCTGTGCTTTTACTAATCTGTTCTGTTTTTATCCCGTCACGAACCACTCTTTTAGCTTTTGACCGAGCCATGTTTTATTTCCTGTGGGGGTCCAAGTGGGAGAGACTGAAAAGGGAGGAGGTGAAAAAACCACCCAAGAACGGAGGGAAAGGACTCCCAGACCTCCACCTGTTTTTAGGCAGCCGCTACACTACGCTACACATGGCATACGCCTTGGCCCCATCCAGAGATCACAAAACAACAGCGATGGCACGGTTCTAGATGGGGTCATACCTGAGACGGCTGAAACTTTTAGAAACAGACTTGAGAGAACCTGTGTCTTTTAATCTCCCATCTGCATATGTTTTTATCAAGAATAAAAAAAAAAGATATAACATGGAGAATGAGAACAAATCTATTTTAATTAAACACCGTTCTCTTCTTTCTCTTGTGCAGGAGCGGGAAGCAGTGAGTCCGGTGCGCGGGCTTGCATTCGGCGAGCCCTCCACCGTTTGGCGCAACGTAGCCCACCCTGCCCTCATGAACAGACACCGAGACCTGTCGTGGATGGTGGCCCATGAGATCCTCCCGGTCAGGGCCGTCATGCACTCCCGGGGCATGGCGGCATCTGCCACCTGCCCCCGACCAGGGTGTGGCACCCCCGAGTCGGTGCGGCACTTGCTCTGGGAGTGCAACACAGCGAAAGACCTGTGGGCACGAGCCGGCCCCCTACTATACCCGTGCCTGCCAGCAGGAGAGGTCCTAAACGTCCAACTGGTGCTCTACGGGGTGAGCCGGAGGAGCATACCATCAGCGGACTTCGCCAGACTCTGGCTCACCCTGACATGCTTTAAAGAAGCACTCTGGACCTCCCACAGCCTGCTGGTAGGGAAGCGCGTGGAGACTGTTACGTCTGTAGTTTACGACAGTTTGGGCTTTACGAGAGTGCCGTATTACGTTTTGTGTTACACACGTTGTTGATTAAATGGAGTACACGTTCCGACTAAAAGCTCTGAGTTCAGTCTCCATTATTGAACATAACATTGGCGACGAGGATGGCTGATTGTTCTTTACCACCACCCCCTCCTTTCCTAGCAGTCCCGGCAGAACCACCGATTCCGTGGGGCCGCTGGATTTCCTCTTTCGAGACATACATCCTAGCCGCCGGCTTGGAAGACATCTCAGACAAGAGAAAATGTGCGCTGCTGCGTCACTGCCTGGGAGCGGAGGGTCAGCGCGTGTCCGGAACTCTCGGCACTGCGGCGAGATACACAGACGCTGTGGAACTATTGAAGCAACACTTCGCCCCTCCACAAAGCGCTCTTCTCCGCCGCGTCATATTCAATCGAAGACATCAACGAACAGGTGAGACAGTGACACAGTATGTGGCTGATCTGCGGGGTTTGGCGAGCTTATGCAAGTTCGGGACATTACAGAACGAAATGATAAGAGACCAACTCATCTTACACACGAACTGTGACAAGATTAGGGAAAAACTGTTACTGGAAAATGATGAACTTACATTATCAGCAGCTCTGAACATAGCGGTCCAGGTTGAGACGGCCTTGGAATGTGCAGTTAGTTTTTCAGCCTCTCCCAGCTCACCGGCAAAGGGCGCGCACAGCCTACAGGTGCCCCTCCTCCACGTGAGTACAGCCAGCGGTGGGGAGAGCATTTTACTGGCCTCTCGGTCACGCGACCAGCCACACCAGCCGTGTGGGAATTGCGGCTCTTCTGCACACAATTCAAGAGCTCAGACATGCCCAGCCCGTGGTAAAACCTGCTCCAACTGCGGGAAACTAAACAATTTTCACAAAGTCTGTAGGTCTGCCCCAGCTAGAGCTTCCCAGTCACCTACCACAGTCATCCATAATGTCAGCTCAGGACGAGCGCCATTCAAAACATGCTCGTTGATGGTTGGTGATGTCACTCTGCCGCTCCTCCTAGACACTGGAGCCACAGTGTCCCTTGTGAACTTGACGACCTATACACAGTTCTTCTCCCATGTGCCTCTGGGGTTGCCCTCCACCACCCTGCGTGGCTATGCCAACTCTGAGATTGACATTGTGGGCTCTTTTCAGCTGCCTGTGAAGTACGGGGAGAGGACACTGCCGGCTTTCAGGTTCAATGTTGCACGCCACGGGACCAACCTGTTAGGCCTCGACCTGTTCAACGCCCTCGGTTTCACCCTGCTAGACACAGCTGGCTCAGAGATTCACACCGTTTCCATCCCCTGGCAGCAACAGTGGCCTGCGCTGTTCAGCGGTGTAGGCTGCCTCGACACTTTTGCCCACCAGCCTCTGTTAGATCCTACAGTGATGCCTGTTATACAGCCCCTCCGCCGCTCCCCCCTGGCTCTCCGCGATGACATCTCCTCTCAGCTACAGAGCATGCTCGATAGCGACATCATTGAGCAGGTGAATGCATCGCCTTGGATCTCCAACCTGGTGGTGGCGAAGAAGAAGTCTGGGGGGCTGCGCATCTGCGTGGATCTGAGAGCGGTAAACAAGGCCATCATCCCTGACAAATACCCCCTGCCAACGATAGAGGAGCTCACCGCCCAGTTCTACGGGTCCAGCGTGTTCTCTAAACTGGACCTCCGTCAGGGTTACCTCCAAGTGCCACTACACCCCGAGAGCCGCAACCTCACAGCGTTCATCACTCACAGAGGGGTTTTCCGCTACAAACGCATGGCTTTCGGTTTAAGCTCCGCCCCCAGCTGCTTCCAAAAGATCATGGCCTCCATCTTCGCTGGGATCCCAGGTGCGGCCATCTATCTTGATGACATCGTGGTTCACGGGGCCACCGTCGAGAGCCACGATGAGCGTCTCCACAGTGTGTTCAGTGCATTGGCCAAGCATCACCTGACACTCAATGGTGAGAAGTGTGTATTCTCCGCCCCAGCCATCGACTTTGTGGGGTTCCGCCTCTCAGCTGATGGCACGTACCCGCTACGTATTCATACGCCTCCTGAAGGCCCAACTCACCTCGCCACCGGTCCTGGCGCATTTCGACCTGGCCAGCCCCACTCTTGTCACGTGCGACGCCTCTGCCACAGCCATTGGTGCGGTGATGTCCCAGCAGTAAGGGGGGGTGGAGAGACCGATCGCCTTCGCCTCCCGTGCTCTCAGCCCCACGGAACAGAAGTACTCGGTGGGGGAGCGGGAGGCCCTAGCATGCCTCTGGGCATGTGAGCGCTGGCACATGTACCTCTATGGACGGCTATTCACACTGAGGACAGACCACCAGGCCCTCATCACCCTCCTGGCCACGTCTGGCACCGGTCACAAGCCACTCCGCCTCCACCGCTGGGCCGACCGCCTGCAACAGTACAACTATCGGCTACAGTTCACGCCAGGACGAGACAACGTGGTAGCCAACTTGCTATCACGCTCAATCCCCAGCCCACCCACAGCCCCAACCTTGACCCCCGGACTGGACCAGGCTGAGCATGACCTCGTCCAGCTCCTCCACACACCCCTTCAGGAGACGGTGTCGCTGAAAGAGCTCCGGGATGCCTCAGCCGATGACCCCACCCTCTCTACACTCTCAACCTACATCACGCAGGGGTGGCCGGCAAGAGTACCTGACGAGCTACTCACTTACTCCAGGATCAGGGAGGAGTTGTCGGTTTGGAATGACACCTGTGTCGCTCGCGGGTTCTGCACTGTGGTCCCAGGTGTCCTTCGGGCGCGTATCCTTGCTATGGCGCACGAGGGTCACCTGGGCATAGTCAGGCTCAAACAGCGCTGTCGTGATGTTGTGTGGTGGCCAGGCATCGACAGGGAACTCGAAACCCTGGTCAAGGATTGCACTGCCTGTCTCCTTAGTGGTAAGACCAGGGCTCCAGCTCCACCCCCGCCCATGCAGCCGTTGGACTGGCCATCTCAACCCTGGGAGCACCTGCAACTGGATATCTGCGGCGAGCTGCATGGGGTACCACATCACCAGCGTTTTCTCGTTGTGACCTACGACCTCCACTCTATGTGGCCAGAGGTGACACCTGTGGGCTCGGTCACAGCAAAGGTGCTGATCGACATTCTCGACGCTCTGTTTGCACGTTGGGGCCTGCCCAAGAGGATCACGACTGACAACGGTCCTCAAATGATTTCCCATGAACTGTCCTCCTATCTAGTGGGTAAAGGGATCCACCACATCCGCACAGCGTTCTACCACCCTGCTGCGAACGGGGGGGTGGAACGGCTGAACCAAACTCAGAAAAATGGCATCAGGGCCCACCTGGCACAAGGGTGCACGCTCACCACCAGCCTCCTCCAGACGCTGTTGCATTATCGGGCCACGCGACACGCCACTACAGGAGTCTCCCCAGCCTCCCTCATGCTGGGGCGGGAGCTCCAGCTGCCTCTCGACAGGCTCCGCCCTACACTAGCTCAGCCCCCGGTCCATCCAGTTCAAGCCACAGTCACCAAACACCAGCGCTTGATGAAGGATCGTTTCGACAGGGCCAGACGTGCTAGGCCACCTGTCATTGCTGTGTCGGACTGGGTCAGGATCCGACGACCTCATCGGGACAACAAACTCCAGTCGTTTTGGTCTGACCCTGTCCAGGTCAGCAAACAGCTTGGCCCGGCCTCGTTTAGGCTCGCCGACGGCACTCGCTGGCATGCTACCCGCCTGCGTAAGGTGCAGCCTCCCCCTGGCCCAGCGCTGGGTGTGGCCTCTTCCACAGTCTTGCCAGCCGCACGGTTGGATGAAGCAGCAACCCCAGCCTACCAGGCTCAGCCCCAAGGCGTGGAGCCGCCACCAGTGGCTGTGGCTGCACCAGAGCCACGTCTGGTTCGAGCACGCAACAGGCTCAATTACATGACTGAATATCACACCTAGGTTGTGTGAGGGGGGGGGGAAATGTTACGTCTGTAGTTTACGACAGTTTGGGCTTTACGAGAGTGCCGTATTACGTTTTGTGTTACACACGTTGTTGATTAAATGGAGTACACGTTCCGACTAAAACATCTGAGTTCAGTCTCCATTATTGAACATAACAGAGACCACCCCACAGGCGGTGGTAGCTGCGGCCATTGAGACCTTGAGGGGATGTCGCACGTCGCCAATTCGGAGGAGGGGGTCAGAGGCCCACCATAGAGGTCCGGCCCTGACTGCGCGAGTGCCACCGCTGCCATGGTTGAGGGTCTCCTCTGGGAGCCTGAAACGGCGGTCGCGAGGAGCTGCTCATGAAGGCGGGCAAGGCAGTCTTGATAAGGACTCACCCCGCTCCTGTACAACAGCCATGTTTTTTTAAACAAAGACACTGAAAAGACTCTCTTTTTAAAACAAGACACTGAAAAGACTATTTTTAAAACAAGCCCCAAAACATTGCACTTTTAATGTCATAACGTTTATCATAGCCATGTTTTTATCTGTAACCTTTTAAAACTGTGTGTTTTAATGAAAGTCCCTTCATGGTTGCACAGATGTTTTTTTACTTGTTTTTTATTGTGTTTTTACTATGGCTTGTTGTGTTTTTTACTATGTCTTGTTGTAACATGTATACACTACAATGGGGAAAAGTGCTCCCATCACCACTAAGACTGTCAGAACCTGGCCAGAAGGGTCCGCTCCACTGCAGATCTGCCTAAATGACACCCTATGGCAGGAATATGAGCATGAGGACCTGGAACAGTACACGTCGTCGGTTCTGAACCACATAGTGAACTGCACCAACTCAGTCACGTGGACAAACGGGTCCGGGTCTACCCCAACACAAAGCCATGGATGACTGTTAAGGTCCAAAAACTGATCAACGAGAGGGACAACGCCTTCTTCGCAGGGAAGCGCACACCGCTGTACAGCTCCACCAGGGACAACCTAAAGCGCGGCATCAAAGCGGCCAAGGCAGAGCACAGAGAGAAGATTGAGGAATGCCTCCTGAGCAACGACTCCAGGCGGATGTGGCAGGGGGTTCAGCAGATGACAAACTTCAGAGCCAACAGGCTCACAGCCGCAGAAGACGACCCCCTGCTGGCGGGAAAGCTGAACACCTTCTACGCCCGGTTCGACGAGGGGCGAACGGAGGTAACCGCAACACAAACACCACTCTCTCCAGCTCTCAGCAGCCTCACCCTCACAGAGCATGAGGTGAGACGCGTACTGAAGGCGGTGGACCCCAGGAAAGCCTCGGGGCCGGATGGCGTCCTGGGACGGGTGCTGAGAGACTGCGCCGACCAGCTCTTTAACCAGTCCCTGTCCCAGGCCACCGTCCCACCCTGCCTGAAAACCTCAACTATCATCCCAGTCCCGAAGAAAAGCACGGTGAGCTGCCTAAACGACTACCGCCCGGTGGCACTCACACCAATCATCATGAAGTGCTTCGAGAAACTAGTCCGGGCCCACATACTCACACGCCTCCCGCCCAACCTGGATCCATACCAGTTCGCCTACAGAGCCCACAGGTCCACAGAGGACGCCATAGCGACGACTCTCCACGCCACTCTACCCCACCTGGAGAGGGGAAACAGCTACGCGAGACTGCTCTTCGTGGACTTCAGCTCCGCCTTCAACACCATCCTTCCAGACAGGCTAGTGACCAAACTACTAGACCTGGGTCTATCACACTCTATATGTGCGTGGATCAAGGACTTCCTGACCGACCGCCCCCAGAGGGTGCGGGTGGGCCCCCACACCTCCACAGCCCTCAGCCTCAGCACTGGGTCCCCCCAGGGCTGCGTGCTAAGCCCCATCCTCTACAACCTCTACACCCACGACTTCACCCCCGTCCACCCCAGCAACTACATCGTAAAGTTTGCAGACGACACCACCGTGGTGGGATGTATCTCGGGGGGGGACGAGACGGCGTACAGGGATGAGGTAGAGCAACTGAGCAAGCTGTGCAAGGTTAACAACCTGCTGCTAAACAAGTCAAAGACCCAGGAATTCATCGTAGACTTCAGGAGGAAAAAGTCCGAGATCCAGCCCCTGCTCATCGACGGAGAGAGCGTGGAGAGAGTCTCAACCCTCCGATTCCTGGGACATCACATGCGGGATGACCTGGCCTGGGAGGACAACACAAAAGGCACCATCAAGAGGGCACAACAGCAGCTATACACCCTGAGATGCCTCAGGAAAGAACACAACAAGCAGGAGATACTGGTGGCCTTCTACCACGGCGCAGTGGAGAGCATCCTCACCTACGGCATCTGCAACTGGTTCCACAGCTGCACAACAGCGGAGAGAAACGCGCTACAGAGAGTCGTGAGAACAGCACAGAAGATCACCGGCGCCCCCCTCCCCTCTCTGGAAGAGCTGTACAACACACGCTGTCTCAGGAAGGCCTCCAAGATCTCCAGGGACCCGACCCACCCTGGGCACGTACACTTTATCAGGCTGCCCTCGAATAGGAGGTACAGGACCCCGGCCGCTAAGACAAACAGACTGAAGAACTGCTTCTACCACAGGGCCGTCAAGGCCCTGAACACAGCAAAGGCCTAAGTTCTGGGCCCAGGACAGTCCGGACGGATTGTATGGCAGCTAGTGCTGAGGCACAAACATGTACATTTCAAGCCTGCAAACTGTGACACTTTAAAATAACGTGAAAAAATACTTTTGTGCAATATGACAACCCTAGTTGACTATCTGTGCAGTATAGTACAGTGGATTGTGTGCATAGCCTTTATTGATGTAAACCAGCTCCTTACCTTCTTGTGATTTTATGCTTTTTCTAAAATGTGTGTTTTTTTCCCCCTTTCCTAACACCAGGGGAGCCACCCCTCCTAAATTTCGTTGTTTGGTACCTGTACTGTAGCAATGACAAATAAAGTCCATTCCATTCCATTCCATAATGTATTGTAATGTCCCGTGTACTTGTTACAATAAAAACTTTTCGAAAGAAAAAAATCTGTTCTTATCAGATCTCTTATCTTATCAGCCTATTGGCTAAGATCAAGTGTAGTATCTTGAATCTGCCAGTTAGAAGCGGGAAGATGGAGAACTCTTTTGAGTCGGGCCCAAAGGCCGGAATGTTCAATACTATCCGTTTTTCGTGGAGAGACCCGGCGGAGGTGATCCAGCAGAGGGACACCTTCACCCGGGCAGTTCTGATGGGACAACTGAAGATGATTGTCGCGGACATCCTTTGCCTCCAGGGCAATACGCTGGAGAACGCCTACGACGTGACTTTTTACACGGCGGCCATGACCGGAAAGGCGATGGACATGTGTACCGTCGGGGCCGAGACCAGGCCTCTGTCACTCTATAGGGTGACAAGCCTGGCGAAAGATAACTTCAGGGTCTTGACGGTACACATGTACAATCCACATGTGACTGATGAAGCTGTGGTAGGGTTCCTGAGCCGCTACTGTAAAGTCACGTCGGGGGCCCGCCGCATCAAGGACTCCCTTGGGATCTGGAACGGGAGGCGCCAGTACCAGGTGCTCCTACGGCCAGAAGAGGGTGGTTTCGACGGCTACACACACCCCCCGGCACTTTTCTCGGTGGGCGCGGACAGGGGCACCCTTTTCTATGCCCGGCAGGCCCCCTTCTGCAGAAGGTGTAGGCAGGCGGGTCATGGGCAGGGGAACTGCGCTGGGATGAGGTGCAGGAACTGTAACGCCACGGACCACGTGGCAAAAGACTGCACCCAGCCCAGGGAATGCCACGGGTGTGGCTTGAGAGGCCATGTGTACAGGGACTGCCCAGACCGCCCTAAGCCTAAGACCTACTCCGATGCAGCAGGGGGGGCTAAGCCGAGAGACCAAGGAACCGGAGGAGGAGACATCAGGAGACAATTTGATGGCAGCTACTAGATTGAAATCAAGTGCAATACTGAAACACAACTGTGAACATTTCAAACCTGCAAACTGCGACACTTTAAATGAATGTGCAATAACACTATGTGCAATATGACAACCCTCGGGCACATAAGGTTCAGAGATAGGAAATGTTAGAATAGGTATAGCATAGCATACAGCACAGTGTTTTATTTGTATAGTATAGTATAGTGGACAGTGTACATAGCCTTTATTTATGTAAACCAGCTCTTTTCCCTTTTTTATTTTTTATTTTTTTCCTAGCACCAGGGGAGCCCCCCCTCCCACATTTCGTTGTTTGGTACCTGTACTATATCAATGACAATAAAGACCATTCATTCATTCATTCTTGGGCGGCTTCTGTCCATTTCCCTTCTTGCACAATTAAAGTCACCTATCATGATGGTGGGTATGTTTCCCAGAAGTGCAGGGTACAACTTTTCAAAAAACTGTGTTCTTTCATTTTGATTAGTTGGTGCATATTGTTACGGTCTCCTCCCTCCACTGCTGTCTTGTTCTGATTGTGTTGCAGGATGGCAGTGGGGAGAGGAGGCCTGATTGGCTGATGTAGCACACCTGTGCCTATTTAGGTTGTGCGTTGGGGATCTGTCTCTCTCTCTCTCTCCATACAGGTTATCCTTTTTTGACTCCTTTGTTTCACCCTTACAACATTCCACATACAGATCACTCATCCACACCCTACACAACTGATAAAACTGACTATCACATGCCATTTCTAAATTACTTATTTTGCTTTAGTTATTAATAAAATAATCATAAACCTTTACCCTCGACTTGTCTCCCTATTTTGTCACTTTCTCTGAGCCGGGTTAGTGACAATATACATTTATTATTTTTGTTGTGTTTTTCCCATATTTTGAAACTGTTGTTATTAGCTGTCCTGCTTGTATTATTTTTGGCTGTAGTAGTTGGATTGTTGGGTTTTTGCAGAATTATTTTGCCTACTGGTAGCTCTTTTCACTGTCTGTTGTCACATATGTCCCAAGTATCTCTTTTCAAATGTTCGATACAGAACAAGGGAATGAGAAGACATAAAATATACAATGTGATTGGGGGGGAAAGGGGTTCGATTCCTACTGCTTTATTTCCAATTAGTCCTATAGTTGCACACTAAAACAATAGTTGTTTTTCGAAAAACATTTGGTTTTTGAGGGGTTTAGGTGATTGAAATGTTGGAGTTCTTGAGTTTTCACACTTTGACCCAGGTGTAAGTTGATTGGTAGGCTAATTAGTCGTCACAACAAAGCCAAAAGGTGAACCAGCTACTCTATTAGGTCACACTGTGTTTCAAATAGTTGCAAATCACACATGTACATTTCAGTGTCACCCCACTCCACACACACACAAAGAGGGTGCTGATCACACTTTTGGGCTTGTGTTTCTTCTACCATCAAGTGTGTTTTTTTCTCTGTAAACGTGCAATATTGTGTACCAGTTAGCAGAAAGGACTAAATAAGTTAAGTAATTGGGACCACAGGTCCACTTCTAAAAAGAGTCAGTAGGACAGATAGTTAAGAAATAAAACAACTCCTAACGTTTCACCACCTAGAGGCTTCATCAGAGGAAATGTGTCTGACCAAACAAACAGGAACTTATATAGAGAGGGGGGAGGGGGGTGCTGCCACATGGTCTGTGGCTTCTCTGATTGGTCATTGGCCTTTCACCTCCGGGTCACTTGTAAAAAGCTGTCCCCTAATGCTACAAGCACCCTCTACAGCTTGGTAGGACTTCTGTTTACATAAGATGTCTAAAAATGTCTTCTCATTTCCTTAGTTCAGATCAGACAAAATCATTTGGGATTTCAATCCTTATAATAACATTCAGACCAGTCACGGGCTGGGTTAGGTTAGGGGACTTCGCCTAACACACATGTGTTGGAAATGCACAGGCACAGTACTGGTTTTGTTAGGGTTGGGTTGGGAACACAATTTTTTCCCAAGACCGTCGTATTTTCAATGACATGCAAATCAGAATTGAGCGTTATTATGCGACCTGCCTCCTTAGACCGCAGTCAAAATGACACATATCAGATTTGTATCTGATTGAGGCTGGCATGATATTGAGGCCTGAATCGGATCTGAGAATACCAGATTCAATGTGCTTTTTAACTGCTTACACCTACATGTTACATATCCCATCTGTGCCACAAATACATCAGAATTGTGTCACTTCGACCTGCGGTTTAAAGCCGGCCTTAGACATTAGTCTACGTCGTCATGGTTACAAAGATGCCACTTGAAATCCAAGTTTATTTGTGTCTTACACACACGTTTGCCTAGTATTTGACTGCCTGTTCAATGTATGACGCATCATTTGAAAGCTTACAATCTGTAGTTTAACCACATGTAAAAAACTGAATTATTTTGCCTACTGGTAGCTCTTTTCACTGTCTGTTGTCACATGTCCCAAGTATCTCTTTTCAAATGTTCGATACAGAACAAGGGAATGAGAAGACATAAAATATACAATGTGATTGGGGGGGAAAGGGGTTCGATTCCTACTGCTTTATTTCCAATTAGTCCTATAGTTGCACACTAAAACAATAGTTGTTTTTGAGGAGTTTAGGTGATTGAAATGTTGGAGTTCTTGAGTTTTCACACTTTGACCCAGGTGTAAGTTCATTGGTAGTTGATTGGTAGGCTAATTAGTCGTCACGACAAAGCCAAAAGGTGAACCAGCTACTCTATTAGGTCACACTGTGTTTCAAATAGTTGCAAATCACACATGTACATTTCAGTGTCACCCCACTCCACACACACACAGAGGGTGCTGATCACACTATTGGGCTTGTGTTTCTTCTACCATCAAGTGTTTGTTTTTTCTCTGTAAACGTGCAATATTGTGTACCAGTTGGCAGAAAGGACTAAATAAGTTAAGTAATTGGGACCACAGGTCCACTTCTAAAAAGAGTCAGATGGACAGATAGTTAAGAAATAAAATAACTCCTAATGTTTCACCTCCTAGAGGCTTCATCAGAGGAAATGTGTCTGACCAAACAAACAGGAACTTATATAGAGAGGGGGAGGGGGGTGCTGCCACATGGTCTGTGGCTTCTCTGATTGGCCATTGGCCTTTCACCTCCGGGTCACATGTAAAAAGCTGTCCCCTAATGCTACAAGCGCCCTCTACAGCTTGGTAGGACTTCTGTTTACATAAGATGTCTAAAAATGTCTTCTCATTGTTATGTTATGTTATGTTAATTTCATTTATAATGCGCCCCCCATCCAACTTTTACATCGGCCCGGGGCGCAGCCCGGGTAAAGGAACAGATAAAGACAAAGACAAGAAACACAGAAAGCAATCAGACACAGACGACTTAAACGTAACACTCAGGCATACAATTCACAACAAATAGGGAGTAGATTTAGGGAATGTCATTTTGGAAGAGGTGGGTTTTTAACTTGGCTCTAAAGGAGTCCAGAGTGGGGGCAAACTTGATGGCAGAAGGGAGCGCGTTCCACAGGGTCGGTGCTATCACCGCAAAGGCACGGTCACCCTTCCTCTTGAGGTTGGTACGTGGGACCCTCAGGCTGAGTTGGGCGTCGGACCTGAGCCTGGGTCTGGGCCTTGAGGAGGTAGACTGGTCCAGGAGGTCCTTGATGTATGGTGGGGTGAGACTGTTGAGAGCTTTAAAAACAAAGGTGCAGATTTTGAACTTCACTCTCTTCTTCACTGGGAGCCAGTGAAGGGAGATGAGGACAGGGGAGATGTGGTCCCTCATTTTGGTGCCTGACACCAGCCTGGCAGCGGCATTTTGGACTAGCTGCAGGCGGTAGATGGTCTTATCAGGAAGTCCCGCATATAGTGAGTTGCAGTAGTCGAGCCTAGATGATATTAGCATGAGGACGACCCTCCTCAGGTCGCTGGGGGTGAGGAAGGACTTGATCTTGGCTATGATGCGTAGTTGGTATAGACATGCCTTCACGACGGAGCTCACTTGTCGGTCAAGGTTAAGCTCGGAGTCAAAGATGACACCGAGGTTCATTTCCTTAGTTCAGATCAGACAAATTTCCTTAGTTCAGATCAGACAAAATAATTTGGGATTTCAATCCTTATAATAACATTCAGACCAGTCACGGGCTGGGTTAGGTTAGGGGACTTCGCCCAACACACATGTGTTGGAAATGCACAGGCACAGTACTGGTTTTGTTAGGGTTGGGTTGGGAACACAATTTTTCCCCAAGACCGTCGTATTTTCAATGACATGCAAATCAGAATTGAGCGTTATTATGCGACTTGCCTCCTTAGACCGCAGTCAAAATGACACATATCAGATTTATATCTGATTGAGGCTGATATGATATTGAGGCCTGAATCAGATCTGAGAATATCAGATTCAATGTGCTTTTTAACTGCTTACACCTACATGTTACATATCCCATCTGTGCCACAAATACATCAGAATTGTGTCACTTCGACCTGCGGTTTAAAGCCGGCCTTAGACATTAGTCTACGTCGTCATGGTTACAAAGATGCCACTTGAAATCCAAGTTTATTTGTGTCTTACACACACGTTTGCCTAGTATTTGACTGCCTGTAGCCCAGTCACGAATGGTCCCAGTATTGTAGCTTCAGATGGACAAGTTGGTTGTTATTGTGCTTGCTGCAGCAAGCCCACGATATGTTAATGCTCATATATAGTTATTATAATCCTGTTCTTTTACCAACTACTAAGACAACAATATAGTAAGCTAGTTACTTTAGCTTGCTAAAGATATTGGCCCCCCAAATCATTTTACAACGTGTTTAGCAATGATGTTGCAATGTTTCTGTCGAACTCTGCAGTGAAGGTGTCTAAGCAACGTAGGGTGCATTCGTAAATTCGCTCTGAGAGCGCTGGAGCGCACACTGGGTTCAACGTCATGAAGGGTGATGTCTCTTGACTTTAAAAGAATTTGGTTAAAATAGATCACAAGTAAAACATCTGAGTTCTAAGACTATTTATTAAACAAAGTTACAATTACAGATTACAACACTGCTCTCTGATGGTGGGAGAGCTACTCAGCTGGTGGTCAAGGAAAAAGAGGAGGAGATTCGCTCCTCTCACCTATTTGTACACAATGATATGCTAATACAAGCTTCTGACAAGATCCTATCACATTACTCAGAGATGGTTAAAGTGTGAAAAAGGGTCAGTCCACATACAGTCACTCAGGTTAACACTAGGGCAGCCGTGAGGTGTCATAGGGCACCAGTGAGTACAAAAAAAATTCTACCTTTGCACTCGATCAAATGTCAGGACCCTCCTTTCATGACTTTTCCTAGATATGTGCGTTCTACCACCCAGCATCTTTACATTTTCAAAATCGAGTTAGTATAAAGCGATTTTGCAGTATTTCTGTGTGTGTCTGTGTATTTGCCTTGGTATTAGGCTGCCATCTTTTTCTCCAAGGCTGCAATTCTCTTTTATATCAGCAGAGGTAGCAAGGGGACACACACTGTGCTCAAACTTCAGGCTCCAGTGCTGAATTAGATACAGTGGATAAGACAGATATTTGTAACATAATGTGTTTATATATAGGCTATATATAGCAATAGGGATACATAAGATATGTATATGTACAGACAGTTATGACAATGATAAACTGTACAGTATGTCTCCCAATCCATTCAGATTTATTGGAGCTGAGTTTTTTTTTTCACAGCGGGTTTACCCAAGTTCCATGCAATAGTGATAAGATATTATGATATGTGTAGCCTATGTACAGTCATGAATGATACACTGCACAGTATGTACCTATCAAGTTGTGTGGTGCATGCATAGCTACCGCAGCAAAGTAATTGCAGTAGCCTACGTTTGATTATGCCTGTACTCATCAACGAATATAATATAACAAACGGATATTTATAATATTGTATATTGTGTAGTGACCACTCGTTAACGAGTAGAGCATTCATAATTCACGGCGTTCCAGCCTTGTATAAAGCACTGTTGTATGTTTATGTTTACTACATCACCCATGCTGCTTAGCGGGTGATATGACGTAATATAAGTGGGACAGAGGGGAGTGAATGTTGTTGTTGTCAGTACGCATGAAGAGAGTGAAATAAAGCACACATGATTGTTTTTCTACAGGCAAAATGACTACATCGTCCTGTTATTGCCGGCACTCCTACATTGGTGACCCTGATTTTCTCTCGAACGTTTTCGGAGATCATTGAACATGACAACGAACGCAGTTTCACTCAAGCTGCCCGAATTTTGGGAACAAAATACCATAGCATGGTTTGCACAAGCTGAAGCTCAATTTGCCCTCAGGGATGTTACCGTGGATAATACCAAATACTACTACGTGGTAGCAGCTCTTACCAATTCAACTGCAGCAAGAGTGGTGAGTCTTATTGAAAACCCACCGGCACAGAACAAATATGTTACTTTGAAGGCACACCTCATAGATACTTTTTGTCTGTCTGAACCTGAACGTGCACGCCAGCTCCTCTCTCTCCCTGGGCTCGGTGACTCAAAACCCTCTGAACTGATGGACCACATGCTAACTCTGCTGGCTTTTTATGCAACAGTTGCCAGACCAGGTTCGTTTTTCAATGGCTAATTCTATCAAAACAGATTTTCGTCAGTTAGCCAAGGAAGCAGATATATTTTTCTCAGCTGGGAGGAAGTGTTTTGCAGCAACGGCCGCCGCCACCATTGATGGGTTCCAACCACTGTCCATCTCCGCTACTGCTGTGGCCCGCCGGGTGAGGCCGTCAGGGTTGTGCTTTTACCATGCAAAGTTCGGGAACAAAGCTAAGAAATGCCTGCCATCATGCAACTTCAGTGTGTCGGGAAACGCACTGGCCGCCACATTAGCAGCTGTGGGTGCCGGCCATTCTGCAGGCTTGCTGTACGTCACTGACTCCCTCTCCGGCCGCCGTTTTCTGTGTAACACGGGTGCCCAGGTGAGCGTGCTGCCTGTATCGGCAATAGACATTAGAACGGCAAAACGAGGGCCCGCCCTTGAAGCTGCCAATGGCAGTTCAATCGCTACCTTTGGCAAGCGCACTGTGGGTTTGTGTTTTGCTGACCAGCGTTTTACCTGGGATTTTGTGTTGGCTAAAGTGTCTACTCCCCTCTTCGGCGCTGACTTTCTCTGCGCTAACAGCCTCCTGGTGGACGTGGGAAACCGCCGACTCGTCAACGCTGAGACGTTCGGCTCCTTGTCATGTGAGCGCAGTGACGCAGCCACACTGAAGCTGTCCAGTGCTGTCTCGCCGGCTGACGATTTCTCCCCTCTTAGGAGTTCTCAGACATCACAACACCGACCTTCTCGGCCGCTGCCACCAAACATGGCGTCATTCATTACATCTCCACGGAAGGCCCACCAGTGCATGCCAACTCCGTTCCAGTGAGCAAAAATACAGCACCTTTGACCGAGAGCTCCTCGCCCTGTACTTGGCAATCAGGCACTTCCGTTTCCTGCTGGAGGCTCGTCCATTCACAGTTCTCTTTCATAATATTAGTTTCGTATCTCACTATGGGAACGCCCCCTGCGTGACCTCATCAGAAGCTGAATTACACTGCGCCAGCCCATTGGCTGGCCCAGGCGACGCTTGTGTCAGGAGGGACGGGACCCTCCTCCTATATAAGGCTTACACACGGCGTCTGTCGTCATTCAAAAACCTCTTCTCGCTTCTCACTGGAGCTGACGACAACTGTGCGGGTGGCTAAAGCTAAACAGTCCACAGATACGAGCGACCAACTCGTGCCGACGGGCGCTTTGCTGCTAAACTGCATACGTTGACGTTCACAGGAGTAGAAATACTTCTGTTGAAGAGTAGGAATACTCTAACTCGGGGTAGCGATACCCCGTGTTACGATTCGAGTAGCAATACTCACCTTGCTCGGAACGAAAAGAGTAGCGATACTCCTCGTTCTGAACGAAAAGAGTAGCGATACTCCTCGTTCTGAACGACACGAGTAGCAATACTCCCTGTTCTGCGAGTAGGAATACTCCGAACGGTTATGGGTAGCAATACCCAGTGTGAGAGACAAAAGTAGAAATAACTTAATCTCTATAACGCACTGCTAGCGGGTAGATAGTAATATCCCTCCCCTGGCCCCTCTGTTTCCCTTGATAGCTGACAAGCTAACGGGTGAAGTAGCGAGGCCTGCTAGCAGCTAGCCTACAACCCCCTAGCCAGCAATGGCTAACGTTGAGGCTAGCGGACCTAGCACAGTCGAGACTAGCAAGAAGACCTGCCCGTGCGGCAAGTCAATGGCTAGATGGGACACTCACTCTAAGTGCGCAGCGTGTCTGGCATTAACCCACGCCCAGGCCGCTGTTATCTCTACCGATGAGTGTATCCACTGTGCAGTGTTCCCCAATAAACTTCTCCGCCGACGGATAAAGTCGCATGGCTAGCCTGTCGGGAGAAGATCCGCTTCTGTGTGAGGCAGCCGAAACGCTGCCATCACAGTCTAACGCGGACATATCTCCAGGTTTACCGACACCATGCTGGGCGGACTTAGTGCCACATAGCCCTGACATTGGTTTCCCGGTACTGGATGACAAGGGAGTTGACAGCTTTACCGCTGCTTGCTATGACCCTAGGAGAGACTCGGACAATGATGAGGGAGGGTCGCACGACTCAGACCTCATTTTGTCCACCGATGATGAGGAGGACTCCTCATTCTCAATCGGTAGGCGCGGAGCTGAAAAGCCCCCCACGCCTGGCGGAGGCAACCAACCCTCCGCCCCGTCTCTCATGGACTGTGACATGCAGGACATGTGCAAGCGAGCAGCAAAAAGGCTGAATATCCCCTGGCCCGTCGCCCAAACCGAAACTGCTAAGTCACGCTTTGACGGCAAAAGACTGCAGACGGCGGCTAAGACGGGGAAACAAGTTATGCCGTTCTTCCCCGAGCTACTCGATGAGATAGCAGTTACGTGGAAAGAACGGCCATTCAGCGAGAAACACCCAATAATCTGGGGTTCTCAACTGGATTGTGAGGGGATGGACTCCCTCGGCCTCCGCCACATCCCACCGGTGGAGCCGGTGGTGGCGCGCCACCTGCACCCGAAGACCCCCGTATCTTCGGCTGCCCCATCCCTACCCTCCAAGTCGGACCGCTTTCAAGCTAGCCTTACAGACAAGTGCTACAAAGCAGCGGCACTGACAGCGAGGGCTCTCAATGCCTCCGCACTTCTATCAGCCTACCAGGCTGAGCTGGAGGAGGATATGACTGTTAAGCCAGGCAATACCCTATGGGAAGAAATCTGCGTTATAACGGATCACATCCTCCGTCTCCACAAGATGGCCATTCAAGCCACGGGTAAATCCATGGGTCTCATGGTACTGCAAGAGAGGGCGCGTTGGCTCGGTCTCACCAACCTGTCGGCGAAGGAGAGAGAAGAAATTCTCGACACCCCTATCGTACCGCAGGGTCTCTTCGGTGCAGCAGTCACCTCAATGCAGAAGAGATGTGAGGAGAAAAAGAGAGAGGATGAGGCTATGGAGCTGTGCCTTCCGAGAAGAGCGCAGCCCGCAGCGCCCGTGACCCAGCCACGGCAGTCATATGCGCAGGCTGTCTCTCGCCTGGCCCCTGCTTTCAAAAACCCCAGAGCGGCTAGACAGCAGGCAGCGCCTCAGGCACCCAGAGGTCCTAAGAACCCATGGGCCAGGAAACAGGCTCCCCGTGCCAGACCTCAGGCATCCCCTCCCCCGGCCGCCGCGTCGGTGAGGAAGAAGAAGCGGGTGATCTGACAGTCTCTCCTCGGGAGGAGAGCGAGTCCAGTCGGCCCCCCTCGCTGACCGCTCTGTACCCTCCCAGCTCCGTTTCAGAGCAAGTTCGGTACGACATGTTCCATACAAAGTGCAAGACCACGGTCGGCGTCCGTGTTCACACGCCTTCCGGGGGAAAGCTGAGAGACTGTTCATACTGCAAAGTTGTTTGTCACTCAAGCACGTTAATGCACAATGTATTAAAAATGTCCCGACAAGCGCATCCAGGCAGAATGCCAAGGGCGTTGTTAACAATGTTGAAAAACATAAAAATAAAAGAGATGTTGAAAAACAAATCTTTCTCTGCCATAACGCAGACCGTGGGACTAACCTGTCCCGCGGCTGTGATGCAGAAAGCGTCCCGACCGCGCACAGCGCGGGAAGGCACGCTAGGCGGCTGTTGCGCGCCCCGGCCACAAGGGGGCGCCAACAACTCGCATGTGACGATGTGGCCAGTCAGCCCGCTTTCCACGCATCAGCGGGAATGGGCAGACTGCACACAGTCAAACTGGGTGTTGAGGACACTACGAAGGGGCTACAGGCTCCAATTCTGTGTCGCTCCACCCCCATTCAGAGAAATACTGTACTCTCAAGCTCAGGGCGAACGAGCCAATATTCTCCTGGAGGAAATCTCCATTCTAAGGGAGAAAGGAGCTATAACAGTTGTACCTCTCGAGGAGACCCACAGAGGTTTCTACTCGAAGTATGTTCTGGTCCCAAAGAAAGGGGGGGGCATGAGGGCTATTCTAGACCTCCGCGTCTTGAATCAGCATCTCAGAAAATACAAATTCAGGATGTTGACACACTCTTCCCTGCTAAGTTTCATACGAGCAGGGGATTGGTTTACATCAATCGACCTGAAGGACGCTTATTTCCACATTCCGATATATCCTCCACACAGGAAATATCTGAGATTCGCTTTCCAAGGGATAGCGTACGAATATGTGGTCCTTCCCTTCGGCCTGTCACTAAGCCCAAGGGTGTTTGTAAAATGCACCGAGGCAGCAGTGGCCCCTCTCAGACAGAGGGGTATCAGAGTGGCCACATATATCGACGACTGGTTAGTGGCAGCCACCTCCCGCGAGGAGGCGGCGCGTTACACAGCGGTCATTTCGAAACACCTAACGAGTCTGGGGTTCCGAATAAACATGGAAAAGAGCATGGTGACACCCTCTCAACGCATCGCGTTTATAGGGCTCGCACTGGACTCTATCCGAGCCAAGGCGATTTTGTCTCCAGAAAGAGTGGAGACGATGCGCGCGACTATAGCGCTGTTTCGCAGGGGCAACATAGTTACCCTCAAACAATGCCAGAGGTTGTTAGGCTTGATGGCCTCCGCTGTGGTGGCCATACCCCTGGGACGCCTGTACATGAGGCATCCAGCGCTGGGTGGCCTCTCTGGGCCTGGACCCCCACCGTGATGGTCACCGTCGTGTGAGGGTCTCCAGGGATTGCTCACTGGCTCTGCACCAGTGGAAGGACCCAGGTTTCATAACACAGGGTGTTTCTATGGGACCTGGCCTGAACAGAAAAGTAATCACCACGGACGCCTCTCTGAGAGGCTGGGGTGACACTTTCGAAGGGAGAACGATAAACGGGGGTTGGGACCCGCACTTACGTTCTACCCATATAAACGGCCTGGAACTGCTAGCTGTTCACTTGGCTCTGAAACATTTCCTCCCGTGGTTGAGAGGACATCATGTTTTGGTGAGGACAGACATTTCCACGGTCGTTGCCTATGTAAACAGACAGGGGGGACTGAGGTCCCACCAGTTACACACTATGGCACACAGACTGATAGTGTGGAGCAGTGTACACATGCGGTCGCTGAGAGCAACCCATGTACCGGGCTTTCTGAACTACGGAGCAGATTTGTTGTCCAGGGGCAACCCACTGTACGCAGACTGGAGACTTCACCCCGAAGTAGTGAAACAGATTTGGTCACGATTCGGTCAAGCGACCGTG
This sequence comes from Nansenia antarctica, assembly GCF_963989245.1. NCBI lineage: Eukaryota > Metazoa > Chordata > Actinopteri > Argentiniformes > Microstomatidae > Nansenia > Nansenia antarctica. Next base: position 19,031,994 of record NC_137676.1, on the reverse strand, counting down.
GATGTTTATGCTACGGCAGAGAACGCCCAGTGTCCTCTGTTCTTCTCTCTGCGCGATCGGGGAGCCCCGCTGGGAGTGGACGCATTAGCGCACGAGTGGCCGAGGACCCTCCTGTATGCGTTCCCACCAGTGGCACTCATTCCCCCGACTCTGGCCAGAGTGATGTAAGGCGATCAACTTCTCCAGAATTGATTTAATTGAGTCGTCACTTACAAACGAGTTCGTTTAATCTCAACGAGACGTCCTTGATATAACTTCTTAAGATAAAATGATCCAATCAAATATTCGGCACCACTACTGAACTGTTCTTTAAGAGAATATTTATTCGAGCACATCAGCAAACAATAGCATCAGCAAACAATAGCATTTCATTCCATGGAAAGGGGTCCTATCTAGCTTCACCTCCGCAGGCCAGGATCAGCTGGTTAACTGCAGAAGCTTCACCGGACAAGAGCCCCGTTTCGCCTTGGTCCATAGTCTTTATACATTTTCCTTAACATTTAGGGATGGGCTGTCCCTCTGGTAGGTTTTATGGTAAGCGTCTGTTTTATATCGGTATGTGGCTTTCGACTTCTTTCGGTGTCCGTGCGAGTGTGTTATCTTCTTCTTCTGACCCCCCGGTCGTTTGTCATGGTGAGAGTGTTCAGACACTCTGTCGGCAACGGTATCCTGAGCAGCCTAGTCTTGCGCGACGTTAGATACACACACATTCTAATGTTTTTTAAGGACACTTTGTTCCTTCAGACCTCCCCTCTTCCCAGGGCGCAGTCTCAGGCTGGAACCCTTTCCGATGGAGGTTTACTGCCCTCCAACCCCTTCTTGGGTCAGAGTCAGTCTACCTCCACCCCTTCCGCTTCCCAGACGTCTCCTTTTCAGAGCTCTGATCACGGAAAGCACTGCTCGCTTACTAACGCATTCGGTTTCAGCTTACAGTGGCCTGACTGTACATTGAGCTGAGCGCAGCAACCATTTTCCTATGGCTTAAGGCTTTGCGACCCAACCGGCCGGTGACCCAGTCGATAGCGATCCCCAGTCAGTGTCTAAACACCAACCCTGTAGCGGTGATTGGCCGCCCAGTTGGGAACCGACGGTCTGATCCCTAGCCCACTTCGCTATGGGTCTAGAAACTTTGACCGTTTACACCAGCCTTGCCTGTTCACGGGTGTGGCTTCCCCTCACATCCCGCTAGGTGTGGGCTGTCGCCCACGTACCACGCACTGCCCACACACCTAGATGCGACAGGTGCGCCGACTAGACGGTACCACGGTAGTATGTTCATTCATACTTCATCAGACACGGGGGCCTTCAGTCTTCTCCCCAGCACTATATCTAGTTTTGAACGTGCCCTCGGAACTTTGCAATTCCACCGCCGCCTGTTACAGGCTAGGTTCGGGGTGCCTAATCCCCTGCCTAACCAGTAAGCATATGCACACAGTTATGTTTTTAGGATGCACAGATATTTTGATAGTTATTTTGGGTGTATTCTACGTGCGTTCTAAAGCACTAATTGGCCAGTTATTTAATCTTCAAACACATTCCCTCCTGACCAGGTCTGTAGGTCCTATGTCCTTATCAGGATCGCTTGTGTAAACATCACTGTTGCCAGGCCCACAGACTCCCATGACTTGGGATTCGATTAACAAGTTAAAATACAGTATAGAAGAATAGACTTATCATTAATCATTAGTTATGATAGTATAACATGAGTATAGGAAAATAGAATATAATAACAGCAGGTACAAAATGGTTGTTAGTACATAGGTAAAAATAAGCAATCTATAGGCGGTTTGAACCACAACACTTTCTCCCAGTCAGGAGCCCCTTCCCCCCATGTCTGCTCAAAAGCAGAACCTCTCTTTTATGGTTCTGTGAGACTTCAACTGACCTCAGTCACATATTATTTAAATGAACACACAGTACTTGATTTATCACTTCTAGTTATTTTAATACAAATCCCTAACAGTGAGGGAAGGAGATCTGTCCATGGTGCTGATAGCCCCGCGTTGGCCGGGAAAGCACTGGTTGGCGGAGATTTTTCAACTCCTATCCGGTCCGCCATGGCAACTACCGCTGCGTAGGGACCTGCTGACCCAGGCGCGGGGGGAGATATTCCATCCCCACCCAGAGAGATTGTCTCTGTGGGCCTGGCCCGTGAAGGGATCAACCTTGCACTAGTGGGTCTTCCCCAAGGGGTGATCGACACTATTCAGTGCGCCAGAGCCTCATCAACTAGAAAGTTGTATGGGCATAAGTGGCGTGTGTTCGAGACTTGGTGCTCAGAGTCACACGCTGTCCCTTTTCAATGTTCTGTGACAGTTATTCTGTCATTTCTACAGGACCTGATTGAGAAGGGTAAGGCTTTCTCAACCGTTAAGGTCTATTTGGCAGCTATTTCGGCTTGTCATATTGGCCTGGGTGGAAAGTCGATAAGCCAGCACCCGTTGGTGTGCCAGTTTATGAAAGGGGCCCGAAGGAAATTGCCTACGTCTAGGCCGTTAGCTCCTTCATGGGACCTCCCTATGGTACTAGATGCTCTCTCCTGCCCACCGTTCGAACCGCTGGAACAGGTGGAGGTGAAAGTGTTAACGCTAAAGACGGTCCGGTCCTATTGCTTGCTTTGGCTTCGGCTAAGCGCATAGGTGAAGTCCATGCGCTCTCAGTGCACCGAGAGTGTACAAAGTTCTCCCCAGGGGACTCTAGGGTCAGTCTGATGCCTAACCCAGCCTTTATTCCGAAGGTTATAGGCTCTTGCACCCCTATAGAGTTGGCTGCCTTCTATCCCCCGCCTTTCGCCTCGGAAGAGCACAGGCGGTTGCGTACTTTATGTCCTGTCCGCGCGCTGCGTGTTTACATAGACAGGACTCAGGGTTGCAGGAAAGGTGACCAGTTGTTTGTATCCTGGGCGAATCCACACACGGGAAAGCCAGTGTCAAAACAGCGCCTTTCTCATTGGGTAGTGGCGGCTATTGCCTTGGCTTACTCTAGTAAGGGTCTACAGCCCCCCGCGGGCTTACGTGCGCACTCTACTAGAGGTTTGGCGACCTCCTGGGCACTCTTTAAACGGGTGTCTATTCAGGAGGTGTGTGCGGCGGCGTGCTGGGCTTCGCCCCACACGTTCGCTAGATTTTATAGGTTGGATGTTACGGCTCCAACGCTATCACACTCAGTCCTCAGTTTGGGTTCCTCTTAGGACGTAGTTCCTAGAGTGTGAGGGTCCATTCTGGACAGTTGTCGTTTTGCAGGCAGGTCTGGCAATACGGGAGTAAGTCTATTCCCATAGTGAGATACGAAACGAATACTATGAAAGAGAACTTTAGGTTATTTACATAACCCCGGTTCTCTGAGTAGTATTCATGAGTATCTCACCGGATCACCCTCCTTGCTTTAGAAGCGAGGAAGAGGTTGCTTGTTTTGAATGATGACAGACGCTGTGTGTAAGCCTTATATAGGCGGAGGGTCCCGTCCCTCCTGACACAAGCGTCGCCTGGGCCAGCCAATGGGCTGGCGCAGTGTAATTCAGCTTCTGATGAGGTCACGCAGGGGGCGTTCCCATAGTGAGATACTCACGAATACTACTCAGAGAACCAGGGTTATGTAAATAACCTAAAGTTTTTGTGGACCACAAACCATTGATTTTTGCCATGGCTAAAGTGTCGGAGCCGTGGTCTGCCAGGCAGCAGCGTCATCTGGCTTATATCTCCGAGTTCACTACTAAGGGTGTAACGAGACGTCATTATCTGTATCTGTATCTGTTTAACCACAAACATATCTGTATTCGGATGGACCAGAAGTGGGCGTGGTTTACACCGGAAGTCGCGTTAAATCGTCACATTTCGTATTATTGAATCTAATATTCATGGTAATGCAATGTTTGTGCCTTCAAAGCATCAAATTGATTTCATATTGGTATATAATTAAATTATTTTAAGTCTTAACAACTGTCTGAACCCCACCACCTTTAACTGGGGGACATTAAACAATCATTTAAAAAAAAAGTAGCTTTTTTTGGTCTATTATTTTTTACTTTCAAAGACCAAAAACATTTTCAAAAGTTTTTTTTTTTTAACTATAACCTACGGTGGCCGACAAGGGCAAACGCGCTGCAAATACCGAAACGCGCTGCATATAGAGAAACGCGCTGCATATAGAGAAACGCGCTGCATATAGAGAAACGCGCTACATATAGAGAAACACGCTGCATATAGAGAAACGCGCTGCATATAGAGAAACGCGCTACATATAGAGAAACGCGCTACATATAGAGAAACGCGCTACATATAGAGAAACGCGCTGCATATAGAGAAACGCGCTACATATAGAGAAACGCGCTACATATAGAGAAACGCGCTGCATATAGAGAAACGCGCTGCATATAGAGAAACGCTGCAATTCAGTTCACAACACAACGGAAGTGTTCTCACAACACAACGGAAGTGTAGAAAACGCTGCAATTCAGTTCACAACACAACGGAAGTGTTCTCACAACGGAAGTGTTCTGGGGGGGAACGATAAGTGGAACGGACCGGAGACGTGTTTTTGAAGAAGTTCCGAAAAGCAGTTCTGAAGAGGTTGTGGAGTGAAGAGGCGACATAAAAGGTACATATTATATTTCTTATTTATGTCTGCAGATAACATGTGCTGTATTTCAAACTGAAGGGCTCATTCTATGCCCTACACCCTATGAAGGGTTCGTAGAAGCTTGTGCAGTGGAGGGATTCTTTATTGGGAATTAGCCGTTGGATCGTATTCAGACATAACGTAGGCTGGTTCTGTCAAGATATTTGTTGGCATTATGAGGAGGACAGGTGACTTCCTTAAACCTGTGAGAGGGAAGTCACTTCCCCTTGATGTTCAACCACAATGGTCATCTGACCAACTGTTGGATGCTGCTTTAAAGAAGCTGAAAGATTTTAACCAGGACATGAAAGATGTTGCCTATGTCTTGCTGTACCCCGATGGTCAGGAAGTTCGAAACATTCCAGGAACAGACACCGCTTTCACAGTGGAGAAATACAAGGAGGCCATTGGAAAGGCCTACCAAAGAATAACACTGTAGCCCTGGTGAACAATTCACAAACAGTTGTAAGTGCAAGTTTCCACCTTGTTTTAAGCTCCACTCTGTAAAACTGAGGCAATGAGTGAAATTCATCTTTATACCCACATCAATTATGCCAATTATTATTTTTCAAAGGTTACAGTGGACAGTCTTCAAGTGAAGATGATGACGGTGTGGTTCAAATGGTTAATTTGGCATCTGGAGACACTTTCAGACACCGTGGTCAGTTTGCATCATGGCATTTCTCCTTAAATGAAGTGAATTGACAATATTTTGATAATATTTTCATTTGATCTAATCTGTCATTTGTGTGTTGTATGCAGGTGTGGGACGGTCCAAATGAAGTGAGCACTCCAAATGAAGTGAGCACTCCAAGAATGGAGAACATTTTGCAAGGGTAAAACACAGCACAGTCAACATGAACTTTTCTTGCACAAGCAGCACAATACAGTACAGCAGTTTAAATTGTTGTTTTTTTCCAGACCTGCCAGACGCTTACAGACAGCATCTCATCAAGTAAGAAAATCCATATCCTCTAGTGTTGAATGTGTGAACCTGAAATTATGAAATGCCTGTAAATAATTTCATTAATTCACCAAGCCAAACTACATGTAATGTGTGCTGTTTTAGTTACTAAGCCAATAACACTGTCATTAAATTAACTGCTAATTTTTGGGGTAAAACTAGGATGGAGGACAAACCGCAGTCCAGGAACAAGACAAATGTGCCCGGGTTCAGAACAACTTCTACAGGTAAGCTGTGTTGACAGATGCAACCTTTACACATTTGCTAGTTTACTCAGAATTGTGTGGATTTTCAATTTATTTCTTGCATCTTTGTCAAATGTTTACGGGCAGTGTGCACCAATATGCCAACTAATATGCTGGTATTGTATGTTTTAAACCTAATGTTTTTCAAAGAAACCAGACGAGGATTGACATCTGAATTTAAGCCGTAGGTATTTTTATTTTTCAGCTCAGTGAAGCAGGGTGCACAAGGCGACAGGAAGAAACCCGTGTACTCGGATTCTGGAGAGACTATCTTCTTGACACAGAAGGTTTATTTTAATTATCTCATCATAAACACACTCCCTACTCTGCAGAAGACCTGAACAGTCCCCAGATCTTTTAATTATGTCATCTTGATATCATCTTCTATTGCTGGCAGTTCCATTGAAATATTATATTTTACAACTAAACTAAATCTACTTTTTTCAGAGAAACAAACAGGAATCTTCCTCCAGGACATCCTCATGTTCGCCACAGGACTCGACGCACTGCCTCCCTCTGGGATCCAGCCACCACCCAAACTGCTTTTTCTGCGGACATCACGCTTCCCAATGAGCAGAACCTGCGCCAACACAATAGAGATACCGATGGCCATGAATTACAATGAGTTTCAGAACAACATGGACTTTGGGATACAAAATTCCCCAGGGTTTGGACTACAGTAAACTAAACTGGCTTAACTAGATTTCAGTAGTTAAAGGGTTAACTTTGTTCTTTGAAATGTGTACTCACATATCATGACATATCAGCCATGTTCTTCAGTCTGATATAGTTCTGTACACCAGACTGCCAGGTCAAGGCCTGCATCAGACCAAGCCTTCTCTGCAGGTTCTCAAAGTGTCCCTGGAGATGCTGATCTCCACATGGACTGTAGGTAGACTCCGAAACAAACTGGCCCAGTTCGTGTGGTGGGACTTTGAACCCACAGTCAGTTCCACCAAACCTGTGGGTAACAGTTAACTGGCACACTAACTGTACTGTTTTCATTAAAACATTTTGTTATAAATGTATCATTGTATCAAATAATAATTTTTTAGAGAAAAGCTACTCAACAGGCAACTACAGTTGATTGCATTTTAGACAATTAGAAGTACATGTGAATTGTGAATGTAGAAGTACAAGAATGAAAAAATAATTTTAATTGACCAAACCTGTGAGGCAGGTTGTACATGACATCTGGTTTCCCAGATGGACAACGAGACTGGTGAACAGGTCTGATGGTGTGTGTGTTCCACTTTTCCCTGCATTCATCAAGGTCCCACTGTAGCACACCCATGAACACAAACCGCACTAGGCATGTGTGCTCATGACTGCCACTGAACAAATCTCTCTCCCTCAGGTCATTCATGAGGTCCATCCAGAATTGAGATCTGAAAAAACACTCAAATTAGAGATGTAGTTTGTTGTAGGTGATGCATTTCCATGTAATGGATTTAGAATTAGCATAATGATCATCAAACAACAGAAAACCTGCAGTGCCACAAAAGGTATTTACTAAATAGAAGGGGTCCCTCTGTGTTTTAAGGTGTTTCTGATCAGTTCAGTGGAATGGAAATCAATGCTCCAACAACTAGATGTACCACCAAGGAATCAGAACGAATGAAATTCCATGGGTATTTTAAGATATACTGTGTTCCCTACTAGGGGTGTAAGAAATATTTTAAAAGTTGAGGACACCTCTGTTTGCGGAAGTATGACCACCAGCTTTCGATTCGTTGGTTTGCTGTTGAGGAGCCATACCTATGACTGGCAGCCCCAGCAAAGTCATCGGTGTGTGAAGATCTTAAGGCACACTGGATTGCCGCCATTGTGCCGTTTTCAGTGCCACAGTCCGTGCGAAGCCGCATTGGTATGACCCCACATTCTGAGACATAATGCAGGTAGTATTGAGCAATGACCCCAGGGTCATTGTTGCTTGCTCCACACACCAACCACAGCACTTTGCGGGAGTAGCCATCTATACAGCCACTAATGGCCAAACCGTATGGTTTTAATTTATCATAGCCATCCACATGCCAGACATGGTTTGGTCCATAGGAGCTGTAAACTCTCCTTACAAATCTTCGTCTTGCACGAAGTTGAACTCCTGACGGATCAAGCTCTCTCATCAAAGCCATGACTTTATCCCTACTCACTGTCAGAGAGTACTTCTGACGCAATGTCTGCCACATCGAACGGTAACCATAATGCTGGCCTGGTCCCTTCAGCTCTTCTTGTATGGCAGAACATACAGTAGCAACAGGAGAGTAATTTGTTTGCCTGCACAAAGAGAAACTTCTCAATTTGCTCTTCAGAGAGCGAAGGCTCATTTTAACATTGTGAGTCGTTGCCAGGAAATCCAAAATGTCATCGTAGCTGTAGCCATCATGGAAGTACTTTCGAATCAGATCCTCTTCTGTGGGGCTGTCTGATGCTGAGCCTGATAAACAAAAAGAAAGAAAAATATAATAAAGACAACATTTTCTGCTAGGACAAGCTGCAGCACATCATCTGATCTGCCTTCTCTTCAGGACTTAACTTATACGCCTTGAGTACCAGGTGAAGTGCAGGAAAGATTATGGCAGACCCCTCTGACCCTGAACACCATTTGTTTGAACCCCTTCCCTGCTAGTAAGAGGTTGAGGTCTATCAAGACCAAAAGTTCAGGCCATAAGACCTGTTTCTACCCCATGGCAGTGGGACTCAAAAACACTCCCTATACCCAACTGTTTAATCATATGCATCGAGAAATTGTATACAATTATTATATAACTTACATTTCTAATAAATTAGTCTACAATCTAATCATGACCTCAATCTTACATTCAGGAAAGTAGGCTTCCATACTGAAAACTATTGCATTAGTATTCCCAAAGGTGTGTTGTACCCCATATTCTGCAAACAAACTCAAATACAATCATCATGTCTACTCACTGTTGCCTTCAGGTGCTGCCAAAAACTGTACATTTTTGCCACATGAGCCACAGAAGACTTGAACAGTCCCCAGATCTTGGCCACAGAAAGGACAAAACATGGCAGCCTGGAAGACAGGCATTGATATGGTTTATTATTTAATATTAACACAATTATAGTATTAACATTAATACTAACACAATTATAGTATGGAACCCCAGCCAGGCTGATAACCCTCCGTCGCGGGAGGGGAGAGTGCCTCAGTCGGCTGTGGATTCCCAATAAAGAATCCCTCCACTGCACAAGCTTCTACGAACCCTTCGTAGGGTGTAGGGCATAGAATGAGCCCTTCGGTTTGAATATATGCAGCGCGTTTCGGTATTTGCAGCGCGTTTCTCTATATGTAGCGCGTTTCTCTATATGCAGCGCGTTTCGTAATTTGCAGCGCGTTTGCCCTTGTCGGTTTCTCTATATGCAGCGCGTTTCTCTATATGCAGCGCGTTTCGGTATTTGCAGCGCGTTTGCCCTTGTCGGCCACCGTAATAACCTTCCTCTGAAAGAACACCCATCTTAATGTATGGCCACAAATACTGCACTTCTTTTATTTGTACAATTATTCAAACTTCCCCAAGTTGTATTTGGTGAAAACCAACTGCTGCACGTGAGCTGGGAGCAGTCTGGAGCGATGGGGAGACACAACATCTCCTGCTGTGCTAAATAGTCTCTCTGATGAAACGCTTGTTGGAGGACAGGACAAATACTTCACTGCCACGTATGCCAGTGCTGGACATGTGACCACCTTACTTGACCAGTAGGTGACCAGTGGATCTGAGTACAGTGACTCTGTGTTGCACTCTGCTAGGTAGTTATCTACTGCACTACGGGCGGACAGGTGAGTTGACACAGATGTCTCAGATTTCTTTGACATACTTTGCATTGCCCCCCAAAAGAGGCTTTTGCTGTGAGTGCCCTCTCCTTGCTCCATACCTGGAACAGCAGCTGCAGCAGCAGGCTCTCCATTCAGCTGAGTCAACTTGTGATCCACCTCAGAAACAACATCAGCCTTCAGCTTATTAAAGTCTGACTCACTGAGAAGTGACTTGGGCATCATCTTGAATCTGGGATCCAAGAGGGTGGCCTTAAAGTACGGGCCAGTGGGTTCATCAAAGAGTGGCTGGAAGCGTTCAACCAACAGTGTCTTTAAGAAGGTTGCAAGCTTGCGAGCCTCTGGCACTGCTTCAATTGCCATCAAGTTACCCAAAGATGTTTTGAGAGCCTGCACACACGGGATAACTAACATAGTCACAGACATTGAGTGTTGCTTCCTCAAAAGGCTGCAGAATATTTACAGTGGCCTCCACTAGGTGCCATTGGTGGTGCGAGAATGAGCCCCCTAAATCCATCTGTGTCCCCATGGAAATGATCGCCCTTTTCTGCTCTAGCAGCCGCTGGAGCATGTGGAATGTAGAATTCCACCTGGTGGACACGTCATGCACCAGGGCATTCACAGGGAGGACAATCTCCTCCTGGATTTGGTGGAGTTTCACATTCGCTTTGTTTGAGCGATGCACAAACGCTTTGATCTTTCTGCCGATGGTGATGACATGGCTTACTCCTTGGCACTGTTTCAGAGCATTTGAAACTACCGAGTGCAGGCAGTGAGCCATGCACCTGATATGCACAAAGCCACCATCAGCCATGGCTTTCACCATGTTTGAGGCATTGTCTGTCACAAAAAACTGCACAGAAAACTGACCATTTTGCCATACTGCAAGGAGTTGCTGGAGCTGATCTAATATGTTAGCTGCAGTGTGATCCACATTGATCACAGCCATGTTGAGTAGGGCAGTGACACGTCTGTGTGTCACTTCCCCAGATCCAGTGACCTCACGTCCTACCCAATGCCCTGTGAGTGACATGTAGGCATTTGTTGAAAATGTACTTGTCCAAATGTCTGTGGTACAATGTACCACATCGCCCTCTATGTTTAACAGGGATTTCCTCACCTTTTATTTAACATCACTGTACAGGTTTGGCACAACTGTACGTGAGAAATGAATGCGCGAGGGTACCCTGTAGCGTGGTGCAGTGACTGTTAAGAGCTTACGGAAACCTTTGTTTTCCACAATTGAATAGGGCAAGAGGTCCTGGCAAATCATTTCACCCACAGTTTCAGTCATTTGTTTGGCGGTCGGGTGGTTGTCTGGGTAAAGTGTTTTAGAATTGAATGCCGCCATTATTGGCTACAAAGAAGACGCTGGTTGTGGCTGTGTATTAGCTTTTGGTGGGGGGGCTTGGGCAGACATTGTCATAATGCGATGTTTAAACTGCATATGGTTGTGCATAGCTGATGTTGTGAGATGTTTTACATCATTGCCTCTACTTATTAAGGTCTTGCATAATTTGCAGATCACATGTGTCGGATTTGGGCTGATTATAAAGTGCTCCCAGATAGCACTAGTTGTTTTGCGACTTATTTTGGCTGGGGGTGCTGCAGTGTCCATTGCCAGCTTCTTAACTACTGCTTCGTTATACTAACACTAACGCTACAACACTACAGTATTGGACATAGGTTTTTACACAAATATTTAATTAGAGATCACTAACATATACATTTATGACCAATTATTTTATCGTTATTTAAAGACAAAAACTATTTAACACAAAATCAGACACGAGGGGTCATTTGTGAGTAAAAAAATGTGTTATATCTTTGCCACCCAGTATCCTTACATTTTCAAAATCACATCAGGATAAGCTAGTATAAAGCTATTTTGCTGTTTTCTGTGTAGGAAGCAGAATAGTTTACAAGCGGCCAACTAGTAATAATAATAATAATAACTTTATTTGTATAGCACTTTACATCAAAGTGCTTTACAATAGGTAAGCCACAGTTTAAAACAATTTAAAACAACTATTTCAATTTAAAAACATAACATTTCGCGGCACAAATACAATAGGTAAAAACAACAATTTTAAACAATTTAAAAACAACTATTTCAATTTAAAAACACACATAATTACACAGCACAAATACACAGCCTATGACATAGACAACAGAAAACAGGTGGGTCTTTAACTTAGTTTTGAACACTTTCACTGATTCAGCCTGTCTGATGTCTAATGGAAGACGGTTCCAGAGAGTTGGTGCACGGACGGAAAACGCACGCTCACCGATTGTCCTTTTTCTGACTCTAGGAACAATGAGCAGGGCAGAGCCTTGTGAGTGCAGAGCCCTTGAGGGCACATATGGGTTGAGAAGGTCCTTTAAATAAGAAGGCGCAGTGCCATTTACAGCTTTATATGTTAGTAGCAGCATCTTGAAGTCCGCTCTAACATGGACAGGGAGCCAATGAAGGGAGGCCAGCACTGGCGAGATATGGTCGTATCTCTTTGACCCAGTCAAAATGCGAGCTGCAGCATTTTGGACCATCTGTATGCCATGAAAACTCTTTTTTGGCAGTCCCGACAAAAGGACATTACAATAATCTAGTCGGGATGTCACAAAAGAATGGATCAGAACCTCAGCATCTTCAAAAGAAAGGATTGATCTAATTTTAGCAATTCTTCTGAGGTGAAAGAATGCTATTTTTATCACCCCCTTTATGTGAGGGTCAATTGTGAGGCTCTGATCCAAAATGACACCGATATTTTTAACCTTGTCCCTGCACTGGATGACACAATCATCCAAGGTCAAAACAAGACTATCACTTGGATGATTTAGTCTAGCTGGACCGGATTTGATCATTTCAGTTTTGTCTGAATTAAATAGCAGAAAGTTCGCTGATAACCAGCCCTTCACAGCAGCCAGACAGGTCTTTAACGTAACTAAATCTGAGACATTTCCTGCTGTTATAGGCATATATAGTTGTAAATCATCAGCATAACAATGAAAAGCAAGACCAAAAGAACGCAAAATCTGACCCAGTGGTGCTGTCATGCCAAAACCTGTCACTGCCAAATCCTGGCAGGCCTAATCGTTTCGAACGCTCTTGCTAATCGTTTGCTAATCGTTCGAACGTTCGACGTGCGTTCCAGACTAGGTGGCGACTGTGACGTCATTCTACTGCGCTGTGTTTACTACCGCAGCAGATTAATGTGTGTATCTTAAACTGCGAAGACAAATGTAATCTTCTTGCACTTGAATAGCATTAAGGTTGATGCAGGCTCACTAGTCAGCTATATAATATATAACATTTTATATGAAAACACCTGCTAATTTCACACGTAACTCGCTCCGCTAACGTGGTACGGAGTTGAAGCCCTGTATCGTCCACCAAGCTCCGCTCCCGAGCGAGGGCTGCCCGGGGGGGGAACAGACTGTGTGGAGGGGGGTCGTGGCAGGGCCGGTCTCCTAGCGGCCCACTAGTAACCCACGCAGAGCTGATGAACTAGAACTTGTATTTAATTAAATAAAGTGATATATCTTTTTGGTACACTGTGGTCGTGTGAGTGGTATTCTCAGGCAGTGGTGTAGTCTACGTGATACGCGGGACTACGCCGTATACCGACTAGGAACGGCCAAGGATTTGCGTATACCCACTTAAAAATGCGCGAGGATACGTAACGGTGTTATATACAACAGATAGATCCGGTCCATTCATGTCTCTATTGGTCAGTTTGAGTTCCAGCCGTACACATATCCATGATATACGCACGGCTAAATGGAATCTTGACACATCTTGTATTACTCCGCGTTTGTATATTTCGCCCGTCGTGCCTAACCACCCCGCTAGCTGTACCAAATACACACCTGGGCCAAATACGCACCATAACGCTTATTGTGACAGAACTTTCAAACTTCCCAGATATGAAGCGAAAGCAAACAACACTTTTTGAGTGTTTTCGTAAGCCTTCCCCTGAAGCTACTGCCGCTTCTGGTGACACTAACACTGACACGAATGTTACAGAAAAAGAGCCAGATGATGAGGCTGATGCTATCCAGCACCAACCCGATGCCATCGTAACGTCACCTGGTGGTAAGTGAAAGTACCATATGATATGCGTTATCATTAACGTAAACTGTAACAGCAGGGTATTATTGTTGGTATATTGAATTGTATCTAGAACTAGCTAGCTAACTTCACTAACGTTAGCTGCGTTAATATTCTCTGTATAGTTATTCTCTGTCAGAATAGTAGTGTGATGATGGATCAATGAATGCGGGGGAAGGGGAGAGAGAACTTAGATACTGTGTGTGTGCGCATGTGCGTGTGTGTCTGTGTGCAGTAGAAAACAAACAGAATATGATGTTTATATCTCCTTGTTTCAGACGATGAGACAACTGAGAACTCCTGGCCAGCCTTGTGGACTGAAAGTCAGGCTAAGGAATTTAAAACAAGGCATCCTTGGTTACAGTGGAGGGACAGAACATTTGGTATTATCAGCACACATGAAAATGCGAAGCTGATATAAACAATTGAAATTCATGAAGTCAATGACTATGCAAATGAGAGTTAATTCAGGGTCATCTTTAATGTGCATTAATTTAAGACATTTACCATTCAATTACTATATTGTAATGTTAGTTATCAATAGTTGTCAGATAATTAGCTATTGACGGAGTGTAATGTTTTCCTCCTTTCATCTGCTTTTCAAGCATTTGCTAGCCATGGTGTGAAGATTGTAAACAGTTTATTAAATACTTTAGATTTAATTTAATTAAAATGTTGGCCCTGTTCAGCAGATGTTAGATACAAAACGTGTATGATGATGCTAATTAGTTGTGGTTTTGTTTACTTCCAGGTTGTGCTATTTGCAGGTCCATAAAATCAACTGCCATCTTCACAGAAAAAAGAGTGTCCATATCTGAGGAGTGGGTGTCCTTTAAGGAAGACAAGTAAGAGAGAGTTTTCGAGAAGACAGGTAGTTAGTGGGGTTTTGAAGCAGAGTAGAATTGATTTATGTTTAGTGTCACAGGGGATAGAAAAGGAAATAGGGGATATACAACACAAATTCACGGGGTACAGCGATCACGCAGCAATCACTTTTCACTTAGGGGGTAGGCACACAGGGAAAGGGGTGTGTGTGTGGTGTTTGAACACGAGTGTATTAGGGGAGAGTGAGTATAGGATATGGTGTATAGGATATGGTGAATGGGTAGATAAAGGGACAGCCCCTGCCTACCTGAAGGAAATGGTAACCCCCCAAACCCCTGCCCGCTCACTCCGCTCCTCCACCTCGGCTGGCCGACTGGCCCCTCCTCCTCTACACAGCAGTCGGGCTGCCCGATCACGTCTCTTCACAACACTGGCTCCCCGCTGGTGGAATGAGCTCCCCACGGCTGTCAGAATGGCAGAGTCACTACCCATCTTCCGTCGTAGACTGAAGACCCATCTCTTCAGGTTACATCTTAACTGCTCCTCCTGAGACATCTTCCGACCCTCACCTCTACGTCTCCTAAAGACACCCGCTTTCCCCTCTACTGTGTCCCTAGAACTTCTATTGCCCCCCTTGTACTGTTTCTCAGTTTCTCCAGTAAAAAAAAAAAAAAAAAAGTTTTAGTAGAAGGCGATAATAGGGAGAAGGTTTTTCCTTCTATCAGTGGCCCCCGGCCCGAGCTAGAGTACTCTTCCTGCAACGAATGGTGGACTGCTGATTCACATGCTTAGTATTCAAATGTATTGATTGTAAGTCGCTTTGGAATAAGGCGTCTGCTAAATGCCAAAAAATTTAAATGTAAATGTAAATGTATATTAGTGAGCGAATGAAGTGTGGAATGTATGAAGAGAATGTGTGTGAATGGTGGGAGTGTGTTAAGAGACAGGTAAAACAGTTAAGCATTAGTTATTGTAGAAAACGAGGTCAGGATAGAAAGAGAAAAGAAAGTGTATTGAGAGGGAGGATGGATGAGGAACTAAAAGAAATAGACAGGGACCCAGATAGAAGTGTAGTGAAATACATGGAGATTAGGGGGGAATTAGAAGCGTATGAAAAGGAGAAGTGTAGAGGGGCTATAGTTAGGAGTAGGGCACAGTATACAGTAGAAGGGGAGAAATGCACAGCGTTCTTTTTAGGGTTAGAGAAGCAGAAGCAGGGGAAAACATACATAGAAGAGATAGAGAATGAGAAAGGGGAGATAGTGAAGGACTATGTAGGGGTTTTGGAGACAGTGCAGGAGTATTATGAGAATGTATTAAAAAAAGGTAGTGTAGACAATGACAGTGTAGGAGAAGTTTTAGGGACAGTTGAGCATAGGTTAGCGGATAGTGACAGGGAAGGGTGTGATAGGGATTTATCAGAGGGGGAGGTCACCTTAGCCATTCAGAGCTCAAATAATGGCAAAAGCCCGGGCTCTGATGGCTTACCAGGTGAATTCTACAAGTGTTTTAGTGCAGTGCTTAGTAAGATTTTGTTGAGGGTTTATAAGGAAATGGAAAGGGTAGAGAAGGTTAGTGAGTCGATGGCAACAGGGTTAATTACTTTATTATACAAGAAGGGTAGTAAGTTACAGTTAGGGAATTACAGAGGGATTAGTTTATTGAATACAGATTAAGTGTTAGCGAAGATTTTAGCCAATAGGATTAAGTCAGTAGTAGGGTCCATAGTGTCATCGACTCAGGCTTATAGCATACCAGGGAGAGATATAGCAGATACAATAGGGTCAGTCAGGGATACAGTGAAACACATGAAGGAAGAGGGAGGGATAGTGTTGAGTGTAGATTTCAATAAAGCTTTTGATAGAGTAGAGCATGAGTTTATGTTTAGGACGTTAGAGAAGTTTGGTTTTTGGGAGTGGATAGTTCAGTGGATTAGGTTACTGTATAGTTGTGCAAAGACTGAGTAGGGTAAAGTGTAGTGGAGTTTTGACAGATAGTTTTAGTTTAGAAAGATCAGTTAGGCAGGGTTGTCCGTTGTCCAGTCTGCTGTATAGCATTACAGCAGAGCCACTGGCGACGATGTTAAAATCAGACAAACACATTCAGGGTATACATATTCCAGGGGGTGGGAGGAGTTTAATACATCAGTATGCAGACGACACAAACATAACAGTTAGGGACGTAGATAGTGTGAAGAGAGTAGTCAAGTTATTAGAAGTATATGGGAAAGCATCAGGGGCCAAAATGAATGTAGAGAAGTCAGAAATACTGTGTGTAGGGAGTGTAGATATGAGTGAATGCGATTTACCTTTGAAAGTGGCAAAAGGAATGATAAAAGTGCTAGGAGTGAATGTGGGTGTGAATGAAAAAGAAGCAAGGGATGTAACATGGACAGGGATTTTGAACAGGGTGAAACAAACACTACATTTATGGAGAAGGAGAAAACTGAAACTAAGGGGGAAGGTGACGGTAATAAACTGCCCGATCCTATCAAAGGTGAACCATGTTTTAAGCACATTAGATTTACCTTTGTGGGTCACGAAAGAATTGAATGGGGTGATAAATAGTTTTTTGTGGGATAGCAAGCAGGCACTAATTAGGCACAGGGTGTTAATAAATAGTTATAAGAATGGGGGGTTAAAATTGATAGATATAGAGGTGAAGAAAAGGGCACTTAGGGTCAAAATTGTGAAAAAAGGTTTTGTATGGTAGGGATGAATATTGTTGGATGGGTTTCTTTGACGATTATTTGCACAGGTATGGGGGGTGTGCTGTGAATGGTCTTTTAATGGTTTTTAATAAACCACGGTATGAGGGAATGTCACTGTTTTATAGAGAGGTGTTTGAGGCATGGGGGAAATATTTAGAGCAGGTAAGGTACAAGTGTGTAGGGAAAGATGAGGTTTTAAATCAGCCCATATTTTTTAACCCCAAGATAAAGTATAATAGCAAAATGATAGTTAGTAAGCACTTTGAACAGGCAGGGTTTAGACAGTTAAAACATTTAGTGTCAGAGAAGAATTTCAAAACAGAGCAGGAGATAGTGCAGGGAATAAGGGCAGTGAATAGGGATATAAGAATAGGTGGGATTGCAGGAGTGTATAATAGAATTAGGGACAGTATAAGTAGGGAATGGAAAACTTTAATGTTAGGACAGGGAGAGGCAGGTGAGGAAAAAAGGATGGTAGAATTAAGGGTAGAAAGGAAAGGTTTAGAGGTCAAGTTTGAGGATGTGAAAACAAAAGGGATATACAGTATATGGATTTACTGGGTGATGGGTTGGTGAGGCCAGCGTCAGAGAAGGTGTGGGAAAGGGTTTTTGAAGGTTTTGATGTGGGAAAGGTATGGACAAATTTGGGTGTGAAATATAATAGTGTAGAATATGAGCACAATGATTTTAAGATTAGGCACAATAGGGTTTACACAAATGTCGTTTTGCACCAAATGGATAGGAATGTAGGTAGGGTATGTGATGTATGTAAAGGGAGGGATGAACATTTTGAACACTTTTTTGTTAAATGTCCACGTTTGTCTGTATTATTTGTGAAAGTAAAGGGTTTGTTAAATGTACACTGTGGGTACCGTCATGAATGAGATTGAATGGAAGGAATTGTTATTGTTTGGGGTGGTGGGAATAAAGGAAAGAAGTGAACGTAGATTTGGTGAATTTTTTGTTGAGTCACGTAAGGTATGCAATTGTATGTAGGAGGAATGTAGCACATTATGAGGGGAAAGTTACCAGGGTGTGGGATTTGTTTGTGTCACTATTAAAAAAGGATGTTAGGTTAGTGCACACACTGGGGAAAGCAGATTTTGGTAAACACTTTGTCAATAATAGCACTTTGGTGACTATTACGGGATCAGGGATGTTAGGTTTTAATATAGAGGATTAGTATCTGTGTTTGGTTTTGAGTCAGTGTTTGTTTGTTTAATGATTTTTCTGAGTTGACCAAGGGCTGCCAGGCATAGATAAGACCTGGTATGCTACTTGGTCTCATGTTGGTTTTGTCTATTCTGGTTTAGGGTTTAGGGTTAGGGTTAGGGTTGTGTCTGTCCCACTTTTTGCGCTGTCTGTCATGAATCACCGTTTTTTTATGTGTCGTATCTTTTGCTTTACCATTCTTTATTGTTTTATCATTTCTTTATTTGTTGTAGCATTCTTTATTGTTTCTTCGTTTGGATTATTTTTCGTATGGTTTATTTGTTATGTTAATTTTATGATTTTTCTGATATGACCAAGGGCTGCCAGGCATAGATAAGACCTGGTATGCTACTTGGTCTTTTTTGTTGTCGTCTTTTGTCTATTCTATGTCTGTCCCACATTTTGTGTTGTGCTGTCTGTCATGTCTCACTGTGTTATTTACATATCGTATCTGTATGTGTTTGTGAATAATGTAAATAACCGAGTGAAAAAAATATCTGTGAAATGTGTTTTTGATAATAAAAGATAATAAAAAAAGAACACGCCCGATCTCGTTCGATCTCGGAAGCTAAGCAGGGTCGGGCCGGGTTAGTACTTGGATGGGAGACCGCCTGGGAATACCCGGTGCCGTAAGCTTTTCTCAACCTCCACCAGTAGAGTGCACTATGCCACCCTTTTAACAAGTGGAAGGAAATCATGGTTATTACACTGCTTTACAAACTATGAAGGCAGCTTCATGTTGGCCATAGCATATAGGCGGTGGGCCGAAGCTGTCTATCTGCTTTCGTTTGTGAAATGATCGATCTACAACTACAGACTAGTTGATTTTTTCATATAAGCTAAATTGTTTTTTTTGGAACATGTTTCCGTCAGTTGGTAGATGTTGGTCGATCAACCTTTTATGAAAAGTAAACTTACGATCCATAAGTTAATAAGGAGAATGATTGGGGCTACTATGCCGCTAACCAATCAAAACCCGTTAAAGCGTCACCTGACTTGACGTCTGCCAATGATATTCCTTCAAAATACGGAACTAGGAAGTAAACAACGTATTATCTGGAAATACGAGAAGACTGAGTTGTTTCGGATAACTTTACTGTCAAGTAATGTTTCAGGTAAGATTTGCACGTCATACTAATTCATATCACATATTAATGAACAAGTCCATGTCATGTTGTGTCAATACAAACATGTTCTAATATGCTATTTTAGTGAAAAATCCAACCAAACGTCACCCGCGATTGTGAAGCTAATGAATTAACAAGCTAGTTATCTAACTTTAAATAGCTAAGTTACCAATGTCAACTATGTCTATTCTCAATCATTTCAGTAATAATTGTGCCAAATTGGGACCAGTAACATTAACTTGTGTGTGAGTACGTTACAGTATATGTGTGTGCAAGCATGTTTTTGATATTGTCAATCGTCTCACTTTTACGAGGTGAGCTGGTAAGACAAAACCCAAGACTAAATGTATCTTCACTTGCCTTGCCTATAATTGACGAGACTAGACAAAGATTCAAGTGTTTAGAGAACATTTATAACACTAGTGTGTTTTCGCAGTGCAAACAACGACACATGTCTGTACATGGTAGGTTGTTAGATTTGCATGTGCATCTCCCTTTCACACATTTTGTTTTTTTGCAGGAGCAGTATACAAGCTCTAAAACTGAAATATTTGTCCCGTCTGCATATTATGCACTGGGCGGGAAGAAGATGTGGTTTTTTATTTAGGCTGAACGTAGTGGTAGTCTTTGAGCGGAGAAGTCTAGGCTTTGGTGGTGTATCATTTTCAGTTTGACCTTCTGCTTCTACTACATTGTAAGGGAGGGGGGGGGGAGGGAAGGGAGAGAGAGAGAGAGACATCTGATACTCTATGCATTGTAATAGTAATGCTTCCAAAGTTATAGCCTAGTTTATTTACAACTCTCCTAATCTGTTTCCCCAGGTAACCCCAGATGCTCAGCCCTGGACTGCACTGCACATCTTCTGGACCTGACCTGACAGGGCTGACCCTGACCCATTGATGCCTTGTTCATATCTTGTTCATGTCATATCTTAGCTTGTTTATATCATATTGTTAATAATGTTCATGTCATATCTTAGTGTGTTTATATCATATTGTTAATAATGTTCATGTCATATCTTAGCTTGTTTATATCATATTGTTCTTATAAATAACTTATATTGCTATAAAACACACCTGCAGCCTCCTGTACTGATTTTTCCCTTCTCTTGCGGTCTCTTTCAATGTTTCGTATGTTGGCATACTGCATATAGCATTGTCTATGGTAGCCAATATTGTGGTTATAGTGGTTCTCCAGCTGCAAAGCCGCAGAGAGGAAAACGCTACAGAGAGTCGTGAGATCGGGCCAGAAGATCATCGGCGCCCCCCTCCCCTCTCTGGAAGAGCTGTACAACACACGCTGCCTCAGGAAGGCCTCCAAGATCTCCAGAGACCCATCCCACCCTGGGAACGAACACTTTGTTCGGCTGCCCTCGGGCAGGCGGTTCAGGACCATGTCCACAAGGACAAATAGACTGAAGCTCAGCTTCTACTCTAGGGCCATTCAGGCCCTGAACACAGCAAAGACCTAGGTTCTAGGCCCTGGACAATCTAGACCAGGGGTTCCCAACCTGTGAGCCGCGGCCCACTGGTGGTCCGCGAGAGTACTGCAAGTGGGCCGCCAAATCATGGGCAAAAAAAAAGTTTTATTGACGTTTTTTTGTTACAAAAACGTTTTAATTTTAAAAAGATAAAAAATCTTGGATTGAACAGCCTTGATCGTATTGTGTGTGGTGTGCGCCGATATTTCCATCCGATAAGAAGAAGTCAGCTCGCTTCTTGATTGGCTTCATTCCATCCCGGACTCGCGAACAGGGTTGCCAGATGGGATCGACATTTTCCACCCTAACCACAGTCTAAAACTGCTAATTCCACCACACATACAACATTTACGATCTTGGTATTTGATCACCTGCTATATAACACATCGCCGCTCGGCTTTAATGGTTTAACCGCTATTTATTTTTTATTTTTTTGCCACGCTCCCTCTAGTTTTTGGTCAAATTACGTCATTGTTTTGAGCGCTCGTGCGCGTTTCATGCGCGTGCACGCAGAAAAAAAGTCTGAGTGGGCCGCGAATACTGGACATATCTGTAAAGTGGGCCGTGAGTCCTAAAAGGTTGGGACCGCTGATCTAGACAATTTGATGGCAGCTACTAGATTGTAATCAAGTGCAATACTGAAACACAACTGTGAACATTTCAAACCTGCAAACTGCGACACTTTAAATTAATGTGCAATAATACTATGTGCAATATGACAACCCTCGGGTACATAAGGTTCAGAGATAGGAAATGTTAGGATATTTATAGCATAGCATAGAGTACAGCACAGTGTTTTATTTATAGTATAGTATAGTGGATAGTGTATATAGCCTTTATTTATGTAAACCAGCTCTTTTCCCTTCTTGTTTTTAGTATTTTTTTTCCTAGCACCAGGGGAGCCCCCCCTCCTAAATTTTGTTGTATGGTACCTGTACTATATTAATGACAATAAAGACCATTCATTCATTCATATTAGCTGCCACATCTGGAATGTAACTGTCTACTACTAGGTTATATATATTTTTACAGCCCTTTCTGCAATTTGGCTTTCTGCAGTGTGAAGATTCACCCACTGTAGAGAACAATGTACAAATTTGGTCCAACTTGCATCTGAAAATGCTATAATATTGTCCGTTCGGTTTGATAATGCATACAACACTCCATAATTCATCACATCTCGTTATTTCCCCGCGGTTGCTAGGGTTAACATCCAGTCAGTTGCTAGGGTTAACAGCCAGTGTTTACATTTCGGGGTCCTAATGAAGCCGTACTCGAATTCTGATTGGTTTATCAACTAGAGCGACCAGTGATGTCCCTGAGCAGACAGACGATTAAAAAATAAGTTTGTGAAAATCTCCGATATAACTAGAGATGACAACAAATGTTATTAGACTTTGTGGTATATTTTAGGTTACCGGTACTTGAAACACACACACATACCATGAATTTGTATGATAAGGCTTTGTAACAGTTACATTTACATTTTTGGCATTTGGCAGACGCCTTGTTCCAAAGCGGAGCCTTTGGGCCTACAGGCATGCTCTGGGGGCCATACAACAGACCACATGGTCGAACACACACCCAGACACACACAGACACACACAGATACGCACACACACACACACACACACACACACACACACACACTCTGGCCTCTCCTCTTGACCAGCTCTAGGGAAGGTGGGGCAAGCATCTGTAGTGGCTGTAATAGGATCACTGGTAGATATAATTGCATTAGGGCCCGAGGGGGGGTGGTGTTATGGCAGACAGCAAGGCGCCCATAGGGGTTGGGCAACCACACACACACACACACAGACACACACTGATCATTAACAGATGTTAAAGGGTCCTTGAGATAGCCTGGAGACACACACACACACATACATTGACCACTCCATATTAGGGCAAAGAACGGGGAAAACAAGCTTGATCATACTGTGTTTTGGTTGGCTCAAAGGGTGAGGGGAAAAGGGTATAAAATCCTATGGACAGGCACAGCCCAGTCTCTTTCTTTTACACTTCCTGCGACCACCCAGATGACCAGCTGCAGACCAGAGAAGACCATGCTGTGTAAACTGCTTTTTTGAATAAATAGTCTTAAATCTGCTCAAGAACTCTTCCTCATTTTTTAGCAGCAACAGATACCAGAATATACGAAAACTTAGTAGAATTACTTAATATCATATGTTAAACATTGTGTACTCTATAGATGAAAATCGATAAACTTCACAAAAAACGCGTTCGGCCCACCACCTAATATGTTTCCAATCAATTTGGAATCATTGGCAGAGGGTAGTCAACTATAGTCTCTGATTCACTAGGAACACCTATCCACCTTGTAGTTAGAACTAAGTTCACTCACGGTGTGTGTGTGTGTGTGTGTCTGTGTCCGTTCTGACTGGCACCGAACTTATATACGACTTGGAGCACAGCAAACTTTGCTTACGGCCATACCACCCTGAACACGACCTGTCGTAAAAAGTTTGGGATAGCAGCGTAAGCCTTTGGAATTTGTTTTTGTGCATGAGAGTTTAGTGTTTGAATATTTGCGTAGTTTGTGTGAGTGAAAGGAGAGTCAGTGTGTGAGAGTTTATTCCCCCAGCAGCTTGCTGTTAGGGGGGATATTTTTGTTTTTTCGTTTTGTTTGTAGACGGAAGGCTCAAAATGGTGAAGACACGCGGAATGACAGACGACACGGAGAATGACACGGACACAGGCAATACGAAAGAAGGAGAGAAAGAAGGAGAGAGCGAAAGAGAAGAGATGGAGAGACAGAAAGTAAGAGAGGAAATTGAAGGGTATATAAGAAAGGAGAAAGAGAGAATCGCGAGGGAGAAACAGGAGGCGGAAGCGAGAGCACAAGCGGAGCGAGTGGTGCCGGCATACAGCAAAGAACTGACGGTAGCGGTGGAACTGGTCGGAGAGGAGAGGATCACAATGATGGCACTGCTACGGGCGACGAAGGAGGTGTGCGGGCTCGTCGTGGGATGTCGATATATTGGTTTGAACAGGTACGAGATCACGATGAGCCATCCGAAGGGGAAGGAGAGGCTGCTCGACGGATTTAAGATAAACGAGACGAGGGTCATGGCGAGGGAACTATGTGGGGATGAAATGGTGGTGTCTTTCATTGGACTGCCAGTATACACGAAGGACGGAGACATTTTAAGGAAACTAACAGACTGGGGGGTACACGCGGTCTCCCCGATAAAGAGGAGGATGTGGCCGGGGACCAGCATATGTGAAGGTACACGTTTTGTGAAAGTTAAATTTAATGATGTTGTGAAATCGCTGCCGTACTCGACCAAGTTCGAGACGGACAATGGGTCTGACTTTTTTCGGGTGATTCATGACAGACAGGTGAAGGTGTGTAGGATGTGTCTGCAGCCAGGGCACATCCTACGAGAATGTCCCGAGTTCAAGTGCAGAAGGTGTGGGCGCAGCGGGCATTATGCGAGGGAATGCGCGACGTTTGAAAACAAGTGCAGGGGGTGTGGGGACCTGGAATCCCAATGCAAGTGTAGGGAGGAAGAAGTAGTGATGAGTCCATCCACTGTTTTTAGACAGAGGGAGGAAGAAGGGAAGGGGGGAAAGGGGGGAGAGGAAGAGAAGGGAGAGGGAGAGAAGGGAGAGGGAGAAGAGGGAGAGAAGAGCGAGGGAGAGGAGGAAGAGAAGAGCGAGGGAGAAGAGGAAGAGAAGAGCGAGGGAGAGGAGGAAGAGGGGATGGAGGAGGGAGTATCGTTGACAGCTCAGACTGTGCCAGAGACTCAGAGAACGGAGTGGTCGAGACTGACAGGAGAGAGCGGGAAGGGGGGGGGGCATGGGGTCGAGCCTCGACAGTTTTATGGGGGTAACCCAGGCATCGGAGTTGCAAGGGAGCGCACAGACGACCGGGGGGAGAGGTTCCCAACAAGAGCCTTTGCCCCCGAGAGTCGTGCGCCCGAAAGAAGCAAAAGAGGCAGGCAACAAATCGAAGGAGGGAACCCCCATGAACAACAAGTCGGAAGGGCGAGAGGCCGTATCCGTAAGCCCCCCCCCCCCCCCCGAAAGCATCTGAAAAGATGTTAACAAACAGTGACGAGGGGTGCGGGGAGCAATACGAGTCTGAGCTGCTGACGATAGTGGGAGGGAGGAAGAGGGCGCTTTTAGCGGGGAAACTAAAGCGCAAATCAAAGCTGCAGTACATGGAGGGAAAGAAGAAATGAAAGAAAAAATGGCAGTAAACATATTTATCCTCCTACACTTGTTTTCAATGGTCACGATTTCCTCCATAAACATCAATGGGCTCAATAACATGGAGAAGCTAGAGGAGGTGCTGGTGACTTTCACATCTGATGTTCTGGTACTGCAGGAGACAAAGTGGACAGACACCAAAATGACAGAAATCAAGGGGAAATGGAGGGGTATGCTGTTTACAAATAATGGGACGAATAAATCATGTGGGGTAGCGATATTAATTAAAGAGAATAGGGTAGAGAATGTAAGAGGTTTTGAATGACGGGAAGGGCAGGGTAATAGGGATAGAATTTAATATAAATAATGTAATGTTTAGATTAATTAATGTGTATGCACCAAATAGAGAGGTTGAAAAGAGGGATTTTTTTGTAGAACTGAGCTTGCACTGCACAGGGAATTGTATTTTGGTGGGTGATTTTAATGTATTTTGCACTAAGATGGATGTTTATAGAGTAGATAGTTTTAAGACAGATTCAGCTAGGAGAGGGTTATTAGAAATGATAGAGCAGAGAAATTTAATAGATGTATGGAGAGTTAGGAACACAAGTAAGAGAGAGTTTTCAAGAAGACAGGTAGTTAGTGGGGTTTTGAAGCAGAGTAGAATAGATTTATGTTTAGTATCACAGGGGATAGAAAAGGAAATAGGAGATATACAACACAAATTCACGGGGTACAGCGATCACGCAGCAATCACGTTTCACTTAGGGGGTAGGCACACAGGGAAAGGGGGGGTGTGTGTGGTGTTTGAACACGAGGGTATTAGGGGAGAATGAGTATAGGGATATGGTGAATGAGCATATTAGTGAGCGAATGAAGTGTGGAATGTATGAAGAGAATGTGTGTGAATGGTGGGAGTGTGTTAAGAGACAGGTAAAACAATTAAGTATTAGTTATTGCAGAAAACGAAGTCAGGATAGAAAGAGAAAAGAAAGTGTATTGAGAGGGAGGATGGATGAGGAACTAAAAGAAATAGACAGGGACCCAGATAGAAGCGTAGTGAAATACATGGAGATTAGGGGAGAATTAGAAGCGTATGAAAAGGAGAAGTGTAGAGGGGCTATAGTTAGGAGTAGGGCACAGTATACAGTAGAAGGGGAGAAATGCACAGCGTTCTTTTTAGGGTTAGAGAAGCAGAAGCAGGGGAAAACATACATAGAAGAGATAGAGAATGAAAAAGGGGAGATAGTGAAGGACTATGTAGGGGTTTTAGAGACAGTGCAGGAGTATTATGAGAATGTATTAAAAAAAGGTAGTGTAGACAATGACAGTGTAGGAGAAGTTTTAGGGACAGTTGAGCATAGGTTAGCAGATAGTGACAGGGAAGGGTGTGATAGGGATTTATCAGAGGGGGAGGTCACCTTAGCCATTCAGAGCTCAAATAATGGCAAAAGCCCGGGCTCTGATGGCTTACCAGGTGAATTCTACAAGTGTTTTAGTGCAGTGCTTAGTAAGATTTTGTTGAAGGTTTATAAGGAAATGGAAAGGATAGAGAAGGTTAGTGAGTCGATGGCAACAGGGTTAATTACTTTATTATACAAGAAGGGTAGTAAGTTACAGTTAGGGAATTACAGAGGGATTAGTTTATTGAATACAGACTACAAAGTGTTAGCGAAGATTTTAGCCAATAGGATTAAGTCAGTAGTAGGGTCCATAGTATCATCGACTCAAGCGTATAGCATACCAGGAAGAGATATAGCGGATACAATAGGATCAGTCAGAGATACAGTGAAACACATGAAGGAAGAGGGAGGGATAGTGTTGAGTGTAGATTTCAATAAGGCTTTTGATAGAGTAGAGCACAAGTTTATGTTTAGGACGTTAGAGAAGTTTGGTTTTGGGAAGAGGATAGTTCAGTGGATTAGGTTACTGTATAGTTGTGCAAAGAGTAGGGTAAAGTGTAGTGGAGTTTTGACAGATAGTTTTAGTTTAGAAAGATCAGTTAGGCAGGGTTGTCCGTTGTCCAGTCTGCTGTACAGCATTACAGCAGAGCCACTGGCGACGTTGTTAAAATCAGACAAACACATTCAGGGTATACATATTCCAGGGGGTGGGAGGAGTTTAATACATCAGTATGCAGACGACACAAACATAACAGTTAGGGATGTAGACAGTGTGAAGAGAGTAGTCAAGTTATTAGAAGTATATGGGAAAGCATCAGGGGCCAAAATGAATGTAGAGAAGTCAGAAATACTGTGTGTAGGGAGTGTAGACATGAGTGAATGTGATATACCTTTGAAAGTGGCAAAAGGAATGATAAAAGTGCTAGGAGTGAATGTGGGTGTGAATGAAAAAGAAGCAAGGGATGTAACATGGACAGGGATTTTGAACAAGGTGAAACAAACACTGAATTCATGGAGAAGGAGAAAACTGAAACTAAGGGGAAAGGTGACGGTAATAAACTGCCTGATCCTATCAAAGGTGAATCATGTGTTGAGTGCACTAGATTTACCTTTGTGGGTCACGAAAGAATTGAATGGGGTGATAAATAGTTTTTTGTGGGATAGCAAGCAGGCACTAATTAGGCACGGGGTGTTAATAAATAGTTATAAGAATGGGGGGTTAAAATTGATAGATATAGAAGTGAAGAAAAGGGCACTTAGGGTCAAAATTGTGAAAAAGTTTTTGTATGGTAGGGATGAATATTGTTGGATGGGTTTCTTTGAGGATTATTTGCACAGATATGGAGGGTGTGGTGTGAATGGTCTTTTAATGGTTTTTAATAAACCACGGTACGAGGGAATGTCACTGTTTTATAGAGAGGTGTTTGAGGCATGGGGGAAATATTTAGAGCAGGTAAGGTACAAGTGTGTAGGGAAAGATGAGGTTTTAAATCAGCCCATCTTTTTCAACCCCAAGATAAAGTACAATAGCAAGATGATAGTTAGTAAGCATTTTGAACAGGCAGGGTTTAGACAGATAAAACATATAGTGTCAGAGAACAATTTCAAAACAGAGCAAGAGATAGTGCAGGGAATAAGGGCAGTGAATAGGGATATAAGAAAAGGTGGGATTGCAGGAGTGTATAATAGAATTAGGGACAGTATAAGTAGGGAATGGAAAACGTTAATGTTAGGACAGGGAGAGGCAGGTGAGGAAAAAAAGATGGTAGAATTAAGGGTAGAAAGGAAAGGTTTAGAGGTCAAGTTTGAGGATGTGAAAACGAAAGGGATATACATGGATTTACTGGGTGATGGGTTGGTGAGGCCAGCGTCAGAGAAGGTGTGGGAAAGGGTTTTTGAAGGTATTGATGTGGGAAAGGTATGGGCAAATCTGGGTGTGAAATATAATAGCGTAGAATGTGAGCACAATGATTTTAAGATTAGGCACAATAGGGTTTACACAAATGTCGTTTTGCACCAAATGGATAGGAATATAGGTAGGGTATGTGATGTATGTAAAGGGAGGGATGAAAACTTTGACCACTTTTTTGTTGAATGTCCAAGTTTGTCTGTCTTATTTGTGAAAGTAAAGGGGTTGTTAAGTGTACACTGTGGGGTTACCGTCAGGAATGAGATTGAATGGAAGGAATTGTTATTGTTTGGGGTGGTGGGAAAAAAGAAAGAAGTGAATGTAGATTTGGTTAATTTTTTGTTGAGTCACGTAAGGTATGCAATTGTATGTAGGAGGAATGTAGCACATTATGAGGGGAAAGTTACCAGGGTGTGGGAGTAGTTTGTGTCACTATTTAAAAAGGATGTTAGGTTAGTGCACACACTGGGGAAAGCAGATTTTTGTAAACACTTTGTCAATAATAGCACTTTGGTGACTATTACAGGATCAGGGATGTTAGGTTTTAATATAGAAGATTAGTATCTGTGTTTGGTTTTGAGTCAGTGTTTATGTTTGTTTTATGTTTTTTCTGAGTTGACCAAGGGCTGCCAGGCATAGATAAGACCTGGTATGCTACTTGGTCCTATATTGGTTTGTCTATTCTGGTTTAGGTTTAGGGTTAGGGTTAGGGTTGTGTCTGTCCCACTTTTTGTCTGTCATGAATCACCCGTTTTTTATGTGTCATATGTCCTTTGCTTCATCATTTTTTACTGTTTTATCATTTCTATATTTGTTGTAGCATTTTTTTGTCTCTTTGTTTAAAAAACAAAAAAAAACAAAACACGACCTGTCGTAAAAAGAGCGGGATAGCAGCGAGAGCGTTTTCAAAATTATTGTGTGCATGAGAGTTTGGTGTTTGAATATTTGCGTAGTTTTGTGTGAGTGAAAGGAGAGTCAGTGTGTAAGAGCGTATTCCCCCAGCAGCTTGCTGTTAGGGGGGATATTTTTGTATTTTTGTTTTGTTTGTACACGGACGGCTCAAACATGGTAAAAGAACTCGGAACGACAGACGACACGACTAAGAACACGGACACCGGCATGGCGAAAGAAGGAGAGAGAGAGAGAGGAGATGGAGAGACAGAGAGGGAGAGATGGAGAGAGAGAGGAGAGAGAGAGATTAGCGAGGACGGAGCAGGCGGCGGGCCAGAGAGTGAATGCGGAGAGAGGAGGTGATGGAGCGAGGGCGAAGGAGACAGAGGAGCCGGCCTACAGCAAGGAGTTGACGGTGGCGGTGGAGCTGGTCGGCGAGGAGAAGGTGACCATTAGTGATGGCGAGATGAAGCCGACGCTTCGTAGCGTGTGTCGAGTAACCGAGGCAGATTTTTGTGAAGCGCGCAACGAGGCGTGTGTTGATGACGTATGGTAAGAGCGAAGCTTCGCCTGCCGGCCGTACCACGTGACCGATTCGGGAAGTGGCTCGGATTTGGCGCGAGACTCAAAACATAAAAGGGACAGGTAAACGCAATGGATTCCCTCACAGTTTGTTGACTTGCGACTTTATAGTTTGTTTGTTTGCAATCTTTTGGAGCTTCTTTTTTTTTGCGATGGAACCAGCGAGAAAGAGGCGATATTCCCCTGTCTGGGAACATTTTGAGCTGATCTCTCCTAATAAGGTATGCACTATGCATATAGTAATAAATAATAACTAGTGTACTATACTGTAAATAAATGTGACAACACAGTGTATCGTCCCTTGTTCTAATGTCTTTCTTCTAATTTCTGCTATTGTAAAAGGTGAAGTGTCTGGTGTGTTCAAAAGAACTTGGATACAGCAATAACACTTCATCTATGCTGAGGCATTATAGAGCCCTGCATGAGAACAAGGAGACCAACCAAGGTGGACCAAGCTCAGGTAAGCCTTTTTAGGATGCAATGATAAGACAGCATACACACATAAAATTACAGGGTACGTTTTTATTAGACAACATTAATTTATATTTTAAATATGACTAATGAATGACATCTGCAATTGAATACTGCATTTTTTTTCATCAGCACTGAAGAATGATGTGGATGAGGCCTTGGTCAATATGGTGATTGAGGATTGCCAGCCCTTCACCATTGTGGAGGACAAAGGGTTCAGAAAGCTTGTTAAAGCTTTCAAGTTTCAACCCTACCTATGTTCTCCCCACAAGGCAGGTGTGTATGTGAGCACATGAAGCATTTTCCCCATTTCCCCATATATGCCATTCCAAGAGTGTTCCCTTCTTTCCTTTAGGCTTTGAAAGCTATGGTGGAGTCCAGATATCAGGAGTCCAAGGAGAAAGCCAAAGCCATTGTGTTGAAGGCATCTGCAGTTAGCTTGACAACAGACATGTGGACCTCCATCAACACTGATGCATATCTGGCTGTGACCTGCCATTTTATAGATGAAAGCACCTCTTTGCACACTGTTGTTTTAGGGGTGCTGCATTTCCCTGATGCACATACTGCTGCGAATTTGGCCAACGTCAAAGCAGCACTTATGGCCCAGTGGGGTATTACCACCAAAGTGTCTTGCATGGTGACGGATGGCGCAGCAAATATGGGTGCTTGTGCCAAGGAGTTGCACTTGCGTCACACAATTTGTGTGGCGCACACTTTAAATTTACTTATAAAAAAGGCTATTAAAGAAAACAACGTGTTGGCTGACATCCGGGTAAATTCTTGGAAGATGGTGGGCTATTTTAAGAGCAGCACCACTGCAAAGGTGAATTCCTTTCTTTCATTGCAATATTCTAAATGACGCTGTTTGGTTTAAGTTGCTGCTGCAGTGACTCTTGAATTAATCACTTTTTGTTGGCAAATTTTATAGGAGAGGCTGACACAGGTGCAGGAGCAAATGGGCCGGCCGGCACTGAAGCTGATCCAAGAGGTGGATACACGCTGGAACAGTACATACCTTATGCTGCAGCGTGTGTATGACCTCAAGGAGCCTATAGCAGCAGCTTTGGCCGGCCTATGTACTGACATTGCCCCACTCACATTTGAACAATATGACATCATCGCAGAATGTCTAAAAGTGCTATCCCCATTCAATGATGCCACAGTTGAGCTGTCAGAGGAGAAGAGAGTGTCCGGTTCAAAAGTTATTCCTCTTTTATCAATGCTATACCACACACTGGAGGAGCATAGCAAACACAAGAGAGCATAGCAATGGCTGAGAGTCTAAGAAGACAATTAAAGGATAAGCTGTACTCATTGCAATCAATGAGCGTAATGTCACTGGCGACACTGCTTGATCCACGTTTTAAAAAGATAGGATTCTTTAGCCCCAATAAAGCAGCAGAGGCCGAAAGGAGGCTCACTTTCGAATGTGCTACCGTTATACGAAACAGCGCCGCCGCCTCCGCCTCCTCCTCCTCCTCCGCCTCCTCCTCCTCTTCCTCCTCCTCCTCCTCCTCCTCCTCCTCCTCCTCCTCCTCCTCGTCATCACAACCCCCCATATCAGAAGCTTCGCAGCCTGTGACTCAAGGTAATGTATACTGGATACATTCTAATTGTCTTATTGTATATATTCACTGACACTGACAGCCTGTTTGTCTGTCTTAGGTAACAAACTGTGGCGTCGTTTAGACACCACAGTCCTGCAGGCGAGGACCCAAAATGGAACTGCAGACGCAACAGTGGAGGTCCATACCTACCTGGCTGAACCAAACATCGAAAGGATGCAGAACCCCCTACAGTATTGGGAAGAACACAAACATGTGTATCCTAATTTGTATAAACTTGCCGTTCATTTTCTATGTACCCCAGCTTCATCTGTGCCCTGTGAAAGGATATTTTCAAAAGCAGGTGAAATCGTCTCAAAAAAAATAAACCGCCTGAAGCCCAGCACTGTGGAGAAATTGTTATTTTTAAATAAAAATGAATAAATGAATAAAATGTTGTTGTTCCTAGTAACACAAGCACATTTATTAAATTCAAAGCTTCACACACCAAAGCCACGGTGTCATTATCACTCTGCCTGCTAGACATTTATTGTCCACTTGATGGCGCAGTAGAGCAAATGAAGCAACACGAAGCTTCGGTCCATGTGTGACGCAATTGGATGGAAAGCTTCAACAGTTCAAGAAGCTTCATCTCGCCATCACTAGTTATTACACTGCTTTACAAACTATGAAGGCAGCTTCATGTTGGCCATAGCATGTTTCCAATGAATTTGGAATAATTGGCAGAGGGTAGTCAACTAGGCCTATAGTCTCTGATTTACTAGGAACACCTATCCAACTTGTAGTTAGAACTAAGTTCACTCACGGTGTGTGTGTGTGTGTGTGTGTGTGTGTGTGTCCGTTCTGACTGGCACCGAACTTATATACGACTTGGAGCACAGCAAACTTTGCTTACGGCCATACCAGTCTGAATACGACCTGTCGTAAAAAGTTTGGAAAGCAGCGTGAGCTCTTGGTTTTTGTTTGTGTGCATGAGAGTTTAAGTGTTTGAAGTTTTGCGTAGATTGAGTGAGTGAAAGGAGAGTTAGTGTGTGAGAGTTTATTCCCCCAGCAGCTTGCTGTTAGGGGGGATATTTTTGTTTTTTCGTTTTGTTGGTACTCGGACGGCTCAAAATGGTGAAGGCACGCGGAACGACAGACGACACGGAGAATAACACGGACACAGGCAAGACAAAAGAAGGAGAGAAAGAAAGAGAGGAGATGGAGAGACAGAAAGTGAGAGATGAGATAAGAAAGGAGAGAGAGAGAATCGCGAGGGAGAAACAGGAGGCGGAAGCGAGGGCACAAGCGGAGAAGGAGGAACGAGAGAAAGAGAGGAGAGAGGAGCGAGAGGTGCCAGCGTATAGCAAAGAACTGACGGTGGCGGTGGAGCTGGTCGGCGAGGAGAGGATAACCATGATGGCGCTGCTACGGGCGACGAAGGAGGTGTGCGGGCTCGTCGTGGGATGTCGCTATATCGGACTAAACAAGTACGAGATCACGATGAGCCATCCGAAGGGGAAAGAGAGGCTGCTCGACGGCTTTAAGATTAACGAGACGAGGGTCATGGCGAGGGAACTATGCGGGGATGAAATGGTGGTGTCATTCATTGGACTGCCAGTATACACAAAGGACGGGGACATTTTAAGGAAACTAACAGACTGGGGGGTACACGCGGTCTCCCCGATAAAGAGGAGGATGTGGCCGGGGACCAGCATATGTGAAGGTACACGTTTTGTGAAAGTAAAATTCAATGATGTTGTGAAATCGCTGCCGTACTCGACCAAGTTCGAGACGGACAATGGGTCTGACTTTTTTCGGGTGATTCATGACAGACAGGTGAAGGTGTGTAGGATGTGTCTGCAGCCAGACACATCAAAGATGTTAACAATCAGTGACGATGGGTGCGGGGAGCAAGACGAGTCTGAGCTGTTAACGATAGTGGGAGGGAGGAAGAGAGCGCTGTTAGCGGGGAGACTAAAGCGCAAATCAAAGCAGCAGTACGTGCAGGGAAAGAAAAAATGAAATAAAAAATGGCAGTAAACATATTTATCGTCCTACACTTGTTTTCAATGGTCACGATTTCCTCCATAAACATCAATGGGCTCAATAACATGGAGAAGCTAGAGGAGGTGCTGGTGACTTTCACATCTGATGTTCTGGTACTGCAGGAGACAAAGTGGATAAGCTGTACTCATTGCAATCAATGAGCGTAATGTCACTGGCGACACTGCTTGATCCACGTTTTAAAAAGATAGGATTCTTTAGCCCCAATAAAGCAGCAGAGGCCGAAAGGAGGCTCACTTTCGAATGTGCTACCGTTATACGAAACAGCGCCGCCGCCTCCTCCTCCTCCTCCGCCTCCTCCTCCTCTTCCTCCTCCTCCTCCTCCGCCTCCGCCTCCTCCTCCTCCTCCTCCTCGTCATCACAACCCCCCATATCAGAAGCTTCGCAGCCTGTGACTCAAGGTAATGTATACTGGATACATTCTAATTGTCTTATTGTATATATTCACTGACACTGACAGCCTGTTTGTCTGTCTTAGGTAACAAACTGTGGCGTCGTTTAGACACCACAGTCCTGCAGGCGAGGACCCAAAATGGAACTGCAGACGCAACAGTGGAGGTCCATACCTACCTGGCTGAACCAAACATCGAAAGGATGCAGAACCCCCTACAGTATTGGGAAGAACACAAAAATGTGTATCCTAATTTGTATAAACTTGCCGTTCATTTTCTATGTACCCCAGCTTCATCTGTGCCCTGTGAAAGGAAATTTTCAAAAGCAGGTGAAATCGTCTCAAAAAAAAGAAACCGCCTGAAGCCCAGCACTGTGGAGAAATTGTTATTTTTAAATAAAAATGAATAAATGAATAAAATGTTGTTGTTCCTAGTAACACAAGCACATTTATTAAATTCAAAGCTTCACACACCAAAGCCACGGTGTCATTATCACTCTGCCTGCTAGACATTTATTGTCCACTTGATGGCGCAGTAGAGCAAATGTAGCAACACGAAGCTTCGGTCCATGTGTGACGCAATTGGATGGAAAGCTTCCACAGTTCAAGAAGCTTCATCTCGCCATCACTAGTTATTACACTGCTTTACAAACTATGAAGGCAGCTTCATGTTGGCCATAGCATGTTTCCAATGAATTTGGAATAATTGGCAGAGGGTAGTCAACTAGGCCTATAGTCTCTGATTTACTAGGAACACCTATCCAACTTGTAGTTAGAACTAAGTTCACTCACGGTGTGTGTGTGTGTGTGTGTGTGTGTGTGTGTGTGTGTGTGTCCGTTCTGACTGGCACCGAACTTATATACAACTTGGAGCACAGCAAACTTTGCTTACGGCCATACCAGTCTGAATACGACCTGTCGTAAAAAGTTTGGAAAGCAGCGTGAGCTCTTGGTTTTTGTTTGTGTGCATGAGAGTTTAAGTGTTTGAAGTTTTGCGTAGATTGAGTGAGTGAAAGGAGAGTTAGTGTGTGAGAGTTTATTCCCCCAGCAGCTTGCTGTTAGGGGGGATATTTTTGTTTTTTCGTTTTGTTGGTACTCGGACGGCTCAAAATGGTGAAGGCACGCGGAACGACAGACGACACGGAGAATAACACGGACACAGGCAAGACGAAAGAAGGAGAGAAAGAAAGAGAGGAGATGGAGAGAGAAAGTGAGAGATGAGATAAGAAAGGAGAGAGAGAGAGAATCGCGAGGGAGAAACAGGAGGCGGAAGCGAGGGCACAAGCGGAGAAGGAGGAACGAGAGAAAGAGAGGAGAGAGGAGCGAGAGGTGCCAGCGTATAGCAAAGAACTGACGGTGGCGGTGGAGCTGGTCGGCGAGGAGAGGATAACCATGATGGCGCTGCTACGGGCGACGAAGGAGGTGTGCGGGCTCGTCGTGGGATGTCGCTATATCGGACTAAACAAGTACGAGATCACGATGAGCCATCCGAAGGGGAAAGAGAGGCTGCTCGACGGCTTTAAGATTAACGAGACGAGGGTCATGGCGAGGGAACTATGCGGGGATGAAATGGTGGTGTCATTCATTGGACTGCCAGTATACACAAAGGACGGGGACATTTTAAGGAAACTAACAGACTGGGGGGTACACGCGGTCTCCCCGATAAAGAGGAGGATGTGGCCGGGGACCAGCATATGTGAAGGTACACGTTTTGTGAAAGTAAAATTCAATGATGTTGTGAAATCGCTGCCGTACTCGACCAAGTTCGAGACGGACAATGGGTCTGACTTTTTTCGGGTGATTCATGACAGACAGGTGAAGGTGTGTAGGATGTGTCTGCAGCCAGACACATCAAAGATGTTAACAATCAGTGACGATGGGTGCGGGGAGCAAGACGAGTCTGAGCTGTTGACGATAGTGGGAGGGAGGAAGAGAGCGCTGTTAGCGGGGAGACTAAAGCGCAAATCAAAGCAGCAGTACGTGGAGGGAAAGAAAAAATGAAATAAAAAATGGCAGTAAACATATTTATCGTCCTACACTTGTTTTCAATGGTCACGATTTCCTCCATAAACATCAATGGGCTCAATAACATGGAGAAGCTAGAGGAGGTGCTGGTGACTTTCACATCTGATGTTCTGGTACTGCAGGAGACAAAGTGGATAAGCTGTACTCATTGCAATCAATGAGCGTAATGTCACTGGCGACACTGCTTGATCCACGTTTTAAAAAGATAGGATTCTTTAGCCCCAATAAAGCAGCAGAGGCCGAAAGGAGGCTCACTTTCGAATGTGCTACCGTTATACGAAACAGCGCCGCCGCCTCCTCCTCCTCCTCCTCCTCTTCCTCCTCCTCCTCCTCCGCCTCCGCCTCCTCCTCCTCCTCCTCCTCGTCATCACAACCCCCCATATCAGAAGCTTCGCAGCCTGTGACTCAAGGTAATGTATACTGGATACATTCTAATTGTCTTATTGTATATATTCACTGACACTGACAGCCTGTTTGTCTGTCTTAGGTAACAAACTGTGGCGTCGTTTAGACACCACAGTCCTGCAGGCGAGGACCCAAAATGGAACTGCAGACGCAACAGTGGAGGTCCATACCTACCTGGCTGAACCAAACATCGAAAGGATGCAGAACCCCCTACAGTATTGGGAAGAACACAAAAATGTGTATCCTAATTTGTATAAACTTGCCGTTCATTTTCTATGTACCCCAGCTTCATCTGTGCCCTGTGAAAGGATATTTTCAAAAGCAGGTGAAATCGTCTCAAAAAAAAGAAACCGCCTGAAGCCCAGCACTGTGGAGAAATTGTTATTTTTAAATAAAAATGAATAAATGAATAAAATGTTGTTGTTCCTAGTAACACAAGCACATTTATTAAATTCAAAGCTTCACACACCAAAGCCACGGTGTCATTATCACTCTGCCTGCTAGACATTTATTGTCCACTTGATGGCGCAGTAGAGCAAATGAAGCAACACGAAGCTTCGGTCCATGTGTGACGCAATTGGATGGAAAGCTTCAACAGTTCAAGAAGCTTCATCTCGCCATCACTAGTTATTACACTGCTTTACAAACTATGAAGGCAGCTTCATGTTGGCCATAGCATGTTTCCAATGAATTTGGAATAATTGGCAGAGGGTAGTCAACTAGGCCTATAGTCTCTGATTTACTAGGAACACCTATCCAACTTGTAGTTAGAACTAAGTTCACTCACGGTGTGTGTGTGTGTGTGTGTGTGTGTGTGTGTGTGTGTGTGTGTGTGTGTCCGTTCTGACTGGCACCGAACTTATATACGACTTGGAGCACAGCAAACTTTGCTTACGGCCATACCAGTCTGAATACGACCTGTCGTAAAAAGTTTGGAAAGCAGCGTGAGCTCTTGGTTTTTGTTTGTGTGCATGAGAGTTTAAGTGTTTGAAGTTTTGCGTAGATTGAGTGAGTGAAAGGAGAGTTAGTGTGTGAGAGTTTATTCCCCCAGCAGCTTGCTGTTAGGGGGGATATTTTTGTTTTTTCGTTTTGTTGGTACTCGGACGGCTCAAAATGGTGAAGGCACGCGGAACGACAGACGACACGGAGAATAACACGGACACAGGCAAGACGAAAGAAGGAGAGAAAGAAAGAGAGGAGATGGAGAGACAGAAAGTGAGAGATGAGATAAGAAAGGAGAGAGAGAGAGAATCGCGAGGGAGAAACAGGAGGCGGAAGCGAGGGCACAAGCGGAGAAGGAGGAACGAGAGAAAGAGAGGAGAGAGGAGCGAGAGGTGCCAGCGTATAGCAAAGAACTGACGGTGGCGGTGGAGCTGGTCGGCGAGGAGAGGATAACCATGATGGCGCTGCTACGGGCGACGAAGGAGGTGTGCGGGCTCGTCGTGGGATGTCGCTATATCGGACTAAACAAGTACGAGATCACGATGAGCCATCCGAAGGGGAAAGAGAGGCTGCTCGACGGCTTTAAGATTAACGAGACGAGGGTCATGGCGAGGGAACTATGCGGGGATGAAATGGTGGTGTCATTCATTGGACTGCCAGTATACACAAAGGACGGGGACATTTTAAGGAAACTAACAGACTGGGGGGTACACGCGGTCTCCCCGATAAAGAGGAGGATGTGGCCGGGGACCAGCATATGTGAAGGTACACGTTTTGTGAAAGTAAAATTCAAT
Source organism: Nansenia antarctica (assembly GCF_963989245.1). NCBI lineage: Eukaryota > Metazoa > Chordata > Actinopteri > Argentiniformes > Microstomatidae > Nansenia > Nansenia antarctica. The sequence continues at coordinate 18,993,307 of NC_137676.1, read as the reverse complement.
GATGTTGTGAAATCGCTGCCGTACTCGACCAAGTTCGAGACGGACAATGGGTCTGACTTTTTTCGGGTGATTCATGACAGACAGGTGAAGGTGTGTAGGATGTGTCTGCAGCCAGACACATCAAAGATGTTAACAATCAGTGACGATGGGTGCGGGGAGCAAGACGAGTCTGAGCTGTTGACGATAGTGGGAGGGAGGAAGAGAGCGCTGTTAGCGGGGAGACTAAAGCGCAAATCAAAGCAGCAGTACGTGGAGGGAAAGAAAAAATGAAATAAAAAATGGCAGTAAACATATTTATCGTCCTACACTTGTTTTCAATGGTCACGATTTCCTCCATAAACATCAATGGGCTCAATAACATGGAGAAGCTAGAGGAGGTGCTGGTGACTTTCACATCTGATGTTCTGGTACTGCAGGAGACAAAGTGGATAAGCTGTACTCATTGCAATCAATGAGCGTAATGTCACTGGCGACACTGCTTGATCCACGTTTTAAAAAGATAGGATTCTTTAGCCCCAATAAAGCAGCAGAGGCCGAAAGGAGGCTCACTTTCGAATGTGCTACCGTTATACGAAACAGCGCCGCCGCCTCCTCCTCCTCCTCCTCCTCTTCCTCCTCCTCCTCCTCCTCCTCCTCCTCGTCATCACAACCCCCCATATCAGAAGCTTCGCAGCCTGTGACTCAAGGTAATGTATACTGGATACATTCTAATTGTCTTATTGTATATATTCACTGACACTGACAGCCTGTTTGTCTGTCTTAGGTAACAAACTGTGGCGTCGTTTAGACACCACAGTCCTGCAGGCGAGGACCCAAAATGGAACTGCAGACGCAACAGTGGAGGTCCATACCTACCTGGCTGAACCAAACATCGAAAGGATGCAGAACCCCCTACAGTATTGGGAAGAACACAAAAATGTGTATCCTAATTTGTATAAACTTGCCGTTCATTTTCTATGTACCCCAGCTTCATCTGTGCCCTGTGAAAGGATATTTTCAAAAGCAGGTGAAATCGTCTCAAAAAAAAGAAACCGCCTGAAGCCCAGCACTGTGGAGAAATTGTTATTTTTAAATAAAAATGAATAAATGAATAAAATGTTGTTGTTCCTAGTAACACAAGCACATTTATTAAATTCAAAGCTTCACACACCAAAGCCACGGTGTCATTATCACTCTGCCTGCTAGACATTTATTGTCCACTTGATGGCGCAGTAGAGCAAATGAAGCAACACGAAGCTTCGGTCCATGTGTGACGCAATTAGATGGAAAGCTTCAACAGTTCAAGAAGCTTCATCTCGCCATCACTAGTTATTACACTGCTTTACAAACTATGAAGGCAGCTTCATGTTGGCCATAGCATGTTTCCAATGAATTTGGAATAATTGGCAGAGGGTAGTCAACTAGGCCTATAGTCTCTGATTTACTAGGAACACCTATCCAACTTGTAGTTAGAACTAAGTTCACTCACGGTGTGTGTGTGTGTGTGTGTGTGTCCGTTCTGACTGGCACCGAACTTATATACGACTTGGAGCACAGCAAACTTTGCTTACGGCCATACCAGTCTGAATACGACCTGTCGTAAAAAGTTTGGAAAGCAGCGTGAGCTCTTGGTTTTTGTTTGTGTGCATGAGAGTTTAAGTGTTTGAAGTTTTGCGTAGATTGAGTGAGTGAAAGGAGAGTTAGTGTGTGAGAGTTTATTCCCCCAGCAGCTTGCTGTTAGGGGGGATATTTTTGTTTTTTCGTTTTGTTGGTACTCGGACGGCTCAAAATGGTGAAGGCACGCGGAACGACAGACGACACGGAGAATAACACGGACACAGGCAAGACAAAAGAAGGAGAGAAAGAAAGAGAGGAGATGGAGAGACAGAAAGTGAGAGATGAGATAAGAAAGGAGAGAGAGAGAATCGCGAGGGAGAAACAGGAGGCGGAAGCGAGGGCACAAGCGGAGAAGGAGGAACGAGAGAAAGAGAGGAGAGAGGAGCGAGAGGTGCCAGCGTATAGCAAAGAACTGACGGTGGCGGTGGAGCTGGTCGGCGAGGAGAGGATAACCATGATGGCGCTGCTACGGGCGACGAAGGAGGTGTGCGGGCTCGTCGTGGGATGTCGCTATATCGGACTAAACAAGTACGAGATCACGATGAGCCATCCGAAGGGGAAAGAGAGGCTGCTCGACGGCTTTAAGATTAACGAGACGAGGGTCATGGCGAGGGAACTATGCGGGGATGAAATGGTGGTGTCATTCATTGGACTGCCAGTATACACAAAGGACGGGGACATTTTAAGGAAACTAACAGACTGGGGGGTACACGCGGTCTCCCCGATAAAGAGGAGGATGTGGCCGGGGACCAGCATATGTGAAGGTACACGTTTTGTGAAAGTAAAATTCAATGATGTTGTGAAATCGCTGCCGTACTCGACCAAGTTCGAGACGGACAATGGGTCTGACTTTTTTCGGGTGATTCATGACAGACAGGTGAAGGTGTGTAGGATGTGTCTGCAGCCAGACACATCAAAGATGTTAACAATCAGTGACGATGGGTGCGGGGAGCAAGACGAGTCTGAGCTGTTAACGATAGTGGGAGGGAGGAAGAGAGCGCTGTTAGCGGGGAGACTAAAGCGCAAATCAAAGCAGCAGTACGTGCAGGGAAAGAAAAAATGAAATAAAAAATGGCAGTAAACATATTTATCGTCCTACACTTGTTTTCAATGGTCACGATTTCCTCCATAAACATCAATGGGCTCAATAACATGGAGAAGCTAGAGGAGGTGCTGGTGACTTTCACATCTGATGTTCTGGTACTGCAGGAGACAAAGTGGATAAGCTGTACTCATTGCAATCAATGAGCGTAATGTCACTGGCGACACTGCTTGATCCACGTTTTAAAAAGATAGGATTCTTTAGCCCCAATAAAGCAGCAGAGGCCGAAAGGAGGCTCACTTTCGAATGTGCTACCGTTATACGAAACAGCGCCGCCGCCTCCTCCTCCTCCTCCGCCTCCTCCTCCTCTTCCTCCTCCTCCTCCTCCGCCTCCGCCTCCTCCTCCTCCTCCTCCTCGTCATCACAACCCCCCATATCAGAAGCTTCGCAGCCTGTGACTCAAGGTAATGTATACTGGATACATTCTAATTGTCTTATTGTATATATTCACTGACACTGACAGCCTGTTTGTCTGTCTTAGGTAACAAACTGTGGCGTCGTTTAGACACCACAGTCCTGCAGGCGAGGACCCAAAATGGAACTGCAGACGCAACAGTGGAGGTCCATACCTACCTGGCTGAACCAAACATCGAAAGGATGCAGAACCCCCTACAGCAGGGGTCGGCAATAGGCGGCCCGCGGGCCATTGCTGGCCCATCACCAATAATATTTGGCCCAGCAGAATATTTTGAGAATCCACTTTTTTTTTTTTTTTTTTACAATATCGGACCGACAGTCCCACATATAGCGCCTATAATGTCCGAATAGAGAATCTACCTCCACCTGAATAATGCTTATTGTACTTTTATCCATGTTGAGAGTGAATGACACAGGGACAGACAATCAGGCAGCGGGGTGCACCGAAGCGCACTGACGCTGAACCCCTCATAGTGAATCATAAGTAGGTGGACAACGTGTAGTGCTGAAATAGCCGTGTGTGGTTTGAAAAAAATAACACCAGCTCAGTAAATAATTCAAACGTAATGTTTACGTATATGTGACTGCAACACACATATGAACAGTAACAAAGCAAATTCAGTTTAATATTCTGAAAAACATTGACAACAAAATCGGTGAAAAAAAGAAAAGAAAGAAAAGTAATCCGCTTATGCGAGGGGTGGTGGTGCATAGGCCTATGCTCCTGAAACGACAGAGCAAACACGCTATTAGGGATAATAATTACAATGAGCCATTCATTCAAAATATAAAAAATACAATTAGGTTATTAAATACAATAACGACAGGCTTGGTACTCACTTAATGTGAAAAGTGGCATCTCCCATCGGTCAGTATTTGCTTGATATCTGGTTATATGGACGTCACTTTAATCCGCAGGCAGTTCTCAAGTTTTTTTTTGCATCAATCGATTCCTCTCGTGCGTCTTTATCACATTCATTGAGGAAAAGGACGACTCGCATGTATAGAAAGGGAACATTGTGAGCAGGAAGATGTGAGTCTCACAACGGCTTTGCGTTGATGAAACCAGGTAGGATGAACATTATAGTTCGCTGTCCATTCCTCTTTAAATGCCCTGTTTTCACCGTCAACTTTCCTCTTTACACCTTTGGAGAGTGACATGATGTTTCTCTTGCTAGTTAGCAGGTTAAATGTTTAGCTAACTTCACCCGGCAGGCAAACAACCAATCCAATAATAATGTGACCTTGTCTGGGAGGAGGGGGGAATCATTCAGAATGAAAGTATGTTAAATAATTACTAGAATAAGCTAGGCTGCGCTACATCGTCAGTCCACACATTTATTATTCAAAACTATGGAAAAGGGTGAAACTACGTTTCAACGTTGTTGAGAATCACAACACAAACTTGCTAGTCAAGCCAAAATACTGCAACGTAATGGATTGGACTGCTACCTAGTTAGCTACAACACTACTTTACATTGTTACCTAGTTAACTACAACACTACTTTACATTGTTACCTAGTTAACTACAACACTACTTTACATTGTTACCTAGTTAACTACAACACTACTTTACATTGTTACCTAGTTAACTACAACACTACTTTACATTGTTACCTAGTTAACTACAACACTACTTTACATTGTTACCTAGTTAACTAGAACACTACTTTACATTGTTACCTAGTTAACTAGAACACTACTTTACATTGTTACCTAGTTAACTACAACACTACTTTACATTGTTACCTAGTTAACTACAACACTACTTTACATTGTTATCTAGTTAACTAGAACACTACTTTACATTGTTACCTAGTTAACTACAACACTACTTTACATTGTTAGCAGGCTCACAAAACAAGCTGTGTTAGTTGACTAGCGATGTGTACATTTTTCGAAAGAAAAGTCAAAGCATTAGAACGTGTCACATTTTTTAACAATCAATTACTTATGAATGAATGAATGAATGAATGAATGGAATGAATGAATGGTCTTTATTGGCATTGCTACAGTACAGGTACCAAACAACGAAATTTAGGAGGGGTGGCTCCCCTGGTGTTAGAAAAAAAATTAAAAAAAAATTAAAAAAAAAACGTTCGGGCCCGCCATCTAGTGGCTCAAAAATTTTTTGGCCCGAGGCCAAACCTAATTGCCGACCCCTGCCCTACAGTATTGGGAAGAACACAAAAATGTGTATCCTAATTTGTATAAACTTGCCGTTCATTTTCTATGTACCCCAGCTTCATCTGTGCCCTGTGAAAGGAAATTTTCAAAAGCAGGTGAAATCGTCTCAAAAAAAAGAAACCGCCTGAAGCCCAGCACTGTGGAGAAATTGTTATTTTTAAATAAAAATGAATAAATGAATAAAATGTTGTTGTTCCTAGTAACACAAGCACATTTATTAAATTCAAAGCTTCACACACCAAAGCCACGGTGTCATTATCACTCTGCCTGCTAGACATTTATTGTCCACTTGATGGCGCAGTAGAGCAAATGTAGCAACACGAAGCTTCGGTCCATGTGTGACGCAATTGGATGGAAAGCTTCCACAGTTCAAGAAGCTTCATCTCGCCATCACTAGTTATTACACTGCTTTACAAACTATGAAGGCAGCTTCATGTTGGCCATAGCATGTTTCCAATGAATTTGGAATAATTGGCAGAGGGTAGTCAACTAGGCCTATAGTCTCTGATTTACTAGGAACACCTATCCAACTTGTAGTTAGAACTAAGTTCACTCACGGTGTGTGTGTGTGTGTGTGTGTGTGTGTGTGTGTCCGTTCTGACTGGCACCGAACTTATATACAACTTGGAGCACAGCAAACTTTGCTTACGGCCATACCAGTCTGAATACGACCTGTCGTAAAAAGTTTGGAAAGCAGCGTGAGCTCTTGGTTTTTGTTTGTGTGCATGAGAGTTTAAGTGTTTGAAGTTTTGCGTAGATTGAGTGAGTGAAAGGAGAGTTAGTGTGTGAGAGTTTATTCCCCCAGCAGCTTGCTGTTAGGGGGGATATTTTTGTTTTTTCGTTTTGTTGGTACTCGGACGGCTCAAAATGGTGAAGGCACGCGGAACGACAGACGACACGGAGAATAACACGGACACAGGCAAGACGAAAGAAGGAGAGAAAGAAAGAGAGGAGATGGAGAGAGAAAGTGAGAGATGAGATAAGAAAGGAGAGAGAGAGAGAATCGCGAGGGAGAAACAGGAGGCGGAAGCGAGGGCACAAGCGGAGAAGGAGGAACGAGAGAAAGAGAGGAGAGAGGAGCGAGAGGTGCCAGCGTATAGCAAAGAACTGACGGTGGCGGTGGAGCTGGTCGGCGAGGAGAGGATAACCATGATGGCGCTGCTACGGGCGACGAAGGAGGTGTGCGGGCTCGTCGTGGGATGTCGCTATATCGGACTAAACAAGTACGAGATCACGATGAGCCATCCGAAGGGGAAAGAGAGGCTGCTCGACGGCTTTAAGATTAACGAGACGAGGGTCATGGCGAGGGAACTATGCGGGGATGAAATGGTGGTGTCATTCATTGGACTGCCAGTATACACAAAGGACGGGGACATTTTAAGGAAACTAACAGACTGGGGGGTACACGCGGTCTCCCCGATAAAGAGGAGGATGTGGCCGGGGACCAGCATACGTGAAGGTACACGTTTTGTGAAAGTAAAATTCAATGATGTTGTGAAATCGCTGCCGTACTCGACCAAGTTCGAGACGGACAATGGGTCTGACTTTTTTCGGGTGATTCATGACAGACAGGTGAAGGTGTGTAGGATGTGTCTGCAGCCAGACACATCAAAGATGTTAACAATCAGTGACGATGGGTGCGGGGAGCAAGACGAGTCTGAGCTGTTGACGATAGTGGGAGGGAGGAAGAGAGCGCTGTTAGCGGGGAGACTAAAGCGCAAATCAAAGCAGCAGTACGTGGAGGGAAAGAAAAAATGAAATAAAAAATGGCAGTAAACATATTTATCGTCCTACACTTGTTTTCAATGGTCACGATTTCCTCCATAAACATCAATGGGCTCAATAACATGGAGAAGCTAGAGGAGGTGCTGGTGACTTTCACATCTGATGTTCTGGTACTGCAGGAGACAAAGTGGATAAGCTGTACTCATTGCAATCAATGAGCGTAATGTCACTGGCGACACTGCTTGATCCACGTTTTAAAAAGATAGGATTCTTTAGCCCCAATAAAGCAGCAGAGGCCGAAAGGAGGCTCACTTTCGAATGTGCTACCGTTATACGAAACAGCGCCGCCGCCTCCTCCTCCTCCTCCGCCTCCTCCTCCTCTTCCTCCTCCTCCTCCTCCGCCTCCGCCTCCTCCTCCTCCTCCTCCTCCTCGTCATCACAACCCCCCATATCAGAAGCTTCGCAGCCTGTGACTCAAGGTAATGTATACTGGATACATTCTAATTGTCTTATTGTATATATTCACTGACACTGACAGCCTGTTTGTCTGTCTTAGGTAACAAACTGTGGCGTGGTTTAGACACCACAGTCCTGCAGGCGAGGACCCAAAATGGAACTGCAGACGCAACAGTGGAGGTCCATACCTACCTGGCTGAACCAAACATCGAAAGGATGCAGAACCCCCTACAGTATTGGGAAGAACACAAAAATGTGTATCCTAATTTGTATAAACTTGCCGTTCATTTTCTATGTACCCCAGCTTCATCTGTGCCCTGTGAAAGGATATTTTCAAAAGCAGGTGAAATCGTCTCAAAAAAAAGAAACCGCCTGAAGCCCAGCACTGTGGAGAAATTCTTATTTTTAAATAAAAATGAATAAATGAATAAAATGTTGTTGTTCCTAGTAACACAAGCACATTTATTAAATTCAAAGCTTCACACACCAAAGCCACGGTGTCATTATCACTCTGCCTGCTAGACATTTATTGTCCACTTGATGGCGCAGTAGAGCAAATGAAGCAACACGAAGCTTCGGTCCATGTGTGACGCAATTGGATGGAAAGCTTCAACAGTTCAAGAAGCTTCATCTCGCCATCACTAGTTATTACACTGCTTTACAAACTATGAAGGCAGCTTCATGTTGGCCATAGCATGTTTCCAATGAACTTGGAATAATTGGCAGAGGGTAGTCAACTAGGCCTATAGTCTCTGATTTACTAGGAACACCTATCCAACTTGTAGTTAGAACTAAGTTCACTCACGGTGTGTGTGTGTGTGTGTGTGTGTGTGTGTCCGTTCTGACTGGCACCGAACTTATATACGACTTGGAGCACAGCAAACTTTGCTTACGGCCATACCAGTCTGAATACGACCTGTCGTAAAAAGTTTGGAAAGCAGCGTGAGCTCTTGGTTTTTGTTTGTGTGCATGAGAGTTTAAGTGTTTGAAGTTTTGCGTAGATTGAGTGAGTGAAAGGAGAGTTAGTGTGTGAGAGTTTATTCCCCCAGCAGCTTGCTGTTAGGGGGGATATTTTTGTTTTTTCGTTTTGTTGGTACTCGGACGGCTCAAAATGGTGAAGGCACGCGGAACGACAGACGACACGGAGAATAACACGGACACAGGCAAGACGAAAGAAGGAGAGAAAGAAAGAGAGGAGATGGAGAGACAGAAAGTGAGAGATGAGATAAGAAAGGAGAGAGAGAGAATCGCGAGGGAGAAACAGGAGGCGGAAGCGAGGGCACAAGCGGAGAAGGAGGAACGACAGAAAGAGAGGAGAGAGGAGCGAGAGGTGCCAGCGTATAGCAAAGAACTGACGGTGGCGGTGGAGCTGGTCGGCGAGGAGAGGATAACCATGATGGCGCTGCTACGGGCGACGAAGGAGGTGTGCGGGCTCGTCGTGGGATGTCGCTATATCGGACTAAACAAGTACGAGATCACGATGAGCCATCCGAAGGGGAAAGAGAGGCTGCTCGACGGCATTAAGATTAACGAGACGAGGGTCATGGCGAGGGAACTATGCGGGGATGAAATGGTGGTGTCATTCATTGGACTGCCAGTATACACAAAGGACGGGGACATTTTAAGGAAACTAACAGACTGGGGGGTACACGCGGTCTCCCCGATAAAGAGGAGGATGTGGCCGGGGACCAGCATATGTGAAGGTACACGTTTTGTGAAAGTAAAATTCAATGATGTTGCGAAATCGCTGCCGTACTCGACCAAGTTCGAGACGGACAATGGGTCTGACTTTTTTCGGGTGATTCATGACAGACAGGTGAAGGTGTGTAGGATGTGTCTGCAGCCAGACACATCAAAGATGTTAACAATCAGTGACGATGGGTGCGGGGAGCAAGACGAGTCTGAGCTGTTGACGATAGTGGGAGGGAGGAAGAGAGCGCTGTTAGCGGGGAGACTAAAGCGCAAATCAAAGCAGCAGTACGTGGAGGGAAAGAAAAAATGAAATAAAAAATGGCAGTAAACATATTTATCCTCCTACACTTGTTTTCAATGGTCACGATTTCCTCCATAAACATCAATGGGCTCAATAACATGGAGAAGCTAGAGGAGGTGCTGGTGACTTTCACATCTGATGTTCTGGTACTGCAGGAGACAAAGTGGATAAGCTGTACTCATTGCAATCAATGAGCGTAATGTCACTGGCGACACTGCTTGATCCACGTTTTAAAAAGATAGGATTCTTTAGCCCCAATAAAGCAGCAGAGGCCGAAAGGAGGCTCACTTTCGAATGTGCTACCGTTATACGAAACAGCGCCGCCGCCTCCGCCTCCTCCTCCTCCTCCGCCTCCTCCTCCTCTTCCTCCTCCGCCTCCTCCTCCTCCTCCTCGTCATCACAACCCCCCATATCAGAAGCTTCGCAGCCTGTGACTCAAGGTAATGTATACTGGATACATTCTAATTGTCTTATTGTATATATTCACTGACACTGACAGCCTGTTTGTCTGTCTTAGGTAACAAACTGTGGTGTCGTTTAGACACCACAGTCCTGCAGGCGAGGACCCAAAATGGAACTGCAGACGCAACAGTGGAGGTCCATACCTACCTGGCTGAACCAAACATCGAAAGGATGCAGAACCCCCTACAGTATTGGGAAGAACACAAAAATGTGTATCCTAATTTGTATAAACTTGCCGTTCATTTTCTATGTACCCCAGCTTCATCTGTGCCCTGTGAAAGGATATTTTCAAAAGCAGGTGAAATCGTCTCAAAAAAAAGAAACCGCCTGAAGCCCAGCACTGTGGAGAAATTGTTATTTTTAAATAAAAATGAATAAATGAATAAAATGTTGTTGTTCCTAGTAACACAAGCACATTTATTAAATTCAAAGCTTCACACACCAAAGCCACGGTGTCATTATCACTCTGCCTGCTAGACATTTATTGTCCACTTGATGGCGCAGTAGAGCAAATGAAGCAACACGAAGCTTCGGTCCATGTGTGACGCAATTGGATGGAAAGCTTCAACAGTTCAAGAAGCTTCATCTCGCCATCACTAGTTATTACACTGCTTTACAAACTATGAAGGCAGCTTCATGTTGGCCATAGCATGTTTCCAATGAATTTGGAATAATTGGCAGAGGGTAGTCAACTAGGCCTATAGTCTCTGATTTACTAGGAACACCTATCCAACTTGTAGTTAGAACTAAGTTCACTCACGGTGTGTGTGTGTGTGTGTGTGTGTGTGTGTGTGTCCGTTCTGACTGGCACCGAACTTATATACGACTTGGAGCACAGCAAACTTTGCTTACGGCCATACCAGTCTGAATACGACCTGTCGTAAAAAGTTTGGAAAGCAGCGTGAGCTCTTGGTTTTTGTTTGTGTGCATGAGAGTTTAAGTGTTTGAAGTTTTGCGTAGATTGAGTGAGTGAAAGGAGAGTTAGTGTGTGAGAGTTTATTCCCCCAGCAGCTTGCTGTTAGGGGGGATATTTTAGTTTTTTCGTTTTGTTGGTACTCGGACGGCTCAAAATGGTGAAGGCACGCGGAACGACAGACGACACGGAGAATAACACAGACACAGGCAAGACGAAAGAAGGAGAGAAAGAAAGAGAGGAGATGGAGAGACAGAAAGTGAGAGATGAGATAAGAAAGGAGAGAGAGAGAATCGCGAGGGAGAAACAGGAGGCGGAAGCGAGGGCACAAGCGGAGAAGGAGGAACGAGAGAAAGAGAGGAGAGAGGAGCGAGAGGTGCCAGCGTATAGCAAAGAACTGACGGTGGCGGTGGAGCTGGTCGGCGAGGAGAGGATAACCATGATGGCGCTGCTACGGGCGACGAAGGAGGTGTGCGGGCTCATCGTGGGATGTCGCTATATCGGACTAAACAAGTACGAGATCACGATGAGCCATCCGAAGGGGAAAGAGAGGCTGCTCGACGGCTTTAAGATTAACGAGACGAGGGTCATGGCGAGGGAACTATGCGGGGATGAAATGGTGGTGTCATTCATTGGACTGCCAGTATACACAAAGGACGGGGACATTTTAAGGAAACTAACAGACTGGGGGGTACACGCGGTCTCCCCGATAAAGAGGAGGATGTGGCCGGGGACCAGCATATGTGAAGGTACACGTTTTGTGAAAGTAAAATTCAATGATGTTGTGAAATCGCTGCCGTACTCGACCAAGTTCGAGACGGACAATGGGTCTGACTTTTTTCGGGTGATTCATGACAGACAGGTGAAGGTGTGTAGGATGTGTCTGCAGCCAGGGCACATCCTACGAGAATGTCCCGAGTTCAAGTGCAGAAGGTGTGGGCGCAGCGGGCATTATGCGAGGGAATGCGCGACGTTTGAAAACAAGTGCAGGGGGTGTGGGGACCTGGAATCCCAATGCAAGTGTAGGGAGAGGGAGGAAGAAGGGAAGGGGGGAAAGGGGGGAGAGGAAGAGAAGGGAGAGGAAGAGAAGGGAGAGGGAGAGGGAGAAGAGGGAGAGAAGAGCGAGGGAGAGGAGGAAGAGAAGAGCGAGGGAGAAGAGGAAGAGAAGAGCGAGGGAGAGGAGGAAGAGGGGATGGAGGAGGGAGTATCGTTGACAGCTCAGACTGTGTCAGAGACTCAGAGCACGGAGTGGTCGGGACTGACAGGAGAGAGTGGGAAGGGGGGGGGCATGGGGTCGAGCCTCGACAGCTTTATGGGGGTAACCCAGGCATCGGAGTTGCAAGGGAGCGCACAGACGACCGGGGGGAGAGGTTCCCAACAAGAGCCTTTGCCCCCGAGAATCGTGCGCCCGAAAGAAGCACAAGAGGCAGGCAACAAAGCAAAGGAGGGAACCCCCATGAACAACAAGTCGGAATGGCGAGGGGCCGTATCCGTAAGCCCCCCCCCGAAAGCATCTGAAAAGATGTTAACAATCAGTGACGATGGGTGCGGGGAGCAAGACGAGTCTGAGCTGTTGACGATAGTGGGAGGGAGGAAGAGAGCGCTGTTAGCGGGGAGACTAAAGCGCAAATCAAAGCAGCAGTACGTGGAGGGAAAGAGGAAATGAAATAAAAAAATGGCAGTAAACATATTTATCCTCCTACACTTGTTTTCAATGGTCACGCTTTCCTCCATAAACATCAATGGGCTCAATAACATGGAGAAGCTGGAGGAGGTGCTGGTGACTTTCACATCTGATGTTCTGGTACTGCAGGAGACAAAGTGGACAGACACCAAAATGACAGAAATCAAGGGGAAATGGAGGGGTATGCTGTTTACAAATAATGGGACGAATAAATCATGTGGGGTAGCGATATTAATTAAAGAGAATAGGGTAGAGAATGTAAGAGAGGTTTTAATTGACGGGAAGGGTAGGGTAATAGGGATAGAATTTAATATAAATAATGTTATGTTTAGATTAATTAATGTGTATGCACCAAATAGAGAGGTTGAAAAGAGGGATTTTTTTGTAGAACTGGGCTTGCACTGCACAGGGAATTGTATTTTGGTGGGTGATTTTAATGTATTTTGCACTAAGATGGATGTTTATAGAGTAGATAGTTTTAAGACAGATTCAGCTAGGAGAGGGTTATTAGAAATGATAGAGCAGAGAAATTTAATAGATGTATGGAGAGTTAGGAACACAAATAAGAGAGAGTTTTCGAGAAGACAGGTAGTTAGTGGGGTTTTGAAGCAGAGTAGAATAGATTTATGTTTAGTGTCACAGGGGATAGAAAAGGAAATAGGGGATATACAACACAAATTCACGGGGTACAGCGATCACGCAGCAATCACTTTTCACTTAGCACACAACCTTTTAACTGTTTTTATGGACTTTGAACGACTTGACAGACTACCTGACAGTTTTAGGATAGGGATAGTCTCACTTTTACACAAGAAACATGACAAGACTGACCTAAAGAACTTCAGACCAATCACTCTTTTAGACTTCGACTGCAAACTGTTTAGTAAACTTTTAACAAATCGAATGTCTTTGTTTTTAGGGGAAGTGATTCACCCGGATCAAGCCTGCGCCATTCCGGGGAGGAGGATCACAGACAGCCTCGTACTGATCCGAGACACCATCTGTTATACGAGACAGAAACATGCGGCTGGTAGTCCTAAATTTAGATTTTGAGAAAGCATTTGATCGAGTCTCGCACCAGTACCTCTTCCAGGTACTGCAAAACATGGGGTTTCCAGGGAGGTTCCTAGCTTGGGTGGGACTGCTGTACAGAGACATCACCAGCAGAATTCTTGTAAATGGGCAACTGACAAAAGCGGTGGGAATACACTGCGGTGTCGGTCAGGGGTGTCCGTTATCCCCCCTCCTCTACGTTGCCTGCATCGAGCCCTTGGCGCAGCTCTTGAGAAGGGATCAACGAATCTGTGGGGTGGGCATTCCTGGGAGTGGGGGACTGACCGCCAAGTGTGTTTTATATATGGACGACGTGAACCTTTTATGCACTGACCTTTTATCTGTTGACCGAGCACTGGACCAGACTGACTGGTACGGACGGGCCTCTGGGGCTAAATTAAACAGAGGAAAGACCCAAGCCCAATTTTACGGACCATGGACAGTGACCGATGTGGACAGACTCCCCCTGACAGTGACACAGACTGACCTACAAATACTTGGGGTTAAGTTTGACAGGGAGGGGGGAGGGACAGGGAACTGGAAGGACGTGATAGGGAAAGTTAGACAGCGACTGGGGTACTGGGGACTCAGACGACTGACTTTTGAAGGCAAGGTTTTAATCATTAAAGCTGTGATTTTACCTGTGCTTTTACTAATCTGTTCTGTTTTTATCCCGTCACGAACCACTCTTATAGCTTTTGACCGAGCCATGTTTTATTTCCTGTGGGGGTCTAAGTGGGAGAGACTGAAAAGGGAGGAGGTGAAAAAAACACCCAAGAACGGAGGGAAAGGACTCCCAGACCTCCACCTGTTTTTAGGCAGCCGCTACACTACGCTACACATGGCATACGCCTTGGCCCCATCCAGAGATCACAAAACAACAGCGATGGCACGGTTCTGGATGGGGTCATACCTGAGACGGCTGAAACTTTTAGAAACAGACTTGAGAACTTGTGTCTTTTAATCTCCCATCTGCATATGTTTTTATCAAGAATTAAAAAAAAAGATATAACATGGAGAATGAGAACAAATCTATTTTAATTAAACACCGTTCTCTTCTTTCTCTTGTGCAGGAGCGGGAAGCAGTGAGTCCGGTGCGCGGGCTTGCATTCGGCGAGCCCTCCACCGTTTGGCGCAACGTAGCCCACCCTGCCCTCATGAACAGACACCGAGACCTGTCGTGGATGGTGGCCCATGAGATCCTCCCGGTCAGGGCCGTCATGCACTCCCGGGGCATGGCGGCATCTGCCACCTGCCCCCGACCAGGGTGTGGCATCCCCGAGTCGGTGCGGCACTTGCTCTGGGAGTGCAACACAGCGAAAGACCTGTGGGCACGAGCCGGCCCCCTACTATACCCGTGCCTGCCAGCAGGAGAGGTCCTAAACGTCCAACTGGTGCTCTACGGGGTGAGCCGGAGGAGCATACCATCAGCGGACTTCGCCAGACTCTGGCTCACCCTGACATGCTTTAAAGAAGCACTCTGGACCTCCCGCAGCCTGCTGGTAGGGAAGCGCGTGGAGACTGTTACGTCTGTAGTTTACGACAGTTTGGGCTTTACGAGAGTGCCGTATTACGTTTTGTGTTACACACGTTGTTGATTAAATGGAGTACACGTTCCGACTAAAAGCTCTGAGTTCAGTCTCCATTATTGAACATAACATTGGCGATGAGGATGGCTGATTGTTCTTTACCACCACCCCCTCCTTTCCTAGCAGTCCCGGCAGAACCACCGATTCCGTGGGGCCGCTGGATTTCCTCTTTCGAGACATACATCCTAGCCGCCGGCTTGGAAGACATCTCAGACAAGAGAAAATGTGCGCTGCTGCGTCACTGCCTGGGAGCGGAGGGTCAGCGCGTGTCCGGAACTCTCGGCACTGCGGCGAGATACACAGACGCTGTGGAACTATTGAAGCAACACTTCGCCCCTCCACAAAGCGCTCTTCTCCGCCGCGTCATATTCAATCGAAGACATCAACGAACAGGTGAGACAGTGACACAGTATGTGGCTGATCTGCGGGGTTTGGCGAGCTTATGCAAGTTCGGGACATTACAGAACGAAATGATAAGAGACCAACTCATCTTACACACGAACTGTGACAAGATTAGGGAAAAACTGTTACTGGAAAATGATGAAATTACATTATCAGCAGCTCTGAACATAGCGGTCCAGGTTGAGACGGCCTTGGAATGTGCAGTTAGTTTTTCAGCCTCTCCCAGCTCACCGGCAGAGGGCGCGCACAGCCTACAGGTGCCCCTCCTCCACGTGAGTACAGCCAGCGGCGGGGAGAGCATTTTACTGGCCTCTCGGTCACGCGACCAGCCACACCAGCCGTGTGGGAATTGCGGCTCTTCTGCACACAATTCAAGAGCTCAGACATGCCCAGCCCGTGGTAAAACCTGCTCCAACTGCGGGAAACTAAACCATTTTCACAAAGTCTGTAGGTCTGCCCCAGCTAGAGCTTCCCAGTCACCTACCACAGTCATCCATAATGTCAGCTCAGGACGAGCGCCATTCAAAACATGCTCGTTGATGGTTGGTGATGTCACTCTGCCGCTCCTCCTAGACACTGGAGCCACAGTGTCCCTTGTGAACTTGACGACCTATACACAGTTCTTCTCCCATGTGCCCCTGGGGTTGCCCTCCACCACCCTGCGTGGCTATGCCAACTCTGAGATTGACATTGTGGGCTCTTTTCAGCTGCCTGTGAAGTACGGGGAGAGGACACTGCCGGCTTTCAGGTTCAATGTTGCACGCCACGGGACCAACCTGTTAGGCCTCGACCTGTTCAACGCCCTCGGTTTCACCCTGCTAGACACAGCTGGCTCAGAGATTCACACCGTTTCCATCCCCTGGCAGCAACAGTGGCCTGCGCTGTTCAGCGGTGTAGGTTGCCTCGACACTTTTGCCCACCAGCCTCTGTTAGATCCTACAGTGATGCCTGTTATACAGCCCCTCCGCCGCTCCCCCCTGGCTCTCCGCGATGACATCTCCTCTCAGCTACAGAGCATGCTCGATAGCGACATCATTGAGCAGGTGAATGCATCGCCTTGGATCTCCAACCTGGTGGTGGCGAAGAAGAAGTCTGGGGGGCTGCGCATCTGCGTGGATCTGAGAGCGGTAAACAAGGCCATCATCCCTGACAAATACCCCCTGCCAATGATAGAGCTCACCGCCCAGTTCTACGGGTCCAGCGTGTTCTCTAAACTGGACCTCCGTCAGGGTTACCTCCAAGTGCCACTACACCCCGAGAGCCGCAACCTCACAGCGTTCATCACTCACAGAGGGGTTTTCCGCTACAACCGCATGGCTTTCGGTTTAAGCTCCGCCCCCAGCTGCTTCCAAAAGATCATGGCCTCCATCTTCGCTGGGATCCCAGGTGTGACCATCTATCTTGATGACATCGTGGTTCACGGGCCACCGTCGAGAGCCACGACGAGCGTCTCCACAGTGTGTTCAGTGCATTGGCCAAGCATCACCTGACACTCAATGGTGAGAAGTGTGTATTCGCCGCCCCAGCCATCGACTTTGTGGGGTTCCGCCTCTCAGCTGATGGCACATACCCGCTGCACTCGAACACCGAGGCCATCCATCATGTCCCGGAGCCCACCACAGCCGCTCAGGTGGCCTCCTTTCTAGGCATGACGGTGTACTACCTCCGTTTCCTGCCACAGTACTCGGCCACAACCACACCGCTGCGGAAGCTGTTGAAGCATGACGAGCCCTGGCTCTGGACGTCTGCCTGCTCAGACGCCGTACGCCTCCTGAAGGCCCAACTCACCTCGCCACCGGTCCTGGCGCATTTCGACCTGGCCAGCCCCACTCTTGTCACGTGCGACGCCTCTGCCACAGCCATTGGTGCGGTGATGTCCCAGCTGCAAGGGGGGGTGGAGAGACCGATCGCCTTCGCCTCCCGTGCTCTCAGCCCCACGGAACAGAAGTACTCGGTGGGGGAGCGGGAGGCCCTAGCATGCCTCTGGGCATGTGAGCGCTGGCACATGTACCTCTATGGACGGCTATTCACACTGAGGACAGACCACCAGGCCCTCATCACCCTCCTGGCCACGTCTGGCACCGGTCACAAGCCACTCCGCCTCCACCGCTGGGCCGACCGCCTGCAACAGTACAACTATCGGCTACAGTTCACGCCAGGACGAGACAACGTGGTAGCCGACTTGCTATCACGCTCAATCCCCAGCCCACCCACAGCCCCAACCTTGACCCCCGGACTGGACCAGGCTGAGCATGACCTCGTCCAGCTCCTCCACACACCCCTTCAGGAGACGGTGTCGCTGAAAGAGCTCCGGGATGCCTCAGCCGATGACCCCACCCTCTCTACACTCTCAACCTACATCACGCAGGGGTGGCCGGCAAGAGTACCTGACGAGCTACTCACTTACTCCAGGATCAGGGAGGAGTTGTCGGTTTGGAATGACACCTGTGTCGCTCGCGGGTTCTGCACTGTGGTCCCAGGTGTCCTTCGGGCGCGTATCCTTGCTATGGCGCACGAGGGTCACCTGGGCATAGTCAGGCTCAAACAGCGCTGTCGTGATGTTGTGTGGTGGCCAGGCATCGACAGGGAACTCGAAACCCTGGTCAAGGATTGCACTGCCTGTCTCCTTAGTGGTAAGACCAGGGCTCCAGCTCCACCCCCGCCCATGCAGCCGTTGGACTGGCCATCTCAACCCTGGGAGCACCTGCAACTGGATATCTGCGGCGAGCTGCATGGGGTACCACATCACCAGCGTTTTCTTGTCGTGACCTACGACCTCCACTCTATGTGGCCAGAGGTGACACCTGTGGGCTCGGTCACAGCAAAGGTGCTGATCGACATTCTCGACGCTCTGTTTGCACGTTGGGGCCTGCCCAAGAGGATCACGACTGACAACGGTCCTCAAATGATTTCCCATGAACTGTCCTCCTATCTAGTGGGTAAAGGGATCCACCACATCCGCACAGCGTTCTACCACCCTGCTGCGAACGGGGGGGTGGAACGGCTGAACCAAACTCTGAAAAATGGCATCAGGGCCCACCTGGCACAAGGGTGCACGCTCACCACCAGCCTCCTCCAGACGCTGTTGCATTATCGGGCCATGCGACACGCCACTACAGGAGTCTCCCCAGCCTCCCTCATGCTGGGGCGGGAGCTCCAGCTGCCTCTCGACAGGCTCCGCCCTACACTAGCTCAGCCCCCGGTCCATCCAGTTCAAGCCACAGTCACCAAACACCAGCGCTTGATGAAGGATCGTTTCGACAGGGCCAGACGTGCTAGGCCACCTGTCATTGCTGTGTCGGACTGGGTCAGGATCCGACGACCTCATCGGGACAACCAACTCCAGTCGTTTTGGTCTGACCCTGTCCAGGTCAGCAAACAGCTTGGCCCGGCCTCGTTTAGGCTCGCCGACGGCACTCGCTGGCATGCTACCCTGCGTAAGGTGCAGCCTCCCCCTGGCCCAGCGCTGGGTGTGGCCTCTTCCACAGTCTTGCCAGCCGCACGGTTGGATGAAGCAGCAACCCCGGCCTACCAGGCTCAGCCCCAAGGCGTGGAGCCGCCACCAGTGGCTGTGGCTGCACCAGAGCCACGTCTGGTTCGAGCACGCAACAGGCCCGATTACTTGCGTGACTACATGACTGAATATCACACCTAGGTTGTGTGAGGGGGGGGGAAATGTTACGTCTGTAGTTTACGACAGTTTGGGCTTTACGAGAGTGCCATATTACGTTTTGTGTTACACACGTTGTTGATTAAATGGAGTACACGTTCCGACTAAAAGCTCTGAGTTCAGTCTCCATTATTGAACATAACAGAGACCACCCCACAGGCGGTGGTAGCTGCGGCCATTGAGACCTTGAGGGGATGTGTCGCACGTCGCCAATTCGGAGGAGGGGGTCAGAGGCCCACCATAGAGGTCCGGCCCTGACTGCGCGAGTGCCACCGCTGCCATGGTTGAGGGTCTCCTCTGGGAGCCTGAAACGGCGGTCGCGAGGAGCTGTTCATGAAGGCGGGCAAGGCAGTCTTGATAAGGACTCACCCCGCTCCTGTACAACAGCCATGTTTTTTAAACAAAGACACTGAAAAGACTTTTTTTAAAACAAGCCCCAAAACATTGCACTTTTAATGTCATAACTTTTATCATGGCCATGTTTTTATCTGTAACCTTTTAAAACTGTGTGTTTTAATGAAAGTCCCTTCATGGTTGCACAGATGTTTTTTTACTGCTTGTAAACTGAACAATGGCTTTTATGGATGTTAAAAATGTGTGAAGAGGAAAAACCAAAATCTAAATCTAAAATGTGGTTATGCGTTAAAACAAAGTTATCAGCTAACACTGCTGCCTCAGAAGCTGTACACACGTTGTGTTCACCAAGATATTCAGCAAGGTGCTCAGGAACAGAATCTCTGAACTGCTCTAACACAATTAACTGACACAACTCCTCATAGCTGGTAACAGATCAAACTGTAACGTCAAATCACGGACAAAATCAACATGAGATTGCTCGTTACGCCGCTTTGCAGTTCTAAAACGTTGGCGGTACGCTTCCGGAACCAATTGATAAGCACGCAAGATTGCAGCTTTAACTAAGGAATAGTCCCTACAGTCAGCCCTACTCAGAGCAGAGCAGGCCTCCTGGGCTCCACCCGTAATCACGCTCTGTAGGAGCAAGATGCGGTCTGAATCAGACCAATGTCTAACCTCAGCCACTCGCTCAAATAGTAAAAAAAACGAGTCAAGGTCTCGCTCATTGAACTTAGGCACAAGCTTTAGGTTATTTGAAATATCAAAACGGGGACCCACACGTTCCCTAGAGGGATCGGGATCATAGAGAAAAAACCCTGAAATGTTTTCCCTCTTTAATTAACTTAAGATGCTCGTATTGAAATTCTAATTTAGCACGTTCTAAACTTTTCTCATGCTCTTGCTTGCTTTTCTCATGCTCTTGCTGCAACAACAACAACTCCTTCTGTTGGTCAAAAGTCAAATGACTACTCACAGGAGTTGGGACAGGCGTAACAAGCCATAGTAAAAACACAATATACATTCAGCCTCTCCCTTTTTGTATCCTTTCCCTAGCTCTCTTCACCCTCTTAAATTGCTTCCATAGGCCGTGGTTGCTGAGGTGTGCGGTGTGGCCTGGGGGGGGGGGGGGGGGGGGGTGCTGTTGTGGTGAGTAGGTTGGTGGCTAAGGGGATATGTTTATTTTGTAATTTTGAAGTTAGTATTTTGAAATTGTTTTGGGTCCTTTTTAGTCCCCACATTTTATGGGGGGGGGGGGGGGGTGTTACGGTCTCCTCCCTCCACTGCTGTCTTGTTCTGATTGTGTTGCAGGATGGCAGTGGGGAGAGGAGGCCTGATTGGCTGATGTAGCACACCTGTGCCTATTTAGGTTGTGCGTTGGGGATCAGTCTCTCTCTCTCTCTCCATACAGGTCATCCTTTTTTGACTCCTTTGTTTCACCCTTACAACATTCCACATACAGATCACTCATCCACACCCTACACAACTGATAAAACTGACTATCACATCCCATTTCTAAATTACTTATTTTGCTTTAGTTATTAATAAAATAATCATAAACCTTTACCCTCGACTTGTCTCCCTATTTTGTCACTTTCTCTGAGCCGGGTTAGTGACAATATACATTTATTATTTTTGTTGTGTTTTTCCCATATTTTGCAACTGTTGTTATTAGCCGTCCTGCTTGCATTATTTTTGGCTGTAGTAGTTGGATTGTTGGGTTTTTGCAGAATTATTTTGCCTACTGGTAGCTCTTTTCACTGTCTGTTGTCATATGTCCCAAGTATCTCTTTTCAAATGTTCGATACAGAACAAGGGAATGAGAAGACATAAAATATACAATGTGATTGGGGGGGAAAGGGGTTCGATTCCTACTGCTTTATTTCCAATTAGTCCTATAGTTGCACACTAAAACAATAGTTGTTTTTAGAAAAACATTTGTTTTTTGAGGGGTTTAGGTGATTGAAATGTTGGAGTTCTTGAGTTTTCACACTTTGACCCAGGTGTAAGTTCATTGGTAGTTGATTGGTAGGCTAATTAGTCGTCACGACAAAGCCAAAAGGTGAACCAGCTACTCTATTAGGTCACACTGTGTTTCAAATAGTTGCAAATCACACATGTACATTTCAGTGTCACCCCACTCCACACACACACAAAGAGGGTGCTGATCACACTTTTGGGCTTGTGTTTCTTCTACCATCAAGTGTGTTTTTTTCTCTGTAAACGTGCAATATTGTGTACCAGTTGGCAGAAAGGACTAAATAAGTTAAGTAATTGGGACCACAGGTCCACTTCTAAAAAGAGTCAGTAGGACAGATAGTTAAGAAATAAAATAACTCCTAACGTTTCACCATCTAGAGGCTTCATCAGAGGAAATGTGTCTGACCAAACAAACAGGAACTTATATAGAGAGGGGGAGGGGGGTGCTGCCACATGGTCTGTGGCTTCTCTGATTGGCCATTGGCCTTTCACCTCCGGGTCACTTGTAAAAAGCTGTCCCCTAATGCTACAAGCGCCCTCTACAGCTTGGTAGGACTTCTGTTTACATAAGATGTCTAAAAATGTCTTCTCATTTCCTTAGTTCAGATCAGACGAAATCATTTGGGATTTCAATCCTTATAATAACATTCAGACCAGTCACGGGCTGGGTTAGGTTAGGGGACTTCGCCCAACACGCATGTGTTGGAAATGCACAGGCACAGTACTGTTTTTGTTAGGGTTGGGTTGGGAACACAATTTTTTCCCAAGACCGTCGTATTTTCAATGACATGCAAATCAGAATTGAGCGTTATTATGCGACCTGCCTCCTTAGACCGCAGTCAAAATGACACATATCAGATTTGTATCTGATTGAGGCTGATATGATATTGAGGCCTGAATCGGATCTGAGAATATCAGATTCAATGTGCTTTTTAACTGCTTACACCTACATGTTACATATCCCATCTGTGCCACAAATACATCAGAATTGTGTCACTTCGACCTGCGGTTTAAAGCCGGCCTTAGACATTAGTCTACGTCGTCATGATTACAAAGATGCCACTTGAAATCCAAGTTTATTTGTGTCTTACACACACGTTTGCCTAGTATTTGACTGCCTGTAGCCCAGTCACGAATGGTCCCAGTATTGTAGCTTCAGATGGACAAGTTGGTTGTTATTGTGCTTGCTGCAGCAAGCCCACAATATGTTAATGCTCATATATAGTTATTATAATCCTGTTCTTTTACCAACTACTAAGACAACAATATAGTAAGCTAGTTACTTTAGCTTGCTAAAGATATTGGCCCCCCAAATCATTTTACAACGTGTTTAGCAATGATGTTGCAATGTTTCTGTCGAACTCTGCAGTGAAGGTGTCTAAGCAACGTAGGGTGCATTCGTAAATTCGCTCTGAGAGCGCCGGAGCGCACACTGGGTTCAACGTCATGAAGGGTGATGTCTCTTGACTTTAAAATAATTTGGTTGAAATAGATCACAAGTAAAACATCTGAGTTCTAAGACTATTTATTAAACAAAGTTACAATTACAGATTACAACACTGCTCTCTGATGGTGGGAGAGCTCCTACTCAGCTGGTGGTCAAGGAAAAAGAGGAGGAGATTCGCTCTTCTCACCTATTTGTACACAATGATATGCTAATACAAGCTTCTGACAAGATCCTATCACATTACTCAGAGATGAGTCCAGAGCCTATCCAGCCACAGACAGCAGTAGAGAGGAAGATGAATGGACGAAAGCCTCAAATCTTGTGGCCTAAAGCCTGCCAGAAAAAGGAGTGGGAAAACACAGACACAGACCTTGTCCATCTTCTAGAAGGTCTGAAAGGGGGCGTGGAAAGAAAACTGGACAAGATTGGAGAGATCATTTACAGCTATGGAGCAGAGAGATTTGGGGTGAAAAGTAAGAACCATGGGACACAGAAGGAACCATCAGCCCATCTCAAGTCCAGGAGACAACAAGAGATTGAAAGACTTGTGAAAGAAAGAAGGTGCCTGAGAAAACAGTGGAAGAAGGCCACAGAAGTGGAAAGGAAAGGACTTGAGGCACTACAGGCCGACATCAAGCAGCGTCTTGCAACACTGCGAAGAGCAGAATGCTTGAGAAAGCAACACAAGAAGAAAGAGCGAACGAGGACTGCCTTCTACAGAGATCCCTACAAGTTCATCAAAGACCTCTTTGTCAAGGAGAAAACAGGGACCCTCAAAGTACCCATAAGGGAACTAGAGGAGCACCTGAGGAAGACCTACTCTGACAACCAGAGGCATGTGCCAGCCAGCATTCCGGATGACATGCCACCAATCCAACCACCTGAGCACCAGATGGAAACAAGGCCCCCTACATGGAGCGAAGTTGAGAGCACAGTAAAACGGGCAAGAACAGCCTCAGCCCCTGGGCCCAACGGCGTTCCATACAGGCTATATAAGAACAGTCCAGGCGTCTTGAAGTACCTCTGGAAGCTAATGAAAGTGGCATGGGAAAAGGGAATCATACCAAAGGCATGGCGAAGGGCAGGAGGGATCCTGATTCCCAAAGAGAAGAATTCCTCAACCATCGACCAGTTCCGCCAGATCAGTCTACTGAATGTGGAAGGAAAGATTTTCTTCAGTGTTGTGGCCCAGAGGCTCTCAGTATTCTTGCAGAAGAACAACTTTGTCGACACCTCAGTGCAGAAGGCAGGGATAAGTGGATTCTCAGGATGCCTGGAACACACAAATGTCATCTGGCACCAGATACAAACGGCCAAGAAGGAGAAGAAAGACCTGCATGTGGTTTTCTTAGATCTTGCCAATGCCTTCGGGTCAGTGCCTCATGAGATTTTGTGGACAGCGTTCAACTTCTTCCAAGTCCCAGAGGGCATCACAAGGCTTGGCAGCACCTCGAGATAGGCATAATGGCGGGCTGCACCATCTCTCCACTGGCGTTTACCATGGCAATGGAGCTCATTATTCGAGCATCCCGATGGGTTGTTGGAGGGGAACGGTTGAAGAGCGGGCTGCGTCTTCCACCAATCAGGGCGTACATGGATGACATGACAACAATAACAACAACAAACGCATGCACCAAACGCCTGCTGGATAAACTCCAGGGAAACATCAAATGGGCACGAATGGAGATTAAACCCAGTAAGTCCCGCAGTATCTCCATTGTCAAAGGCAAGCTCGCCAATGAGAGGTTCCACGTCAACAACGAGCCAATACCAACAGTTCTGGAGAAGCCCATCAAAAGCGTTGGCCGCTGGTATAGCGCAGAACTCAAAGACTCGAAGCAGGTGGAACAACTCAAGCAGGATACAATCAGTGGCCTCAAGCAGATCAACAACACTGCTCTCCCTGGGAAGCTGAAGCTGTGGTGCTTTCAGTTTGGACTGCTGCCCCGTCTCATGTGGCCAATTTCCATCTACGAGGTCACACTATCCCATGCCAACCGGCTGGAGAGACTGGTGAATGCACAAGTGAGGAAGTGGCTTGGACTGCCGAGAGGCCTTAGCAGCATAGGCCTGTATGGCAACGGAGCCCTCTCCCTACCAATCTCAAGCCTGGTGGAGGAGTACAAATGTGCCAAATCAAGGCTGGAAATGACTCTAACAGAATCCCGGGATCCATTCGTCAGAGGTGCTGCTCCAATCCTAGTAACGGGGAGGAAATGGAAGCCATCTGCAGCAGTTGCGGTGGCAAAGACCGCCCTCAGACACCGGGATATAGTGGGGCATGTCCAACATGGCAGAGGGGGCCTTGGCTTGGAAACAACAACACCCACATGGCAAAAGGCTACTCCAACCGAACGGCGGAAGATGGTGGTTGAGGAGGTGCGCCACCAGGAGGAAGCAGCCAGGTGCGCCAAGGCAGTCTCCCAAGCCAGCAAGGCCGCTGGATGAAGTGGGAGAGCGTGGAGAGGAGGAAAATCACGTGGAACGAGCTGTGGAGCATGGAGTCTAATAGGCTAAGTTTCATCATCAGAGCCACATATGATGTCCTGCCCTCTCCTACCAACCTACATCTCTGGTATGGAGAGGACCCAGCCTGTCTCCAGTGTGCAGCCCCAGCAACCCTCAAACACATCTTGGTGGGTTGCAAGACCAGTCTAACTCAAGGAAGATACACCTGGCGCCACAACCAAGTGCTAAAGTGCTTGGCTGCCGAACTTGAGCACAAGAGGGTAACCACCAATGCCATGCCTCTAAATGCCCAGACTACCTTTCCACGGAAAACAACCTTCATCCGGGAAGGGGAGAAACAGCGGACCAAGCCATCACCTCCAGACTCAGGCCCACTGAACGCAGCCTGGGATTGGGAAATGCGGGTAGACCTCAGCCAGAAGCTCACCTTCCCACCCGAAATTGCAGCGACCAACCTGCGCCCAGACCTAGTCCTCTGGTCCAAGTCCTGCCGGCGTGTCTTCATCGTAGAACTGACGGTCCCATGGGAGGAGGCCATCGATGAGGCATTCGAACGGAAGAGGCTGCGGTATGCCAACTTAGCAGTCGAAGCAGAGGGGCGGGGATGGAACGTGAAGGTGTGGCCAGTGGAGGTGGGCTGCAGAGGCTTTGTAGCCAGCTCCACCACAAGGCTCCTGAGGGCAGTAGGGATCAGACGACAGGCCCAACGGAAGGCAATCAGAGAACTGTCCACTGCAGCAGAACGGAGCACTCACTGGCTGTGGCTGAAACGTAGGGACCCAACATGGGCTCCCAAATGACCACGTGGTGCCACCGTGCGACACACACCCAGGCCTGATCAGCCTGTGGTGGGCCAACCTCGGCAGAGGGTGTCTTGTGATAACTGGCCGAAACACCCAATGAGGTCGGGGACCACAACTGAAGATGTGTCGTACTGGTGGCACCACGTGATCATTGCCAAACTTCCACTCCACCCAAGAGGACATCTCCAACTCCACTCAATTGTTGTGCTGAATATTTAGGGATTTTAACAACCAGTCCTATTAAGAATCCTATGAGCATTAACATATCGTGGGCTTGCTGCAGCAAGCACAATAACAACCAACTTGTCCATCTGAAGCTACAATACTGGGACCATTCGTGACTGGGCTACAGGCAGTCAAATACTAGGCAAACGTGTGTGTAAGACACAAATAAACTTGGATTTCAAGTGGCATCTTTGTAATCATGACGACGTAGACATGTCTAAGGCCGGCTTTAAACCGCAGGTCGATGTGACACAATTCCGATTTATTTGTGGCACAGATCGGATATGTAACATGTAGGTGTAAGCAGTAAAAAAGCACATTGAATCTGATATTCTCAGATCCGATTCAGGCCTCAATATCATATCAGCCTCAATCAGATACAAATCTGATATGTGTCATTTTGACTGCGGTCTAAGGAGGCAGGTCGCATAATAACGCTCAATTCTGATTTGCATGTCATTGAAAATACGACGGTCTTGGGAAAGAATTGTGTTCCCAACCCAACCCTAACAAAAACAGTACTGTGCCTGTGCATTTCCAACACATGTGTGTTGGGCGAAGTCCCCTAACCTAACCCAGCCCGTGACTGGTCTGAATGTTATTATAAGGATTGAAATCCCAAATTATTTTGTCTGATCTGAACTAAGGAAATGAGAAGACATTTTTAGACATCTTATGTAAACAGAAGTCCTACCAAGCTGTAGAGGGCGCTTGTAGCATTAGGGGACAGCTTTTTACAAGTGACCCGGAGGTGAAAGGCCAATGGCCAATCAGAGAAGCCACAGACCATGTGGCAGCAACCCCCTCCCCCTCTCTATATAAGTTCCTGTTTGTTTGGTCAGACACATTTCCTCTGATGAAGCCTCTAGAAGGTGAAACGTTAGGAGTGATTTTATTTCTTAACTATCTGTCCTACTGACTCTTTTTAGAAGTGGACCTGTGGTCCCAATTACTTAACTTATTTAGTCCTTTCTGCCAACTGGTACACAATATTGCACGTTTACAGAGAAAAAAACACACTTGATGGTAGAAGAAACACAAGCCCAAAGTGTGATCAGCACCCTCTTTGTGTGCGTGTGGAGTGGGGTGACACTGAAATGTACATGTGTGATTTGCAACTATTTGAAACACAGTGTGACCTAATAGAGTAGCTGGTTCACCTTTTGGCTTTGTCGTGACGACTAATTAGCCTACCAATCAACTACCAATGAACTTACACCTGGGTCAAAGTGTGAAAACTCAAGAACTCCAACATTTCAATCACCTAAACCCCTCAAAAACCAAATGTTTTTCTAAAAACAACTATTGTTTTAGTGTGCAACTATAGGACTAATTGGAAATAAAGCAGTAGGAATCGAACCCCTTTCCCCCCCAATCACATTGTATATTTTATGTCTTCTCATTCCCTTGTTCTGTATCGAACATTTGAAAAGAGATACTTGGGACATATGTGACAACAGACAGTGAAAAGAGCTACCAGTAGGCAAAATAATTCTGTTTTTTACATGTGGTTAAACTACAGATTGTAAGCTTTCAAATGATGCGTCATACATTGAAATCGGAAACAAATTGAAATTGTATTCTTTCTCACAGCCAGGTAATGGGTGGTAACAACACCTGGTTAACCACAACCCCAACCACTCCCCCTCTTGATTGACAGCTGTCAACTATCAATATCTGTCAGTGTTAGTCACTGGGTCAGATAGCTATAGCTAATATTACCTAGCAAGGTATTACCTAAGCTAATTAGCCAGCTTATCATTATGGAGGCTTTATGGTTGTTGTTACTATTATTCTTTTAATTATAGAAAAATGTCTTGAATCAGAATTTATTTTGCAGTACACAATAATACAAATCTTTGGCTGTGGTTCTTCAACATTAGCTTTGCAGCTAGGTACATAATCACAACAATACCATCACAATAATCACACGTAAGTAATGATAAGTGATAAGTGATGGTAGTCGCACTACAGCAGAATTAAAGTGCAATCAATAGTTTAACATGCTGTGCAAACACAAGTAAAGTAAGTAATGATAAGTGATAAGTGATGGTAGTCGCACTACAGCATAATTAAACTACAATCAATAGTGTAACATGCTGTGCAAAGTTCAACAAGATGAAAATGAAAGTGTTCAGGTATTTCTCAAGTAGTCAGGGAGTGTGCAATTCCTGCATTCCTCCCGTGTGTTTCTCCTGCAGCTACAAACGGACAGCCATGTTCCTCCAGACACCACAGCATGAAGTTGTTCTGACAGTAAAAACAAATCAAACACAGTTAGCTAGCTGTACATAGCATCAACAACACAACTTATAAGAACAGCATAATGCTATGCGATTGTTTTAGAAAGTCTTAGGCAATACGACGATAGAACATACTAGCTAGCTAATGTTAGCTAGCTAACGCGGCTAACCCAAAACAAACACACAAATAAAGGCTATTCACCCAAAAGCATAAAGTGTTGCGGTATGGTGATCCCGTGAAATCCGTATGTTGTTCTAGTAAATGTTCGTTTCTTGGGGACTTCCATTGTGCCTTCAGTCATTACTGAACAATTCATTGAGCTAAGCAGTGTTCGTCGATGTACAAACTCGAAATACATTCTCACTCACAGAATGAAAACATTGAAACACGCGCCCTTTGTCTCCCTTCCCTTTGAGCGAGCTCAACAGCCAATCACACCCAAATGAAAGCATACATGTTAATTCAGCCCACCCCCTCAAGCGCATTGGATAAAGCATGACAAACAAGCTCATTTTGTTGATAGATTATACTTATTTAATGAACGTAAAACTGTTCGGGAAAAATAAGGAGCGGGTACTTCAAAGCTTCAAGTTCAATGGTAGCAAAAAAAAAACGAAAATCTGACTTAGGTCAGAAATAGTTTGAAGACTGATTTGACGTATTTCTGTTTTGCGCCTGGTAACTCCAAATACTACGGGCAGTCACATATTGTCTCTCTGACAAACCACTATAGACCCAGAGGTATTTGGTTTTGTTTAATCTCCTCGTTTAACATGCTAGCATCCCTCGCTCAGTGGTGCAAACTTGTCACCTTTCGGCGAAATTCACAGTTTTTACCTCAAAACAGGTGAACAGGCGTGTGGGTACATCAGTGCGTGTGAGTACATGTGAACACACTGGTTCTCTAGTCTGAGGTGAAGACGCGTGGTTCTCTAGTCTGAGGTGAACGGGTCTGGTTCTCTAGTCTGAGATTACAGGCCTGGTTCTCTAGTTGACAGACGACAATAAACATCCAGTTGGTTAAAGCACCTTTTCCCCCCCACCTCTCCCTCCTCCCACTAACAATGCTAACACCCCTTCCAAACTCTCTCCTCGACACTCGGTCTCTGGATTGTCATCTTTTTCCCCCCACTCCCCCGATGAGATTCTCACACTTATCACATCAAAGCGGGCAACCACATGCCCTCTTGATCCCATCCCCTCCCCCCTTCTCCAATCCATTTCCCCCGACATCCTTCCTTACCTTACCACCCTAATCAACTCCTCACTATCCACAGGATCTGTCCCAGCGGCCTTCAAAATAGCCAGAGTCAAGCCTCTCCTCAAGAAACCTACCCTTGACCCATCATCTGCCCACAATTACAGACCTGTATCCCTTCTCTCTTTCCCTTCCAAAACCCTTGAACGCGCGGCATCTAAACAACTGACTGACTATCTCCGGAAGATAGATCACTTAGACCCCCACCAATCCGGCTTCAAGGCTGGGCATTCCACTGAGACTGCGCTCCTTGCTGTCACGGAAGCCCTCCACTCTGCCCAAGCTTCCTCCCTCCTCTGTTCTCATTCTCCTTGACCTGTCTGCTGCCTTCGACACAGTCAATCACCAGATCCTTCTCTCCATCCTCTCAGACCTGGGCATCTCTGGCACCGCACACTCCTGGTTTTCTTCCTACCTGGCGGGCCGCTCCTACCAGGTGACCTGGAGAGAATCGCTATCTTCTCCACGAACCCTCTCCACTGGAGTACCCCAGGGTTCTGTCCTAGGGCCCCTACTTTTCTCCCTCTACACCAAGTCTCTTGGCTCGGTAATCTCTTCACATGGGCTCTCCTACCACAGCTACGCAGACGACACTCAACTCTTCCTGTCCTTCCCCCCGTCTGATGTACACGTGGCAACCCGTATCTCAGCATGCCTCGCTGACATTTCAACTTGGATGGCTGACCACCATCTCAAGCTCAATCTTAACAAGACCGAGCTCCTCTTCATCCCCGGGAAAGCCTGCCCTCTCCAAGACTTCTCCATCACAGTGGAGAACTCTACTGTAACCCCCTCCCTGACAGCCAAGAACCTTGGAGGGATCCTGGATAACCGACTATCCTGTGCGGAGAACATTGCAGCAACGGCTCGCTCCTGCAGATTCTTCCTCTACAACATCAGAAGGACCATTCCTTACCAGAGAGGCAGCGCAACTCTTGACCCAGGCACTGGTCATCTCCCGCCTGGATTACTGCAATGTACTCCTGGCTGGGCTCCCCGCTTCAGCCATTAGACCTCTGCAGCTCATCCAGAATGCTGCTGCCCAGCTGGTATTCAACCTCCCCAAATACTCGCAGGCCACCCCTCTCCTTCGCACCCTGCACTGGCTCCCGATAGCAGCTCGCATCAGATTCAAGACCCTGGTGCTTGCATACCAGGCAGCTAAAGGGACAGCCCCTGCCTACCTGAAGAAAATGGTAACCCCCCAAACCCCTGCCCGCTCACTCCGCTCCTCCACCTCGGCTGGCCGACTGGCCCCACCTCCTCTACACAGCAGTCGGGCTGCCCGATCACGTCTCTTCACAACACTGGCTCCCCGCTGGTGGAATGAGCTCCCCACGGCTGTCAGAACGGCAGAGTCACTACCCATCTTCCGTCGTAGACTGAAGACCCATCTCTTCAGGTTACATCTTAACTGCTCCTCCTGAGAAATCTTCCGACCCTCACCACTATGTCTCCTAAAGACACCCGCTTTCCCCTCTACTGTGTCCCTAAGAACTTCTATTGCCCCCCTTGTACTGTTTCTCAGTTTATCCAGTAAAAAAACAAACAAAACAAACAAAAAAAGGTTTTAGTAGAAGGCGATAGGGAGAAGGTTTTTCCTTCTATCAGTGGCCCCGGGCCCGAGCTAGATTACTCTTCCTGCAACGAATGATGGATTGCTGATTCACATGCTTAGTATTCAAATGTATTGATTGTAAGTCGCTTTGGAATAAGGCGTCTGCTAAATGCCAAAAATGTAAATGTAAATGTTATATTCATTTTATGTTCTTATTCCTATTGTAAAGCACCTTGAGCTGCATTTCTTGTATGAAAGGTGCAATATAAATAAAGCTTTACTTACTTACCCACCCTTACCTATGGTCAGTCGGCAGGAGGTCCCACCCCATATAGACACACTGACAGAAAGATCAGTTAGACACTCACAAGGTACAAATAATAACTTACTTGTGGGTGCTCTGGACAACAACCTGGCCTTCCACCGCACCAACCTCCCTTGTACCTCCGCGATTCTCGCTTTCGCGCCCCAGCACCCCCCGCCGGCTTGGCCCCCCCTGCGCCGTCCGCGTAGGTCCTTTGGCGGGCTGGGCAGTCTCTGTTTAGGTGACCCAGCTTCCCACACAGGTGGCAGGACCGTGGCTGGTCACAGTCTTTAGCCAGGTAGTGTGTCGACTGGCACAGCCATGCCCCGCCATCCTACACCTTCTGCAGAAGGGGGCCTGCCGGGCATAGAATAGGGTGCCCCTGTCTGCACCCAGGTTGAAGAGCGCCGGGGGGTGCACGTAGCTGTCGAATCCATTCTCGTCCTTCCGTAGGAGCAACTGGAACTGCCTTGGACGTGACGTCCACATAGCGGCCGAGAAAACCCGCCACTGCCTCGTCCGGCACATGGGGGTTATATACGTGCACCGTCATGAGCCGGTAGTTGCTCTTGGCCAGACTTGAAACAGGAGAGTGACAGAGGTCTGGCCTGGCCCATGACGGCGCACATGTCCAAGACCTTCTTCATCCCGGCCTCTGTGTGGAAGGTCACGTCGAAACTATTCTCGGCGATGTTTCCCTGGAGGCACAGGACGTCCGCCACCTTCTGCCCCAGCTGGCCCATCAGCACCGATCTCCCGAACGTGTCCCTCTGCTGGATCACCTCTTCAGTCTGCTTCCATCCAAAACGAATGGTGTTTGCTAGTCCGGTCCTTGGGACCGACTCCTGAGTTTTTGGCTCAATCTTCTGGTTAACAACAGATACTACTCTTGATGCTTTGTCGCCATCTTCTGTTTGAGCAAGCTTGTTAAAAGTGTTTTATTCAATTCACACAGGGGAACCATGTTACCCCCTTTCAAAAAACTGTACAAAAATAAAAAAATACGTCCCCCCCATTCTTTTGCGGGGGGTCAGATCGCAAACCAAAAACAAACTTCAATATACTTATCATATTCATCATACAACATCATACAATATGCCATAAAACATATTTCATGTAAGGAGAATGTCATTTCAGAAATGTCTTTATCGTGTTCTGGGTATGAGTATATACTCATTCCCCCCAGGGAATTGACCATTCAAAAAACCAATCAAACCAAAAAACACAAAGCTATGCCTTTAAGCACAAAATGTTTTTTTTTTACTCAAAAATAAATGCCTCACACAAGCCCCAGCCCCCCTTTCCACTTCTCCAGGGCCGCGTGCTGTCCCCTCAACTCTCCTTCCACCCTCCTTACATCCCCTCCACCCCTGTGGCTGTCCCTGCCCCCACCATCTCCTGTCTTGACCTCCATAACTCCCTCTTAAATAAACTCACTATGAGCCAGAGTAGGAATCTGTCCCTATTCCCACCCCCCTCTCTACTCTGGCCCAAGTTAAAACGTAACCCCCTCTAACCTTAACTAAAAGCCCCCCTGCCCGGGCCCACACCACTCCAGCAAAGGCGCAGTCCCAAAAGACATGACGCACACTCTCCTGCCCGCTACAGCCCAGCCGAGGGCATAAGGGGGATCGCGCCAGGCCATGCCCCTTGTGGAGGCTCAACCAGTTCAGGTCCTTGAGCCTATTGTCCAGGCCCCGCAGCTGTACTGCATCCCAGACCGCCGCCGGGGTACCCACCACCGGCGGTGCGCTGGCACCCTGCACCACCGCCTCGTACAGTCGTCTGTGGTCCAAACCTACACGGGCAACTTCAACCTCGGGGTGCGCAGGCAGCCACTTCGCCGCATGGCGGAAGTGCCACAGTAGCTGTTCCCCCCGAGGACCAGCATTGGACCACTCCATAATGTGTCTTCCCTGGTAGGAAAAGAAAACCCGCAGGAAGAACCAGGACGGATGTATTACCGGGTGAGCGAGCTCCGTCAGCAGAGAGGAGACAAACAATGAGTCTAACTTGAGGGGTAAATGAGGGACATCCCTACCGCCCTCCCTGGTGGCTGAGAGCATGCGAGCCCTGGCAACGTACTCGTACCTGCCCCCCAACATGAACTGAAACACAAGCCGCATGAGGGGCCTCCTCATGCTCGCGGGCAGCGGGTAGACATATGCCAGGTACAACAGAGAAGGCAATATGTCTACTTTCAAAACCAAAACCTTGCCCACAAAGGACAAAGACCTGGCCTTCCACCGCACCAACCACCCTTGCACCTCCGCGATTCTCGCGTTCCAGTTCAGCGTCGCAGAGCCGGGGGACTCAAAGCAGACCCCGAGCACCCTCAAGGGCCCGGTGCAGAGAGATACACCCCCAGGCGCATCAGTCCTATCCTTCCACCGGCCAAAATACTTGACCGATGACTTACCCAGGTTAAGGACCGCTCCTGACGCGTGGGTAAAATCGTCAAAGATTTTCAGACATCTAAGCAGGCATGAGTCTCTGCACAGTAGCAGAGTGGTGTCGTCTGCATATTGGGTCAATTTGACCCTCAGCCCACCGCTGCCGGGCACCAGCAAGCCCTCCACCTCTGCGTCAGCCCTAATGGCAGCCGCCAGAGGCTCCATGTACAGCACATACAGGAGCGCCGAGAGAGGGCAGCCTTGCCTAACCCCCGAGTGGAGGCCAAACGCCTCCCCCAGGTGGCCATTCACCCTCACCCGGCACCCCGCCCCCCTGTAAAGTGTGCTGAGCCACCCCCTAAATCTAGGCCCAAAACCCAACTTCTCTATCACTTTAAACAAAAAAACCCTATGCACCCGATCAAAGGCCTTGGCCTGGTCGAGTGCAGCCACCATTAACGGTAGGTCCCTATCCTCATCCCAGGCGATGGAGTCCCTGACCAGCTGGAGATTCCACCTAATTGAGCGGCCCTCAACCCCACACGACGTAGGGAAGGGCTGCGCGCAGACGGTCAGCCATGACCTTGGCCAACAGCTTATAGTCCACACACAGCATTGTCAACGGCCTCCAGTTGTTAAGGTCGGCGGCATCCCCCTTCTTATACAGGAGGGAGAGCACGCCTTCGGCCATTGACTTGCCCAAGACCCCAGTCTCGAGAACGGCCGTCAAAACCTTGACGAACACCGGGCCGAGTATACCCCATAACTGTAGGTAAAACTCGGCCGGCAGGCCGTCCATCCCAGGCACCTTCCCCTTCCCCATCCGTTTGAGGGCCCGCTCGACCTCCACTAGTGTGATCGGGGCTTCCATCGCCGCCTGCATAATGTCCTCCGGCACTCGCCGGGACAGGTGAGCTAAAAAAGCCTCCCCCCAAGCCTCATCTACCTCTCTCTCCCTAAAGAAGTCCCTATAAAGCTCGGTGGCCGCCCGCACCATCTGACCCTGCTCCCTGACCACCGACCCCCCAGTGTCTCTCACCCCGTGATGGGTCTGGCGCGCGCGCCGTGCCCTCACAGAGGCAAAGAACGCC
Source organism: Nansenia antarctica (assembly GCF_963989245.1). Lineage (NCBI taxonomy): Eukaryota > Metazoa > Chordata > Actinopteri > Argentiniformes > Microstomatidae > Nansenia > Nansenia antarctica. The sequence continues at coordinate 18,957,932 of NC_137676.1, read as the reverse complement.
GCTGAGCAGGTCTCGTCCTGCTCAAGGAAGTCCTGGCGCGCGCGCTCTAAATGAGCTCTAGCCCTACGCTCATAGGCCTCTCTGAGGCGGCTCTTGAGTTCAGCGGAGCGGGCATGGTCGATCGACCCCCCGAGGTTGCCGGCCTCGTACTCGAGGTCGAGCAACCGCTGCAACCGCTCCACTTCCCTCCTACCTTCTCTTTCCCTCCTCTTACAATAATCCCTGCTAAACGTAGCCATCCTCACCTTCGCCTCCTCCCACCACTCAACCACCCCCACGAACATGGGCCTGAGGCCCTTAAGCCCCTGAATGAAAGTGGTGAGTGCCTCGACAAAAACCCGCTCACCAAGGATCTCCCTGTCGAGCTTCCAGTACCCTTTTCCAAAGACACAGGTGGGCGCACCCACCCGCATGAGCACCCCGTCGTGGTCTGAGAAGAACACAGGCAAAAGTTGCCCGGCCAACAGGCCCATGGACCTCGGTAGGAACAAATAGTCAAGCCTCCTTGCGACCCCCCGAGAGTTGCGCCAAGTGGGAACCGCCAATGATGGAGTGGTGTGCAGCCCCCCATCCACTAACCCACAGCTATTCAATAAAACCCCTATGGCCCTAGCGCTGCCCTCCCCCCCACTGCCTATCTCTACATTAAAATCTCCCCCCTCCACCAAGTGTCTATTAGTCGCACACAGGGGCACAAGGCAGTCTACCATCTCCCTCCTGCCCTGTGCCTCCTGTGGCCCATATACCCCAACTACCCTCAACCTACACTCCCCTACACTAATATCTAATCCTAACACCCTACCCTGCATCCCCACAAAAGTACCCTCCACCCTCACCTCTCTGTTCCCTAACAGAATCCCTACACCCGATGAGTGAACCCCCCCCACACTCCAAAAAGACTCCCCCCTACCCCACTCCCTCTTAAATTCTCTAACATCACCCTCATCCCTTAAGTGCACCTCCTGTAAAAAACATACAGTGAAATCTAGTGACAATAAATAACCAAAAACTGCTGCCCTCTTCACCCTGTCTCTTAAACCCCTCACATTTAACGTAACAAAAACCAAATCCATAATGTGTAATTTAAGAACAAACAAGCAAACAAACAGACAAAAACAATCAACAATGTGAAAACTAAACCAACAACAAGAATCACCCCGGTCAGGGGTAGAGGTCCTCCTCCTCCAGGCTTCTGTCTGTCCATCGCTTTTGCAGCCTCTTCGCTTTCCACCTGGGTTGCCCAGGTAGGGGTTGAGAAAGGGGGCTCCGGCATCCTCAGAACCGCCTGAGGCCCCCCTCTCTCCCCCAGATTTTCTCCACTTTCAGGGAGGGGGATTAGCGAACAGTTCCAGCAAGCGAAGGGGGGGGTTGCCCTCACCCCCACCCTTCACCCGCTTAGACCCCCCACCCGGGCTCTCTTTCCTGATCCTACTGCGGCTCCTGTCCGCTTTCCTCTCCCTCTCCTTGTCCTTGTCCTTCTTCCGCTGCCTCTTGGGGTTCGACCACTGCTGCGTGTCCCCCAGAGGTGACACGACCTCCTGGAGCGGGTCTTTTTCCCCCAGGAGCACACTCCGCTCCCTCGCCAGGGCCTCCAGGGCCCCCATCTCCTCACGTCGCTGTACCCCACCATGGCCGGAGTCGGTCCCAAAGGCCGCTGCATCCCCCGCCGAAGCCGCAGACGTCCTCGCCTCTGCATCCCCCGCCGAAGCCGCAGACGTCCTCGCCTCCACCGCCGCGTCACTCCCCTCCCCGGGGGCCGAAACCGGAGCCACGTCCCCAAGACCACCCACCTCAGGGCCTGCTACCACCGGGGCTGCCACCCCCGGAGGTTGGTTCTCCGGGTCCTTCGGTCTGGGGGGGGCGGGGGTGGTTCTGGGGGCGGGGGGGGGGTCTGGGGGCGCCATCCCTCGGTGCTCCTCCGGTTCCTTGGTCTCTCGGCTTAGCCCCCCCTGCTGCATCGGAGTAGGTCTTAGGCTTAGGGCGGTCTGGGCAGTCCCTGTACACATGGCCTCTCAAGCCACACCCGTGGCATTCCCTGGGCTGGGTGCAGTCTTTTGCCACGTGGTCCGTGGCGTTACAGTTCCTGCACCTCATCCCAGCGCAGTTCCCCTGCCCATGACCCGCCTGCCTACACCTTCTGCAGAAGGGGGCCTGCCGGGCATAGAAAAGGGTGCCCCTGTCCACCCCCAGCGAGAAAAGTGCCGGGGGGTGTGTGTAGCCGTCGAAACCACCCTCTTCTGGCCGTAGGAGCACCTGGTACTGGCGCCTCCCGTTCCAGATCCCATGGGAGTCCCTGATGCGGCGGGCCCCCGACGTGACTTTACAGTAGCGGCTCAGGAACCCTGCCACAGCTTCATCGGTCACATGTGGATTGTACATGTGTACCGTCAAGACCCTGAAGTTATCTTTTGCCAGGCTTGTCACTCTATAGAGTGGTAGGGTGGCAGCGTCCATCTTTTGTGGGTTCCACCAGATACTTCTTTATTTTTTATTTTTCTGGGCCAGGGGTATGTCCCTCTGCAGGGGCGTGGAAAGGCTTGCTTCTGCAAACACAAGGGGTGTGTCGGTTGCCTCAATACACTTTCTTGGTTGTTCTCAATATACTTTCTTTTCTCTTTCTATCCTGACCTCGTTTTCTACAATAACTAATGCTTAACTGTTTTACCTGTCTCTTAACACACTCCCACCATTCACACACATTCTCTTCATACATTCCACACTTCATTCGCTCACTAATATACCCATTCACCATATCCCTATACTCACTCTCCCCTAATAGACTCGTGTTCAAACACCACACACCCCCCCTTTCCCTGTGTGCCTACCCCCTAAGTGAAAAGTGATTGCTGCGTGATCGCTGTACCCCGTGAATTTGTGTTGTATATCCCCTATTTCCTTTTCTATCCCCTGTGACACTAAACATAAATCAATTCTACTCTGCTTCAAAACCCCACTAACTACCTGTCTTCTCGAATACTCTCTCTTACTTGTGTTCCTAACTCTCCACACATCTATTAAATTTCCCTGCTCTATCATTTCTAATAACCCCCTCCTAGCTGAATCTGTCTTAAAACTATCTACTCTATAAACATCCATCTTAGTGCAAAATACATTAAAGTCACCCACCAAAATACAATTCCCTGTGCAGTGCAAACCCAGTTCTACAAAAAAATCCCTTTTTTCAACCTCTATTTGGTGCATACACATTAATTAATCTAAACATAACATTATTTATATTAAATTCTATCCCTATTACCCTACCCTTCCCATCATTCAAAACCTCTCTTACATTCTCTACCCTATTCTCTTTAATTAATATTGCTTACCCCCATAACGCCGTCGAGGCTCGACCCCATGCCCCCCCCCCCCCCCCCACACACTCTCTCCTGTCAGTTCCGACTAGTGATGGCGAGATGAAGCTTCTTGAACTGTTGAAGCTTTCCATCAAATTGCGTCACACATGGACCGAAGCTTCATGTTGCTTCATTTGCTCTACTTCGCCATCAAGTGGACAATAAATGTCTAGCAGGCAGAGTGATGATGACACCGTGGCTTTGGTGTGTGAAGCTTTGAATTGAATAAATGTGCTTGTGATACTAGGAACAACAACATTTTATTCATTTATTCATTTTTATTTAAAAATAACAATTTCTCCACAGTGCTGGGCTTCAGGCGGTTTCTTTTTTTTTAGACTATTTCACCTGCTTTTGAAAAGATCCTTTCACAGGGCACATATGAAGCTGGGATACATAGATAATTAACGGCAAGTTTATACAAATTAGGATACACATGTTTGTGTTCTTCCCAATATTGTAGGGGGTTCTGCATCCTTTCGTTGTTTGATTCAGCCAGGTAGGTATGGACCTCCACTGTTGCGTCTGCAGTTACATTTTGGGTCCTCGCCTGCATGACTGTGGTGTCTAAACGACGCCACAGTTTGTTACCTAAAACAGACAAACAGGCTGTCAGTGTCAGTGAATATATACAATAAGACAATTAGAATGTATCCAGTATACTTTACCTTGAGTCACAGGCTGCGAAGCTTCTGATATGGGGGGTTGTGATGACGAGGAGGAGGAGGAGGAGGAAGAGGAGGAGGCGGCGCTGTTTCGTATAACGGTAGCGCATTCCAAAATGAGCCTCTTTTCGGCCTCTGCTGCTTTATTGGGGCTAAAGAATCCTAGCTTTTTAAAACGTGGATCAAGCAGTGTCGCCAGTGACATTACGCTCATTGATTGCAATGAGTACAGCTTATCCTTTAATTGTCTTCTTAGACTCTCAACCATTGCCATGCTCTCTTGTGTTTGGACACGTCCCATTTCCTCCTCCTCCAGTGTGTGGTATAGCATTGATAAAAGAGGAATAACTTTTGAATCGGACACTTTCTTCTCCTCTGACAGCTCAACTGTGGCATCATTGAATGGGGCTAGCACTTTTAGACATTCTGCGATGATGTCATATTGTTCCAATGTGAGTGGGACAATGTCAGTACGTAGGCCGGCCAAAGCTGCTGCTATAGGCTCCTTGAGGTCATACACACGCTGCAGCATATGGTACGTACTGTTCCAGCGTGTATCCACCTCTTGGATGAGCTTCAGTGCCGGCCGGCCCATTTGCTCCTGCACCTGTGTCAGCCTCTCCTATAAAATTTGCCAACAAAAAGTGATTAATTCAAGAGTCACTGCAGCAGCAACTTAAACCAAACAGCATCATTTAGAATATTGCAATGAAAGAAAGGAATTCACCTTTGCAGTGGTGCTGCTCTTAAAATAGCCCACCATCTTCCGAGAATTTACCCGGATGTCAGCCAACACGTTGTTTTCTTTAATAGCCTTTTTTATAAGTAAATTTAAAGTGTGCGCCACACAAATTGTGTGACGCAAGTGCAACTCCTTGGCACAAGCACCCATATTTGCTGCGCCATCCGTCACCATCAGTGGCGGATACAGAAAGTGGCTGATGGGTAGGCCTGGAAAAATCTGGGTCGGCCTGAGTGAAACTCATCACCGCACGTTTTAGACCTATGTATGAGCAGCCAGATGGATGGAACACAACCGGGCTCGCGATCATAGGCGCCGATTTATGTTTCTGCCCGTGGGTGCTCGAAACATTTGGGTACGACCAACACGCATGCACACACACGAACACACACACACACACACGCACGCACGCACACACGCAAAATATTCGCAGGGACTGGAGGAGATCACTATGCAGACCATGAAACGAACGGAAAATAAATAAAGTACCTGTCTACCCAGAGAATGCAACGGACAGCCAAACAAGTTATTATAATACACACACGCAAGGCATTCAAGCGCACGCAATAGTCAATGAATTAACCAATAACCATCAACTATGGAGGACCAAGTATAGAAATTGTAATAAGAAATGCCTGTATTATCATTTGCAAGCTTTTAACTGTGGGTGTTGACAATCCAGTGCAAGTTGAATCATACATGTACCTGGCTCGGACCAGTTGTGGTGATCCATCATTTTATTACAAAACCTAACGTTGCTTATTAGGGGATTTACGTAAACTGGTGTATACACATATATTGTTGTGTAAAGTTGTGTGCTTCTATTGTATTATATTATTATATCCAGTGAAGGCATACACAATGTTGTTCCACACAAATGTTTCCCTCTTCGTTTTAATCTTGGAAAGTCTCATAAATAATATACTTCACCGAACTATTACAGCGCTGTCTCGGACTCTCCGCACGTCGGCGTGTGGCGTCATCATCTGTTATTGTGAATAAATAAGATTTCTAGACAAGGCCTGGTCCAAACTTTCATTATTTTCACTGACTTCCAGACGTGGCTTTTTAAGAAAGCGGGACAATGTTAGCTGTTTAGCCATCGTAGCGCGCACACTGAACAACTGGTCAAGGTCAACTGAACAATCAGAGTAAACGTAAAAGAGGAAGCAATGTAAACGTAAGAGAGGAAGTTGAATATTATTAGTATTAATACATACTTTTAATCATTTCCAAGACAAAACTATTCACATTACAGTTAGTTAGTGAAAATTAAACTTTAAAAATATTTTATAAAAAATAAATATGTATTTTTATGAATCTGACTGGGTGGGCCAGCTGTCAATCTGGGCGGGCCTAGGCCCACCCAGGCCCACCCATAGATCCGCGCCTGGTCACCATGCAAGACACTTTGGTGGTAATACCCCACTGGGCCATAAGTGCTGCTTTGACGTTGGCCAAATTCGCAGCAGTATGTGCATCAGGGAAATGCAGCACCCCTAAAACAACAGTGTGCAAAGAGGTGCTTTCATCTATAAAATGGCAGGTCACAGCCAGATATGCATCAGTGTTGATGGAGGTCCACATGTCTGTTGTCAAGCTAACTGCAGACTGCGTGGTGGGGGGTGCGGGGGCAGCGTCCATCTTTGTATCCACCAGATACTTTTTTTTTCTTCTTGGGCCAGGGGTATGTCCTTCTGCAGGGGTGTGGGCAGGCTTGCTTCTGCGCGCACGAGGGGTGTGTCGGTTGCCGCCACTGCACTCCCTGAATCGTGTCCACTACCTCCTTTTCTGGATCTGGTCACCTTGGGCTGCTGGCCTTGGTCCACGTCACAGAGTCCAGATCTAGGGGGAAAAGGGAAACCTGAGAGCATGCGGGTACACAGGGCTGCTGGAGATTTTACGTCTGCCAGCCACTCTCTCCCACATGCGGGATGACCTGACCTGGAAGGACAACACAAAAGGCACCATCAAGAGGGCACAACAGCGGCTATACACCCTGAGATGCCTCAGGAAGGAACACAACAAGCAGGAGATACTGGTGGCCTTCTACCGCGGCGCAGTGGAGAGCATCCTCACCTACGGCATCTGCAACTGGTTCTCCAGCTGCACAACAGCGGAGAGAAATGCGCTACAGAGAGTAGTGAGAACAGCACAGAAGATCACCGGCGCCCCCCTCCCCTCTCTGGAAGAGCTGTACAACACACGCTGTCTCAGGAAAGCCTCAAAGATCTCCAGGGACCCGACCCACCCTGGGCACGTACACTTTACCAGGCTGCCCTCGAAAAGGAGGTTCAGGACCCTGGCCGCTAAGACAAACAGACTGAAGAACTGCTTCTACCACAGGGCCGCCCAGGCCCTGAACACAGCAAAGACCTAAGTTCTGGGCCCTGGACAGCCTGGACGGATTGTATGGCAGCTGCTGGACTGAAAAAATCAGGTGTAGTGCTGAGGCACAAACATGTACATTTCAAGCCTGCAAACTGTGACACTTTAAATAACGTGAAAAAATACTATTGTGCAATATGACAACCCTAGTTGACTATCAGTACAGTATAGTACAGTGGATTGTGTACATAGCCTTTATTTATGTAAACCAGCTCCTTACCTTCTTGTGATTTTTTTTTCTAAAAGTTTTTTTTTTTTCCCTTTCCTAACACCAGGGGAGCCACCCCTCCTAAATTTCGTTGTTTGGTACCTGTACTGTAGCAATGACAAAGTCCATTCATTCATTCATTCATTCATTCATCCTGTGTCCCACATGCTCCACTCCTTTTCTCGGTTCCTTTCCTCTGGGTCGAGGAGGTCTGTGCTGTGCTGCTCCACTCCGTGTGCAGATCCTCTGCTCTCGCCTCCCTGCGTTGTTTCCTGGCCCGGCCGGTCCCCTGGTCTCTTAGGCTCTGGCTGTTGCTCTTCGTGTCTACTGCAGGGTCTGGACCTAGAGGATGGAAGAAAACCTGAGAGCATGCAGGTACACTGGGTATCTGGAGTTTGAATAGTTTCCAGACACTCCCCTGTGTCCCGCATGCTCCACGCATCACTTGGGTCTCCTCCCTCTGGGCCGAGGGGTCTGGGCCTGGCTGGTCCCCTCCTGGTGCTGCCACGTCAGGTCTGTTCTGGACTCCACCTGTTCTTGGAAAAAGAAGACAGAGGGCCACCTCCCTAGCCTCTGACCACTGCTTGGTCAGAGGTTCAGTTGGGGCTAACAGATGTTGAGCAATGGTCATGTTTGTGTGTTGAAAGTCCAGAATTGCTGTCTCTTTTTTGCCTGTGCTGTCGTGGATGTTGAAATATTTGTCAGGTGTCTGCTAGTTACAAGTGTCTGAGTCGTTGGTGCGGTCGTTGTTTGTCTGGTTGGGGGTGGTGGCGGGGGGTTCGCAGTTTGGGGTATCTGGATGTTTAGCTGTTGAATGTTTGTTATTTTCCAGTTGTTATGTGTTTTTTCCTTTCCCTGTTGATGTGTGTCTAGTATGTAATAGTCTCTAATTGTTTTATTGATCATTCTTATGATGATGAGTGGGTGTGTTTCTTGTTTCTGATATAAGCTGATGTTTCTTGTTTGCCATAGTACTTCTTTTATTGTGTTTGTGACCCGCCAAGCATTTTCCTCCTGGCCTGTTCTTGTTCCCCCTGGTGGGCCACAGACAATTCCTTGGAAAGTGATGGTGTTTGTGTCTGTTAGATTTCCAATGAGGGGTTGACAGATGGTCCAAATTCTCTTTGCAATCCTGCAGTCCCAGACAATGTGTTTTTCTGTTTCTTTGGCTTGGCAACCATAGGTACAGAGTTCTGTTCTTGCTATCCCTCTTTTGTACATTCTAACACGGGTGGGGAGATTGTTAGTTGTTATGGCCCAGGCTATGTCAATTTGTCTGTTCATGAGGCATTTATTGTTTATATTTTTCCATAGTTGTTCTTTTGTTATTGTGTTTGTGTGTTCTGATTTTTCTGGTGTTATATTTTGAGAAATTGTCTTTTTCATGGTCTTGAATGTCCATTCCCTGTCTTTGTGTAGTTTAAACGTTTCCCTTAATGTTTTCCTCAGTCTTCTATAGTGTACTGGTGGATCCCATGAATGTGGTATTGTGTGGTCGATGTCTTTGATGCCGATGCCTCTTAGGCTCGTCTTGAAGTAGAATCTGTTGAGGTAGCTTGCCTTCCTTTCCATTTTTTTTGGGGGGGATAGTGTATGCTAGATAGTGTATGCTAGAGCTTGGGTTTTTATTAGTAGTGGTATATTTGGCACCCCTCTCCCTCCTTTCATTGTTTCCTTCACCATGACCTCTCTCTTCACCAGTTCCTGTTTCCCTCCCCATATAAATCTGAATGTTTCAAGGTTTATTGTTTTTTCTTGTTCTCTGTTTGGTGGGAATATTTTTCCTATGTATGCAAGAATTGGGTATAGTATAGCATTTAGTAGTACCATTTTCCCCTTTGTGGACAACGTCCTTTGTTGCCATCCTCCTATTTTCTTTTTCATTTTGTTGATTGTGTCATCCCAGCTTTCGTGCCCTTGGTTTCTTTCATCAAAGATGATCCCCATAATTTTTATTTTTGTTCTTACTGGGAAAATGCTTTGTATGTCCGAGTGTTTTGGCCAGTTTCTAGACGTATATATTTCACTTTTCTTTTTATTGATGACTGCTCCTGTTGCTTTGCAGTATATGTCTAATGTTTTTTCTATGTGTTTGGCAGATTGGACGGTTGTGCAGATGAGTGTGACGTCGTCCATATATGCTTGTGTCTTTATCTGTTTGTTGTTTGTTGAGCCTGGTAATGTATAGCCTTCTATGTTCTTGTTTTTACGGATGTGAATGAATGAATGAATGAATGAAAGCATTTATTTCGAACATGTGCAGAGAGAAATAGTTATAACAACAAAAGACAAAACAAAACAAGAAAAAACTAAACAAAACAAAAAACAAAACAAAAAACACTACTGTATTTACTTCACATGTCCGAAAAGGAGTAGGAAGAAGCATAAGCTTATTTAATCCTACCCCTTCTCCAATAAACAGAGATTAATAATTAATAAACAGCAGTTGACTTCAATATAAATATAATATATATATTTTAAATTAAATCACATTTATTTACATATTTACATATTGACCAACAATAGAAAACAGATCATGTAAATAAACAAATAATCTGTGAAAACAACAACTATCAAAGCCCTTCTTCCTCCTCGTACCTGGTGAAAACCATTTTTTTATACCGCTTTTTGAACTGGGTCATGCTTGGACACCGCTTTAGCTCCACACTCAATCCGTTCCACAGCTTCACTCCACATATAGAAATACAAAAACGTTTTAACGTTGTACGTACATAAATATGTTTTAAATTTAACTCCCCCCTCAAATTATAACTCCCATCTCTATCAAAAAACCATTTTTGAATATTCCTAGGGAGTAGGTTGTTATTTGCTTTATACATTATTTGTGCTGTTAGAAGGTGGACCAGATCCGTGAATTTTCATGTTTTTGATTTTAAGAATAATGAATTTGTGTGATCTCTATAACCGGAATTATGAATTAACCTTATGGCTCTTTTTTGTAATACTAATAGTGATTGTAGTCTACATTTATAAGTGTTGCCCCAAACCTCCGCACAATAATTTAAATATGGTAAAAGCAGTGAGCAGTAGAGAGTGTGGAGTGATTTATGGTCCAGAACGTGTCTTGCCTTACTCAGTACTGAAATGCTTCTTGACAGTTTATTTCGGACATTTTTTATATGAGATGACCAGCTTATTCTATCATCAATTATCACACCAAGAAACTTAATTTCATGAACTCTTTCAATGTCCACACCATCTACCTGTATCTGTACTTGAGTATTCATTTTATAATTACCAAATAACATGTAGTTAGTTTTGCTTAGGTTTAATGATAATTTGTTTATGTCAAACCATCTTTTTAATTTGCACATTTCTGAAGTAATCATCTCCATTAGCTCCTTTAAATTCCCCCCAGAACAAAAAATATTTGTATCATCTGCGAATAGTACTAATTTTAATGTTTTTGATACCTTGCAAATATCATTTATTTGTTGTTGAGTAATGGCTCTATTGCAAGGGTGTAGAGGATGGCTGACAAAGGGCATCCCTGTCTAACTCCAGATTTTACTTTTATTTCATTTGTTTGTGTGCCATTGACCAATACTGTGCTCGTGATATTATTGTAAATTATTTTTACCCAGTTCTGTATTGTTTTGTTGATGTTTGCTGTTTTTAATACTTCTAGTAGGTAAGCATGATTGACCCTGTCGAAGGCTTTCTCCTGGTCTAAATTGAAAATACAGAAGGGGATTGACCTTTCTTCTGCATGGGAGAAGATGACCCTAATGATGGTGAGATTGTCTGTAGTAGAGCGTCCTGGTGCTCCACAGGTTTGGTCTTGCTCAATAACATCTGGTATTTCTTTTTGTAGTCTGTACATGAGTATTTTGGTGAGAATGTTGTAGTATGTGCAGAGTAAAGTTATGGGGCGCCAATTTTGAAGGTCTTCTGGGTCTCCTTTCTTGTATAGTAGTGTTATGATTCCCTTTGTCATGGTTGGGCACATCTCTCTTGTGTTATACATGTAATTAAAGACTTTTGTCATGCCAGCTTTTATTGGATCCCAGAAGGCTTTGTAAAACTCAACAGGAAGTCCATCTTGACCTGGGGTTTTGCCTTCAGTTAGGCTGTCTATTGCTTTTTTGATCTCCTCTGTTGTTATGGGCACCTCTTCTATTATTTTTCCAGCCACTCTCTCCGTGTCCCGAAGCAGCTCTTCTATCAGCTCTCTGTTTGTGTCTTTTTCAGTGTATAATTCTGTATAGAATTCTGTTACTATGTTTCTAATTTGTTGTGGGTCGTTTTGTTTTGTTCCTTTTTTGTCTTTGATGGAGTCCATCATGTGTTTTTTCTTTTTTATCTTCTGAAAGAAATAAGGTGTGCATTTTTCGTTTTGTTCTAGATGTTTGATTCTGCTTTTCACCTGTATCTTTCTCTGTTCTTCTTGGTAGAGGTTTTCTAGTTTGAATTTTGTTTCTTTTATCTCCTGTGTGAGATTAAAGCCTTCCAGTTCAAGGACCCCAATTGAAATAAGCCAGTGGCTTTCTTGGGTTTTTATCCTGTTAGTTGACCTTGTATGTAATATGTACTTTCATGTACCTACTTCTGCAAATCTTCTAATAAAGTTTTCAATCAATCAATCAAGTTGTAGGTTTGACAGCCGTTGCAGTGTTTGGTCCAGTCTTTTCGTCTTTAGTCCAGTCAATCTGTGGATTAACCCAGGGGAAATTGCAATAGTAATCATTCAAGTTTTTTTGTGATCCCTAGGGACAACCAAAGAACATATTAAAAGTCTTAGTCTTAATATTTATTGGATCACGGTAAATTCAGGGGTCGAAAATGTGGGTTTTTGTGCCAGGCGCAACACAGCCAGTTAATAGGATAAACAAATTAACTAATAGATATCACCATGAAACTTCACCAGTTAATCACTTACATTAAGACTAAGATTTTTTGTATTACAAGTTTTCTGAAATATTATGTTTAAATATGCAAATTAGGTATTATCTAATGAAATATGTGCTAATTTGCATAACATTCAAAATCAGAAATCTGAACATTGGATAAAGCCAGGTTAAAAATTCTTGTTTAATCTTGTTGTCATATTAGAGTCAAGGTCCTCTATAACATTTTGCCATGCTTTTAGGAGTAAATGTTACATAAATCAGGCTATGAATTATATATTAACAAACCCCTCTACAGCAGACCTCGGAATGTAGATAGGAATACAACTGGAAAGTTTGGTGTATGTAAGTGCTACTGAAGTGGAGATTTCTGGCTCATATGAGAAAAAACTATTTTTGAGAAAACGGCCATTACCCCATTGGGGGTACCCTTAACCCAAAATTATGTAGTTTTATTTTATTTTATTTTATTCAAACAAAGTCAATCAAATTAGTTTATAACACATTTATTATCATTGACATTTCTGAACATACAGAAATGTTAATGTTTTTCCATGAAAACCATGTTGCATATCATATACAGATTAAACCCTTAAATGAGAAAAAAACCATATAAACCTATAAACCTATTAAAAACTGTTTTTAGACCAAGCTTGAAATATGCCTTTACTGTAGGCCTACATGTAACCCTTTACTCCATGTCCTCATCCAAATGTTGTGCCGACATATTCGCGCATACACCTCTGCATTCTGAACAGGCTACAGAGCAATCAAGCCCTTGACAACGGCATTTGCAGCGCATAGTGCCACAACCTGACTTGCAATTACAGCGCACAAGCTCCAACAAGTATTGAGGAGCAGGGTCCTGGTCGGAATGGATGGGAATGAGGCATGAGTCTTGGATCCTCCAGCCCCATTCCTCTGGTGGTAGCGAGTTTCCCATCCATTCCTGAACCTGATGGTACACTCTGAAGCTGTGAAGCATGGCAGACGACCATGTTGGTGGCAAGTTGCAAGGGTGGATAGCCGTTTTGCTGTCAGTCACTTTAGTATAGAAACTTTTCAGCCTGAGTTCATTGAGAGAATCCATTTCGGCACCTTTGTAGATTAGTATTAGTATATTGGTATATTAGTTAATTGCCCATTCCCCTGCAGCAGCAATTTCTTCCTTGGTAGCAGATTGTTTTTGAAAAATGCTGGCCTGTACTCTGAGTCGTTTTCGCTAACCAGACACAGAGATACCCCTTTCCCAACCCCAAAGAGTCTGGATGTTGTATCACAGCCAAGCATGGCATGCGCGAATAAGATGTTGTTGCAAACAACCTGTAACTTGATGATCAATATGGACAACTTCTTCTTTGTTCAGTTTGACTGTGGATTTGGAATCCATGGTGACTGCATGTGCTTTCCTCTTGAAGGTATATTCTGTCACCTTTTTCCCTACCATGTCTTTTAAGACCCTTCTACCAACCTCTTTTGAATGGTCCGCATTATGGGCTGTCACACCAGTGATTAGGTGCTGAAGGTGTTCATACCCGGCAAACGGATTTTGTGACTCCAACAATTGAAGTATTTTGATAGTGCAGCGTTGTCTCGTGCCTGTCTTGATGCAGAAAGGTCCTTGTGCTGTTCACTAGTTTCATAGTTTACCCCTGTCACTTCTTTCATCAGGGTATCAAGGTGCTGATCCCAATTTCCAGTTCTCTCCGATCCAATGAATGCACAGACTAGGTCGATCATCTCCATGTACTGTAGCCACAATGCTGCTGCCGGTCATCTACCATGGTTGTCTTCTCTGCCCCCAAACGCTGAGCTATGATCTGGAGTAGTGCACTTGCATTTGTCCCGGTTGCGGTGGCAGCCATAACACTGTCATACAGATCTGAGGCTTCTGCTAGTTCCTCTGGTACTTTGGCATGGTCTGTGGATTCTCCATCTGGCTGATCAGAAACTGTGTCCTCGCTGTCATCAGCAACGGTACCATCTTGAGTCAACTCTGACACATCCTCTGAGTCCACAGCATAGTTTGCTTTGTTTGGGACAGGCAGTTTGACATGAAAAGTTTTCGCTGCCAGTAGGGTGTTCAGTGCTCCATCAACCAGGAAATGACCTTGTATGGCCCTGGCAACTGCTTTTCCTTCGAGCATTTTGGGCACCGTATTTGGTGTGTACACTAGGCCCCCAGACTTCTGTACATATGGAACAATGTTAATGCGTCCGACATCTGTTAGGTCCTTTGCTGTCAACTTGATACGTGGAATGATGGAAGCTTGTTCAATTCTGCGGGTGATGCATACAATAATTCACATGCCATAGAACGTTCCATGGCCATCAATTGTTCAGATATTATGGTCAGCATTATCAGCAACATATTGCATGAAGTGCCCAGGTGTGAATCCATGTACCTCTAGTTTCTCAGCTATTGCAGCACTTCAGCCAAACCCAAGGTGATACAGACTGTCAACTAGAAATTTTGATTTTGAGAAATGTCTAACATCTGTGTTTGAACTACTTACCAATGACAGACTGGGAGTGGTGTTTTCATTGTGTATTTTTATTGAAATTACATCAATGATGCATCAAGTTGTGTTTACAGTGATATATTGTGGGGGACCAATAATATCTTTCACAGGATGGGGGTGGGGCGTGACACATGATAAGGAACATTTGTGACGCAAGCCAGTCTAGGGATAAACTAGTCACAGAAAATTAAAGTGAAACTTATTGTGTCAACAATATTTGGTTTTCTTTTTTTCTTCTCATAACACTCAACTTTAAGTTTAACCCACTCAATATAGGCCTAATAAAGTTTAACGATCACTAAATACTTATAACGTGTGGATTGAATTCACTGTTCTCCTCTGCCTTAGGCTACTGGTAAGGGAGACTTGACTTGTAAACATAAGGCCAATGCACACGGCGGCGATTTTGTCGCACCGCCGAATTCAATTCCATTGTTTTGAATGAGACAATGCACACGGCGTGCGATGCGATTTTGTCGCACGACAACATTCGATTCTCCATTCACACCCACACACTTCGGTGGTGTGAATTGAGAATCAAATGTTGTCGTGCGACAAAATCGCACGCCGTGTGCATTGGCCTATACTCTCTTTTTTGTTTGTGTTCAAAAGCAAGGACTGTGTGATCATCTAATTATGTGTAGTTATGTGTTTTTAGCATGTTGATGTTCTCTCAGCATGTTGTAATGTTATAAAAATGCAGTTAGATGTTCGTAGCTATGTGCCATTCTTAGCAGCTAGCTGTTAGCAGCGTTTGTTGTGACTTTTCTCCCATTCTGTGTTTGAGGTGTACCAACATTCAAATACTTGTGTCGTCTTCAATTTCTGTCCAATTTCAATGTATGACACATCATTTGAAAGCTTACAATCTGTAGTTTCAGAATATGTAAAACACTGAGAGTTTATGTAGGCAACTGATTGATGAAAACATTGTCTGGCGTTACATTTGGCAAATAAGTGGGTGTTGGGGTAGTTGTACCCCTAATACAGGTATAAGACTTAAGAATATCCTCTGAAAAAGTGTTTTATTGGAAAGATTGACCCCCAAAACATAGGAAAAGACACCAAATATGTTGGATAGGTATACATAGGCCCTCCAATATTAACACCATTTTACCCAGATGGCGTCACTCTAAAACATTGTTTAACCTCTTTTGACCTTGAAAAAAGTATGATCCAATAAATTAATCAAGTAAGACTTTTAATATATGATGCAGGAGGGTATTAGGAACAATAAAAACTATGAAACATTACTATTGCAATTTCTCCTGGGTTGGGCCTTTTTTTGAGTTAGATTGACTGGATTACTTCTCCCTTGTGTCTCTTGCCTGTTTTTTGCTTGCCGCTTTCAGGTAGTTTTTTGCTCTGTCTTTGATGTTTTCCCACCAATCCACTGGTGATGGATATAGGTCGATGAGGGTGGCCCACTCTGTTAGTCTGTTGGTCAGGGCTTCTCTGGTTTTGGTGTTCTTGAGGAGCGTTGTATTCAGCTTCCACACCCCTGGGCCTTTTTCTTCTTGGTTTGTTGCTGGTTGTGTTATTGTTGTTGTTATTTGCCTGTGGTCTGAGTAGAATACTGGTGCAGAGTGTGTGTTTGTTGTCGTGAGGTTTGGATCTATTAGGACCATATCTATTCTTGAGAAAGACCTTCCATCTGCACTTGTCCAAGTGTGGTGTGGTGTCAGTTCTTTTCCTATGTCTTGGAGGGAAAGGTCTGTGATTAGTTTGTTCAGTTTTCGGCTTGATGCGTCATTTCTTGGGCGGCTTCTGTCCATTTCCCTTCTTGCACAATTAAAGTCACCTATCATGATGGTGGGTATGTTTCCCAGAAGTGCAGGGTACAACTTTTCAAAAAACTGTGTTCTTTCATTTTGATTAGTTGGTGCATATACATTTATTATTTTTGTTGTGTTTTTCCCATATTTTGCAACTGTTGTTATTAGCCGTCCTGCTTGTATTATTTTTGGCTGTAGTAGTTGGATTGTTGGGTTTTTGCTCAGTATGGCGACTCCATCTGCCCTGGCCGTGTTTGAGCCAGACCATATGGAGTCTCCAAGTCCCCATTCTTTTTGGAGGTCTTCATAGGTTTTTCGGTATGGGATGTTACATTCTTGAAGACATATGGAATGGAATGGACTTTATTTGTCATTGCTACAGTACAGGTACCAAACAACGAAATTTAGGAGGGGTGGCTCCCCTGGTGTTAGGAAAGGAAAAAGAAAACACATTTTAGAAAAAGCATAGATGCATAAAATCACAAGAAGGTAAGGAGCTGGTTTACATCAATAAAGGCTATGTACACAATCCACTGTACTATACTGCACAGATAGTCAACTAGGGTTGTCATATTGCACAAAAAGTATTTTTTCACATTATTTTAAAGTGTCACAGTTTGCAGGCTTGAAAATGTACATGTTTGTGCCTCAGCACTAGCTGCCATACAATCCGTCCGGACTGTCCTGGGCCCAGAACTTAGGCCTTTTCTGTGTTCAGGGCCTTGACGGCCCTGTGGTAGAAGCAGTTCTTCAGTCTGTTTGTCTTAGCGGCCGGGGTCCTGTACCTCCTGTTCGAGGGCAGCTTGACAAAGTGTACGTGCCCAGGGTGGGTCGGGTCCTTGGAGATCTTGGAGGCCCTCCTGAGACAGCGTGTTTTGTACAGCTCCTCCAGAGAGGGGAGGGGGGCGCCGGTGATCTTCTGTGCTGTTCTCACGACTCTCTGTAGCTCGTTTCTCTCCGCTGTTGTGCAGCTGTGGAACCAGTTGGAGATGCCGAAGGTGAGGATGCTCTCCACTGCGCCGTGGTAGAAGGCCACCAGTATCTCCTGCTTGTTGTGTTGTTTCCTGAGGCATCTCAGGGTGTATAGCCGCTGTTGTGCCCTCTTGATGGTGCCTTTAGTGTTGTCCTTCCAGGCCAGGTCATCCCGCATGTTGTGTCCCAGGAATCGGAGGGTTGAGACTATCTCCACGCTCTCTCCGTCGATGAGCAGGGGCTGGATCTCGGACTTTTTCCTCCTGAAGTCTACGATGAATTCCTGGGTCTTTGACTTGTTTAGCAGCAGGTTGTTAACCTTGCACAGCTTGCTCAATGTCTGTGTTGAGTGATGCCAAGTGGGAAAAAACTACTCCTCTTTTCTTTTCCCACAAGATGCTCCTGACGTTAATTGTAGTAATCCTGATTGTCATGATGGTGATGAGAATGAGTTTTAGCACTTTACTGTCCATGTGGGTGTTTGCTGTTGACCGGGGAGGTGGTTAGCTGCACTCGTCGTTGTTCATTGGTTTATATCTTTCTTTGCTTCCCTTTGTTTTTTCTGGTCTGGGCTGCTTGGCAGGCAGCTTGGCTTGTCTCTGATGGCCTGGGTAAATGGGTTGCTGTGCTGCTACGACGTGTGGTTTTACAAGTGGGGGCCAGGGTGGTAGGGTGGTAGGTGATTTGTTGGGTATGGGTTTAGCCATCTGGGGTTGTTTTGGGTCTGGGGATGTGTTTTTGTTTGGTTTCTTGCTTCTGGGGGTTGTGGGTGGTAATTTTCTTTTAGAGCGTCTCTCCAGACGTCCTCCACTGTTTTCTTGTGTCTCTATGGGTCCCGGCTCTTGTCCTGGTTCCTCCTCTGGTTCATCCTCCTCCTCCGACTCATCGTCCTGACTACTGTGTTCCTTCTCTTCTTCCACCACGCTTGCCGCGATAGGTACCTCTTCTGATTCACTTTTGATTGTTTTTCTTGGTGGCGGTACTGCAGTCAGCCTGGCCTGTTTGTGTGTCTCATTAGCACCCCCTAGTGGTGGTGGTGTTGGTGGTACTGCAGTCAGCCTGGCCTGGTTAATTCCTTCTCTGATCTGACTGCTTTCCTCCTCCATTTCAGAAAATAGTGACTGGGCGAAAGCGTCCCCTGGGATGGTGATTGTGGTTTGCAGGGGGGACACTGGTGATCCCAAGCTCTCTAGTAGCTCTATGGCGTCCTCCGTTAGTTGTTCTTGCCGTATTTGTGTCTCCTGTGTCTTTTCTGTTGTCGCTGTGTTAGGGTCAGGGTTTGGGTCAGGGGTTGGGCCATGTTGGTTTGGACCAGTAGGTGTTTGAGTTCTTTCTGTGGTTGGGTCAGGGTTTGGGTCAGGGTTTGGGCCTTGTTGGCTTGGACCAGTAGGTGTTTGTGTTCTTTCTGTGGTTGGGGGTGGTTCCTGTCTTGTCTCGTTTTTATTATACCTTGTTCTATTAGCGTAGGATTCGGGGCAGTTTTTGAACACATGTCCATCTTCATCACATAAATTGCATTTGCGTTCTTTCATACATTGCCTGGTTTCATGTGCTTCACCACAATTCCTGCATCTGATGACTGTGCATTTTGCTGCCAGGTGACCCACTTCCCCACAATTCCTACATACCTTTGGCATTCCGTAGTAGAACAGCTGACCTCTGTTGTTTCCGAGTAGGATGGAGTTTGGCAGGTGTTGGAGCTCCCCGTTCCGACCTCGGCGTAGCCCGATGTTCCACTTCCTTGCTCCGGTCCATACCCCATCAGCATCACGTTGCCACTGTGCCATGGATTCTATGTCGGCGTGCCTTCCAAGCCAGGTGATGATGTCTTCGTCTGAAACTGTCTCATTGTAAAAAATTACTGTTACAGATTTTTTGTCTTCTTCTGTGGCTCTGTGTGAAATTTAGGGGTAGGGTAGATAGGGTGCCTTCAGGGAAGTGAGTGATAGGGGTTGGTGACAGGGTTGTTTTAAGGGGGGGGGGGGGTTCCACTGTGTGGTACTTTCCTTTACAAGGAGTTGTGTAGGCCTCTCAGGACTCCAACTGTCCTCAGACGATGGTTCTCTGTGTTGGTCTGGGTCCTGGCTCTGGTTGACTGGTCAGATATCCGGCTCTGCAGAGGGGAAGGAAGGACACCTGAGAGCAAGCAGGGGCACAAGGTGGCCAGAGACCTGAGGTCTTCTATGGCACTTCCCTGTGTCCAGCTCACTCCAGGTGTAGGTGTTATCGCTCTCCCTCCTCCTGGCTCTGGGGTGGTGGTTGCGGGTCCTCTGCTGGCTCTGCACGGCACGGTTGGTCTCTCTGCTCTGGTCTCCAGTCCGTCGCGGGTCTCCGGCAGCTGCTCTCGGGGTCCGGCCTGTTCCGCTCAGAGAGGGGGACTGCCCAGCGGCCGAACTGATCCAGTGGTGGGCAGGCCACCTACTGGAAGAGTCCGGGTCTCCGGCAGCTCCTCTCGGATCCCGGCCTGTTCCGCTCAAATAGGGGGACTGCCCAGCGGCCGAACTGATCCAGTGGTGGCAGGCCACCTACTGGAAGAGTCCGGTTCTCCGGCAGCTCCTCTCGGATCCCGGCCTGTTCCGTCACCATGCAAGACACTTTGGTGGTAATACCCCACTGGGCCATAAGTGCTGCTTTGACGTTGGCCAAATTCGCAGCAGTATGTGCATCAGGGAAATGCAGCACCCCTAAAACAACAGTGTGCAAAGAGGTGCTTTCATCTATAAAATGGCAGGTCACAGCTAGATATGCATCAGTGTTGATGGAGGTCCACATGTCTGTTGTCAAGCTAACTGCAGATGCCTTCAACACAATGGCTTTGGCTTTCTCCTTGGACTCCTGATATCTGGACTCCACCATAGCTTTCAAAGCCTAAAGGAAAGAAGGGAACACTCTTGGAATGGCATATATGGGGAAATGGGGAAATGGGGAAAATGCTTCATGTGCTCACATACACACCTGCCTTGTGGGGAGAACATAGGTAGGGTTGAAACTTGAAAGCTTTAACAAGCTTTCTGAACCCTTTGTCCTCCACAATGGTGAAGGGCTGGCAATCCTCAATCACCATATTGACCAAGGCCTCATCCACATCATTCTTCAGTGCTGATGAAAAAAAATGCAGTATTCAATTGCAGATGTCATTCATTAGTCATATTTAAAATATAAATTAATGTTGTCTAATAAAAACGTACCCTGTAATTTTATGTTTGTATGCTGTCTTATCATTGCATCCTAAAAAGGCTTACCTGAGCTTGGTCCACCTTGGTTGGTCTCCTTGTTCTCATGCAGGGCTCTATAATGCCTCAGCATAGATGAAGTGCTATTGCTGTATCCAAGTTCTTTTGAACACACCAGACACTTCACCTTTTACAATAGCAGAAATTAGAAGAAAGACATTAGAACAAGGGACGATACACTGTGTTGTTACATTTATTTACAGTATAGTACACTAGTTATTATTTATTACTATGTGCATAGTGCATACCTTATTAGGAGAGATCAGCTCAAAATGTTCCCAGACAAGGGAATATCGCCTCTTTCTCGCTGGTTCCATCGCCCCAAAAAAAAAAAGCTCCAAAAGATTGCAAACAAACAAACTATAAAGTCGCAAGTCAACAAACTGTGAGGGGGAATCCATTGCGTTTACCTGTCCCTTTTATGTTTCGAGTCTCGCGCCAAATCCGAGCCACTTCCCGAATTGGTCACGTGGTACGGCCGGCAGGCGAAGCTTCGCTCTTACCATACGTCATCAACACACGCCTCGTTACGCGCTTCACAAAAATCTGCCTCGGTTACTCGACACACGCTACGAAGCGTCGGCTTCATCTCGCCGACCAGCTCCACCGCCACCGTCAACTCCTTGCTGTAGGCCGGCTCCTCTGTCTCCTTCGCCCTCGCTCCATCACCTCCTCTCTCCGCATTCACTCTCTGGCCCGCCGCCTGCTCCGTCCTCGCTAATCTCTCTCTCTCCTCTCTCTCTCCATCTCTCCCTCTCTGTCTCTCCATCTCCTCTCTCTCTCTCTCTCTCTCCTTCTTTCGCCATGTCCGTGTTCTTAGTCGTGTCGTCTGTCGTTCCGAGTTCTTTTACCATGTTTGAGCCGTCCGTGTACAAACAAAACAAAAATACACAAATATCCCCCCTAACAGCAAGCTGCTGGGGGAATACACTCTTACACACTGACTCTCCTTTCACTCACACAAAACTACGCAAATATTCAAACACCAAACTCTCATGCACACAATAATTTTCAAAACGTTCTCGCTGCTATCCCGCTCTTTTTACGACAGGTCGTGTTCAGGGTGGTATGGCCGTAAGCAAAGTTTGCTGTGCTCCAAGTCGTATATAAGTTCGGTGCCAGTCAGAACGGACACAGACACACACACACACACACACCGTGAGTGAACTTAGTTCTAACTACAAGGTGGATAGGTGTTCCTAGTGAATCAGAGACTATAGTTGACTACCCTCTGCCAATGATTCCAAATTGATTGGAAACATATTAGGTGGTGGGCCGGACGCGTTTTTTGTGAAGTTTATCGATTTTCATCTATAGAGTACACAATGTTTAACATATGATATTAAGTAATTCTACTAAGTCTAATAACATTTGTTGTCATCTCTAGTTATGTCGGAGATTTTCACAAACTTATTTTTTAATCGTCTGTCTGCTCAGGGACATCGCTGGTCGCTCTAGTTGACCAATCAGAATTCGAGTACGGCTTCATTAGGACCCCAAAATGTAAACACTGGCTGTTAACCCTAGCAACTGACTGGATGTTAACCCTAGCAACCGCGGGGAAATAACGAGATGTGATGAATTATGGAGTGTTGTATGCATTATCAAACCGAACAGACAATATTATAGCATTTTCAGATGCAAGTTGGACCAAATTTGTACATTGTTCTCTACAGTGGGTGAATCTTCACACTGCAGAAAGCCAAATTGCAGAAAGGGCTGTAAAAAAAATATAACCTAGTAGTAGACAGTTACATTCCAGATGTGGCAGCTAATATGAATGAATGAATGAATGGTCTTTATTGTCATTAATATAGTACAGGTACCATACAACAACATTTAGGAGGGGGGGCTCCCCTGGTGCTAGGAAAAAAAATACTAAAAACAAGAAGGGAAAAGAGCTGGTTTACATAAATAAAGGCTATATACACTATCCACTATACTATACTATAAATAAAACACTGTGCTGTACTCTATGCTATGCTATAAATATCCTAACATTTCCTATCTCTGAACCTTATGTACCCGAGGGTTGTCATATTGCACATAGTATTATTGCACATTCATTTAAAGTGTCGCAGTTTGCAGGTTTGAAATGTTCACAGTTGTGTTTCAGTATTGCACTTGATTACAATCTAGTAGCTGCCATCAAATTGTCTAGATCAGCGGTTCCCAACCTTTTAGGACTCACGGCCCACTTTACAGATATGTCCAGTATTCGCGGCCCACTCAGACTTTTTTTCCGCGTGCACGCGCATGAAACGCGCACGAGCGCTCAAAACAATGACGTAATTTGACCAAAAACTAGAGGGAGCGTGGCAAAAAATAAATAAATAAATTGCGGTTAAACCATTAAAGCCGAGCGGCGATGTGTTATATAGCAGGTGATCAAATACCAAGATCGTAAATGTTGTATGTGTGGTGGAATTAGCAGTTTTAGACTGTGGTTAGGGTGGAAAATGTCGATCCCATCTGGCAACCCTGTTCGCGAGTCCGGGATGGAATGTAGCCAATCAAGAAGCGAGCTGACTTCTTCTTATCGGATGGAAATATCGGCGCACACCACACACAATACGATCAAGGCTGTTCAATCCAAGATTTTTTATCTTTTTAAAATTAAAACGTTTTTGTAACAAAAAAACGTCAATAAAACTTTTTTTTTGCCCATGATTTGGCGGCCCACTTGCAGTACTCTCGCGGACCACCAGTGGGCCGCGGCTCACAGGTTGGGAACCCCTGGTCTAGATTGTCCAGGGCCTAGAACCTAGGTCTTTGCTGTGTTCAGGGCCTGAATGGCCCTAGAGTAGAAGCTGAGCTTCAGTCTATTTGTCCTTGCGGACATGGTCCTGAACCGCCTGCCCGAGGGCAGCCGAACAAAGTGTTCGTTCCCAGGGTGGGATGGGTCTCTGGAGATCTTGGAGGCCTTCCTGAGGCAGCGTGTGTTGTACAGCTCTTCCAGAGAGGGGAGGGGGGCGCCGATGATCTTCTGGCCCGATCTCACGACTCTCTGTAGCGTTTTCCTCTCTGCGGCTTTGCAGCTGGAGAACCACTATAACCACAATATTGGCTACCATAGACAATGCTATATGCAGTATGCCAACATACGAAACATTGAAAGAGCCCGCAAGAGAAGGGAAAAATCAGTACAGGAGGCTGCAGGTGTGTTTTATAGCAATATAAGTTATTTATAAGAACAATATGATATAAACAAGCTAAGATATGACATGAACATTATTAACAATATGATATAAACACACTAAGACATATATGACATGAACATTATTAACAATATGATATAAACAAGCTAAGATATGACATGAACAAGATATGAACAAGGCATCAATGGGTCAGGGTCAGCCCTGTCAGGTCAGGTCCAGAAGATGTGCAGTGCAGTCCAGGGCTGAGCATCTGGGGTTACCTGGGGAAACAGATTAGGAGAGTTGTAAATAAACTAGGCTATAACTTTGGAAGCATTACTATTACAATGCATAGAGTATCATATGTCTCTCTCTCTCTCCCTTCCCTCCCCCCCCCCTCCCTTACAATGTAGTAGAAGCAGAAGGTCAAACTGAAAATGATACACCACCAAAGCCTAGACTTCTCCGCTCAAAGACTACCACTACGTTCAGCCTAAATAAAAAACCACATCTTCTTCCCGCCCAGTGCATAATATGCAGACGGGACAAATATTTCAGTTTTAGAGCTTGTATACTGCTCCTGCAAAAAAACAAAATGTGTGAAAGGGAGATGCACATGCAAATCTAACAACCTACCATGTACAGACATGTGTCGTTGTTTGCACTGCGAAAACACACTAGTGTTATAAATGTTCTCTAAACACTTGAATCTTTGTCTAGTCTCGTCAATTATAGGCAAGGCAAGTGAAGATACATTTAGTCTTGGGTTTTGTCTTACCAGCTCACCTCGTAAAAGTGAGACGATTGACAATATCAAAAACATGCTTGCACACACATATACTGTAACGTACTCACACACAAGTTAATGTTACTGGTCCCAATTTGGCACAATTATTACTGAAATGATTGAGAATAGACATAGTTGACATTGGTAACTTAGCTATTGTACCCTTTAAAGTTAGATAACTAGCTTGTTAATTCATTAGCTTAACAATCGCGGGTGACGTTTGGTTGGATTTTTCACTAAAATAGCATATTAGAACATGTTTGTATTGACACAACATGACATGGACTTGTTCATTAATATGTGATATGAATTAGTATGACGTGCAAATCTTACCTGAAACATTACTTGACAGTAAAGTTATCCGAAACAACTCAGTCTTCTCGTCTTTCCAGATAATACGTTGTTTACTTCCTAGTTCCGTATTTTGAAGGAATATCATTGGCAGACGTCAAGTCAGGTGACGCTTTAACGGGTTTTGATTGGTTAGCGGCATAGTAGCCCCAATCATTCTCCTTATTAACTTATGGATCGTAAGTTTACTTTTCATAAAACGTTGATCGACCAACGTCTACCAACTGACGGAAACATGTTCCCAAAAAAACTATTTAGCTTATATAAAAAAATCAACTAGTCTGTAGTTGTAGATCGATCATTTCACAAACGAAAGCAGATAGACAGCTTCGGCCCACCGCCTATAAGCTATGGCCAACATGAAGCTGCCTTCATAGTTTGTAAAGCAGTGTAATAACCATGATTTCCTTCCACTTGTTAAAAGAGTGGCATAGTGCACTCTACTGGTGGAGGTTGAGAAAAGCTTACGGCACCGGGTATTCCCAGGCGGTCTCCCATCCAAGTACTAACCCGGCCCGACCCTGCTTAGCTTCCGAGATCGAACGAGATCGGGCGTGTTCTTTTTTTATTATCTTTTATTATCAAAAACACATTTTACAGATATTTTGTTCACTCGGTTATTTACATTATTCACAAACACATACAGATACGATACGTAAATAACACAGTGAGACATGACAGACAGCACAACACAAAATGTGGGACAGACATAGAATAGACAAAAGACGACAACAAAAAAGACCAAGTAGCATACCAGGTCTTATCTATGCCTGGCAGCCCTTGGTCAAATCAGAAAAATCATAAAATTAACATAACAAATAAACCATACGAAAAATAATCCAAACGAAGAAACAATAAAGAATGCTACAACAAATAAAGAAATGATAAAACAATAAAGAATGATAAAGCAAAAGATACGACACATAAAAAAACGGTGATTCATGACAGACAGCGCAAAAAGTGGGACAGACACAACCCTAACCCTAACCCTAAACCCTAAACCAGAATAGACAAAACCAACATGAGACCAAGTAGCATACCAGGTCTTATCTATGCCTGGCAGCCCTTGGTCAACTCAGAAAAATCATAAAACAAACAAACACTAACTCAAAACCAAACACAGATACTAATCCTCTATATTAAAACCTAACATCCCTGATCCCGTAATAGTCACAAGTGCTATTATTGACAAAGTGTTTACCAAAATCTGCTTTCCCCAGTGTGTGCACTAACCTAACATCCTTTTTTAATAGTGACACAAACAAATCCCACACCCTGGTAACTTTCCCCTCATAATGTGCTACATTCCTCCTACATACAATTGCATACCTTACGTGACTCAACAAAAAATTAACCAAATCTACGTTCACTTCTTTCCTTTATTCCCACCACCCCAAACAATAACAATTCCTTCCATTCAATCTCATTCATGACGGTAACCCCACAGTGTACATTTAACAAACCCTTTACTTTCACAAATAAGACAGACAAACTTGGACATTTAACAAAAAAGTGTTCAAAATGTTCATCCCTCCCTTTACATACATCACATACCCTACCTACATTCCTATCCATTTGGTGCAAAACGACATTTGTGTAAACCCTATTGTGCCTAATCTTAAAATCATTGTGTTCACATTCTACGCTATTATATTTCACACCCAAATTTGTCCATACCTTTCCCACATCAAAACCTTCAAAAACCCTTTCCCACACCTTCTCTGACGCTGGCCTCACCAACCCATCACCCAGTAAATCCATATACTGTATATCCCTTTTGTTTTCACATCCTCAAACTTGACCTCTAAACCTTTCCTTTCTACCCTTAATTCTACCATCCTTTTTTCCTCACCTGCCTCTCCCTGTCCTAACATTAAAGTTTTCCATTCCCTACTTATACTGTCCCTAATTCTATTATACACTCCTGCAATCCTGTTATGTTTCTCAATAGGTTCTGTTATGTTTCTCAATAGGTTCTGGGTGTACACAATAATGTCGGATCCAGGTGCGGTGTAAGTAAAGAATGAGACGGAGATGTAATAAAATAAAGATTCTCTTTACTGAGACGTATGATTCATAGGTACAAACATAAACTCTTAGCCGGACAACAAAAAGGGGAGCAGTAGGGCTCAACACGTAGGTAATAATAACTCAGGCACTGCGGTCAATAATAAAGTGCACGAAAACTAAAGATTGAGCAAAGGGCTCCAAAGGCGGTACAAGGTTGCAAACCAGCAAACAAAGTCAAAGTTCAAATTACGTTCCGGGTAACGGATACGTGAAGTGGTAATACATACACAGGGTTCTGAAGCATTCCATACGGTGTAACACAAGTGATCGACTGACAAGGGAACAAGGAAATGGGACACACCTAAATACACTGACAAACACTCACAGGTGACAACAATCATTTGATAATTAGTCCAGGGCTGGAGCACTGTCGCTCTTCGACCAGTAGGGGCGATGGGGAGTCCTCTTCGCTGACCCCCCTTGTAACACAATCCCACCTATTCTTATATCCCTATTCACTGCCCTTATTCCCTGCACTATCTCCTGCTCTGTTTTGAAATTGTTCTCTGACACTAAATGTTTTAACTGTCTAAACCCTGCCTGTTCAAAGTGCTTACTAACTATCAATTCAGATGTCAATCCTCGTCTGGTTTCTTTGAAAAACATTAGGTTTAAAACATACAATACCAGCACATTTGGCATATTGGTGCACACTGCCCGTAAACATTTGACAAAGATGCAAGGGGGGCAATAGAAGTTCTAGGGACACAGTAGAGGGGAAAGCGGGTGTCTTTAGGAGACGTAGAGATGAGGGTCGGAAGATGTCTCAGGAGGAGCAGTTAAGATGTAACCTGAAGAGATTGGTCTTCAGTCTACGACGGAAGATGGGTAGTGACTCTGCCATTCTGACAGCCGTGGGGAGCTCATTCTACCAGCGGGGAGCCAGTGTTGTGAAGAGACGTGATCGGGCAGCCCGACTGCTGTGTAGAGGAGGAGGGGCCAGTCGGCCAGCCGAGGTGGAGGAGCGGAGTGAGCGGGCAGGGGTTTGGGGGGTTACCATTTCCTTCAGGTAGGCAGGGGCTGTCCCTTTAGCTACCCATTCACCATATCCTATACACCATATCCTATACTCACTCTCCCCTAATACACTCGTGTTCAAACACCACACACACACCCCTTTCCCTGTGTGCCTACCCCCTAAGTGAAAAGTGATTGCTGCGTGATCGCTGTACCCCGTGAATTTGTGTTGTATATCCCCTATTTCCTTTTCTATCCCCTGTGACACTAAACATAAATCAATTCTACTCTGCTTCAAAACCCCACTAACTACCTGTCTTCTCGAAAACTCTCTCTTACTTGTCTTCCTTAAAGGACACCCACTCCTCAGATATGGACACTCTTTTTTCTGTGAAGATGGCAGTTGATTTTATGGACCTGCAAATAGCACAACCTGGAAGTAAACAAAACCACAACTAATTAGCATCATCATACACGTTTTGTATCTAACATCTGCTGAACAGGGCCAACATTTTAATTAAATTAAATCTAAAGTATTTAATAAACTGTTTACAATCTTCACACCATGGCTAGCAAATGCTTGAAAAGCAGATGAAAGGAGGAAAACATTACACTCCGTCAATAGCTAATTATCTGACAACTATTGATAACTAACATTACAATATAGTAATTGAATGGTAAATGTCTTAAATTAATGCACATTAAAGATGACCCTGAATTAACTCTCATTTGCATAGTCATTGACTTCATGAATTTCAATTGTTTATATCAGCTTCGCCTTTTTATGTGTACTGATATTACCTAATTTTCTGTCCCTCCACTGTAACCAAGGATGCCTTGTTTTAAATTCCTTAGCCTGACTTTCAGTCCACAAGGCTGGCCAGGAGTTCTCAGTTGTCTCATCGTCTGAAACAAGGGGATATAAACATCATATTCTGATTGTTTTTGTACTGCACACAGACACACACGCACATGCGCACACACACAGTATCTAAGTTCTCTCTCCCCTTCCCCCGCATTCATTGATCCATCATCACACTACTATTCTGACAGAGAATAACTATACAGAGAATATTAACGCAGCTAACGTTAGTGAAGTTAGCTAGCTAGTTCTAGATACAATTCAATATACCAACAATAATACCCTGCTGTTACAGTTTACGTTAATGATAACGCATATCATATGGTACTTTCACTTACCACCAGGTGACGTTACGATGGCATCGGGTTGGTGCTGGATAGCATCAGCCTCATCATCTGGCTCTTTTTCTGTAACATTCGTGTTAGTGTTAGTGTCACCAGAAGCGGCAGTAGCTTCAGGGGAAGGCTTACGAAAACACTCACGAAAACACTCAAAAAGTGTCGTTTGCTTTCGCTTCATATCTGGGAAGTTTGAAAGTTCTGTCACAATAAGCGTTATGGTGCGTATTTGGCACAGGTGTGTATTTGGTACAGCTAGCGGGGTGGTTAGGCACGACGGGCGAAATATACAAACGCGGAGTAATACAAGATGTGTCAAGATTCCATTTAGCCGTGCGTATATCATGGATATTTGTACGGCTGGAACTCAAACTGACCAATAGAGACATGAATGGACCGGATCTATCTGTTGTATATAACACCGTTACGTATCCTCGCGCATTTTTAAGTGGGTATACGCAAATCCTTGGCCGTTCCTAGTGGGTATACGGCGTAGTCCCGCGTATCACGTAGACTACACCACTGCCTGAGAATACCACTCACACGACCACAGTGTACCAAAAAGATATATCACTTTATTTAATTAAATACAAGTTCAAGTTCATCAGCTCTGCGCGGGTTACTAGTGGGCCGCTAGGAGACCGGCCCTGCCACGACCTATCCCCCCTCCACACAGTCTGTTCCCCCCCCCGGGCAGCCCTCGCTCGGGAGCGGAGCTTGGTGGACGATACAGGGCTTCAACTCCGTACTACGTTAGCGGAGCGAGTTACGTGTGAAATTAGCAGGTGTTTTCATATAACATTTTATATATTATATAGCTGACTAGTGAGCCTGCATCAACCTTAATGCTATTCAAGTGCCAGAAGATTACATTTGTCTTCGCAGTTTAAGATACACACATTAATCTGCTGCGGTAGTAAACACAGCGCAGTAGAATGACGTCACAGTCGCCACCTAGTCTGGAACGCACGTCGAACGTTCGAACAATTAGCAAACGATTAGCAAGAGCGTTCGAAACGATTAGGCCTGCCAGGATTTGGCAGTGACAGGTTTTGGCATGACAGCACCACTGGGTCAGATTTTGCGTTCTTTTGGTCTTGCTTTTCATTGTTATGCTGATGATTTACAACTATATATGCCTATAACAGCAGGAAATGTCTCAGATTTAGTTACGTTAAAGACCTGTCTGGCTGCTGTGAAGGGCTGGTTATCAGCGAACTTTCTGCTATTAAATTCAGACAAGACTGAAATGATCAAATCCGGTCCAGCTAGACTAAATCATCCAAGTGATAGTCTTGTTTTGACCTTGGATGATTGTGTCATCCAGTGCAGGGACAAGGTTAAAAATCTCGGTGTCATTCTGGATCAGAGCCTCACAATTGACCCTCACATAAAGGGGGTGATAAAAATAGCATTCTTTCACCTCAGAAGAATTGCTAAAATTAGATCAATCCTTTCTTTTGAAGATGCTGAGGTTCTGATCCATTCTTTTGTGACATCCCGACTAGATTATTGTAATGTCCTTTTGTCGGGACTGCCAAAAAAGAGTTTTCATGGCATACAGATGGTCCAAAATGCTGCAGCTCGCATTTTGACTGGGTCAAAGAGATACGACCATATCTTGCCAGTGCTGGCCTCCCTTCATTGGCTCCCTGTCCATGTTAGAGCGGACTTCAAGATGCTGCTACTAACATATAAAGCTGTAAATGGCACTGCGCCTTCTTATTTAAAGGACCTTCTCAACCCGTGCCCTCAAGGGCTCTGCACTCACAAGGCTCTGCCCTGCTCATTGTTCCTAGAGTCAGAAAAAGGACAATCGGTGAGCGTGCGTTTTCCGTCCGTGCACCAACTCTCTGGAACCGTCTTCCATTAGACATCAGACAGGCTGAATCAGTGAAAGTGTTCAAAACTAAGTTAAAGACCCACCTGTTTTCTGTTGTCTATATGTCATAGGCTGAGTATTTGTGCTGTGTAATTATGTGTGTTTTTAAATTGAAATAGTTGTTTTTAAATTGTTTAAAATTGTTGTTTTTACCTATTGTATTTGTGCCGCGAAATGTTATGTTTTTAAATTGAAATAGTTGTTTTAAATTGTTTTAAACTGTGGCTTACCTATTGTAAAGCACTTTGATGTAAAGTGCTATACAAATAAAGTTATTATTATTATTACTAGTTGGCCGCTTATAAACTATTCTGCTTCCTACACAGAAAACGGCAAAATAGCTTTATACTAGCTTATCCTGATGTGATTTTGAAAATGTAAGGATACTGGGTGGCAAAGATATAACACATTTTTTTACTCACAAATGACCCCTCGTGGCTGATTATGTGTTAAATAGTTTTTGTCTTTAAATAACGATAAAATAATTGGTCATAAATGTATATGTTAGTGATCTCTAATTAAATATTTGTGTAAAAACCTATGTCCAATACTGTAGTGTTGTAGCGTTAGTGTTAGTATAATGAAGCAGTAGTTAAGAAGCTGTCAATGGACACTGCAGCACCCCCAGCCAAAATAAGTCGCAAAACAACTAGTGCTATCTGGGAGCACTTTATAATCAGCCCAAATCCGACACATGTGATCTGCAAATTATGCAAGACCTTAATAAGTAGAGGCAATGATGTAAAACATCTCACAACATCAGCTATGCACAACCATATGCAGTTTAAACATCGCATTATGACAATGTCTGCCCAAGCCCCCCCACCAAAAGCTAATACACAGCCACAACCAGCGTCTTCTTTGTAGCCAATAATGGCGGCATTCAATTCTAAAACACTTTACCCAGACAACCACCCGACCGCCAAACAAATGACTGAAACTGTGGGTGAAATGATTTGCCAGGACCTCTTGCCCTATTCAATTGTGGAAAACAAAGGTTTCCGTAAGCTCTTAACAGTCACTGCACCACGCTACAGGGTACCCTCGCGCATTCATTTCTCACGTACAGTTGTGCCAAACCTGTACAGTGATGTTAAATAAAAGGTGAGGAAATCCCTGTTAAACATAGAGGGCGATGTGGTACATTGTACCACAGACATTTGGACAAGTACATTTTCAACAAATGCCTACTACATGTCACTCACAGGGCATTGGGTAGGACGTGAGGTCACTGGATCTGGGGAAGTGACACACAGACGTGTCACTGCCCTACTCAACATGGCTGTGATCAATGTGGATCACACTGCAGCTAACATATTAGATCAGCTCCAGCAACTCCTTGCAGTATGGCAAAATGGTCAGTTTTCTGTGCAGTTTTTTGTGACAGACAATGCCTCAAACATGGTGAAAGCCATGGCTGATGGTGGCTTTGTGCATATCAGGTGCATGGCTCACTGCCTGCACTCGGTAGTTTCAAATGCTCTGAAACAGTGCCAAGGAGTGAGCCACGTCATCACCATCGGCAGAAAGATCAAAGCGTTTGTGCATCGCTCAAACAAAGCGAATGTGAAACTCCACCAAATCCAGGAGGAGATTGTCCTCCCTGTGAATGCCCTGGTGCATGACGTGT
Source organism: Nansenia antarctica (assembly GCF_963989245.1). NCBI lineage: Eukaryota > Metazoa > Chordata > Actinopteri > Argentiniformes > Microstomatidae > Nansenia > Nansenia antarctica. The sequence continues at coordinate 18,925,192 of NC_137676.1, read as the reverse complement.
CCACCAGGTGGAATTCTACATTCCACATGCTCCAGCGGCTGCTAGAGCAGAAAAGGGCGATCATTTCCATGGGGACACAGATGGATTTAGGGGGCTCATTCTCGCACCACCAATGGCACCTAGTGGAGGCCACTGTAAATATTCTGCAGCCTTTTGAGGAAGCAACACTCAATGTCTGTGACGATGTTAGTTATCCCGTGTGTGCAGGCTCTCAAAACATCTTTGGGTAACTTGATGGCAACTGAAGCAGTGCCAGAGGCTCGCAAGCTTGCAACCTTCTTAAAGACACTGTTGGTTGAACGCTTCCAGCCACTCTTTGATGAACCCACTGGCCCGTACTTTAAGGCCACCCTCTTGGATCCCAGATTCAAGATGATGCCCAAGTCACTTCTCAGTGAGTCAGACTTTAATAAGCTGAAGGCTGATGTTGTTTCTGAGGTGGATCACAAGTTGACTCAGCTGAATGGAGAGCCTGCTGCTGCAGCTGCTGTTCCAGGTATGGAGCAAGGAGAGGGCACTCACAGCAAAAGCCTCTTTTGGGGGGCAATGCAAAGTATGTCAAAGAAATCTGAGACAGCTGTGTCAACTCACCTGTCCGCCCTTAGTGCAGTAGATAACTACCTAGCAGAGTGCAACACAGAGTCACTGTACTCAGATCCACTGGTCACCTACTGGTCAAGTAAGGTGGTCACATGTCCAGCACTGGCATACGTGGCAGTGAAGTATTTGTCCTGTCCTCCAACAAGCGTTTCATCAGAGAGACTATTTAGCACAGCAGGAGATGTGTCTCCCCATCGCTCCAGACTGCTCCCAGCTCACGTGCAGCAGTTGGTTTTCACCAAATACAACTTGGGGAAGTTTGAATAATTGTACAAATAAAAGAAGTGCAGTATTTGTGGCCATACATTAAGAAGGGTGTTCTTTCAGAGGAAGGTTATTACGGTGGCCGACAAGGGCAAACGCGCTGCAAATACCGAAACGCGCTGCATATAGAGAAACGCGCTGCATATAGAGAAACCGACAAGGGCAAACGTGCTGCAAATTACGAAACGCGCTGCAAATACCGAAACGCGCTGCATATATTCAAACCGAAGGGCTCATTCTATGCCCTACACCCTACGAAGGGTTCGTAGAAGCTTGTGCAGTGGAGGGATTCTTTATTGGGAATTCACAGCCGACTGAGACACTCTCCCCTCCCGCGACGGAGGGTTATCAGCCTGGCTGGGGTTCCATACTATAATTGTGTTAGTATTAATGTTAATACTATAATTGTGTTAATATTAAATAATAAACCGTATCAATGCCTGTCTTCCAGGCTGCCATGTTTTGTCCTTTCTGTGGCCAAGATCTGGGGACTGTTCAAGTCTTCTGTGGCTCATGTGGCAAAAATGTACAGTTTTTGGCAGCACCTGAAGGCAATGCATATGATTAAACAGTTGGGTATAGGGAGTGTTTTTGAGTCCCACTGCCATGGGGTAGAAACAGGTCTTATGGCCTGAACTTTTGGTCTTGATAGACCTCAACCTCTTACTAGCAGGGAAGGGGTTCAAACAAATGGTGTTCAGGGTCAGAGGGGTCTGCCATAATCTTTCCTGCACTTCACCTGGTACTCAAGGCGTATAAGTTAAGTCCTGAAGAGAAGGCAGATCAGATGATGTGCTGCAGCTTGTCCTAGCAGAAAATGTTGTCTTTATTATATTTTTCTTTCTTTTTGTTTATCAGGCTCAGCATCAGACAGCCCCACAGAAGAGGATCTGATTCGAAAGTACTTCCATGGTGGCTACAGCTACGATGAAATTTTGGATTTCCTGGCAACGACTCACAATGTTAAAATGAGCCTTCGCTCTCTGAAGAGCAAATTGAGAAGTTTCTCTTTGTGCAGGCAAACAAATTACTCTCCTGTTGCTACTGTATGTTCTGCCATACAAGAAGAGCTGAAGGGACCAGGCCAGCATTATGGTTACCGTTCGATGTGGCAGACATTGCGTCAGAAGTACTCTCTGACAGTGAGTAGGGATAAAGTCATGGCTTTGATGAGAGAGCTTGATCCGTCAGGAGTTCAACTTCGTGCAAGACGAAGATTTGTAAGGAGAGTTTACAGCTCCTATGGACCAAACCATGTCTGGCATGTGGATGGCTATGATAAATTAAAACCATACGGTTTGGCCATTAGTGGCTGTATAGATGGCTACTCCCGCAAAGTGCTGTGGTTGGTGTGTGGAGCAAGCAACAATGACCCTGGGGTCATTGCTCAATACTACCTGCATTATGTCTCAGAATGTGGGGTCATACCAATGCGGCTTCGCACGGACTGTGGCACTGAAAACGGCACAATGGCGGCAATCCAGTGTGCCTTAAGATCTTCACACACCGATGACTTTGCTGGGGCTGCCAGTCATATGTATGGCTCCTCAACAGCAAACCAACGAATCGAAAGCTGGTGGTCATACTTCCGCAAACAGAGGTGTCCTCAACTTTTAAAATATTTCTTACACCCCTAGTAGGGAACACAGTATCTTAAAATACCCATGGAATTTCATTCGTTCTGATTACTTGGTGGTACATCTAGTTGTTGGAGCATTGATTTCCATTCCACTGAACTGATCAGAAACACCTTAAAACACAGAGGGACCCCTTCTATTTAGTAAATACCTTTTGTGGCACTGCAGGTTTTCTGTTGTTTGATGATCATTATGCTAATTCTAAATCCATTACATGGAAATGCATCACCTACAACAAACTACATCTCTAATTTGAGTGTTTTTTCAGATCTCAATTCTGGATGGACCTTATGAATGACCTGAGGGAGAGAGATTTGTTCAGTGGCAGTCATGAGCACACATGCCTAGTGCGGTTTGTGTTCATGGGTGTGCTACAGTGGGACCTTGATGAATGCAGGGAAAAGTGGAACACACACACCATCAGACCTGTTCACCAGTCTCGTTGTCCATCTGGGAAACCAGATGTCATGTACAACCTGCCTCACAGGTTTGGTCAATTAAAATAATTTTTTCATTCGTGCACTTCTACATTCACAATTCACATGTACTTCTAATTGTCTAAAATGCAATCAACTGTAGTTGCCTGTTGAGTAGCTTTTCTCAAAAAAATGATTATTTGATACAATGATACATTTATAACAAAATGTTTTAATGAAAACAGTACAGTTAGTGTGCCAGTTAACTGTTACCCACAGGTTTGGCGGAACTGACTGTGGGTTCAAAGTCCCACCACACGAACTGGGCCAGTTTGTTTCGGAGTCTACCTACAGTCCATGTGGAGATCAGCATCTCCAGGGACACTTTGAGAACCTGCAGAGAAGGCTTGGTCTGATGCAGGCCTTGACCTGGCAGTCTGGTGTACAGAACTATATCAGACTGAAGAACATGGCTGATATGTCATGATATGTGAGTACACATTTCAAAGAACAAAGTTAACCCTTTAACTACTGAAATCTAGTTAAGCCAGTTTAGTTTACTGTAGTCCAAACCCTGGGGAATTTTGTATCCCAAAGTCCATGTTGTTCTGAAACTCATTGTAATTCATGGCCATCGGTATCTCTATTGTGTTGGCGCAGGTTCTGCTCATTGGGAAGCGTGATGTCCGCAGAAAAAGCAGTTTGGGTGGTGGCTGGATCCCAGAGGGAGGCAGTGCGTCGAGTCCTGTGGCGAACATGAGGATGTCCTGGAGGAAGATTCCTGTTTGTTTCTCTGAAAAAAGTAGATTTAGTTTAGTTGTAAAATACAATATTTCAATGGAACTGCCAGCAATAGAAGATGATATCAAGATGACATAATTAAAAGATCTGGGGACTGTTCAGGTCTTCTGCAGGGTAGGGAGTGTGTTTATGATGAGATAATTAAAATAAACCTTCTGTGTCAAGAAGATAGTCTCTCCAGAATCCGAGTACACGGGTTTCTTCCTGTCGCCTTGTGCACCCTGCTTCACTGAGCTGAAAAATAAAAATACCTACGGCTTAAATTCAGATGTCAATCCTCGTCTGGTTTCTTTGAAAAACATTAGGTTTAAAACATACAATACCAGCACATTTGGCATATTGGTGCACACTGCCCGTAAACATTTGACAAAGATGCAAGAAATACATTGAAAATCCACACAATTCTGAGTAAACTAGCAAATGTGTAAAGGTTGCATCTGTCAACACAGCTTACCTGTAGAAGTTGTTCTGACCCCGGGCACATTTGTCTTGTTCCTGGACTGCGGTTTGTCCTCCATCCTAGTTTTACCCCAAAAATTAGCAGTTAATTTAATGACAGTGTTATTGGCTTAGTAACTAAAACAGCACACATTACATGTAGTTTGGCTTGGTGAATTAATGAAATTATTTACAGGCATTTCATAATTTCAGGTTCACACATTCAACACTAGAGGATATGGATTTTCTTACTTGATGAGATGCTGTCTGTAAGCGTCTGGCAGGTCTGGAAAAAAACAACAATTTAAACTGCTGTACTGTATTGTGCTGCTTGTGCAAGAAAAGTTCATGTTGACTGTGCTGTGTTTTACCCTTGCAAAATGTTCTCCATTCTTGGAGTGCTCACTTCATTTGGAGTGCTCACTTCATTTGGACCGTCCCACACCTGCATACAACACACAAATGACAGATTAGATCAAATGAAAATATTATCAAAATATTGTCAATTCACTTCATTTAAGGAGAAATGCCATGATGCAAACTGATAGGTTATAGTTCAATGCTATTTTCTGACTTAGCCTGTTTGTAGGACAGGTGATGATAACCAGCGCTTAGTTCTACAGACCTTAGTAGGCTTTCAGACACAAAGAGACGCGGAGTCAAAAGAGCTCAGTTTACTTGCGCAAGGAGAGTGATTCAGATAGACCGTGTTTAAGGGTCAGTCCAAATGGATCTGAAGTTCCACTCGCTTTGTCAGCCTTTTTATTACAACAGAATGGAAAGCATGTGGTTCAGTTCTCATACAGAATGGAAAGGAGGAGGCAGTGGTGAACCTATCAGTGTCCTAGAAAAGTGGGGTGATGTTTCAGAACGAATCATTTAAGCAGACGTGGCCGTGAGGCGACCAAAACCTGTTTTCGAAATCTGATAAGCAGGGGAGAGAAGGGGAAACAGAGTCCAAGGTTCACACAATCATTAACATAGCCCACAGACAGGCTGTAGAGTTTCACACAGTGATACAGAGAATTATATAGAGTTATACAGAACATCTAACTTTTATCATTTAACATTGTGAAAACATCGTCTTTAACTCTAACATTTCCCTGCTGTTTTTCATAATTTATCACGATACAAACATCCGTCTCTTTATTCAGGTAGAGCTATCTTGTTTCCACATTTTCTAGTTCAACCGTCATTCAACGTCGCCGTACAGATCACATACATGAATATTCATTTTTCTCAATTTGGGTTAGAGGCTGGTACTTCGGTTCCATCATAATCTCTCGAGTCAACATTTGTTGTACAAATATTCCTGAAATCAGTTTGTTAGTCATAGCTTTGAAGCAGGGGAAGACACAACAAACGAGCACAGCCAGAAATATCATTACAACAAAGAAAATCATTAGTCCTTTTACTAATAGTTGTTTCATGCCTCCCAAGTTCAGCCAATCCAACCATCCCCACGCATTCTGATCAGTGTGGGATGTTGTCAGGATGTGTTGCAAGTCACGGAGTCGGTTCAAAGCGTCAGTCATATTGGGCAAGTGTAAGTTGTCTGTGATGTAAGTGCAGCATGTGGTGTTAAGCATCACACATGTTCCTCCTGCCACTGCAGTCAATAGGTCAAGAGCCATTCTGTTCTGGAGTACCATCAGTCTGATCTGATCGATTTCGCGGTTCTGGGCTTCGTTTATCGTAAGGGATGCATTTACAAATGTCTCTAATTGATAGTTCAGGGTTTCTATGCGCAGGGAATGCTTCCCTATCCCTATCCCGGGGAACAATGCAAGTACAATCTTTTGACTAGTAGTCCAAAGTTTCTTGTCATCTGGGACATCACTGCCCCAGATTGGGTCGTGTGCCTGGACTTGGGTGTCTCGTTTGGTTCGTCGGGAGGAGATGTCATGGGTCATGATGTAAGTGTGTTCTGATAGGACAACGGGAGCACACACCCCGGCCCAGTTATCTGGGAGATGAGTGTATGCCTTATTCCCACAGACCCAATATATCCCCTGTACTGGCCGAGTGCCATTTCTAGGGAAATCGTTCATTCTCTGCCATTCTTGAACCATTCTTAAACCTTTAAGGCTCTCATCGAGATCCGGATCGAGCTGTACTCTGCCCTTTCCTATAATGTACTGTGATCTTGTCTCTGGTATTCCTAAAATGTACTCTGATATTATTGTCTCTGGTATTGTCCAAGTAATTTGGCATCTTATCTTAGGGAGTTTCCCTAGAGAAATTGTTCCTTTCTTCCTAGTAAAGCAGTTAGCGAGCTCGACCCCAGGTTCGAATCTAACTAGAGGGGTCAAGAGTGGTTTGGGCAAATGGAGATGCAAGGGGAGCGTTTCTGCGCATAGGGGCCTAATGTTCCAGAAATATGGGGATTTGTCTTTTCCACTTATTCTGCTTATGAGGCACTCTGTTTGTCGACTTGAGAGCGGAACCACCCACAGAGTGGGGTGGCTGGCTGAGACAGGCAAATGAGAGCAAACATAACAGTCAGTCATATTCCTATTCTGCGCCTGTCGGTGAACATATTTGTACCATGTGTTAGTCAGAAAAGGGTGTGTGGCGGTGTCTGTCTCTTGTGTTAGGTCAGCCAGATATCGTCGTGTTCGTGTATTAATATCAGTATCTTGCTCTGGAGTCTGTCCTATGATTAACAGAGTGAGGCCTAAGGCCAGGAACACCATTGTCCAAAAAAGATGTGGTCCCCTCATTCTAAGAGGTAGTGGATCGGGAGAATTCTTCACCGGTTTGAGACGTACCGTCCACTACTAGGACGACCCCCTTTGTAGCCGGACTTCCACCACTACCCGTCGTTCGAGGGGAACAATGTCACTTTCTTACAATGGCTTTGGTGTATCCACGTATCTCGTTCTGCGATCTTGACAGCAGTTGGGGTGCTCAACAGTACTTCAAATGGCCCAACCCACCGCGGGCTGTGCCAATGTTTTCTCTTTATTTCTTTGATGAGGATCTGGTCACCAGGTTGTAGTCTTGGATCCTGTAGGGAGACAGAAAGGTCTGGCAGATTATTTGTTCTGGCTATTTCCTGTTTCCTAAATAGCTGGGTCATCCACGTGGCCAGTGTGTTTTCCGTTTCTGCCAAATCTACTTCCCTAATGTCGTCTACTATGGGTAGTCTAAACCTTCTCCCATTTACTATTTCAAATGGGGACAGACCCGTAGGTGTCGGTGTTATTCTCATGTATGTTTCCACTAGAGAAACACACTCTTCCCACCTTCGCCCCGTTTCTTCCATTGCTTTCTTAAGTCTTAGTTTTATTGTGCCGTTTGTTCTTTCTATCAATCCTGCACTTTGAGGGTGATAGGAACAGTGATTCTTTAGTTCAATGTCCAGGTGTTTGGACACGTGTTTGATCAATTCGTTCACGAAATGTGAGCCATTATCACTATATATTCTTTCTGGGATGCCGTGGTTTGGAATGATGCGGTTACATATGGCTTTGGCCACTGTAAGTGCATCATTCGTTTTTGAGGGTACTATTTCAACCCATTTTGACATTGGACAGATGAGGGTCAAACAGTATCTGTACTTGTTTGGCCCAGAGCTGTGGAGTTCGATAAAATCCATATGCATGTGTTGAAATGGATGTTTTGCAGAGGGGAACTTGCCCCTCTTTGGTCTTTCATTTCCTTGTGAATTATGTTTGCAGCAGGTCATACACGATCTACAAAAGTTTTTTGAAAATTGTGTGTAATTATATGTGTGGAAATGTTCATTAATCCTGTTAATCATCCCTGCTGTTGATACGTGGCAAACCCCATGTATCAAATGAGCTGCTGTTTTGTAGAGACTCTGTGGTAAAACAATTTTCCCATTTATTCTATAAACTTTGTCCGTCCCTAGGACTGCGTTGTCTCTAGCCCATTTAATTTTTTCTTTGTCTGATGCATTGTTCTGCATGTCTATAATAGCTTCAAATGGTATTGGCTGCGGAAGTGGTTTTGTGTTGACGAGAATCTCAGTTCCGTATTTACCCGCAGCTGCTTCTTTTGCTGTTCTGTCTGCAAAATCATTTCCTTTCGATGTTCTGTCTGTTCCTTTGGTGTGTGCAGCGCATTTGCATATAGCTAGGGAGCGAGGTAGCAGAACTGCTTCCAGTAATTTGGTCAGCAGTTCTGAGTGTGTTATGGATTTTCCTGTAGAGGTTTTCATTCCTCTCCTAGCCCATTGTGCAGCGAAGGTGTGTGTCGCTGAATATGCATATTGGCTATCGGTGTATAATGTGATGTCTATTCCTTTGGCTGCTACACATGCTTTTGTTAATGCTACTAATTCAGCTGCTTGAGCTGAATGTGAGTGTGGTAGTTTGCCAGCTTTGATGATTGATGTGTCTGATACTACAGCGTATCCTGTCATGTTCTGTCCTGTCAGTGACTTTGAGCAAGACCCATCCACATACCACACTTCTCCTTTCCCTAGTGCAGTATCTTTTAGGTCTCGCCGTGGTTTGCAAGTTTGTTCTGTTTGCTCTTTACACGAATGGGGGTTTCCATCATCTGGGGTGGGCATCAGTGTAGCGGGGTTTAACACTGTGCACCGTTCTATGCTGATGTGAGGTTGTGACAGTAGCGTGGCTGTCAGAGCGAGGAAACGAGCTGGTGAGAGGAACGCCATTTTTGTTTCATTCAGCAACATGGAGACAGCGTGCGGTACTAATAACCTCAACGGGTGGAACAGGACTATTTCTGCCGTGCACTGTACTGCCATTGCTGCCGCGCAGACAGCCTGAACGCACGGTGGAAGTGCCAATGATACTGGGTCTAAACGTTTAGAGTAGAACCCAATGGGTTGCTGTTTTTCTCCATGTTTTTGAGTCAATACTGAGGTCATAAATCCTTGTTTGCAATCTACCATCTGAGTAAATGGTTTCCCATAGTCTGGTAATGCGAGTACGGAGGAGCTTACTAGACTTTGTTTTAGTGTATTAAATGCATCTAATGCTTCCGTGTTCCAATCGAGTTTATCGCTCATTTTTAATGTGTCTGTGTATATCAGATTCAGCAGGGGTTGGGTGATGGCGGCATATTCCGCCACCCAAGCCCTGCAGTAGTTTGTCATTCCTAAGAACTGCATCATTTGTTTCTTAGTCCGTGGTTGTGGTGTTGCCGTCATTGATGTTTTTCTGTCTGGGTTAATGCGACGCCCTTCTTTGTTTAATGTGTGTCCTAAGAACACAACTGCTTCTTGACATATTTGCAGTTTCGATTTCGATACTTTACTTCCTGTTTTTTCCAGATGCTGTAGCAACTGGATCGTGACGGCCATACATTCCTGTTTGGTGGGGGCGGCCACCAGCAGGTCGTCTACATATTGCAGAATCTGTGAGGACTCTGGAATATGAAGGTCCGCCAGGCAATTTTGCATTGCCTGGTGGAAAATCATTGGACTTTCAGACCACCCTTGTGGCATGCGTGTGTATGTGTATTTTTTGTGTTCGTATGTAAATGCGAACCACCCCTGTGAATCTTTATCCACTGGGATGGAGAAGAACGCATTGCTAAGGTCTATAACAGAGAAGTATGTTTGTCCTGCAAATAAACTGTTTAGTAGAATGTGAGGATCTGCTACGACTGCAGCCGCGCCCTGTGTGGCTTGGTTTACAGCTCGGAGATCCTGCACCATTCTCCATGACGTTTGGTCTGCCTTTTTTACAGGAAATATTGGTGTATTGCATTCTGCGTCGGGGCATTCCCTAAGAATGCCTGCTTTTATCATGTCCTGTATAACTGGTTTGATACCCATGCGGGCGTCGTCTTTTAATGGGTATTGTCTGACATTGGGTCGATAAGTTGATTTGGCTTTGACCCGTACTGGTTTTACTTTAAAAATTAATCCCACATCGGTCTTTCCTTTGGACCAGAGGCTATCTGGAATCACTTTAAGTGCATTCTCAGCCTCTGCACTCAATAGTATTATTTGTCATTCGTCCAAATTCGTGTGTGGTGTCATTGTTGTAACCCATGCTAGGCTTTTTCGTTCTATATTTTGGTATCGCTGCCAGCCCGGTTTCTCACTCATGTCTTCCCACCCCTGACATATGCTTGCTACCTGCCGAGTGAAACTACCCAGCTGCTTCCACTCGGTACCTGGACCAATAGCAAGTGAGAGGTGGGGATACTGAGTCGAGCCCAGCAGTTTCGTTGCCTCTGGGGTTAGCGAGGTTGAAACTGCTGCGTTTCCTAGCTCGTCTTGGTAGAGGTAGCTAAGAACTGTTCTCTGTGGCCCCATTCTATCGAATAGGGCTTGATAGGGCGGGTCAGGCCCTGGCTTTTTAGCATATCTAAGGGTGATATGCAGTTCTGTTGGTTTCATTCTGGTCTGTCCCTCTCGTGGGGATACATAACTAATCAACGTTTTGGCCGTTTCAGTTGGGGCTGGATGTGGTAGTTTGAGGGACCAGAAATAGTGCGGTTGTCCTAACCCATGTCGCACCATTAACTGGTCTTCTGCTCTTTCAGTTGGTCCTACTGCACGTACTCCTCCAGCTACTGGTATAAGTCTAAGTTTTAGTAGGCATATGCCATCTCTCCCTAGGAGATTTACTGGACAGTCTGGAATTAGTGAGAACGATAATTTACCCTCTATACCGGAGAGAGGGTCGATTATGTCTAAGGGTTGTGATACTTGATGTCTGCTAATTTGACCATTTGCTGATTTAACGCAGTGTTCTGTTATTGCTGGCCACATATTTGCCAATTCCACTGTAACCACAGAGGAGTCCGCCCCTGTGTCACATAAGAATACGATGCTTTTTCCTTCTATTTTTATTCTTCTCATTGGTTTAATTTTGTTATATGAGAGCGACCAATTTGTCATTACTTCTGAAATGTCCAATAGGGGTGTGTCGCCTGTCTTTTCAGGTTGTAAGCCTGTGTCTGACCAGTCTGAGTCTGAGTCTGATCCCTGACCGTCTAGTCAGTGTTGTTGTTGGTGGACAAAATGTCCCTCATTGTTGTTGTATCCCTGTCCCCCCCGGTTGGCCCCCTGTTGGTTCTGTTGTTGATATCCCTGTTGGTTATCCCCCCGTCTGTCTTGTCTGTGGTTTTGGCACTCTCTGGCCATGTGGCCTTCTTGTCCACAATTATAACAGAGGAATTTCCCATCTTTATTTAAGCCCGTTCTTTTTTGATTTCCCCCCCCCTCTCTGTTTTGTCCCTTGTGTCCTTTGTACTGATTGTTTCCTCCCCCACCCTGGTTGTGATTCCCTTTATTTTGTTTCCCTTGGTTGTTCCTATTTCCGCCTGAGTTTCCTCCCACATAACAACATATTTCTGTCCCGTCCTCTGTCTCTAGTATCAGCTGATTTCTCTTTTTGTCTTTCTTTCGTCTGAGATCCTCCACTGCATGCTCTGCATAGTTCATGCATTCTGTCACTCCACCAGTCTTGTGGTTTATATTATGCTTCCTAATGAAGTCTGCTATGCCCGCTGAAAAACCTCCCATAAGGGCGGCCTTCAGTTGTTGTTGGTAAGGTGAAGCGTCAGTGGGGTCATGTGGTAGTCCCCCGTGACGTCTGAACACTTGTTCACAGCGGCCTCGGTACTCCTGGAGTGACTCGCCGGCCTTTTGCTGACACGATGTTATTTTAGTGTAGTCTGTTACGGGTGCGAATACTCGACGAACCCTGGTTATTAACGCCTCCATTGCAGTGTTCAAAGCTTCGCTGCGAGTTTCTAGGGCCGCATGGGCTTCATCCCTGCCTGTAAAGTCGTCTCTTACCCTGGCCCACTCGTATTTATATATAGTCTGACAGGCCTGCACCATCTCTGGTCCATTTAGCCCGTACGAATCTCTGAGTTGGTTTAACCCATTGCAATGGTCGTCTATGTTTTCTCTGAAGTGTGGTACACTCTCACAAGCTGCCCTGCAGTCTGTGACAGTCCATGGTCGGTATACTGACATGACCCCTCTTACGATGGGGTTCGCTACTTGGACCATAGGTGCTATGATTGTTGCATCATCCCCATTGTCCAAATCATTGGGTAAGGGCGGGTATAATTGCTCCACTGGCTTGCCGTTGGATATTATCCCAGAATATGCCGGCGGGTCAGTGGGGGGCGGGGTGGTGTTATGATCTTGTATTCTTCTTAATATGAGTGGTGTTTTTGGTCTACGCTTTTCCTCTTTCCCTGTCCCTAGCCCCCACCCTTCTTCTTTCCTGCTCTCCCTCTCTCTCTCTCTCTCTGTCTCTCTCACTCTCTCTGCCTCTCTCTGTCTCTCTCTCTCTGTCGCTCTCTCTCTCTCTCTTGCACTCCCACTTGCCTGCGTCTCGTCATCTGGGTCAATCATCGTGAGCACTGTGCGCTTGGTCCCTGTCATTTTCCTAGCTGCTTGATTTAACCATATTTTAGCGCATATAACTTCTTTTTCTATTTTCTTTTCATCTTTCTTGCCTCTCTTGGTTTCTAATATAAGTTGTAGGCGTTCTAGTAAGAGTTCGCACGCTGCTGGGTCTAATTGTCCTTTAAAACCAAACGTTTTATCCCATTTTCTCAAATACTTCGTACTTTTGGGGAAACAGTATTTCATAAATTTAACATCGAGTTCCCCTTTGTCTTTTTTCCCTTTGCTATTTGAACAGCTACAATTACCCATTATTTATGTGTGTGTGTGTGTGTGTGAATGTGTGTGTGTGTGTGTGTGTGTGTGTGTGTGTCTGTCTGTCTGTCTGTGTGTCTGTGTGTGTGTGTGTGTGTGTGTGTGTGTGTGTGTGTGTGTGTGTGTGGTGTGTGTGTGTGTGTGGGGGCAGCTGTCTAGGGGGAAGGACCAAGCAAGGCGAGTCTACCCTAAATAGACTCTTTAGTGAAACCCTTCAGTCTAAAGTCCAACTCTCCTATGATTCATATGAACCGCCATAAATATAGAGCAAGCAATAAACTCCATCAACTAACTCTCTCTCTCTCTCTCTGTCTCTCTCTCTCTCTGTCTCTCTCTCTCCCTCTCCCCCTCTCTCTCTCTCTCTCTTACTCAAACACATACACTTGCTCTCTCTGTCACACACACTCTCTCTCTTATCTCTTACTCAAACACATACACTTGCTCTCTCTGTCACACACACTCTCTCTTATCTCTTACTCAAACACATACACTTGCTCTCTGTCACACACACTCTCTCTTATCTCTTACTCAAACACATACACTTGCTCTCTGTCTTAAACACACATTATTTATGTCAATTCTTCTGTTTTTACTAGACAACGTGTCGTTCAAAACCTAATTTCCTTAATTCACCGCAGTGTGCGTCGCGGATGACAGAGCGTTACGTTGATACCGTGAGGTTTCAACTCTGCTCCTCCGTTCGTCACCAGTGACAATCAATTTCTCACAGGCATTCGCTTCCGGTCATAGTTATCAGTTTCCAGTCTTAGTCTGTTGTTTACACAGCACAAGGACATTCATTTATTTTTCAAAATGGATTCCTTTCGTATGTCAAAAACTCCACAGTCTAATTTTCCATTAGTCTACTGTTTACATAGCATAAAAAGATATTCATCTGTCTTTTAAAGTGGATTCTTTTGCATGTCAAACAACTCCTATTTTGTACAATTTAGGATAGATAGACTTTATTCATTTCGATTGCAATCTTTCTTTTTATATTATATTTACCGGTGTTCTTTGTATCTGTTGCCTGGCCTGGGATCTCGTCGGTCGTCTTTTCAAGGATCAAAGCTTCGACATCTAGCCGGCCTGGACCGAATTCAACGTTCCAGGACTTTGTCCGGGTCCTGGATCCGGGCTGTCGACAGACTGTCGGCGTTGTCGAGTCTTCTCCCCTCTTCAAAGACGACGTTTGAGATCCGGCTCAGAAGGACCAAAAATGATTGGTTATAGTTCAATGCTATTTTCTGACTTAGCCTGTTTGTAGGACAGGTGATGATAACCAGCGCTTAGTTCTACAGACCTTAGTAGGCTTTCAGACACAAAGAGACGCAGAGTCAAAAGAGCTCAGTTTACTTGCGCAAGGAGAGTGATTCAGATAGACCGTGTTTAAGGGTCAGTCCAAATGGATCTGAAGTTCCACTCGCTTTGTCAGCCTTTTTATTACAACAGAATGGAAAGCATGTGGTTCAGTTCTCATACAGAATGGAAAGGAGGAGGCAGTGGTGAACCTATCAGTGTCCTAGAAAAGTGGGGTGATGTTTCAGAACGAATCATTTAAGCAGACGTGGCCGTGAGGCGACCAAAATCTGTTTTCGAAATCTGATAAGCAGGGGAGAGAAGGGGAAACAGAGTCCAAGGTTCACACAATCATTAACATAGCCCACAGACAGGCTGTAGAGTTTCACACAGTGATACAGAGAATTATATAGAGTTATACAGAACATCTAACTTTTATCATTTAACATTGTGAAAACATCGTCTTTAACTCTAACACAAACTGACCACGGTGTCTGAAAGTGTCTCCAGATGCCAAATTAACCATTTGAACCACACCGTCATCATCTTCACTTGAAGACTGTCCACTGTAACCTTTGAAAAATAATAATTGGCATAATTGATGTGGGTATAAAGATGAATTTCACTCATTGCCTCAGTTTTACAGAGTGGAGCTTAAAACAAGGTGGAAACTTGCACTTACAACTGTTTGTGAATTGTTCACCAGGGCTACAGTGTTATTCTTTGGTAGGCCTTTCCAATGGCCTCCTTGTATTTCTCCACTGTGAAAGCGGTGTCTGTTCCTGGAATGTTTCGAACTTCCTGACCATCAGGGTACAGCAAGACATAGGCAACATCTTTCATGTCCTGGTTAAAATCTTTCAGCTTCTTTAAAGCAGCATCCAACAGTTGGTCAGATGACCATTGTGGTTGAACATCAAGGGGAAGTGACTTCCCTCTCACAGGTTTAAGGAAGTCACCTGTCCTCCTCATAATGCCAACAAATATCTTGACAGAACCAGCCTACGTTATGTCTGAATACGATCCAACGGCTAATTCCCAATAAAGAATCCCTCCACTGCACAAGCTTCAACGAACCCTTCATAGGGTGTAGGGCATAGAATGAGCCCTTCAGTTTGAAATACAGCACATGTTATCTGCAGACATAAATAAGAAATATAATATGTACCTTTTATGTCGCCTCTTCACTCCACAACCTCTTCAGAACTGCTTTTCGGAACTTCTTCAAAAACACGTCTCCGGTCCGTTCCACTTATCGTTCCCCCCCAGAACACTTCCGTTGTGAGAACACTTCCGTTGTGTTGTGAACTGAATTGCAGCGTTTTCTACACTTCCGTTGTGTTGTGAGAACACTTCCGTTGTGTTGTGAACTGAATTGCAGCGTTTCTCTATATGCAGCGCGTTTTTCTATATGCAGCGCGTTTCTCTATATGTAGCGCGTTTCTCTATATGCAGCGCGTTTCTCTATATGCAGCGCGTTTCTCTATATGTAGCGCGTTTCTCTATATGCAGCGCGTTTCTCTATATGCAGCGCGTTTCTCTATATGCAGCGCGTTTCTCTATATGTAGCGCGTTTCTCTATATGTAGCGCGTTTCTCTATATGTAGCGCGTTTCTCTATATGTAGCGCGTTTCTC
Organism: Nansenia antarctica; assembly: GCF_963989245.1. Classification (NCBI taxonomy): domain Eukaryota; kingdom Metazoa; phylum Chordata; class Actinopteri; order Argentiniformes; family Microstomatidae; genus Nansenia; species Nansenia antarctica. The sequence continues at coordinate 18,909,469 of NC_137676.1, read as the reverse complement.
TATATGCAGCGCGTTTCTCCATATGCAGCGCGTTTCTCTATATGTAGCGCGTTTCTCTATATGCAGCGCGTTTCTCTATATGCAGCGCGTTTCTCTATATGCAGCGCGTTTCGGTATTTGCAGCGCGTTTGCCCTTGTCGGCCACCGTAGGTTATAGTTTTAAAAAAAAAACTTTTGAAAATGTTTTTGGTCTTTGAAAGTATAAAATAATAGACCAAAAAAAGGTACTTTTTTTAAAAATGATTGTTTAATGTCCCCCAGTTAAAGGTGGTGGGGTTCAGACAGTTGTTAAGACTTAAAATAATTTAATTATATACCAATGTGAAATCAATTTGATGCTTTGAAGGCACAAACATTGCATTACCATGAATATTAGATTCAATAATACGAAATGTGATGATTTAACATGACTTCCGGTGTAAACCACGCCCACTTCTGGTCCATCCGAATACAGATATGTTTGTGGTTAAACAGATACAGATACAGATAATGACGTCTCGTTACACCCTTAGTAGTGAACTCGGAGATATAAGCCAGATGACGCTGCTGCCTGGCAGACCACGGCTCCGACACTTTAGCCATGGCAAAAATCAATGGTTTGTGGTCCACAAAAAACTTTAGGTTATTTACATAACCCCGGTTCTCTGAGTAGTATTCGTGAGTATCTCACTATGGGAACGCCCCCTGCGTGACCTCATCAGAAGCTGAATTACACTGCGCCAGCCCATTGGCTGGCCCAGGCGACGCTTGTGTCAGGAGGGACGGGACCCTCCGCCTATATAAGGCTTACACACAGCGTCTGTCGTCATTCAAAACAAGCAACCTCTTCCTCGCTTCTAAAGCAAGGAGGGTGGTCCGGTGAGATACTCATGAATACTACTCAGAGAACCGGGGTTATGTAAATAACCTAAAGTTCTCTTTCATAGTATTCGTTTCGTATCTCACTATGGGAATAGACTTACTCCCGTATTGCCAGACCTGCCTGCAAAACGACAACTGTCCAGAATGGACCCTCACACTCTAGGAACTACGTCCTAAGAGGAACCCAAACTGAGGACTGAGTGTGATAGCGTTGGAGCCGTAACATCCAACCTATAAAATCTAGCGAACGTGTGGGGCGAAGCCCAGCACGCCGCCGCACACACCTCCTGAATAGACACCCCTTTAAAGAGTGCCCAGGAGGTCGCCAAACCTCTAGTAGAGTGCGCACGTAAGCCCGCGGGGGGCTGTAGACCCTTACTAGATGATATGATGCGTTTTTGTGTGACTATGCCAAAATGTTGTGTGCCTATCAAATATTGCAATACTCATTGTTTAACCTTAAACATATTTTGGGTGTGCCCACTCTCAGTAGTAAACAACATTTTTAGGAGCATGCAAATACCATATCAAGTAACAGTGAGACCAGTTTAACTCTAAAGGACATAGGAGCCTCACTGCAGTGGTCAGCAAGACAGAACAGCATGAACACAGAATAGCCATGTATGGGAACTAATGTCACTATTGTAAGTTACGAGGTAAAGCTATTTCCCTCTCTGAGAACTGTATATAAGCTGTAACAAACATCAGTACTTTGCTTGGCATCTCTATGCCACAGCCAGGCTCGGCACCAGCCATGTCGTAGCCATGCTTGAAGCTTGGACTTAACAGAGCATGCTGCCTTGGAAACATCTGTACATGGGAATGCAACCCAGATCTGCCTAATACAATGATTACGATTCAACCTTCTCTCTGAGTCATCAATATATAATTTCCGGCCACGTGACCAAGAAAGATCTCCTTATAACAAATGGCGTCACGAACATTATAACACTAGAGTAAGCCAAGGCAATAGCCGCCACTACCCAATGGGAAAGGCGCTGTTTTGACACTGGCTTTCCCGTGTGTGGATTCGCCCAGGATACAAACAACTGGTCACCTTTCCTGCAACCCTGAGTCCTGTCTATGTAAACACGCAGCGCGCGGACAGGACATAAAGTACGCAACCGCCTGTGCTCTTCCGAGGCGAAAGGCGGGGGATAGAAGGCAGCCAACTCTATAGGGGTGCAAGAGCCTATAACCTTCGGAATAAAGGCTGGGTTAGGCATCAGACTGACCCTAGAGTCCCCTGGGGAGAACTTTGTACGCTCTCGGTGCACAGAGAGCGCATGGACTTCACCTATGCGCTTAGCCGAAGCCAAAGCAAGCAATAGGACCGTCTTTAGCGTTAACACTTTCACCTCCACCTGTTCCAGCGGTTCGAACGGTGGGCAGGAGAGAGCATCTAGTACCATAGGGAGGTCCCATGAAGGAGCTAACGGCCTAGACGTAGGCAATTTCCTTCGGGCCCCTTTCATAAACTGGCACACCAACGGGTGCTGGCTTATCGACTTTCCACCCAGGCCAATATGACAAGCCGAAATAGCTGCCAAATAGACCTTAACGGTTGAGAAAGCCTTACCCTTCTCAATCAGGTCCTGTAGAAATGACAGAATAACTGTCACAGAACATTGAAAAGGGACAGCGTGTGACTCTGAGCACCAAGTCTCGAACACACGCCACTTATGCCCATACAACTTTCTAGTTGATGAGGCTCTGGCGCACTGAATAGTGTCGATCACCCCTTGGGGAAGACCCACTAGTGCAAGGTTGATCCCTTCACGGGCCAGGCCCACAGAGACAATCTCTCTGGGTGGGGATGGAATATCTCCCCCCGCGCCTGGGTCAGCAGGTCCCTGCGCAGCGGTAGTTGCCATGGCGGACCGGATAGGAGTTGAAAAATCTCCGCCAACCAGTGCTTTCCCGGCCAACGCGGGGCTATCAGCACCATGGACAGATCTCCTTCCCTCACTGTTAGGGATTTGTATTAAAATAACTAGAAGTGATAAATCAAGTACTGTGTGTTCATTTAAATAATATGTGACTGAGGTCAGTTGAAGTCTCACAGAACCATAAAAGAGAGGTTTTGCTTTTGAGCAGACATGGGGGGAAGGGGCTCCTGACTGGGAGAAAGTGTTGTGGTTCAAACCGCCTATAGATTGCTTATGTTTACCTATGTACTAACAACCATTTTGTACCTGCTGTTATGATATTCTATTTTCCTATACTCATGTTATACTATCATAACTAATGATTAATGATAAGTCTATTCTTCTATACTGTATTTTAACTTGTTAATCGAATCCCAAGTCATGGGAGTCTGTGGGCCTGGCAACAGTGATGTTTACACAAGCGATCCTGATAAGGACATAGGACCTACAGACCTGGTCAGGAGGGAATGTGTTTGAAGATTAAATAACTGGCCAATTAGTGCTTTAGAACGCACGTAGAATACACCCAAAATAACTATCAAAATATCTGTGCATCCTAAAAACATAACTGTGTGCATATGCTTACTGGTTAGGCAGGGGATTAGGCACCCCGAACCTAGCCTGTAACAGGCGGCGGTGGAATTGCAAAGTTCCGAGGGCACGTTCAAAACTAGATATAGTGCTGGGGAGAAGACTGAAGGCCCCCGTGTCTGATGAAGTATGAATGAACATACTACCGTGGTACCGTCTAGTCGGCGCACCTGTCGCATCTAGGTGTGTGGGCAGTGCGTGGTACGTGGGCGACAGCCCACACCTAGCGGGATGTGAGGGGAAGCCACACCCGTGAACAGGCAAGGCTGGTGTAAACGGTCAAAGTTTCTAGACCCATAGCGAAGTGGGCTAGGGATCAGACCGTCGGTTCCCAACTGGGCGGCCAATCACCGCTACAGGGTTGGTGTTTAGACACTGACTGGGGATCGCTATCGACTGGGTCACCGGCCGGTTGGGTCGCAAAGCCTTAAGCCATAGGAAAATGGTTGCTGCGCTCAGCTCAATGTACAGTCAGGCCACTGTAAGCTGAAACCGAATGCGTTAGTAAGCGAGCAGTGCTTTCCGTGATCAGAGCTCTGAAAAGGAGACGTCTGGAAAGCGGAAGGGGTGGAGGTAGACTGACTCTGACCCAAGAAGGGGTTGGAGGGCAGTAAACCTCCATCGGAAAGGGTTCCAGCCTGAGACTGCGCCCTGGGAAGAGGGGAGGTCTGAAGGAACAAAGTGTCCTTAAAAAACATTAGAATGTGTGTGTATCTAACGTCGCGCAAGACTAGGCTGCTCAGGATACCGTTGCCGACAGAGTGTCTGAACACTCTCACCATGACAAATGACCGGGGGGTCAGAAGAAGAAGATAACACACTCGCACGGACACCGAAAGAAGTCGAAAGCCACATACCGATATAAAACAGACGCTTACCATAAAACCTACCAGAGGGACAGCCCATCCCTAAATGTTAAGGAAAATGTATAAAGACTATGGACCAAGGCGAAACGGGGCTCTTGTCCGGTGAAGCTTCTGCAGTTAACCAGCTGATCCTGGCCTGCGGAGGTGAAGCTAGATAGGACCCCTTTCCATGGAATGAAATGCTATTGTTTGCTGATGCTATTGTTTGCTGATGTGCTCGAATAAATATTCTCTTAAAGAACAGTTCAGTAGTGGTGCCGAATATTTGATTGGATCATTTTATCTTAAGAAGTTATATCAAGGACGTCTCGTTGAGATTAAACGAACTCGTTTGTAAGTGACGACTCAATTAAATCAATTCTGGAGAAGTTGATCGCCTTACATCACTCTGGCCAGAGTCGGGGGAATGAGTGCCACTGGTGGGAACGCATACAGGAGGGTCCTCGGCCACTCGTGCGCTAATGCGTCCACTCCCAGCGGGGCTCCCCGATCGCGCAGAGAGAAGAACAGAGGACACTGGGCGTTCTCTGCCGTAGCATAAACATCCACGGTCGCTTGACCGAATCGTGACCAAATCTGTTTCACTACTTCGGGGTGAAGTCTCCAGTCTGCGTACAGTGGGTTGCCCCTGGACAACAAATCTGCTCCGTAGTTCAGAATGCCCGGTACATGGGTTGCTCACAGCGACCGCATGTGTACACTGCTCCACACTATCAGTCTGTGTGCCATAGTGTGTAACTGGTGGGACCTCAGTCCCCCCTGTCTGTTTACATAGGCAACGACCGTGGAAATGTCTGTCCTCACCAAAACATGATGTCCTCTCAACCACGGGAGGAAATGTTTCAGAGCCAAGTGAACAGCTAGCAGTTCCAGGCCGTTTATATGGGTAGAACGTAAGTGCGGGTCCCAACCCCCGTTTATCGTTCTCCCTTCGAAAGTGGCACCCCAGCCTCTCAGAGAGGCGTCTGTGGTGATTACTTTTCTGTTCAGGCCAGGTCCCATAGAAACACCCTGTGTTATGAAACCTGGGTCCTTCCACTGGTGCAGAGCCAGTGAGCAATCCCTGGAGACCCTCACACGACGGTGACCGTCACGGTGGGGGTCCAGGCCCAGAGAGGCCACCCAGCGCTGGATGCCTCTCATGTACAGGCGTCCCAGGGGTATGGCCACCACAGCGGAGGCCATCAAGCCTAACAACCTCTGGCATTGTTTGAGGGTAACTATGTTGCCCCTGCGAAACAGCGCTATAGTCGCGCGCATCGTCTCCACTCTTTCTGGAGACAAAAACGCCTTGGCTCGGATAGAGTCCAGTGCGAGCCCTATAAACGCGATGCGTTGAGAGGGTGTCACCATGCTCTTTTCCATGTTTATTCGGAACCCCAGACTCGTTAGGTGTTTCGAAATGACCGCTGTGTAACGCGCCGCCTCCTCGCAGGAGGTGGCTGCCACTAACCAGTCGTCGATATATGTGGCCACTCTGATACCCCTCTGTCTGAGAGGGGCCACTGCTGCCTCGGTGCATTTTACAAACACCCTTGGGCTTAGTGACAGGCCGAAGGGAAGGACCACATATTCGTACGCTATCCCTTGGAAAGCGAATCTCAGATATTTCCTGTGTGGAGGATATATCGGAATGTGGAAATAAGCGTCCTTCAGGTCGATTGATGTAAACCAATCCCCTGCTCGTATGAAATTTAGCAGGGAAGAGTGTGTCAACATCCTGAATTTGTATTTTCTGAGATGCTGATTCAAGACGCGGAGGTCTAGAATAGCCCTCATGCCCCCCCCTTTCTTTGGGACCAGAACATACTTCGAGTAGAAACCTCTGTGGGTCTCCTCGAGAGGTACAACTGTTATAGCTCCTTTCTCCCTTTGAATGGAGATTTCCTCCAGGAGAATATTGGCTCGTTCGCCCTGAGCTTGAGAGTACAGTATATTTCTGAATGGGGGTGGAGCGACACAGAATTGGAGCCTGTAGCCCCTTCGTAGTGTCCTCAACACCCAGTCTGACTGTGTGCAGTCTGCCCATTCCCGCTGATGCGTGGAAAGCGGGCTGACTGGCCACATCGTCACATGCGAGTTGTTGGCGCCCCCTTGTGGCCGGGGCGCGCAACAGCCGCCTAGCGTGCCTTCCCGCGCTGTGCGCGGTCGGGCCGCTTTCTGCATCACAGCCGCGGGACAGGTTAGTCCCACGGTCTGCGTTATGGCAGAGAAAGATTTGTTTTTCAACATCTCTTTTATTTTTATGTTTTTCAACATTGTTAACAACGCCCTTGGCATTCTGCCTGGATGCGCTTGTCGGGACATTTTTAATACATTGTGCATTAACGTGCTTGAGTGACAAACAACTTTGCAGTATGAACAGTCTCTCAGCTTTCCCCCGGAAGGCGTGTGAACACGGACGCCGACCGTGGTCTTGCACTTTGTATGGAACATGTCGTACCAAACTTGCTCTGAAACGGAGCTGGGAGGGTACAGAGCGGTCAGCGAGGGGGGCCGACTGGACTCGCTCTCCTCCCGAGGAGAGACTGTCAGATCACCCGCTTCTTCTTCCTCACCGACGCGGCGGCCGGGGGAGGGGATGCCTGAGGTCTGGCACGGGGAGCCTGTTTCCTGGCCCATGTGTTCTTAGGACCTCTGGGTGCCTGAGGCGCTGCCTGCTGTCTAGCCGCTCTGGGGTTTTTGAAAGCAGGGGCCAGGCGAGAGACAGCCTGCTGGGTCACGGGCGCTGCGGGCTGCGCTCTTCTCGGAAGGCACAGCTCCATAGCCTCATCCTCTCTCTTTTTCTCCTCACATCTCTTCTGCATTGAGGTGACTGCTGCACCGAAGAGACCCTGCGGTACGATAGGGGTGTCGAGAATTTCTTCTCTCTCCTTCGCCGACAGGTTGGTGAGACCGAGCCAACGCGCCCTCTCCTGCAGTACCATGAGACCCATGGATTTACCCGTGGCTTGAATGGCCATCTTGTGGAGACGGAGGATGTGATCCGTTATAACGCAGATTTCTTCCCATAGGGTATTGTCTGGCTTAACAGTCATATCCTCCTCCAGCTCAGCCTGGTAGGCTGATAGGAGTGCGGAGGCATTGAGAGCCCTCGCTGTCAGTGCCGCTGCTTTGTAGCACTTGTCTGTAAGGCTAGCTTGAAAGCGGTCCGACTTGGAGGGTAGGGATGGGGCAGCCGAAGATACGGGGGTCTTCGGGTGCAGGTGGCGCGCCACCACCGGCTCGACCGGTGGGATGTGGCGGAGGCCGAGGGAGTCCATCCCCTCACAATCCAGTTGAGAACCCCCGATTATTGGGTGTTTCTCGCTGAATGGCCGTTCTTTCCACGTAACTGCTATCTCATCGAGTAGCTCGGGGAAGAACAGCATAACTTGTTTCCCCGTCTTAGCCGCCGTCTGCAGTCTTTTGCCGTCAAAGCGTGACTTAGCAGTTTCGGTTTGGGCGACGGGCCAGGGGATATTCAGCCTTTTTGCTGCTCGCTTGCACATGTCCTGCATGTCACAGTCCATGAGAGACGGGGCGGAGGGTTGGTTGCCTCCGCCAGGCGTGGGGGGCTTTTCAGCTCCGCGCCTACCGATTGAGAATGAGTAGTCCTCCTCATCATCGGTGGACAAAATGAGGTCTGAGTCGTGCGACCCTCCCTCATCATTGTCCGAGTCTCTCCTAGGGTCATAGCAAGCAGCGGTAAAGCTGTCAACTCCCTTGTCATCCAGTACCGGGAAACCAATGTCAGGGCTATGTGGCACTAAGTCCGCCCAGCATGGTGTTGGTAAACCTGGAGATATGTCCGCGTTAGACTGTGATGGCAGCGTTTCGGCTGCCTCACACAGAAGCGGATCTTCTCCCGACAGGCTAGCCATGCGACTTTATCCGTCGGCGGAGAAGTTTATTGGGGAACACTGCACAGTGGATACACTCATCGGTAGAGATAACAGCGGCCTGGGCGTGGGTTAATCCTGCGCACTTAGAGTGAGTGTCCCATCTAGCCATTGACTTGCCGCACGGGCAGGTCTTCTTGCTAGTCTCGACTGTGCTAGGTCCGCTAGCCTCAACGTTAGCCATTGCTGGCTAGGGGGTTGTAGGCTAGCTGCTAGCAGGCCTCGCTACTTCACCCGTTAGCTTGTCAGCTATCAAGGGAAACAGAGGGGCCAGGGGAGGGATATTACTATCTACCCGCTAGCAGTGCGTTATAGAGATTAAGTTATTTCTACTTTTGTCTCTCACACTGGGTATTGCTACCCATAACCGTTCGGAGTATTCCTACTCGCAGAACAGGGAGTATTGCTACTCTTTTCGTTCCGAGCAAGGTGAGTATTGCTACTCGAATCGTAACACGGGGTATCGCTACCCCGAGTTAGAGTATTCCTACTCTTCAACAGAAGTATTTCTACTCCTGTGAACGTCAACGTATGCAGTTTAGCAGCAAAGCGCCCGACGGCACGAGTTGGTCGCTCGTATCTGTGGACTGTTTAGCTTTAGCCACCCGCACAGTTGTCGTCAGCTCCAGTGAGAAGCGAGAAGAGGTTTTTGAATGACGACAGACGCCGTGTGTAAGCCTTATATAGGCGGAGGGTCCCGTCCCTCCTGACACAAGCGTCGCCTGGGCCAGCCAATGGGCTGGCGCAGTGTAATTCAGCTTCTGATGAGGTCACGCAGGGGGCGTTCCCATAGTGAGATACGAAACTAATATTATGAAAGAGAACTGTGAATGGACGAGCCTCCAGCAGGAAACGGAAGTGCCTGATTGCCAAACGGGCACTTCCTGATTGCCAAACGGGCACACACGAACCTGGTCTGGCAACTGTTGCATAAAAAGCCAGCAGAGTTAGCATGTGGTCCATCAGTTCAGAGGGTTTTGAGTCACCGAGCCCAGGGAGAGAGAGGAGCTGGCGTGCACGTTCAGGTTCAGACAGACAAAAAGTATCTATGAGGTGTGCCTTCAAAGTAACATATTTGTTCTGTGCCGGTGGGTTTTCAATAAGACTCACCACTCTTGCTGCAGTTGAATTGGTAAGAGCTGCTACCACGTAGTAGTATTTGGTATTATCCACGGTAACATCCCTGAGGGCAAATTGAGCTTCAGCTTGTGCAAACCATGCTATGGTATTTTGTTCCCAAAATTCGGGCAGCTTGAGTGAAACTGCGTTCGTTGTCATGTTCAATGATCTCCGAAAACGTTCGAGAGAAAATCAGGGTCACCAATGTAGGAGTGCCGACAATAACAGGACGATGTAGTCGTTTTGCCGGTAGAAAAACAATCATGTGCGCTTTATTTCACTCTCTTCATGCGTACTGACAACAAGCGAGGAGCTCTCGGTCAAAGGTGCTGTATTTTTGCTCACTGGAGCGGAGTTGGCATGCACTGGTGGGCCTTCCGTGGAGATGTAATGCATGACGCCATGTTTGGTGGCAGCGGCCGAGAAGGTCGGTGTTGTGATGTCTGAGAACTCCTAAGAGGGGCGAAATCGTCAGCCGGCGAGACAGCACTGGACAGCTTCAGTGTGGCTGCGTCACTGCGCTCACATGACAAGGAGCCGAACGTCTCAGCGTTGACGAGTCGGCGGTTCCCCACGTCCACCAGGAGGCTGTTAGCGCAGAGAAAGTCAGCGCCGAAGAAGGGAGTAGACACTTTAGCCAACACAAAATCCCAGGTAAAACGATGGTCAGCAAAACACAAACCCACAGTGCGCTTGCCAAAGGTAGCGATTGAACTGCCATTGGCAGCTTCAAGGGCGGGCCCTTGTTTTGCCGTTCTAATGTCTATTGCCGATACAGGCAGCACGCTCACCTGGGCACCCGTGTTACACAGTAAACGGCGGCCGGAGAGGGAGTCAGTGACGTACAGCAAGCCTGCAGAATGGCCGGCACCCACAGCTGCTAATGTGGCGGCCAGTGCGTTTCCCGACACACTGAAGTTGCATGGTGGCAGGCATTTCTTAGCTTTGTTCCCGAACTTTGCATGGTAAAAGCACAACCCCGACGGCCTCACCCGGCGGGCCACAGCAGTAGCGGAGATGGACAGTGGTTGGAACCCATACTCATCAATGGTGGCGGCGGCCGTTGCTGCAAAACACTTCCTCCCAGCTGAGAAAAATATATCTGCTTCCTTGGCTAACTGACGAAAATCTGTTTTGATAGAATTAGCCATTGTAAAACGAACCTGGTCTGGCAACTGTTGCATAAAAAGCCAGCAGAGCTAGCATGTGGTCCATCAGTTCAGAGGGTTTTGAGTCACCGAGCCCAGGGAGAGAGAGGAGCTGGCGTGCACGTTCAGGTTCAGACAGACAAAAAGTATCTATGAGGTGTGCCTTCAAAGTAACATATTTGTTCTGTGCCGGTGGGTTTTCAATAAGACTCACCACTCTTGCTGCAGTTGAATTGGTAAGAGCTGCTACCACGTAGTAGTATTTGGTATTATCCACGGTAACATCCCTGAGGGCAAATTGAGCTTCAGCTTGTGCAAACCATGCTATGGTATTTTGTTCCCAAAATTCGGGCAGCTTGAGTGAAACTGCGTTCGTTGTCATGTTCAATGATCTCCGAAAACGTTCGAGAGAAAATCAGGGTCACCAATGTAGGAGTGCTGGCAATAACAGGACGATGTAGTCGTTTTGCCGGTAGAAAAACAATCATGTGCGCTTTATTTCACTCTCTTCATGCGTACTGACAACAACAACATTCACTCCCCTCTGTCCCACTTATATTACGTCATATCACCCGCTAAGCAGCATGGGTGATGTAGTAAACATAAACATACAACAGTGCTTTATACAAGGCTGGAACGCCGTGAATTATGAATGCTCTACTCGTTAACGAGTGGTCACTACACAATATACAATATTATAAATATCCGTTTGTTATATTATATTCGTTGATGAGTACAGGCATAATCAAACGTAGGCTACTGCAATTACTTTGCTGCGGTAGCTATGCATGCACCACACAACTTGATAGGTACATACTGTGCAGTGTATCATTCATGACTGTACATAGGCTACACATATCATAATATCTTATCACTATTGCATGGAACTTGGGTAAACCCGCTGTGAAAAAAAAACCTCAGCTCCAACAAATCTGAATGGATTGGGAGACATACTGTACAGTTTATCATTTTCATAACTGTCTGTACATATACATATCTTATGTATCCCTATTGCTATATATAGCCTATATATAAACACATTATGTTACAAATATCTGTCTTATCCACTGTATCTAATTCAGCACTGAAGCCTGAAGTTTGAGCACAGTGTGTGTCCCCTTGCTACCTCTGCTGATATAAAAGAGAATTGCAGCCTTGGAGAAAAAGATGGCAGCCTAATACCAAGGCAAATACACAGACTGTTGTGTCCTGTTTATACCGCCAGTGGGCGCTAGTATGCTAGTGATGTATGCAGACGGAAGTGATGTATGCACTTACGGATGTGGAGAAGATGAGGTTGAATAAACGTGCGAAGTGAACAGCAGCTGCGTGTCTCCCGGTCTCATTCTTTCCTAACTACTTTCTTACTACAGAATACCACATTTTTGGCGACGAGGATGGCTATTTCCGTACCCTTACCTACACCGTTCATGCCTGTGCCAGGCAAACCTGCTATTTATTTTCCTACTTGGTTGAGAATGTTTGAAAATTACATGCTCGTAATTGATGCTACCGGAGAAAAATGGCCGGAGGAAAGAAAGCGCGCGGTTCTTCTCCATGCACTTGGGACCGAAGGACAAAGACTGTTCTACACTCTAAAGGATACGGGTGTTACCTACACTTCTGCCGTGGATGGACTGAAAAAGTACTTTGTTCCTAAGGTGAATGTGATGGCTGAACGTCACAAATTTCGACAGAGAGCTCAGGGTCCTGACGAGACGGTTAATCAGTTCCTTGCTTCATTACGCGAGCTAGCTGCAGCTTGTGAATTTGGTGCCATGGAGGAACAAATGATTCGTGATCAACTGATTGAGCGTGTTGCTAATACACGCATACGAGACAGACTTTTGCTTGAATCGGACTTGTCTCTGGACAAGATCGGCTCAAAAAGAGGTGCGTGAGGTAGTGGTGAATGACGTTACTGTGCTTTACATGCAGGGGGCCGTCGTGAATGATAAAATTATGTGTACTGTACGAGTTGATGCAAATTATCATTCCCATGATGTTGAGCTGATAGTGGATACAGGCTCATCTGTTTCTATTATTCCAGAGAGTACTTACCAGACACTTTTCCATACATGTGTCCTTGCTGAGCCTACAGTGAATCTGCTTACTTACTCCAGAGAGAAAATTCCTGTTAAAGGTTGCATGCATGCTACAGTTGTTCATAATGGACATTCAGTTACAGGTTCATTGATAGTGGTTGAATCAGGAAATGCATTGCTGGGACTAGATTTATTTGTAGCATTGCAGATGTGCATTGAGGGTAACAAAATTATTACTGTTAGCTCTGCTAGCTCTCCTACTGTGCTCCGAGCACCTACTGTACAGAGTACCACTCCACAGACCGAACCAGAGGTTCTAGTACAGGAGTTAGGGTGTGCAAAAGGTTTTATGCACAAAATACAGGTTAAACCAGATGCTGTGCCAGTACAGCAGAAACTGAGGAGGCTTCCGTTCTCAGTGAGGCAGGCTGTGACCGATGAGCTCGCAGATCTACAGGAAAAAGGCGTTATAGAACGTATAGACGCATCTCCATGGGTTTCCCCTATAGTTGTGACCCAGAGAAAGGGGGGAGGAAAGCCTCGCCTGTGTGTTGACCTCAGAGAACCTAATAAGGCAATCATCAGTGACTGTCATCCCTTACCGCACATGGATGAACTGTTCGCTGAGCTCCGTGGAGCCACAGTCTTTTCTACTATAGACTTAGCCTCTGCTTATCACCAGTTGCCATTGCATCCAGATAGCCGTGATTTAACTGCGTTTATCACGCATGAGGGTCTCTTTCGTTTCTGCCGAGTGCCATTTGGCCTCGCTTCTGCTCCTTCAGCTTTTCAGAAAATGATGTCGACTGTACTGACAGGCCTGCCAGGCGTACAGGCCTACCTGGATGATGTGATTTGCTACGGCGTCACACAGCAGGATCACGATGTCAGCCTACGGAGAGTGCTACATGCTCTAAATGAAGTGGGACTTAAACTGAACATGCACAAGTGTAAGTTCAACCAGAAAGCTCTGCGCTTCCTGGGCCACACTGTGTCCAAAGATGGTCTTCATCCTGACCAAGACGGGGTCAGTGCTGTGGCGAACGCGCCTGCCCCGCACGACACATCCTCCCTGCGGTCCTTCCTAGGACTTGCATCGTGGTATAGTAAATTCATACCTGACTTCTCTACTGTGGTGGAACCGCTACGTGCTACACTCAGGGAATCTACTGACACTAAGTTTGAATGGACAGCGGATGCAGAGTCCAGTTTTACTGAGGTTAAGAGACTGATTACTGAGAGTCCTACCTTAGCATTATATGATCCTGAGTTACCTACTTATGTCACTACCGATGCTTCTAACTATGGATTGGGGGCTGTAATGAGCCAGATTCACCCAGACAATACAGAGAGAACCATAGCTTTTGCGTCCAGGACACTTTCTCCTGCAGAGAGAAAGTATTCTACCGTCGAGCGTGAGGCGCTGGCATGCGTTTGGGCGGTGGACATGGTGGCTACTGTGTTCACAGGTTCCTCACATGCCATATCTGTGACCGAGTTCACTGCTGCCAGTGAGGCCTGTCCTGAACTGACTCAACTGAGACAGCAGATACAGAAAGGTTGGCCAAAATGCAGTAAGAATGTGACAAAGGAACTTGCTCCATATTTTAGAGTGAGAGATGAACTGGCTGTGGATGAACTACTTGTCATGAGAGGCCCCGACCGTGTGGTTGTTCCTACTACACTACGGTCTAAAGTTGTAAATTTAGCTCATGAAGCGCATCAGGGAATAGTGCGTACTAAACAGAGACTACGAGAGCTATATTGGTGGCCGCAAATGGACAGATGTGTCCAGACATTAGTAGGCTCATGTGTACCCTGTCAATACAATGACAAAACAGCCAAAACTGCGCCTGCACCACTTACCCCAGTGGAACTGCCAGGTGGACCATGGGAGAAGGTGGCCATTGACATTGTTGGTCCCTTTGACTGTGCGACATGGGACTGCCGTTATGCTATTACACTCACAGACTATTACAGTAAGTGGCCAGAGGTGGCGTTTGTCTCTACTGTAACTACAGAGGCGGTTATTAGCTTCTTGACTACAGTGTTTAGTCGTGAAGGTAACCCTTCCTTCCTGGTCTCTGACAACGGATGTCAGTTTACCTCCCATGCTTTTGCAAGCTTTCTGGGAGAGAGAGAGATAAAGCACCTGCGTTCCAGTGTTTATTATCCAAGAGCCAACGGGGCTATTGAGAGATTTAATCGAGTTCTCAAAGAGTGTATTCAGACGGCTGAGAGAATGCACAAGCCATGGAAACATGCAGTAACAGAGTCCTTACTGAACTATCGCGCTACGCCGCATGCTACTACAGGAGCTACTCCCTTTGAGTTGCTGAGGAACAGAAAGATGCGTACAAAACTAAATGTCCTCCCTGTCTCACAACAAATTAAGTCACATGAGAAAGTGCAGGAGACAGTGAGACGCAAGCAACAGGAGAGTAAGGAGTACACAGACAGAATGAGGGGAGCGAAAGTGCCCATGTTCCAAGTGAATGACACCGTACGTGTCCGCAGACCGGAGCATGTAAAAAAGGGATCATCAAGATTCACAGAACCGCTGACAGTAGTTAGTAAAGCAGGACAGAATACATATGTCACAGTTCCGCCCCCAGCTCCGCCCCCGGCTCATCAGCCATCTATCAGTGGCGCCAGGTGTGGCCGATTAAGACCGCGACTGGATCCTACTTAAGCCCTGCTCCTGCTTCCGGTCAACGCCAGATCGTAACCACTTGATGGTTGGTTCCTATGTTCGTTCCCTGTACTCGAGACTTATTCCGATACCTTAACCTAACCCTGTTCTCCCTGTTCCCCGCTAAAGGATTCCCTGCCTGCCGACCTCCTGCCTGTCTGACTACCCGCCTACCTGCCTGACCCCCTGCCTGTCTGAGTACCTGCCTACCTGCCTGACCTCCTGCCTGTCTGAGTACCTGCCTACCTGCCTGATCCCCTGCCTGTCTGACTACCCGCCTACCTGCCTGACCCCCTGCCTGTCTGAGTACCCGCCTACCTGCCTGACCCCCAGCCTGTCTGACTACCTGCCTACCTACCTGACCCCCTGCCGGTCTGAGTACCTGTCTACCTGCCAGAACCCCTACCTGCACTACCTACCCCCAGCCGGATTCCCCTAACCCCAAACCCTATAATAAACTACTGTTATTACCTTACTACCTGTTCTCCGTGTCTGCTTCTGGGTTCCGCCTTCTGATCGTGACAACATACCTGCTCAGTGATGGTCGAAAATGGAATGCATCCAAGCTTACACGCTTCCCCAAGGATGCTCTGTCTGGCACCAGTGGTGAAAAGGAGATTGAGCTAGAGGAGTTCATGGTGCCCGAGGCAGAGAATGTGTTTAATGAACCAGGTCCAAGAAGGAACCTTAGAGTCAGAAACCCACCTAGGTGGCTGGTAGACTTTGTGCCGTAGAGAACGTACTAAAAGGGTAGGATAGAACACGGTTCTAACTTAGTACAAAAAGGTCCTACAATGCAATGACAAAAGTGAATGTTCATTTCATGTTTCACTGTCATAAACTGTTTATTGTTGTTATTCATTCTGCTGATTCATTCATTTTGCTAGTATGCTAGTGATGTATGCAGACGGAAGTGATGTATGCACTTACGGATGTGGAGAAGATGAGGTTGAATAAACGTGCGAAGTGAACAGCAGCTGCGTGTCTCCCGGTCTCATTCTTTCCTAACTACTTTCTTACTACAGAATACCACACAGACACACACAGAAATACTGCAAAATCGCTTTATACTAACTCGATTTTGAAAATGTAAAGATGCTGGGTGGTAGAACGCTCATATCTAGGAAAAGTCATGAAAGGAGGGTCCTGACATTTGATCGAGTGCAAAGGTAGAATTTTTTTTGTACTCACTGGTGCCCTATGACACCTCACGGCTGCCCTAGTGTTAACCTGAGTGACTGTATGTGGACTGACCCTTTTTCACACTTTAACCATCTCTGAGTAATGTGATAGGATCTTGTCAGAAGCTTGTATTAGCATATCATTGTGTACAAATAGGTGAGAGGAGCGAATCTCCTCCTCTTTTTCCTTGACCACCAGCTGAGTAGCTCTCCCACCATCAGAGAGCAGTGTTGTAATCTGTAATTGTAACTTTGTTTAATAAATAGTCTTAGAACTCAGATGTTTTACTTGTGATCTATTTTAACCAAATTCTTTTAAAGTCAAGAGACATCACCCTTCATGACGTTGAACCCAGTGTGCGCTCCGGCGCTCTCAGAGCGAATTTACGAATGCACCCTACGTTGCTTAGATACCTTCACTGCAGAGTTCGACAGAAACATTGCAACATCATTGCTAAACAAGTTGTAAAATGATTTGGGGGGCCAATATCTTTAGCAAGCTAAAGTAACTAGCTTACTATATTGTTGTCTTAGCAGTTGGTAAAAGAACAGGATTATAATAACTATATATGAGCATTAACATATCGTGGGCTTGCTGCAGCAAGCACAATAACAACCAACTTGTCCATCTGAAGCTACAATACTGGGACCATTCGTGACTGGGCTACAGGGTGTCAAATACTAGGCAAACGTGTGTGTAAGACACAAATAAACTTGGATTTCAAGTGGCATCTTTGTAATCATGACGACGTAGACTAATGTCTAAGGCCGGCTTTAAACCGCAGGTCGAAGTGACACAATTCTGATGTATTTGTGGCACAGATGGGATATGTAACATGTAGGTGTAAGCAGTTAAAAAGCACATTGAATCTGATATTCTCAGATCCGATTCAGGCCTCAATATCATATCAGCCTCAATCAGATACAAATCTGATATGTGTCATTTTGACTGCGGTCTAAGGAGGCAGGTCGCATAATAATGCTCAATTCTGATTTGCATGTCATTGAAAATACGACGGTCTTGGGGAAAAATTGTGTTCCCAACCCAACCCTAACAAAACCAGTACTGTGCCTGTGCATTTCCAACACATGTGTGTTGGGCGAAGTCCCCTAACCTAACCCAGCCCGTGACTGGTCTGAATGTTATTATAAGGATTGAAATCCCAAATTATTTTGTCTGATCTGAACTAAGGAAATTTGTCTGATCTGAACTAAGGAAATGAACCTCGGTGTCATCTTTGACTCCGAGCTTAACCTTGACCGACAAGTGAGCTCCGTCGTGAAGGCATGTCTATACCAACTACGCATCATAGCCAAGATCAAGTCCTTCCTCACCCCCAGCGACCTGAGGAGGGTCGTCCTCATGCTAATATCATCTAGGCTCGACTACTGCAACTCACTATATGCAGGACTTCCTGATAAGACCATCTACCGCCTGCAGCTAGTCCAAAATGCCGCTGCCAGGCTGGTGTCAGGCACCAAAATGAGGGACCACATCTCCCCTGTCCTCATCTCCCTTCACTGGCTCCCAGTGAAGAAGAGAGTGAAGTTCAAAATCTGCACCTTTGTTTTTAAAGCTCTCAACAGTCTCGCCCCACCATACATCAAGGACCTCCTGGACCAGTCTACCTCCTCAAGGCCCAGACCCAGGCTCAGGTCCGACGCCCAACTCAGCCTGAGGGTCCCACGTACCAACCTCAAGAGGAAGGGTGACCGTGCCTTTGCGGTGATAGCACCGACCCTGTGGAACGCGCTCCCTTCTGCCATCAAGTTTGCCCCCACTCTGGACTCCTTTAGAGCCAAGTTAAAAACCCACCTCTTCCAAAATGACATTCCCTAAATCTACTCCCTATTTGTTGTGAATTGTATGCCTGAGTGTTACGTTTAAGTCGTCTGTGTCTGATTGCTTTCTGTGTTTCTTGTCTTTGTCTTTATCTGTTCCTTTACCCGGGCTGCGCCCCGGGGCGATGTAAAAGTTGGATGGGGGGCGCATTATAAATGAAATTAACATAACATAACATAACATAACAATGAGAAGACATTTTTAGACATCTTATGTAAACAGAAGTCCTACCAAGCTGTAGAGGGCGCTTGTAGCATTAGGGCACAGCTTTTTACAAGTGACCCGGAGGTGAAAGGCCAATGGCCAATCAGAGAAGCCACAGACCATGTGGCAGCACCCCCCTCCCCCTCTCTATATAAGTTCCTGTTTGTTTGGTCAGACACATTTCCTCTGATGAAGCCTCTAGATGGTGAAACGTTAGGAGTTATTTTATTTCTTAACTATCTGTCCTACTGACTCTTTTTAGAAGTGGACCTGTGGTCCCAATTACTTAACTTATTTAGTCCTTTCTGCTAACTGGTACACAATATTGCACGTTTACAGAGAAAAAAACACACTTGATGGTAGAAGAAACACAAGCCCAAAAGTGTGATCAGCACCCTCTTTGTGTGTGTGTGGAGTGGGGTGACACTGAAATGTACATGTGTGATTTGCAACTATTTGAAACTCAGTGTGACCTAATAGAGTAGCTGGTTCACCTTTTGGCTTTGTCGTGACGACTAATTAGCCTACCAATCAACTACCAATGAACTTACACCTGGGTCAAAGTGTGAAAACTCAAGAACTCCAACATTTCAATCACCTAAACCCCTCAAAAACCAAATGTTTTTCTAAAAACAACTATTGTTTTAGGGTGCAACTATAGGACTAATTGGAAATAAAGCAGTAGGAATCGAACCCCTTTCCCCCCCAATCACATTGTATATTTTATGTCTTCTCATTCCCTTGTTCTGTATTGAACATTTGAAAAGAGATACTTGGGACATATGTGACAACAGACAGTGAAAAGAGCTACCAGTAGGCAAAATAATTCTGCAAAAACCCAACAATCC
Organism: Nansenia antarctica; assembly: GCF_963989245.1. Classification (NCBI taxonomy): domain Eukaryota; kingdom Metazoa; phylum Chordata; class Actinopteri; order Argentiniformes; family Microstomatidae; genus Nansenia; species Nansenia antarctica. The sequence goes on along the minus strand of NC_137676.1, from coordinate 18,890,262 downwards.
AACTACTACAGCCAAAAATAATGCAAGCAGGACGGCTAATAACAACAGTTGCAAAATATGGGAAAAACACAACAAAAATAATAAATGTATATTGTCACTAACCCGGCTCAGAGAAAGTGACAAAATAGGGAGACAAGTCGAGGGTAAAGGTTTATGATTATTTTATTAATAACTAAAGCAAAATAAGTAATTTAGAAATGGCATGTGATTTCAGTTTCAGTCAGTTTTATCAGTTGTGTAGGGTGTGGATGAGTGATCTGTATGTGGAATGTTGTAAGGGTGAAACAAAGGAGTCAAAAAAGGATAACCTGTATGGAGAGAGAGAGAGAGAGAGACTGATCCCCAACGCACAACCTAAATAGGCACAGGTGTGCTACATCAGCCAATCAGGCCTCCTCTCCCCACTGCCATCCTGCAACACAATCAGAACAAGACAGCAGTGGAGGGAGGAGACCGTAACACCCCCCCCCCCCCATAACATTTGGGGACTAAAAAGGACCCAAAACAATTTCAAAATACTAACTTCAAAATTACTAAATAAACATATCCCCTTAGCCACCAACCTACTCACCACAACAGCACCCCCCCCCCCCCCCAGGCCACACCGCACACCTCAGCAACCACGGCCTATGGAAGCAATTTAAGAGGGTGAAGAGAGCCAGGGAAAGGATACAAAAAGGGAGAGGCTGAATGACCAGGAAAAACCAAAATCTAAATCTAAAATGTGGTTATGCGTTAAAACAAAGTTATCAGCTAACACTGCTGCCTCAGAAGCTGTACACACGTTGTGTTCACCAAGATATACAGCAAGGTGCTCAGGAACAGAATCTCTGAACTGCTCTAACACAATTAACTGACACAACTCCTCATAGCTGGTAACAGATGAGGCAGAGCACCACCGATCAAACTGTAACGTCAAATCACGGACAAAATCAACATGAGATTGCTCGTTACGCCGCTTTGCAGTTCTAAAACGTTGGCGGTACGCTTCCGGAACCAATTGATAAGCACGCAAGATTGCAGCTTTAACTAAGGAATAGTCCCTACAGTCAGCCCTACTCAGAGCTGAGCAGGCCTCCTGGGCTCCACCCGTAATCACGCTCTGTAGGAGCAAGATGCGGTCTGAATCAGACCAATGTCTAACCTCAGCCACTCGCTCAAATAGTAAAAAAAAACGAGTCAAGGTCTCGCTCATTGAACTTAGGCACAAGCTTTAGGTTATTTGAAATATCAAAACGGGGACCCACACGTTCCCTAGAGGGGTCGGGATCATAGAGAGAAAAAAACCAGACATTTTTTCCCTCTTTAATTAACTTAAGCTCGTATTGAAATTCTAATTTAGCACGTTCTAAACTTTTCTCATGCTCTTGCTTGCTGTTCTCATGCTCTTGCTGCAACAACAACAACTCCTTCTGTTGGTCAAAAGTCAAATTACTACTCACATGAGTTGGGACAGGCGTAAGGGTTAGAGATTCCTCCAGGATACCAGCTTTAATCAGATTGTCCATCACGACCGTTCTTAAAGTCTCCTTGAGACAGCTAACAGTTTTACTTATTTCAATCTTATGGAGATCCGCGATTTTCAAAAGTTGGTCCTTACTACATCTCTCTAACAACTCCACTGATGGTTTCTGCATGAACTCTTCGACAATAGAAGCCATGATTAATGTGTACGTAACTACTATAATGTAGTGACTACATTATGGGTTCATGTTCTCCTCTTACTGTTGGTTGTGTAGTGGGAGGGAACCAGTTCTGGCACTAGGGGCAGAGGGGAGGATTATTAACGTTGCAACTTCCTGTTTAGACAGAACAGTTTTGGTGATCTATTTTCTGGTCCTGTACTGAGAGTACAAGTTGTTATTTTGATTAAACAGTTATCATTACGTTGCCTACGTCTTTCCTTTTTCCTCCGGCACTACACTGGTGACCCCGACGTGGATTTTTGTTAACGTAATTGTGTACAAAAACCAGCGAACGAACATTACAATCCTGCAAAATGTCCGGGCGAGGAAGACGTTCAAACCAGCGGCAGCCATCACCATCCCCTGTCAGGGTAACGCGTGGTGCGCACACTCCCACTCTCAAGCTACCAGAGTTCTGGGACTCAACGCCTGCTGCATGGTTTGCTATTGTAGAGGCACATTTCAACAAAAGTGACATCGATGACGACGACGACCGGTACAACCATGCTGTGGCAATGTTGGGCAGCTCCACCGCAGCTCGAGTGGTAGGTTTTTTGTCTGCTCCCCCGACGACGAACAAATATGAGCGCCTCAAGGCCCTGCTTCTAGAGACATTTGAACTGTCCACTGCGGAGAGGGTGCGTCGCCTATTTGCCATGTCGGACTTGGGTGACGAGAGGCCTTCTGCGCGCATGGAGAGGATGCTAAACCTGCTCGGTACAGAAGACCCCATGATCCTCTTCACAGAGCTGTTCATGCGCACATTGCCAGCTCAAGTTAGGATGGCGCTGGCCAACACCGCCATCATGGAGCCCCGCGCCCTGGCCAGGGAGGCGGACCGGTTCGTCTTGGCCATGCCTCAACGGTCCCCCGACCTGCTCGCTCCCGCGGCCGCCCCGCCACCCGACCGTCGCAGGAGAGCGAAGGATGACGCCAGACCTTCTGGCCAGCAGGGTAACGCTGCGGGCCATTGTTTCTACCACGCCACTTTTGGCGCCAAGGCCAAACGGTGCCGCTCACCCTGCACCTTCGGACCGACGGGAAACGGCGGGGCCGGCACTCAGTAGTGGCCCTGAGCGCTGGCGTCACCAACAGGCTGCTCTTCATACAAGACACCGCCTCTGGTCGCAGTTTCCTTTGTGACACAGGTGCCCAGTGGAGCGTCATTCCGGCAGAGAGATCGGATGTGGCGAAGGAGGAGCGTGGTCCGCAGTTGGCAGGCGCGGACGGCACACCTATCTGCTCTTATGGCACTAGGGCGGTGGACGTGTGCTTCGGAGGGCAATGCTTTTCGTGGGATTTTGTCATAGCGGCTGTCACATTTCCCCTCCTTGGTGCGGATTTTCTGTGCGCCCACAACCTGTTGGTGGACGTGGGGAACAGGCGCCTGGTCAACTCACAGACTTTCGCTTCCTTCGCCTGTACGCAGGGGGAGGCGGTCTACAGCGGGTGGTCCAATACGCTCGCCGAAAGTGACCAGTACCTTCGGCTGCTCGCCGAATTCCCCGACCTTACCAAGCCCACCTTCTCCGCGCCCACGGTGAAACACGGAGTGGAGCACCACATCGAGACCGAGGGGCCTCCCCTCCACGCCAGGGCCAGGCGCCTCAACCCGGAGAAGCTGGCCATCGCCAGGGCGGAGTTTGCGCATATGGAGCAGGTGGGCATCGTTCGGCGCTCGAGCAGCCCCTGGGCGTCTCCCCTGCACATCGTCCCTAAGTCAGACGGCGGGTGGCGCCCATGTGGGGACTACCGCCGCCTCAACGACGCGTCCAAGCCTGACCGCTACCCGGTCCCACATGTCCAGGACTTTTCAGCGAACCTGGCAGGCAAACGCTTCTTCTCCAAAGTGGACCTGGTACGGGGGTACCATCAGGTGCCGGTGCACCCCGAGGACGTCCCTAAGACGGCCGTAATCACGCCATTTGGACTCTTCGAGTTTCTGCGGATGCCGTTCGGCCTGAAGAACGCGGCGCAGACCTTCCAACGCCTCATGCACTCGGTGCTCCGGGACCTACCATTCCTCTTCGTCTACTTGGATGACATCCTCGTCGCAAGCACCACGGAGGAGGAGCACCTGTCCCACCTCCGGGCCCTTTTCACACGGCTCAGCCAACATGGGCTGATTGTCAATCCGGCGAAGTGTGAGTTCGGACGGAACACCATCGACTTTCTCGGGCACCGGGTCTCCGCAGAGGGGGTGACCCCCCTCCCCTCGAAGGTGGAAGCTGTCGCTGCTTTCCCGCGCCCCAGCACAATCAGCGAGCTCAAGGGGTTCATCGGGATGGTAACCTTCTACTATCGCTTCCTCCACCACATCGCTCACATCCTGCAGCCTCTTGCATTCTTCAGCCGCCAGCTGTCTCCCAGAGAGCAAAGGTACAGCACATTCGACAGGGAGCTCCTCGGGCTGTGGCTTGCTGTCAGACACTTCCATTTTTTACTGGAGGGCCGCGAGTTTACGGCCTACGTGGACCACAAGCCACTCACGCACGCCATGTCCAAGGTGGCGGAGCCGTGGTCCGACCGCCAACAGCGCCAGCTCTCCTACATATCCGAGTTCACCACAGACATCCAGCACGTTGCTGGGAAGTCCAACCAGGTCGCGGATTGTCTCTCCAGGGCGGTGGTTGGTGCGGTCCAACTGGGTTTGGACTACGCGCGCATGGCTGCAGACCAGGCCGCCGACCCCGCCGTCCAGGCTCTCAAGTTGTCGGACACAGGACTGCGCCTAGAAGAGGTGGTTTTCGGTGACGCAGGGGCCACGCTCCTGTGCGACGTCTCCATGGGTCAGCCACGACCGGTGGTCCCCGCCAACTGGAGGCGCCCCGCCTTCGAGGCGATACACGGCTTGTCTCACCCTGGTAGGAAACCGTCCTCACGGCTGGTGTCAGAGAAATTCGTCTGGCATGGGCTCAAGAGGGATGTGAGGGCCTGGGTAGACACGTGCATCGCCTGCCAGCGCGCCAAGGTGCATCGACACGTCAAGGCCCCCCTGGAGCAGTTCTCTGTGCCTGAGCGGAGGTTCGATCATGTAAACGTGGACCTGGTAGGGCCGCTGCCCCCCTCGCACGGATACACCTATCTCTTTACCATGGTGGACAGGACGACTCGCTGGCCGGAGGCAGTTCCGCTCTCCTCAACGACAGCCCCCGACCTGGCCCGGGCGTTCATCGCGGTGTGGGTCTCCCGCTACGGCACCCCTGCTGATCTCTCCTCTGACCGTGGCTCACAGTTTACTTCAGAGCTGTGGGCAGCGGTGGCGGAGAATCTGGGGGTCAAGCTCCACCGCACAACCGCCTATCACCCGCAGGCGAACGGGCTCTGTGAGCGTTTCCATCGATCCATGAAGGCCGCCCTTCGAGCCAGCCTCACGGACAGCGACTGGCTTGACAAGCTGCCGTGGGTCATGCTGGGGCTCAGGACAGCGCCTAAGGAGGACCTCCAGTCGTCGTCCGCTGAGCTGGTGTTTGGACAGCCGCTGCGGGTCCCCGGTGACTTCATTCCCAAGTCAACGGAGCCCTGGTCCGCCGCCGCTCAGCGCGCCTCCCTGCTGGACAGCGCCAGGACCTTCGTCCCGGTCCCGACTACGCAGCATGGTGTCCCTACTTCGAGGGTGCCCCCGGAGCTGCACTCAGCGAGGTTCGTTTTCATTCGTCATGATGGCCACAGGACTCCACTACGTCCTCCTTATGACGGGCCTTTCCGTGTCATCGAGGCCGGAGCCAAGAACTTCATGGTTGACATGGGGGGTAGGCCTGAGTGTGTGTCCGTTGATCGCCTCAAACCGGCCCACTTGGACCTTGAACTGCCCCTGGACTTGGCCCTGCCACCGCGCAGAGGCCGGCCTCCAGTCCTACCTCCCCTGCCGCGCCCTGGCCATTCCCCCCTCCGACCCCGACAACCCCCCGCAGCTCGCGAGCCCCTGGTCGTCACTGCCCCCCGTCCTTCCCTGCAGGAGGACGTGATGGGCGATGTCACACCTCCTCCCGCACCTCCTGACTTTACCTACGATCGTAGGGGCCGGGCCATACGCCCTCCTCGCCGTGAGGATTTCCAATATTGAGGTGAACACTGGGGGGGCTGGTGTAGTGACTACATTATGGGTTCATGTTCTCCTCTTACTGTTGGTTGTGTAGTGGGAGGGAACCAGTTCTGGCACTAGGGGCAGAGGGGAGGATTATTAACGTTGCAACTTCCTGTTTAGACAGAACAGTTTTGGTGATCTATTTTCTGGTCCTGTACTGAGAGTACAAGTTGTTATTTTGATTAAACAGTTATCATTACGTTGCCTACGTCTTTCCTTTTTCCTCCGGCACTACAATAACAACAAATGCCTCCCCACCTGTTGAAGCACAAAAAACAGTAGCAGTCGCAGTCGCACCGAGCGCAGCAATGGAGATGTTCAACGGAGCTTCCCCAAAACCTAGATAGCTCAACCCTAGTCTTCGTGTGGCTTCGTGGTGGGTAATTACGCACTCAATACCACGAACACGGAACAAGTAACCAGCACGCTGGCGTACTCCCCGTGCTACGGCGATGCCCCCGAGACCACTGCTCTAGCCACGGTTACCACACAAAAATAATTTTAAAAAACAACAAAAGCCCAACGCACTCCCCAAAGGAAATACGCCGCTATGCCTAACATGGGGTAGAAGGCATCAGCTCCTAAATCTCACCACTGCACAAGGAACAACCACACTCCTACCTAGGTGTCCCAACAGATAGTAGAGCAAATGGCGTCTCTAGCCTGGGCAAGTGTCTGGAGACAAACCGTAGTCCTCTCTCTCCCCCAGCACACAAACAAACACACAACTGTTGGCACAAATCACAACAGAAAGGTAACTAAGATGCCACAGCATCAACAAAACCATACCCAACTTATCTCCCAAATTGACAATTTAGCTGGTGCTAAAAATGTTGGGTGGGGCACAGCAGTGTTTCTTCCAGGATTTTTCACATTAGTGGCGGGGAGGTCCTCTTTCGCGTTTTTTTTTTCTCGCGTGCACGCGCATAAAACGCACTGGCGCTCAAAGCAAAGACGTAATTTCACTTTACCCACGCAATACCCACTTAAACATGTGTGAGGATACGTAACGGCGTTTTGTGACAGAACTTTCACTTTCATTCATGAAATTCACCCTGTCTGTGTTACTGTTTACACAAGTACAATCACAGTGTGACAGTCAGATGGAGCATTCGGTAAACAACAACAGCAAGGTAATGCTATCAGTTGAGTTAAAGAAAAACAGCTCTTACCTCTGAGGACACCAACATGAGCCGTGTTTACCCGTACCTCCGCCGTTCTGTTCGTGGTGATTTCAGAGGCAATAGATAATTTTTGCCCCGCGCATACGTTAGGTGCGAGGCTGCTCGGTTAACCCATTAGCGGGAACATTATTAGTTGCACAAAATAGGCTGATTTAATTGACCATGAACATCAGAGACAGACATTACGAATGTTCATTTAAAATACTCTGGAAGCCCGGAAGTCCGGAAAACCGGAAGTCGGAAGTCCTCAGCATAATGCATTGTCTGCAATACAACCGGTTATTCAGGACGCACATTTTTGCGCTCCGGCCTAGAAATAGACAGCCAATTGGAGCGCTGCTACAGCTCACGTGTAAGCGAAAAGTATTCGGCCTGCCATAGACTGGCATTGACCGGCGCCCCGACTCCTTACCTATGTATTTTAACAGTGAATTTTACACACACACAGATAAAATGTTTATTGTATTGGAGGATTTTTAATGAATGCTGATAGGCGCCGACAGAATATCAGCCGCATTTTGTGAATAAACAATGTTTATTTTTAAAAAAAACTTTTACAAATCGCAACTAGGAAGTGAAGGTGGGGAACTAGGAAGTGAAGGTGGGGGCGGCGCCCCAGCGCCCTCTATCGGCCAACCGCCACTGCAACGAACCAACGAACCAACCAATTTAACAAAGAACCTACCAAAGAACCAACGAACCATCCCTCGGTGCTCCTCCGGCTCCTTGGTCTCTCGGCTTAGCCCCCCCTGCTGCATCGGAGTAGGTCTTAGGGCGGTCTGGGCAGTCCCTGTACACATGGCCTCTCAAGCCACACCCGTGGCATTCCCTGGGCTGGGTGCAGTCTTTTGCCACGTGGTCCGTGGCGTTACAGTTCCTGCACCTCATCCCAGCGCAGTTCCCCTGCCCATGACCCGCCTGCCTACACCTTCTGCAGAAGGGGGCCTGCCGGGCATAGAAAAGGGTGCCCCTGTCCCCCCCCAGCGAGAAAAGTGCCGGGGGGTGTGTGTAGCCGTCGAAACCACCCTCTTCTGGCCGTAGGAGCACCTGGTACTGGCGCCTCCCGTTCCAGATCCCAAGGGAGTCCTTGATGCGGCGGGCCCCCGACGTGACTTTACAGTAGCGGCTCAGGAACCCTACCACAGCTTCATCAGTCACATGTGGATTGTACATGTGTACCGTCAAGACCCTGAAGTTATCTTTCGCCAGGCTTGTCACTCTATAGAGTGACAGAGGCCTGGTCTCGGCCCCGACGGTACACATGTCCATCGCCTTTCCGGTCATGGCCGCCGTTTAAAAAGTCACGTCGTAGGCGTTCTCCAGCGTATTGCCCTGGAGGCAAAGGATGTCCGCGACAATCATCTTCAGTTGTCCCATCAGAACTGCCCGGGTGAAGGTGTCCCTCTGCTGGATCACCTCCGCCGGGTCTCTCCACGAAAAACGGATAGTATTGAACATTCCGGCCTTTGGGCCCGACTCAAAAGAGTTCTCCATCTTCCCGCTTCTAACTGGCAGATTCAAGATACTACACTTGATCTTAGCCAATAGGCTGATAAGATAAGAGATCTTTTAACACTTAATCAGCCGTGAGGTGTTAAACAGCACCAGTGAGTACAAAAAAAAATCTACCTTTGCACTCGATCAAATTTCAGGACCCTCCTTTCATGACTTTTCCTAGATATGTGCGTTCTACAACCCAGCATCTTTACATTTTCAAAATCGAGTTAGTATAAAGCGATTTTGCAGTATTTCTGTGTGTGTCTGTGTATTTGCCTTGGGATTCGGCTGCCATCTTTTTCTCCAAGGCTGCAATTCTCTTTTATATCAGCAGAGGTAGCAAGGGGGCACACACTGTGCTCAACCTTCAGGCTTCAGTGCTGAATTAGATACAGTGGATAAGACTGATATTTGTAACATAATGTGTTTATATATAGGCTATATATAGCAATAGTGATACATAATATATGTATATGTACAGACAGTTATGAAAATGATAAACTGTACAGTATGTCTCCCAATCCCTTCAGATTTGTTGGAGCTGAGTTTTTTTTTTCACCCAAGTTCCATGCAATAGTGATAAGATATTATGATATGTGTAGCCTATGTACAGTTATGAATGATACACTGCACAGTATGTACCTATCAAGCTGTGTGGTATTACATAGGTACCACAGCAAAGTAGTTCATCAACAAATAATATATAACAAACGGATATTTATAATATTGTATATAATTTCTTTTTTGTATATCACTGTAGACCACGTTGTAGTAGTAGCCAATTGCAGAGTGTATTCATTATTTTGTTTGTTTGAATCCTCACTGTGTTAATGTTTTGCCGTGAACAAACAATTGTTGGGTGAATAAACTGTCTCTTGCCGTGAAATGTGTACATCAAATAAAATGATGTCGGCGATGATTATGCCTGTACAGCGCTGTCAATTTTCAAATAATGCTATAGGCTATATATATCTATCTACCCTCCCTCCACCCCCACCCAGAGAGCTTTGGACTGTCTGGATATGAACACTTGAACACTTGATCTCTGCACTTTATATTTATATTAATTATGACTCTTGCACTTTGATGTTGGTTTGCACTGTCTTGTCCTGTCTTGCACCTGTCCTGCTGTAAACCGTGCTCCATTGTTCCAAACCAAATTCCTAACATGTTTACATGTCATGGCAATAAAAGTCTTCTGATTCTGATTCTGATTCTGATATGAATGTTCAGTTGTGATATGAAGTAGCCAACAATTCTCATGTCGACCATGATAATAATAGGCTACAACAAGGTTGTACATAGATATACGCAGATTCATATTTGGATAGTTGATTTTGGCACCATTGTATAGTAGCCAATTGCAGAGAGTATACATTATTTTGTTTGTTTACTGCACATTATAAATGAAATGAAAATAGCTGTTGTGAAAAGTGAAAATATAGTGTGTTCATGTTGCAGTGAAATGTATTTACATAGATATATCAGATGTGATATTTCTACTACAAACGAACACAGACAGAGAGACAGATAATTCAAGTAACATTTTTATTTACTTGCAATGTTCACGTCAATTCTTCCAAGTAAAAAGTATGGTAATTAATATGAACACCAATATATATTAAAAAAAGTAGAAAGTGAATAGGAGGTCGCCGGAGCGCTCAGCGTGGGCGCTGTCAGGTAGACAGGGCAGGAGAGGCATCAGGCCTGGCCATGGGACAGTCAGCATCCCCAGCACACCGTTGCTGGCTTGGTGCATGTGCCACAGACAAATCGTCCACATGACTGGCAGATGTTAATTGCTTTGTTCCCTCGACATATGGTGCCTTGACACTTTTTTCTTTTCACCTGTGGGGACGGAGGTGTGCGAGGATTTTCGAGCTGCAGTCGCCTTCTCGCTGCTGGTGTAGAAGGAAGCCTTGTCATTACCAGTGGCTCACACAGCTCCCCTGCCAACTTAAAAAGGAATTTCTTCCTGCTTATCCTGACGCCCATGCACTGGCTGTACAGAATGCGTGCATTAATTGCAGCCATGTCCAAAATGTTGTAAAACACAGCTACAGGCCAACGGCGGGTCCCTCCTTTTACTGTGTATTTCCTCGTCATCTGGTCCAGAACATCAACACCGAACTTATTGCTGTTGTAGTAGGAAACCGTTTCGGGCAGTTTCTTTGGGCCATCATCAGTAGAAACGGTTTGATGCAGTGTGCTGAGGAGGCATACAGTTTTCTTAGGTTTTGCCTGGTAAACCGTGAGTGTGGCTTCTCCAGCCCTCAGCACCTTGCTGGAAAATCTTTCAGTCTGTGCCCGTGTACATGGGGGCAACTCCCGTCTGATTTTATTAATTGTGCCAACAATTGTGGTTTGTTGGGCCAAAAGGGTGTTTGCCAGTGGCAAGGAGGTGAAGTAATTGTCTGTCGTGACATTTCTTCCTTTGCCCACGAACGGCTCCATCAGACGCAGCACAACATTGTCCGATAACCGCTGACCGGCCGGCCTGCTTGCATCTTTCCCTAGGTAGGGATGTGCGTTCAACATGTATTTGGTGTCCACATCCGCTGCAACCCAGAACTTTATGCCAAATTTGTCAGGTTTATTGCCCATGTACTGTGTGAAACCACATCTTTCTTTGGTCGGGAACAACTGTTCATCCACGGTAATGTTGTCACCAGGTGTGTACGATGCAATGCTGTTTTTCACAAATTTGTCAAAAATGTCTGAAATCATGGCAAATGTATCCACCGGAACGCGGGCAGCTCGTGTGTTCTTGTCATCAAAGCGTAGATAGCGCATGATATCTCGGAACTTCTGGCGAGTCATTGTCTCCTTGAAGACAGCGATTCCGAATTGTGATGACCAGAGGTCATCCACCCTCACGGACTTGGAACATAAAACTCCTTTGTAGTAAAGGAGACCCACGAATGCCTTTAGTTCGTCCATTGTCAAATTGAACATCTCATCATTACTCCGGTCAGCTTCTGCCTGAGTGTACTTTAGAATCTGTTGCCACATTTCCGTGTCAATCAGACACAGTAGACTGCTCAACAGACTTGTAATGTTCGATTTGGCATAACGAGTCGGGCCTGGAGCTGTCTTTATGATATTGGCCTGTCGTTCTCTGCCTCTCCGAGCGTCTGGGTTGCGCTGTGTTGCGCCTGGTTGCTCAGTCCACACTGTGCCGTCTCGACCCTGCTCTTTCGTGGCTTCACTTGCGTCCTCAATGTCAGAGTCGCATTCTGAAGCATCTGCGTCGGATTCAATGACATCGCCTGCTGCCTGTGAGACACAATAAACTATTAGTTGTTTTCATGTAATCATGCACAGAAAAACAATAGCCTATATGATGCGATTTTATATTAGCACGGGACATGTCCACACACAATAAACTATTAGTTGTTGTTTTCATGTAATCATGCACAGAAAAACAATAGCCTATATGATGCGATTTTATATTAGCACGGGACATGTCCACACACAATAAACTATTAGTTGTTGTTTTCATGTAATCATGCACAGAAAAACAATAGCCTATATGATGCGATTTTATATTAGCACGGGACATGTCCACACACAATAAACTATTAGTTGTTGTTTTCATGTAATCATGCACAGAAAAACAATAGCCTATATGATGCGATTTTATATTAGCACGGGACATGTCCACACACAATAAACTATTAGTTGTTGTTTTCATGTAATCATGCACAGAAAAACAATAGCCTATATGATGCGATTTTATATTAGCACGGGACATGTCCACACACACACACACAACTGACAATGTAATCTATATTAGTTTTTCATACTATAATTTACAGATTTTTTGTTTACAGTGTTGTAACCAAGTCTTACCATGATTTTTCTCTCATCTCCTGATCCGCCGTCTGACTGGTCCGCTGGTACATCGTGCATGTAGGCTAAAATCTCTTCAGGGGACCACTCGCGTCTGCTCTCTGGGCGACTCATCACAGCAAAATTACGAGTAGTTCTGGTCTCCAACTGTAATGCAGGCTAATTTATAGGAATAAGTGTGTTCATATGCAAACATATTCAATGGCATGTAATTAGTAGGCCATTGTTTATCACAGATGAATCCTGAAAATTTAATGCCATTGAGATTGAAATTAGTAGGCCATTGTTTATCACAGATGAATCCTGACAATTGAATGCCATTGAGATTGAGACGCGGTAGCCTAATAGTGATAATGACTTCTATTTGAGTAGCCTACAGTTATCGTCTCATTAGGACGGCCAATGTAACACGTTGTTTTTTGGATTTTGCATTCCTTGTTTTGTGGTAAACGAATCTCTTTCTGATCGTCCCGTTCACAAAAAACGAAGGTAATAAGTCACGTAATATGGCGAAATAAATGTTCGTTCAGACAATACAACATATATTGAAAAATATGAAAAATACATGTGGGATGGAGGTACTGGGATGATATGTGGCAGTTTCTCACGCCTGTCCCGTTCTGTTGTTCAAAGAATATAATATAAAACGCATCACATGTTTGTCATTGTGTGAAAATGTTTCTGTAGCGAAGAACCGTGGCTCCATCTGGAGCTGATCAACTCCGGATGGCAATAGCTCGTTGTGGTTGCAATTGTGCAAGAATAACACTGGCATGTCCACTCGCCAACTAAAGCACTTGATTATAAACATAATATAGGCTCAATACAATACAGCCAAAGGCGGAACAACACTGATGTTCTCATAATGTAATTATAGAAATAGCTAAATTAGACTGTAGACTGCTATGGAGGTATATTGAAAAATATGATGATAAATAGGATGGCAGATTGCAAACATATTCAATGGCATGTAATTAGTAGGCCATTGTTTATCACAGATGAATCCTGACAATTGAATGCCATTGAGATTGAGACGCGGTAGCCTAATAGTGATAATGACTTCTATTTGAGTAGCCTACAGTTATCGTCTCATTAGGACGGCCAATGTAACGCGTTGTTTTTTTGATTTTGCATTCCTTGTTTCGTGACAAAATCACTGTATGGGACAACTCGTTTCTAAGTTACAAACTCGTTTCCGATCAATGAACAAAGTCATCGGGTTTCCCCCGCGGTGTGTTTCTGTTGCGTGTTCACGCTTCTTGCGTGACATCGGCATCCAGCGATTTTTGTGGGTCAGTACACACACCCCCATTGTGATTAGTGGTCGTGTGATTCCACACCTCGTCGCGCTTTAGTAGGTAAAAAAACGTCGGCGCCTCCAGTTTAAGAACAGATTTTTTTCTTTCGAAAAGTTTTTATTGTAACAAGTACACGTTATATGACATTACATTACATTATACATGTTACAATAAGACACAACAAGCCATAGTAAAAACACAATATACATGTCTTCACACATTTTTAACATCCATAAAAGCCATTGTTCAGTTTACAAGCAGTAAAAAAACATCTGTGCAACCATGAAGGGACTTTCATTAAAACACACAGTTTTAAAAGGTTACAGATAAAAACATGGCTATGATAAAAGTTATGACATTAAAAGTGCAATGTTTTGGGGCTTGTTTTAAAAATAGTCTTTTCAGTGTCTTGTTTTAAAAAGAGAGTCTTTTCAGTGTCTTTGTTTAAAAAACATGGCTGTTGTACAGGAGCGGGGTGAGTCCTTATCAAGACTGCCTTGCCCGCCTTCATGAACAGCTCCTCACGACCGCCGTTTCAGGCTCCCAGAGGAGACCCTCAACCATGGCAGCGGTGGCACTCGCGCAGTCAGGGCCGGACCTCTATGGTGGGCCTCTGACCCCCTCCTCCGAATGGGCGACGTGCGACACATCCCCTCAAGGTCTCAATGGCCGCAGCTACCACCGCCTGTGGGGTGGTCTCCACGCGCTTCCCTACCAGCAGGCTGCGGGAGGTCCAGAGTGCTTCTTTAAAGCATGTCAGGGTGAGCCAGAGTCTGGCGAAGTCCGCTGATGGTATGCTCCTCCGGCTCACCCCGTAGAGCACCAGTTGGACGTTTAGGACCTCTCCTGCTGGCAAGCACGGGTATAGTAGGAGGCCGGCTCGTGCCCACAGGTCTTTCGCTATGTTGCACTCCCAGAGCAAGTGCCGCACCGACTCGGGGGCGCCACACCCTGGTCGGGGGCAGGTGGCAGATGCCGCCATGACCCGGGAGTGCATGACGGCCCTGACCGGGAGGATCTCATGGGCCACCATCCACGACAGGTCTCGGTGTCTGTTCACGAGGGCAGGGTGGGCTACGTTGCGCCAAATGGTGGAGGGCTCGCTGAATGCAAGCCCGCGCACCGGACTCACTGCTTCCCGCTCCTGCACAAGAGAAAGAAGAGAACGGTTTAAATAAAATAGATTTGTTCTCATTCTCCATGTTATATCTTTTTTAAAAATTCTTGATAAAAACATATGCAGATGGGAGATTAAAAGACACAGGTTCTCTCAAGTCTGTTTCTAAAAGTTTCAGCCGTCTCAGGTATGACCCCATCCAGAACCGTGCCATCGCTGTTGTTTTGTGATCTCTGGATGGGGCCAAGGCGTATGCCATGTGTAGCGTAGTGTAGCGGCTGCCTAAAAACAGGTGGAGGTCTGGGAGTCCTTTCCCTCCGTTCTTGGGTGTTTTTTTCACCTCCTCCCCTTTCAGTCTCTCCCACTTGGACCCCCACAGGAAATAAAACATGGCTCGGTCCAAAGCTAAAAGAGTGGTTCGTGACGGGATAAAAACAGAACAGATTAGTAAAAGCACAGGTAAAATCACAGCTTTAATGATTAAAACCTTGCCTTCAAAAGTCAGTCGTCTGAGTCCCCAGTACCCCAGTCGCTGTCTAACTTTCCCTATCACGTCCTTCCAGTTCCCTGTCCCTCCCCCCTCCCTGCCAAACTTAACCCCAAGTATTTGTAGGTCAGTCTGTGTCACTGTCAGGGGGAGTCTGTCCACATCGGTCACTGTCTATGGTCCATAAAATTGGGCTTGGGTCTTTCCTCTGTTTAATTTAGCCCCAGAGGCCCGTCCGTACCAGTCAGTCTGGTCCAGTGCTTGGTCAACAGATAAAAGGTCAGTGCATAAAAGGTTCACGTCGTCCATATATAAAACACACTTGGCGGTCAGTCCCCCACTCCCAGGAATGCCCACCCCACAGATTCGTTGATCCCTTCTCAAGAGCTGCGCCAAGGGCTCGATGCAGGCAACGTAGAGGAGGGGGGATAACGGACACCCCTGACGGACACCGCAGTGTATTCCCACCGCTTGTGTCAGTTGCCCATTTACAAGAATTCTGCTGGTGATGTCTCTGTACAGCAGTCCCACCCAAGCTAGGAACCTCCCTGGAAACCCCATTGTTTGCAGTACCTGGAAGAGGTAGACTCGATCAAATGCTTTCTCAATATCTAAATTTAGGACTACCAGCCGTATGTTTCTGTCTCGTATAACAGATGGTGTCTCGGATCAGTACGAGGCTGTCTGTGATCCTCCTCCCCGGAATGGCGCAGGCTTGATCCGGGTGAATCACTTCCCCTAAAAACAAAGACATTCGATTTGTTAAAAGTTTACTAAACAGTTTGCAGTCGAAGTCTAAAAGAGTGATTGGTCTGAAGTTCTTTAGGTCAGTCTTGTCATGTTTCTTGTGTAAAAGTGAGACTATCCCTATTCTAAAACTGTCAGGTAGTCTGTCAAGTCGTTCAAAGTCCATAAAAACAGTTAAAAGGTTGTGTGCTAAAATGTCCCAGAAAGTCAGATAAAACTCCAGGGGAAGTCCGTCTTGGCCGGGGGACTTCCCCTTCTTCAAATTCTTTACACATTTATCCAACTCTAAAAGGTTAAAATCCTGGGCTAAAAACACACCATCCCCTACTGTCTTATCAATTAACTTTAAAACTTCTCCCAAGGTGTCATTGCAAATGTATTTTTCTTTATACAAATCCCCATAAAAATCTTCTACTACTTTCTTTATCCCTTCTGTGTCTTTTATTGTGTTTCCCTCTATATCTTTTAAATTGGATATTACCCCCCCCCCTTTACTAATAATCTTCTTAAAAAAGTAGTTTGTGCATTTCTCTCCCTCCTCTATATCCCGTTCTTTACTTCTTAACATGACACCTTTGCTTTTTATTTCTGCTAAAATTTACATTTATTTTTTCACCTCCTTTATTTCTTCATTAAAATCCAAACCCTGTTGAATTAAATTAAAATACCTTTGAAGTCGTTTTTGCAGTCCCAACATGCATCTGTTTTCCCTATCTTTTTTCTGCTTGCCTACCTTCCTAAAAAAGTTCCTAGTCCTTTCCTTCACCATCTCCCACCAGTGTGCTCGTGTCTGGAAACAGTCTTGAAGGGTCTGCCATCCACTGAACTGCTCCCTGTACTCCTTCACCACCTCCTTGTCTTCTAGGAGGGAGCAGTTCAGCTTCCACAGACCTCTTCCTACAGTCACACCCGAAGAAAGTGAGAGGGTGCATGTAAGCATAGCGTGATCGGAAAAGAAAACAGGGGATAATCTAGCATCAGTCGGCGGGCAGTCCCGTGTAAAAATGTAGTCAATGCGAGAGGCTCTGGTGCCATCACCACTGGACCAGGTGAAGCCCTCCTCTCTTGGATGCATGTATCTAAAGCAGTATGTTAGTTTGAAATCTCTACATAGGTTTTGCAATAAAACCCCTGCCTTATCTACTCTAAAACCCTCCCCTGCCCCTTTCATATCTTTATTGGTTAAAACAGTGTTAAAATCCCCTCCTACCACTAGGGGAGCCCTACCTAGCATGTGGGACTGCAAGTCCTGTAAAAGGTCAAACCTGTCATTTTTATCATTAAAACCATTTACATTCAAAATGTTAAAATCCTTTCCTAAAAATGTCAAATGTGTTAAAAGTGCCCGTCCATCAATCACCACAGTGCTGCCCTTCACCAGCACTTGGGGGTTTTTGATCAGGAGGGCCACTCCATCGGAGCGGTTGTTATTGGACCCGCTCCAGATGGAGGGCCCATGGTTCCATCTCCTCTCCTGATAAGAACAGATTGTTAAATTCTTTTATTTTTCCGTACACGGGGAACATTGTTCCCCCTTTCATTAAACTGCACAAAAATAAACAAACACGTCCACCCCCCGTTCTTTTGTGGGGGATTAAGGCGCAAACCAAAACAAAAAGCAATTTCTTGTCACAATCACCATCACTCCTAAATTCCCACAGTCATGTCATTTTGTGTTGTATTAAACCAAAAACAACCCTGTTGCCCCCCATCCTTTTGTGGAGGGTCAGGATGCAAAGCCAAATCATTTCTTATACCAACTCAAAAAAGTCCCAGCCCCCCTTTCCAACGCTCCCGGAACCAAAAACTGCTGCCCTCTTCACCCTGTCTCTTAAACCCCTCACATTTAACGTAACATAAACCAAATCCATAATGTGTAATTTAAGAACAAACAAGCAAACAAACAGACAAAAACAATCCACAATGTGAAAACTAAAACAACAACCAATAATACATCCCGAGGGGTAGAGGTCCTCCTCATCAAAACTTCTGTCAGTCTCCATGGCTTTTGCAGCCTCTTCGCTTTCCATCTGGGTTGCCCAGGTAGGGCTTGAGACAGGGGGCTCCGGCATCCTCAGAACCGCCTGAGGCCCCCCTCTCTCCCCCAGATTTTCTCCACTTTCCACCTGGGCAGGGGGATTAGCGAACAGTCCCTGCAAGCGACGGGGGGGGGCGCCCTCACCCCCACCCTTCACCCGCTTAGACCCCCCACCCGGGCTCTCTTTGCTGATCCTACTGCGGCTCCTGCTGCAGCTCCTGTCCGCTTTCCTCTCCCTCTCCTTGTCCTTGTCCTTCTTCTGCTGCCTCTTGGGGGTCGACCCCTGCTGCGTGCCCCCCAGAGGTGACACGACCTCCTGGAGCGTCCATCTTTTGTGGGTTCCACCAGATACTTCTTTTTTTTCTTTTTTTCTGGGCCAGGGGTATGTCCCTCTGCAGGGGCGTGGAAAGGCTTGCTTCTGCAAACACAAGGGGTGTGTCGGTTGCCTCAATACACTTTCTTGGTTGTTCTCAATACACTTTATTTTCTCTTTCTATCCTGAACTCGTTTTCTACAATAACTAATGCTTAACTGTTTTACCTGTCTCTTAACACACTCCCACCATTCACACACATTCTCTTCATACATTCCACACTTCATTCGCTCACTAATATACCCATTCACCATATCCCTATACTCACTCTCCCCTAATAGACTCGTGTTCAAACACCACACACCCCCCCTTTCCCTGTGTGCCTACCCCCTAAGTGAAAAGTGATTGCTGCGTGATCGCTGTACCCCGTGAATTTGTGTTGTATATCCCCTATTTCCTTTTCTATCCCCTGTGACACTAAACATAAATCAATTCTACTCTGCTTCAAAACCCCACTAACTACCTGTCTTCTCGAATACTCTCTCTTACTTGTGTTCCTAACTCTCCACACATCTATTAAATTTCCCTGCTCTATCATTTCTAATAACCCCCTCCTAGCTGAATCTGTCTTAAAACTATCTACTCTATAAACATCCATCTTAGTGCAAAATACATTAAAGTCACCCACCAAAATACAATTCCCTGTGCAGTGCAAACCCAGTTCTACAAAAAAATCCCTCTTTTCAACCTCTATTTGGTGCATACACATTAATTAATGATGATGATGAAAACCTTTATTGTCCCCAATGGGACATTTTGTTGTCAAACAGTTTAGTAGGGCAGACAGAAAACATTCAATAAATAAATAAATAAAACAGTGCAGGCTCTAAGTAAACAGTGCAAGATAAAGTGCTCAAGTGCATGTATAGTCCAAGTAGCAGTCTTAACGGCCTCTCAGCTCCAGGTCTCCCCCACCCTGCAGGGCCTGGTTGTAGAGTCGGAGTGCAGCTGGAATAAAGGACTGTCCAAATCTTTTTGTACTTTGACGGGGGAGAACAAATCTGTGGCTGAACTTGCTCCTCATCCCCGCCAGCTCGCAGTACATCGGGTGGGAGGGATTGGCCAGCATGGCCGCCAGTTTTTTCCCCATCCTCTGTTCTGCCACCACCTCTAGGCTGTCCAGCCCGGTCCCCACCACAGAGCTGGCCTTCTTCACCAGTTTGTTCAGCTTCGCAGCATCCCTGGCACAGATGTTTCCACCCCAGCAGGCCACGGCGAAGAACAGAACGCTGGCGACCACCGACTGGTAAAACATTCGCAGCAGCTTGAGAGATTGAGATTGAGATTGATTGAGAGAGATTGAGATAACGTTTATTGCCACTATGCATTACACATATAGGAATTTGCTTCGTCACCACAGCAAGTGCGTTTATACTTTTTTCACATATCAAAAAACAGGACAACACAACAACAACACAGGACAGACAACAGTGCATTGGATAGTGCGGTATAAAGTAAAGTGCAGTGCAGAGTTTTTTTACAGTGAGTCCAGTTCAGTCCTGGGCAGACTTGGGGGCGGGGGGGGGGGGGGAAGCCAGAGTCATTTAACAGCCTGGCGGCTGAGGGGTAGAAGCTGAGCCTGTGGCGGGCCTTAAGTGCCTTAGGCAGCCGCAACCTTCTTCCAGAGGGAAGCAGGGTGAGGAGGCCGTGGCCGGGGTGGAAGGGGTCAGCCATGATCTTCCTTGCCCTCCTCAGAGCCCTGGTGTCATGCAGGGAGTTGAGGGAGGGCAAGGGACAGCCGATCACCCTCTCTGCTGAACGTCGCACCCGCTGCAACTTGGCCTTGTCCTTGGTCGTTGCAGCAGGGAACCAGGTGATGATGGAGTGGGTGAGGATGGATTCTATGATGGCCGTGTAGAACTGGACCATCATGGACCTCGGCAGCTTGAGTTTCCTCAGCTGCCGGAGGAAGAACATCCTCTTCTGGGCCTTCTTTGTGAGGACCTCGGTGTTCTGCTCCCACTTTAGGTCCCGGGAGATGGTCATGCCTAGAAAGCGGCATGACTCCACGGAGGCCACCGGGGTACCTCCCAGCGTGATGGGAGGGGGCAGGGCTGCTTTCCTTCGGAAGTCCACCACCATCTCCACTGTTTTTAGAGCATTTAGCTCCAGATTGTTTAAACTGCACCATCTCTGCAGCCCCTCGATCTCACCCCTGTAGGCAGATTCGTCCCCCCCGGAGATGAGGCCCACCAGGGTGGTGTCGTCTGCAAACTTCAGGAGCTTGACCGAGGGGTGGCGGGAGACACAGCTGTTGGTGTAGAGGGAGAATAGTGCTGGAGACAGGACGCAGCCCTGCGGGGAGCCCGTGCTGGTGGTCCTGGAGCTGGAAATGCTCTTCCCCAGCTTCACCCGCTGAGACCTGTCAGTCAGGAAGTCCGTGATCCACCTGCAGGTGGAGACCGGCACCTGCAGCAGGGATAGCTGGTGCTCCAGGATGTGTGGGAGGATCGTGTTGAAGGCCGAGCTGAAGTCCACGAACAGGATCCTGGCGTAGTTGCCTGCAGTGTCTAGGTGTTCTAGTACATAGTGCAGAGCCATGTTCACGGCGTCCTCCGTGGATCTATTGGCTCTGTACGCGAACTGCAGGGGGTCCAGCACAGGATCCGTGATGAGCTTCAGGTAGGCCAGGACAAGGCGCTCCAGGACCTTCATGACGACGGAGGTCAGAGCGACGGGTCTGTAGTCGTTGAGGCCTGTGACCTTGGCCTTCTTGGGGACGGGGATGATGGTTGATGCCTTGAAGCACGCTGGGACGTGACACAGCTCCAGCGAGGCGTTGAAGATGTTGGTGAACACCGGGGCCAGCTGGTCGGCGCAGTGCTTCAAGACAGAGGGAGAGACGGAATCCGGACCAGCTGCCTTCCGGGGATTCTGCCTCTTAAACAGTCTGTTTACCTCTCGCACTGTGACAGAGAGAGGGGGTGGGGAGAGGGGGGTGGGGGTGGGCGGGGCGGGTGAGGAGGGGGGAGGGAGGGGGGGGAGGGGGGAGGGTGGGGGTAGCAGGAGGGACATTGGCCCCCCTGGGGGACGGGGGTGGTGGTTGTAGCCGGGGGGTGTGGAGGGAGAGGGCGGGGGTGGGCGGGAACCTCTCTTTCTCAAACCTACAATAGAACTCGTTCAGCTCGTTAGCGAGGGGGAGGTTGTCGGACATCAGCGGGGACCTGGGTTTGTAGTTGGTGATGGTCTTTAGGCCTTTCCAGACGGAGGCGGAATCCCCCTCAGAGAGCTGTTTCTGCAGCTTCTCCGAAAAGCGATGCTTCGCCTCCTTCACCGCTTTGGCGAACCTGTACTTGGCCTGCTTGACCCGGTCCACGTCCCCACTGCGCCTAGCCACCTCCTTCTCAGACCTCAGACGCCTGAGTTGGGATGAAAACCAGGGCTTGTCGTTGTTGAAGGACTTCCTGGAGCGGAGGGGGACACACACCTCCTCGCCAAGGCTGATAAATGATGTAACAGTGTCTGTGTATACATCCAGATTGTTACCAGCCTCTGGCCCCGCCCACTCCACCAAGTACTCCCAGCTTGTTGCAGACGCCGAAAGACCTCAGCCTTCTCAGGAAAAACAGTCTGCTCTGCCCTTTCCTGAGAAGAGCCTCTGTGTTGTCTGTCCAGTCCAGTTTGTTATTAATTTGTACTCCCAGGTACCTGTAGGAGTCCACCCTCTCGACTTCCACCCCCATGATGGTGATGGGGGCTGGGGTCCTTCTCTTCCTCCTAAAATCAACCACCAACTCCTTTGTTTTGCTGGTGTTAAGCAAAGGGTAGTTGGTGTCGCACCACTGCACAAAGCTCTCCACCAGGGCCCTGTATTCCTCATCCCTGTCGTCTGTGATGTAACCGACGATAGAGGAGTCATCAGAAAACTTCTGCAGGTGGCACTGGTCGGAGCTAAACTGGAAGTCGGAGGTATAGAGGGTGAAGAGAAAGGGTGACAGAACAGTTCCCTGGGGGGCGCCGGTGTTGCACACCACCACCTCAGACTGACAGCCCTGCAGTCTCACATACTGACGTCTGTCTGTGAGGTAGTTGTGGATCCAAGCCGTCAGGGAGTCCTCCACACACATCACTGCTAGTTTGTAGTGATGGCGAGATGAAGCTTCTTGAACTGTTGAAGCTTTCCATCAAATTGCGTCACACATGGACCGAAGCTTCGTGTTGCTTCATTTGCTCTACTGCGCCATCAAGTGGACAATAAATGTCTAGCAGGCAGAGTGATGATGACACCGTGGCTTTGGTGTGTGAAGCTTTGAATTGAATAAATGTGCTTGTGTTACTAGGAACAACAACATTTTATTCATTTATTCATTTTTATTTAAAAATAACAATTTCTCCACAGTGCTGGGCTTCAGGCGGTTTCTTTTTTTTTAGACGATTTCACCTGCTTTTGAAAATATCCTTTCACAGGGCACAGATGAAGCTGGGATACATAGATAATTAACGGCAAGTTTATACAAATTAGGATACACATGTTTGTGTTCTTCCCAATACTGTAGGGGGTTCTGCATCCTTTCGATGTTTGGTTCAGCCAGGTCGGTATGGACCTCCACTGTTGCGTCTGCAGTTACATTTTGGGTCCTCGCCTGCAGGACTGTGGTGTCTAAACGACGCCACAGTTTGTTACCTAAAACAGACAAACAGGCTGTCAGTGTCAGTGAATATATACAATAACGTGATGACGACGAGGAGGAGGAGGAGGCGGAGGGGGCGCTGTTTCGTATAACGGTAGCACATTCCAAAATGAGCCACTTCCCGAATCGGTCACGTGGTACGGCCGGAAGGCGAAGCTTCGCTCTTACCATATACGTCATCAACACACGCCTCGTTACGCGCTTCACAAAAATCTGCCTCTGTTACTCGACAAACGCTCCGAAGCGTCGGCTTCATCTCGCCATCACTACTAGTTTGTCAGCCAGCAGTGATGGCTTGATGGTGTTAAATGCACTGGAGAAGTCGAAGAACATGGTCCTCACCATGCTCTGTGGCCTCTCCAGGTGTGTGTAGGCCCTGTGCAGCATGTAAATGATGGCATCCTCCACCCCAATGCTCTCCTGGTATGCAAACTGCCGGGGGTCCAGGAAGTCCTTCACCTGGGGCTTAAGGTGTTGCAGCACTAGCCTCTCCAGGATCTTCATGACCTGTGGTGTTAGGGCGACAGGTCTGTAGTCGTTTGGGGTGCTGGGCCGTCCCTTCTTCGGCACTGGGACGATGCAAGAGGTCTTCCAGAGCTGTGGCACCCTCCTCAGTCTTAGATGAAGTCTTAATTAATCTAAACATAACATTATTTATATTAAATTCTATCCCTATTACCCTACCCTTCCCATCATTCAAAACCTCTCTTACATTCTCTACCCTATTCTCTTTAATTAATATTGCTTACCCCCATAACGCCGTCGAGGCTCGACCCCATGCCCCCCCCCCCCCACACACACACTCTCTCCTGTCAGTTCCGACCACCTCGTGCTCTGAGTTTCTGACACAGTCTGAGCTGTCAACGATACTCCCTCCTCCATCCCCTCTTCCTCCTCTCCCTCGCTCTTCTCTTCCTCTTCTCCCTCTCCCTCTCCCTTCTCTTCCTCTTCCCCCTTTCCTCCCTTACCTTCTTCCTCCCTCTGTCTAAAAACAGTGGAGACACTCATTACTACTTCTTCCTCCCTACATTTACATTTGGATTCCAGGTCCCCACACCCCCTGCACTTGTTTTCAAAAGTCGTGCATTCCCTCGCATAATGCCCGCTGAGCCCACACCTTCTGCATCTGAACTCGGGACATTCCCGTAGGATGTGCCCTGGCTGCAGACACATCCTACACACCTTCACCTGTCTGTCATGAATCACCCTGAAGAAATCAGACCCATTGTCCGTCTCGAATTTGGTCGAGTACGGCAGTGACTTAACAACATCATTAATTAACAAAACGTGTACCTTCGCAAATGCTGGTCCCCGGCCACATCCTCCTCTTTATCGGGGAGACCGCTTCCACCCCCCAGTCCGATAATTTGCGTAAAATGTCACCGTCCTTGGTGTAGACCGGCAGCCCGATGAAGGAGACCACCATCTCGTCCCCGCACAGCTCCCTCGCCATGACCCTCGTCTCCTTGATTTTGAAGCCGTCGAGCAGCCTCTCTTTCCCCTTCGGGTGGCTCATCGTGATTTCATATTTGTTTAATCCAATGTAGCGACAGCCCACGACGAGCCCGCACACCTCCTTCGTCGCCCGGAGAAGCGCCATCATCGTCACCTTCTCCTCGCCGACCAGCTCCACCGCCACCGTCAACTCCTTGCTGTAGGCCGGCTCCTCTCTCTCCGCATTCGCCCTCGCTCCATCACCACCTCTCTCCGCAATCGCTCTCTGGCCCTCCGCCTGCTCCTTCCTCGCTTCTCTCTCTCTCGCTTCTCTCTCTCTCTCTCCTCTCTCTCCCTCTCTCTCTCTCTCCTCTCTCTCTCTCTCTCCTTCATTCGCCATGCCGGTGTCCGTGTTCTTAGTCGTGTCGTCTGTCGTTCCGAGTTCTTTTACCATGTTTGAGCCGTCCGTGTACAAACAAAACAAAAATACAAAAATATCCCCCCTAACAGCAAGCTGCTGGGGGAATACACTCTTACACACTGACTCTCCTTTCACTCACACAAAACTACGCAAATATTCAAACACCAAACTCTCATGCACACAATAATTTTCAAAACGCTCTCGCTGCTATCCCGCTCTTTTTACGACAGGTCGTGTTCAGGGTGGTATGGCCGTAAGCAAAGTTTGCTGTGCTCCAAGTCGTATATAAGTTCGGTGCCAGTCAGAACGGACACAGACACACACACACACACACACACACACACACCGTGAGTGAACTTAGTTCTAACTACAAGGTGGATAGGTGTTCCTAGTGAATCAGAGACTATAGTTGACTACCCTCTGCCAATGATTCCAAATTGATTGGAAACATATGCTTATCAAAAATACATTTCACAGATAATTTTTTCAGTTGGTTATTTACATTATTCACAAAACACATACAGATACGATACGTAAATAACACAGTGAGACATGACAGACAGCACAACACAAAATGTGGGACAGACATAGAATAGACAAAAGACGACAACAAAAAAGACCAAGGAGCATACCAGGTCTTATCTATGCCTGGCAGCCCTTGGTCAAATCAGAAAAATCATAAAATCAACATAACAAAACGACATTTGTTTAAACCCTATTGTGCCTAATCTTAAAATCATTGTGCTCATATTCTACGCTATTATATTTCACACCCAAATTTGCCCATACCTTTCCCACATCAAAACCTTCAAAAACCCTTTCCCACACCTTCTCTGACGCTGGCCTCACCAACCCATCACCCAGTAAATCCATGTATATCCCTTTTGTTTTCACATCCTCAAACTTGACCTCAACCTTTCCTTTCTACCCTTAATTCTACCACCCTTTTTTCCTCACCTGCCTCTCCCTGTCCTAACATTAAAGTTTTCCATTCCCTACTTATACTGTCCCTAATTCTATTATACACTCCTGCAATCCCACCTATTCTTATATCCCTATTCACTGCCCTTATTCCCTGCACTATCTCTTGCTCTGTTTTGAAATTGTTCTCTGACACTAAATGTTTTACCTGTCTAAACCCTGCCTGTTCAAAGTGCTTACTAACTATCATCTTGCTATTATACTTTATCTTGGGGTTAAAAAAGATGGGCTGATTTAAAACCTCATCTTTCCCTACACACTTGTACCTTACCTGCTCTAAATATTTCCCCCATGCCTCAAACACCTCTCTATAAAACAGTGACATTCCCTCATACCGTGGTTTATTAAAAACCATTAAAAGACCATTCACACCACACCCCCCATACCTGTGCAAATAATCCTCAAAGAAACCCATCCAACAATATTCATCCCTACCAACTTTTTCACAATTTTGACCCTAAGTGCCCTTTTCTTCACCTCTATATCTATCAATTTTAACCCCCCATTCTTATAACTATTTATTAACACCCTGTGCCTAATTAGTGCCTGCTTGCTATCCCACAAAAAACTATCTATCACCCCATTCAATTCTTTCGTGACCCACAAAGGTAAATCTAGTGCACTTAAAACATGGTTCACCTTTGATAGGATCAGGCAGTTTATTACCGTCACCTTCCCCCTTAGTTTCAGTTTTCTCCTTCTCCATGAATTCAGTGTTTGTTTCACCCTGTTCAAAATCCTTGTCCATGTTTCATCCCTTGCTTCTTTTTCATTCACACCCACATTCACTCCTAGCACTTTTATCATTCCTTTTGCCACTTTCAAAGGTAAATCGCATTCACTCATGTCTACACTCCCTACACACAGTATTTCTGACTTCTCTACATTCATTTTAGCCCCTGATGTTTTCCCATATACTTCTAATAATTTGACTACTCTCTTCACACTATCTACGTCCCTAACTGTTATGTTTGTGTCGTCTGCATACTGATGTATTAAACTCCTCCCACCCCCTGGAATATGTATACCCTGAATGTGTTTGTCTGATTTTAACATCGTCGCCAGTGGCTCTGCTGTAATGCTATACAGCAGACTGGACAACGGACAACCCTGCCTAACTGATCTTTCTAAACTAAAACTATCTGTCAAAACTCCACTACACTTTACCCTACTCTTTGCACAACTATACAGTAACCTAATCCACTGAACTATCCTCTCCCCAAAACCAAACTTCTCAAACGTCCTAAACATAAACTCATGCTCTACTCTATCAAAAGCTTTATTGAAATCTACACTCAATACTATCCCTCCCTCTTCCTTCATGTGTTTCACTGTATCCCTGACTGACCCTATTGTATCCGCTATATCTCTCCCTGGTATGCTATACGCCTGAGTCTGACACTATGGACCCTACTACTGACTTAATCCTATTGGCTAAAATCTTCGCTAACACTTTGTAATCTGTATTCAATAAACTAATCCCTCTGTAATTCCCTAACTGTAACTTACTACCCTTCTTGTATAATAAAGTAATTAACCCTGTTGCCATCGACTCACTAACCTTCTCTACCCTTTCCATTTCCTTATAAACCCTCAACAAAATCTTACTAAGCACTGCACTAAAACACTTGTAGAATTCACCTGGTAAGCCATCAGAGCCCGGGCTTTTGCCATTATTTGAGCTCTGAATGGCTAAGGTGACCTCCCCCTCTGATAAATCCCTATCACACCCTTCCCTGTCACTATCCGCTAACCTATGCTCAACCGTCCCTAAAACTTCTCCTACACTGTCATTGTCTACACTACCTTTAAATTCTCATAATACTCCTGCACTGTCTCCAAAACCCCTACATAGTCCTTCACTATCTCCCCTTTCTCATTCTCTATCTCTTCTATGTATGTTTTCCCCTGCTTCTGCTTCTCTAACCCTAAAAAGAACGCTGTGCATTTCTCCCCTTCTACTGTATACTGTGCCCTACTCCTAACTATAGCCCCTCTACACGCTTGTCCCATTTAAGTTCCATCTTGTCAATTGCATCTGACACGGCTTAAAAAATGTCCTTACCCGTTGTTGTGCCCTTTAGACTCCTAAGATCAAACAGCTCCTCCGTAATGCAAAAGTTATCGTCAACTCCCCGCAAAACAATTAACAGCTGCGCGGTGTCTGTGGCATCTGTGCTGTCATCACATGCAATCGAGTAGAAATCAAAAGCACAAGCTTTATGTGACACTTGATGTTGTAAGTTAGCTGACAAGTCTTCGATCCGCCGCGCAATTGTGTTTCTGGACATGCTCACATTGTTGAATTCCTGCATCTTTTCCGGGCACATTAATCCTTTCACTTTAGTGAGGCACTGTTTTAGGAAGTCACCATCTGAGAAAGGTTTTCCGTGTCGCGCTATGAGTTGAGCTACCTCGTAGCTCGCTATTGTAGCATTTTCTTGTGTTTTCGTATCATGGGAAAAATACTGTTGTTGAGTTAGCAGGCTAGCTGCAATTTGCTTAACGTTCTCTTCTCGCTCAGCACCAGTGTAGGACTTGTAGGTCTGATGTTTAGTTTCATAGTGCCGTCGTACATTATAGTCTTTCATCACTGCAACCGTTCACTGCAAAAAATATTCATTTTCTCACCGTTTCTGACATTTTTGCCATTTTTGGTTATCCGTGACAAACTTATTCTTTGATACATTTTGTTTTGTGGAGAAGCTGCATTGTTAAAGTAGTGCCACCTAGTGTTAAAACTAAGAACTACAATACAGTCAAGTGCAAGTTCCGTGTGTGGGCCATGTCTAATTATATTTTTAGAATTTGTTTTGGGCCAATTAAAAATGGACCATGGGCTGCAGTTGGCCCGCGGGCCGTAGTTTGGACACCCCTGGGATATAACATAACATTATCTTATTTAATGCAATCAGGTTTTACATTTTATTCTGACACATTTTCATGCAGATGTAGGATTTTTGGGTTGCAGGATATGCGCTTCATATTGCGTGTAGCCGTGTATCTATGTACAACTGTGTCGACCTGATTATATTTGTGTTGTTGTCCTCGTATTGTATTTTATTATTATTTATACTGATATGGACCTATGTGTCTGAAATAAAGTTAAATATTATATCAACACCTTCATCTCGTTACCTTCTTTTAAAAATTCATTACTAGATATAGTCTCTGATCACTGCACCTGCTTTTGGCCAGGTCGTCATTGCAAATGAGAATTGGTTCTCAATTGGCCTATCTGAGCACTCTCTATTTACAAGAAGAGAAGCGCTGCTGTCATAACTATTTACTAACTATCTGTCACATTGTTGTCATGGCAAGAGAAACCGGAATAATAAGCGAGAGCATTTCCTTTGTTTGTTGATCGGAAATGCTCAAGCAAATTCATCACTGATGAATGCAATGAGTTGCAAAAGACACTAGACAGTAGGCTACTGCCATTTCATTCATTTCATGCTGTATCAGCTTTGTATACTCCAAGCTGCATATTCACACAGATGATATAACAACGGAAAAAACTATATAAAAAACGTGCCATAAGACCGTGACTGATACTTAACTCACACATACTCGCACAACACATTTATGTATGTGGGCAAGTACAGTGGACGGCTTATCACCGCACTGAAAATACACTTGATTACATTATATATAGTATTATAAATATGATTTTATTTGTTGCACACTCAAACAGCGTCCGCACACTCAAACACTGCAAAAAAGCGTTGTTTATTGCGAGCTTTCGGTCATAGACATTCTACCGAAGAATCAATGCTGTGGAAGAATCAAGGATGTGCAGATTAGACTCTTTTGGCGTCTCCCTATTCTATTCTATATTATGTATATATATATAGAGCAGCCCAGTCACATCACAGCAGCGGATCCAGTTTGTCCGGCAAGGGGGAGAAAGTCAGGGCAGCAGCACGAAGCAGTGGTCCCTCCTGTCTCCTGGAGGAGAGTGGAACATGAGAGCTGACCTCAATCGACAGCTGAAGTTCCCACACGAGATCACATCAACCTCCCTTCGGCCAGATGTCGTACTCTGGTCTACCCCGATGAGGACAGTCATCATGGTGGAGCTGACCGTTCCATGGGAAGAGGGGATGGAGGCTGCCTTCGAGAGAAAGAAGGAAAAGTACACAGACTTGGCAGCTGCGTGCTCGCAAGCAGGGTGGAGGGCAGTCACCTATCCTGTGGAAGTTGGGTGCAGAGGCTATACAGGAACATCTACACAGCGGCTCCTGAGGTCGCTGGGGATCACAGGATCCAAGCTGAGAAAGGCGCTCAAAGACCTGGCGGAGGAGGCTGAACAAGGGAGCTTCTGGCTCTGGCTCAGAAGAAAGGACAAGGCGTGGGGGAAAGGAGGATCCTAGGGCTGGCTGCAGGGAGTGGCAGGGAGACGTCCCTGTCACTGCTCCACCACCTTGAGATGTTCCGGGATTAAAGGAGCGAAACATCAGTGAAGGGTGGCTCCCGGCTGACGACCCTGCAGTCAGCCCACTGGCACCGTCGGAGGTGCGACAGGCAGCAATGCCCAGCAGGTATACCCACCTGTGCTTTCATATATATACATTTCCATTTGAATGATTATAAAATGTTCATTAAATATGATTGAATATGTGATGCAAGCCAGTCTAAGCCATTGCACCAAGCGCGGATGCTAGCTTAGCATTGGCGCGGCTACATGACGTCATCAGTGGTGGACAGAGCGCGGATCCTCAGGCAGTGCACATTATCGCGGGGGATTTTAATCATGCTGACCTGAAGGTAGTACTACTAAAGTTCTATCAGCATGTTAAATGTGCAACAAGAGGAGATAACACACTGGACAAGGTATACACCAACATCAAGCTTGCTTACAAGGCTAGACCGCTAGCTCATCTAGGCATGTCTGACCACATGTCAATCCTCCTGATCCCAGCCTACACTCCCATGAGGAAAAGTGCTCCCATCACCACTAAGACTGTCAGAACCTGGCCAGCAGGGTCCGCTCCACTGCAGATCTGCCTGAATGACACCTCATGGCAGGAATATGAGCATGAGGACCAGTCAAAGACCCAGGAAATCATCGTGGACTTCAGGAGGAAAAAATCTGAGGTCCAGCCCCTGCTTGTCGATGGAGGGAGCGTGGAGAGAGTCTCAACCCTCCGATTCCTGGGGGTGCACATACAGGATGACCTGTCCTGGAAGACCAACACAGCAGCCATCATCAAGAAGGCACAACAGCGGCTCTACTTCCTGAGAGTCCTCAGGAAATACCACCTCAAACAGGAGCTGCTTGTGACCTTGTGGAGAGCATCCTCACCTACTGCATCTGCGTGTGGTTCTCCAGCTGCACAGCCGCAGAGAGGAAAGCGCTACAGAGAGTCGTGAGATCGGCCCAGAAGATCATCGGCGCCCCCCTCCCCTCTCTGGAAGAGCTGTACAACACACTCTGCCTCAGGAAGGCCTCCAAGATCTCCAGAGACCCATCCCACCCTGGGAACGAACACTTTGTTCGGCTGCCCTCGGGCAGGCGGTTCAGGACCATGTCCGCAAGGACAAATAGACTGAAGCTCAGCTTCTACCCCAGGGCCATTCAGGCCCTGAACACAGCAAAGACCTAGGTTCTAGGCCCTGGACAATCTAGACAATTTGATGGCAGCTACTAGATTGTAATCAAGTGCAATACTGAAACACAACTGTGAACATTTCAAACCTGCAAACTGCGACACTTTAAATGAATGTGCAATAATACTATGTGCAATATGACAACCCTCGGGTACATAAGGTTCAGAGATAGGAAATGTTAGGATATTTATAGCATAGCATAGAGTACAGCACAGTGTTTTATTTGTATAGTATAGTATAGTGGATAGTGGATAGCCTTTATTTATGTAAACCAGCTCTTTTCCCTTCTTGTTTTTTGTATTTTTTTTCCTAGCACCAAGGGAGCCCCCCCCTCCCAAATTTCGTTGTATGGTACCTGTACTATATCAATGACAATAAAGACCATTCATTCATTCATTCATTTATGATTTCTTTGAGTTGTCATTAGTTTTGTTTATCTTTTTGGGGTCAATGTGTACTAAGTGCAGTATTATATTGATTTTATGATTTTTTTGAGTTGACCAAGAGCTACCAGGCAATGCTACTTGGTATGCTACTTGGTCTTTATTGTTTTATTATCGTTTTATCATTTATCGTTTGATCGTTCTTTATTGTTTTAGCATGCTTTATTGTTTTATTATTCTTTATTGTTTTATTATTCGTTATTGTTTTAGCATGCTCTATTGTTTTAGCATGCTTTGGGAAAATGTTCGTATGGTTTGATTATTATGTTAATTTTATGATTTTTATGATTTTACTAAGAGGGCAGGTTTTAAAACAACAAACAAACTTATATGCCACTTAGTAGTTGATTTGATTTTTGAATGGAGGAATAGTTATGTCGTTTTTTATGATTTCTTTGAGTTGGCCAAGAGCTACCAGGCATGTAAGACCTGGTATGCTACTTGGCCTTTATTGTTTTATCATTTCTTTATTTGTTGTAGCATTCTTTATTGTTTTATTATTGTTTGGATTATTTTTCGTATGGTTTAATTGTTATGTTGATTTTATGATTTATTTGAGTTGGCCAGGGGCTGCCAGGCAGTGTCAGACCTGGCATGCTACCTGGTCTGTGATGTTTTATTTTTTATCTTTGTCAGTCCCACAGTGTTGTCTTTTATGTCATACTGTTTTGGTTACTGTCTGTTTGTATGCTTTTTCTATGTCTTTTGTACATTTGTATATAGCAAAAAGAATAATGTTGAAATGAAGTTAATTATTTGTTGGTTATGAATCAAAGAACAGTTATTGAGTTTAAGACGATTTAATCCAAGTTACACAACAGATACATACATACAGCTGGAGTCTGATCTCTGCTCCTGTGCTGGCCTGGGCTGGAAAAAAAGAGAAAGCTCTCTCCCTCCTCTGCCCGTTTTGTTCAAGAGGGGAGGGGCCAGAGTGTATGTGTGTGTGTGTGTGTGTGTGTTTGCCCAACCACCAGAGGTCTCTGATTGCTGGTCCAGGGGCCAGGGGAGAGACATCTGTTAATGATCAGTGTGTGTGTGTGTGTGTGTGTGTGTGTGTGTGTGTGTGTGTGTGCTCGACCATGTGGTCTGTCGTAAGACCCCCTCAGAGAGCATGCCTGTAGGCCCAAAGGCTCCGCTTTGGAACAAGGCGTCTGCCAAATGCCATAAATGTAAATGTAACTGTAGCCTTATCATACAAATCCAAGGTATGTGTGTGTGTTTAAGTAGAAATATACGACAGAAACTGATAAAATGGCAAATGTATTTTTGATAATAAAAGACAAAAAAACTAAAAAAAACACGCCCGATCTCCACCTGGGAATACCCGGTGCCGTAAGCTTTTCTCAACCTCCACCAGTAGAGTGCACTATGCCACCCTTTTAACATGGTTATTATTACACTGCTTTACAAACTATGAAGGCAGCTTCATGTTGGCCATAGCATGTTTCCAATCATTTGGAATCATTGAATGAATGAATGAATGAATGGTCTTTATTGTCATTGCTATAGTACAGGTACCAAACAACGACATTTGGGAGGGGTGGCTCCCCTGGTGCTAGGAAAGAAAAAGAAAAACTAAAAAAACAAGAAGGGAAAGGAGCTGGTTTACAAAAATAAAGGCTATGTACACTATCCACTATACTATACTGTACAGATAAAACACTGTGCTGTACTCTATGCTATGCTATACCTATTCTAACATTTCCTATTTCTCTGCAACCTTATGTACCCTAGGGTTGTCATATTGCACATAGTGTTATTGCACATGCATTTAAAGTGTCGCAGTTTGCAGGCTTGAAATGTACACATTTGTGCCTCAGCACTACACCTGATTTTTCAATCCAGCAGCTGCCATCAATCCGTCCAGACTGTCCAGGGCCCAGAACCTAGGTCTTTGCTGTGTTCAGGGCCTGGATCGCCCTGGGGTAGAAGCTAAGCTTCAGTCTGTTTGTCCTTGCGGCCATGGTCCTGTACCGCCTTTTCGAGGGCAGCCGGGCAAAGTGTTCGTACCCAGGGTGGGATGGGTCTCTGGAGATCTTGGAGGCCTTCCTGAGGCAGCGTGTGTTGTACAGCTCTTCCAGAGAGGGGAGGGGGGCGCCGGTAATCTTCTGGGCTGTTCTCACGACTCTCTGTAGCGCATTTCTCTCTGCGGCTGTTAGAGTAATTATTCAATAATGGCAGCCTGTTTCGTTTCAAGATGTATAAGAAAAGATATTTAATAATCTTCTGCAGAAGGAGGAAGTTTACAAGCACGTCAGACAGGTCTTAACAGTGAAAGTTCCTCGTAAAAGTAAAGATCATTCATAACATTCATGTGCGCATGACGAGCAGCGAGTGAGACGTGTGGGTCTGACTCTCTCGGGGGAAATAATTGATTTTACCCCAAAATCAACTTGATATGATTTAACAAACTTTTCTTTATGCATTTAAGTTGATTATAACTCTGTCCGTCATTTGGGAAACTTAGGCAAACTTTCGCGAGTTGCCTATTGAACAAACAAACAAACAAACAATTAACCACGCCTGTATGCCACCAAAGACACGCTCTATGCCGGAGATGGAGAAACTACAAGCAACGCTGGATACACTCGTGGCATCGAACACTATTCTCACCAGAAAAATGGATAAACTGGACACACTTTCGAACAAAATAGACAATCTGAGCAGATCAGTGGCGTCCATCGGTAACCGGCTGGATAAAACCGAAGCCGACATACTCATACAAAGCAACAAGCTGGATGTGCAAGGTTCCAAAATTGAATCCCTGGAAAAGAAATTAGCAGATGCTATCAATGAGATTGACTTTCTCGAGAACCGATCCAGGAGGAATAATCTTCGCTTGTTACACCTACCTGAGAAGAGCGAGGCTGGCTACACCATGGCGGCTTACCTGGCGAAGAACCTCTCGGATCTTCTAACCATTCCATTACAGGAGGAGGACATAGAAATCGCCCATAGAATCGGTGCCCTGGGTGAGGAACATACCAGGCCCCGCATGGTGATTCTTAAACTGCACCATCTCCAGAAGAAGTTCTGCATCCTGGAAGCTGCTGGAAAATGCAAGGAGCTGAGGCCCAGGGGTCTTCCAGGCGTGAAGCTGAACATCACTGTTGACATGTCGGTCCGCCGGAGGAAGCAGCGAGACCAATACTGGCCGATTCGGCAGCAGCTCCATGACAAGGGGATCAGGACCAGAGTCCGGGACCCAGCGACCCTCTGCGTCTGGACTGACAATGAAGCCCTGAAGTTCGAGAGCCTAGAAGAAGCTACTACGGATTTAAAACGTAGATACCCTGACATAGATTTCGCTAAAAAGGTTTAATTTTAGTAGGCTAAAAACCTGCCCAGGGGGTAATAGGCATGCCCCATCTTCCATTCTAAGCCTAAACATGTTATATTATAGCCTATATATATATATTCTTGTTTTTCATCTCCGAGACCTATGCATTTTGAGGCTGGGTAAGTTAGTTTATATTATTTCATTGTTGTTGAAATGGTCACTTATCTATATTATTTCATCATGATGTTAGTTGATCAGCGCTTGAAAGTAGGCTATAGGCTTTAAACTGCTGTTTTTTGTGGTTGCTGTTGACGGTTGTTTTGTTGCTAATTTTGTTTTCCCAGTATCTTTCATTACGGCCCTGCCTAAGGTTGTGTATTCTCTACTCTGTGTAGATCAACGGGCCGTATTGGTTTACCTAAAGTAAAGGACTTATTTTTCTTATGATCAATTTATTCCGCCCCCTTGGAGTTCTCTTTTCTCTAGGGACTCGCCTTCTAGTAATGGGTGAGAGGGTTAGGATTGCATGGGTTATCCATGTAGGATGTTGTTGTTCTTTTTGTGTTGTCTTGTGGTGTGTGTGTGTGTGTGTATTTGTTGTTTCTACTCGCTGCTCTGGTGTGTGTGTGTGTGTGTGTGTGGGTGTATGTGTGGGTGTGTGTGTGTGTGTGTGTGTGTGCGCGTGGGGAGGCTGCGTGTGTGTGTGTGCGTGCGTGTCTGGCTGCATGTGGGTATGTGGGGGTATGTGTGTGTGTGCGGGAGGGGGGGGGGGGGTACAGGTCTTGCTCTGCCAGTTTTTTTTTCTTTTTTTTTTCCCTTCAGCTCATATTATGCCTTCTCGTTTCTATTCCTCTTCCTCTTTCCCTCTTTCTCCTTTCATTACTGTCCTTCCCCCTCCTACTGTTTTCCTAGTCCCGATAATATGCTTACTTTATGAAATACTCGCAATGTTAATTTAAAATGAAGCCCTTAAACAGAGATATGAAAAAGTTGAAAATAATATCATTAAATGTTAATGGCTTGAATAACATAATTAAGAGGAAAAAGATTATCCTCCAGCTGAGGAGAGCTGGAGGAGATGTCCTCTTTTTACAAGAAACCCATTTTTAAAAAAAAGAACATGACAAATTGAGTAGGGGACAAATTTACTCCAGTTCATATGGAACACAGAAGAGGGGTGTTGCTATAATTATACAACCACACATACCATTTATAGAAGAACAACATATATACGATAAAGAGGGCAGGTTTGTTTTAGTAATTGGTAAAATAGAGTCAATTACTGTCTCATTTTTAAATGTATACTATCCACCGGAATTAGGCCCAGAATTCATGTCAGAAATAATCGAAATGTTA
Source organism: Nansenia antarctica (assembly GCF_963989245.1). NCBI lineage: Eukaryota > Metazoa > Chordata > Actinopteri > Argentiniformes > Microstomatidae > Nansenia > Nansenia antarctica. Next base: position 18,853,738 of record NC_137676.1, on the reverse strand, counting down.
ATGACAAAATGTAAAGGAATCACCCTAATGGGAGGAGATATTAATCTTACAATAAATTCTAGGCTAGATTCCTCAAATAATAAACCACACAGAGCTGATAAAACATCATCAATTTTAAGAAGTGCAATGTCAGAATTTGGATTAGTAGACATATGGAGGATGCTAAATCCAACTAAAAAAACATATACATATTATTCTGGACGATTTCCAACTTCCAATAGACTGGATTATTTCTTCATGTTTAAAAAAGACGTAGAGAGGATGGAAACATGTACAATAGGCACAAGGGATTTATCAGATCATGCTATGCTATCTATAACTATACATTTGGATATAAAGCAAGGAGAAAAAATATGGAGATTAAACAACTCACTTCTCCAAGATAAGATCTTTGTTGAAAAAATCAATAAAGCCATAAAAGAATACGTAGAGATAAATGACAATGGAGATACTAATCCAACTATTATATGGGAGGGCCTTAAAGCGGTACTACGAGGACAGATAATATCATATTGCGCATGGAAGAAAAGACAAACACAACAAAAACAGAAAATACTTGAACAACAAATACAACACTTGGAAGACAAATAAAAAAATACAAATGAAATAATAGTAAAAAATGAATTAAAAAAGAAGTATAAGGAGTTGGATAAAATTCGTACAGAGGAAGTGGAGAAATTAATGACATACACCAAACAGAAATATTACGATGGAGGACCTAAGTCTTTAAAACTCCTAGCATATCGACTTAAGACACAGACTAAAAAAGCACACATTTCGAAATTGAAGACTGTAGAAGGCTCTGGAACAATAACGGAAAAGGATAAAATAGCTGAAGAATTCGTAAAATATTATGAGAACCTTTATAAAAACACAGGAAACATTGACCTGGGACTAATGAAAGATTTCTTACATAAGTTAAACTTAAAGCAAGTAACAAGATCAAAAAATGAACAGCTCATTAAGGACATCACAGTAAATGAAATACAACATCAAATAAATAATCTTAAAATGGGGAAAACACCAGGTGATGATGGATATACTAATGAATTTTATAAAACTTTTCAAAAACAATTGATACCACTACTTTTACAAGCATATAAGTTTGTATTACAAAGGGGAAATTGGGCAACTACTTGGAACTCATCTATAATAACGGTTATACATAAAGAAGGTAAGGACGCTACTGAATGTTCGTCTTACAGGCCAATATCACTACTGAATACGGACCATAAAATAGTAACAGCCATTATTGCCAATAGGTTAAAGGACATCGTGCCAGATATAATAGACAGCGACCAATGTGGTTTTATACCAGGTAGGCTGTTGTCAGATAATATAAGGAGGACGTTAAATATAATGGACTACGCACAAAACAATGGTGCAAACCTTCTACTCTTAACACTGGATGCAGAAAAAGCATTTGACAGAGTGCTATGGCCATTCATGTTTGAAATTGTAAGAAGCTTTGGATTTCATGAGAATTTTAATAAATGGCTTCAAGGAATGTATAAAAATCCAGTGTCAAGAGTAAAAGTAAATGGCACAATATCCAGAAGATTTCCAATCTATAAAGGTACAAGACAAGGAGACCCACTCTCAGCAGTTATATTTGCTATATGCATGGAAGGACTAGCAGAAAGTATAAGGAAAAATAATACCATCAAAGGCATAACGATAAAAGAGGAACAGCACAAACTGGCATTATATGCAGATGACGTGGTTGTTTATTTAACATCACCAGCCCAATCCTTACCAAGCCTAATGGAAGCAATTACAGAATATAGTAAACACTCTGGTTATAAACTAAATGAAAGTAAGTGTGAAGTATTAACAATTGGAGAACAGATAGATTCGGAAATTAAGGAAAAATACAAGTTGAAATGGGATGCAAAGAAAATCAAATATTTAGGAATCTACCTCACTGGAGATATAACAACATTATACACCGACAATTATCAAGCCCTTGAAAATAAAATACGAGAAGATCTTAATAGATGGAAGATAACACCTGAATCCTTAATGAGTAGAGTAGAAAGCGTCAAAATGATGATCCTCCCACAGTTTCTGTTTTTATTTCAAACATTACCAGTTCCCATTCCACAGCGTAGCTTCAAAAAATGGAATACAATGCTCTCAAATTTCATTTGGAACTACAAAAGTAAACGGAAAAAACTTAGTATACTAACTCAAACCAGAGAAAAGGGAGGGTTTAATTTCCCTGATCTAAAGTCCTATTTCCATGCAACTCAAATAGATACAATAATGAAATGGATGAATAACTCGGTTCAAACCAAATGGAAAGACATAGAAAAACAAGCAATATCAATATCAATAGGAACACTACCTTTTCTGAGTCTAAAGGATATTCAAAAACATAGTGGAAATAACAGATGCATAGAAAATACCCTCAAAAATTGGAAAACTATTCGTAAAATGTATAAATGTGATGACAAATGTATTTATTTGAGAGAGATAGCCAGTGACCCAGACTTTTTACCTAATAAAACAGACAAAATATTAGAAGAATGGGCTAGGAAGGGACTACAGGTGTACTCACAGATGTTTACAAATGACATGATAGACTCATTTGAAACCTTAGTTAATCAATTTAATATAAGTAATAGCCATTTTTTAAAGTACTTACAAATTAGAAGCTACCTTATAACACAGCAGAGGAGACAGGAACAAAGATCACATATACTAATGGAATATCTGATCAAAAATAGAAACAGTGAAAAGACAAAAATCTCAAAAATTTACAAAATCATGCAAGAAATCAAGATACAAGAAGATAACACTAAAGAAAAATGGGAAAACGAATTAGCAATAACAATTACGGATGACGAGTGGAAAGAAGCATGCAAAATAATATTTAAGACAACACAATCAAAATTCTGGAAAGAATTTGCTTGGAAAATAAATATGAAGATCTTCCTAACACCGAAAATGTTGTCAAAATATAGGCCAACAGGCAATGCAGAATGCTGGAGGAAATGTACGGAACGAGAAGCCACACATTTTCTATACATGCCCTAAATTGAAAAGGTTTTGGGAGGCAGTTCAAGTAAAAATAAAAAATACATTTACTTTACAAAATCCTATACATCCAGTCAATATTATACTCGGTCTTATTCCATTAGATATATACAGAGAGGGAGATAAATATTTGTACACCATACTACGTATCGCGGCTTTAAAGCAAATCTCACTAATATGCTCATTCACCATATCCCTATACTCATTCTCCCCTAATACCCTCGTGTTCAAACACCACACACCCCCCCCTTTTCCTGTGTGCCTACCCCCTAAGTGAAACGTGATTGCTGCGTGATCGCTGTACCCCGTGAATTTGTGTTGTATATCTCCTATTTCCTTTTCTATCCCCTGTGACACTAAACATAAATCTATTCTACTCTGCTTCAAAACCCCACTAACTACCTGTCTTCTTGAAAACTCTCTCTTACTTGTGTTCCTAACTCTCCATACATCTATTAAATTTCTCTGCTCTATCATTTCTAATAACCCTCTCCTAGCTGAATCTGTCTTAAAACTATCTACTCTATAAACATCCATCTTAGTGCAAAATACATTAAAATCACCCACCAAAATACAATTCCCTGTGCAGTGCAAGCTCAGTTCTACAAAAAAATCCCTCTTTTCAACCTCTCTATTTGGTGCATACACATTAATTAATCTAAACATTACATTATTTATATTAAATTCTATCCCTATTACCCTGCCCTTCCCGTCATTTAAAACCTCTCTTACATTCTCTACCCTATTCTCTTTAATTAATATCACTACCCCACATGATTTATTCGTCCCATTATTTGTAAACAGCATACCCCTCCATTTCCCCTTGATTTCTGTCATTTTGGTGTCTGTCCACTTTGTCTCCTGCAGTACCAGAACATCAGATGTGAAAGTCACCAGCACCTCCTCTAGCTTCTCCATGTTATTGAGCCCATTGATGTTTATGGAGGAAATCGTGACCATTCAAAACAAGTGTAGGAGGATAAATATGTTTACTGCCATTTTTTATTTCATTTCTTCTTTCCCTCCATGTACTGCAGCTTTGATTTGCGCTTTAGTTTCCCCGCTAAAAGCGCCCTCTTCCTCCCTCCCACTATCGTCAACAGCTCAGACTCGTCTTGCTCCCCGCACCCCTCGTCACTGTTTGTTAACATCTTTTCAGATGCTTTCGGGGGGGGGGGGGGTTTACGGATACGGCCTCTCGCCATTCCGACTCGTTGTTCATGGGGGTTCCCTCCTTCGATTTGTTGCCTGCCTCTTTTGCTTCTTTCGGGCGCACGACTCTCGGGGGCAAAGGCTCTTGTTGGGAACCTCTCCCCCCGGTCGTCTATGCGCTCCCTTGCAACTCCGATGCCTGGGTTACCCCCATAAAACTGTCGAGGCTCGACCCCATGCCCCCCCCCTTCCCGCTCTCTCCTGTCAGTCCCGACCACTCCGTGCTCTGAGTCTCTGACACAGTCTGAGCTGTCAACGATACTCCCTCCTCCATCCCCTCTTCCTCCTCTCCCTCGCTCTTCTCTTCCTCTTCTCCCTCGCTCTTCTCTTCCTCCTCTCCCTCGCTCTTCTCTCCCTCTTCTCCCTCTCCCTTTTCTCCCTCTCCCTTCTCTTCCTCTCCCCCCTTTCCCTTTTTCCTTTCTTCCACCCTCTCCCTACACTTGCATTGGGATTCCAGGTCCCCACACCCCCTGCACTTGTTTTCAAACGTCGCGCATTCCCTCGCATAATGCCCGCTGCGCCCACACCTTCTGCACTTGAACTCGGGACATTCTCGTAGGATGTGCCCTGGCTGCAGACACATCCTACACACCTTCACCTGTCTGTCATGAATCACCCGAAAAAAGTCAGACCCATTGTCCGTCTCGAACTTGGTCGAGTACGGCAGCGATTTCACAACATCATTAAATTTTACTTTCACAAACCGTGTCCCTTCGCATATGCTGGTCCCCGGCCACATCCTCCTCTTTATCGGGGAGACCGCGTGTACCCCCCAGTCTGTCAATTTCCTCAAAATGTCCCCGTCCTTTGTGTACACCGGCAGTCCAATAAATGACACCACCATTTCATCCCCACATAGTTCCCTCGCCATGACCCTCGTCTCGTTAATTTTAAATCCGTCGAGCAGCCTCTCCTTCCCCTTCGGATGGCTCATCGTGATCTCATACCTGTTCAATCCAATATATCGACATCCCACGACGAGCCCGCACACCTCCTTCGTCGCCCGTAGCAGCGCCATCATTGTAATCCTCTCCTCTCCAACCAGCTCCACCGCCACCGTCAGTTCTTTGCTGTATGCTGGGACCTCTCGCTCCTCTCTCCTCTCTTTCTCTCGTTCCTCCTTCTCCGCTTGTGCTCTCGCTTCCGCCTCCTGTTTCTCCCTCGCGATTCTCTCTTTCTCCTTTCTTATATACCCTTCAATTTCCTCTCACTTTCTGTCTCTCCATCTCCTCTCTTTCTCTCTCTCTTTCTTTCTCTCCTTCTTCCGTCTTGCCTGTGTCCGTGTTATTCTCTGTGTCGTCTGTCATTCCGCGTGTCTTCACCATTTTGAGCCGTCCGAGTGCAAAACAAAAAACGAAAAAACAAAAATATCCCCCCTAACAGCAAGCTGCTGGGGGAATAAACTCTCACACACTAACTCTCCTTTCACTCACTCAATCCACGCAAATCTTCAAACACTTAAACTCTCATGCACACAAACAAAAATCAATAGCTCACGCTGCTTACCAAACTTTTTGCGACAGGTCGTATTCAGGGTGGTATGGCCGTAAGCAAAGTTTGCTGTGCTCCAAGTCGTATATAAGTTCGGTGCCAGTCAGAACAGACACAGACACACACACACACACACACACACACACACACACACACACACACTAACGATATAAGCCTAGTTATTTCGTAATTGGTTTAGTTTAACTTCGGTTTGAATATTGGAACAAATTCCAAGTATAAATATCTTAACTTTGTGTATGAAATGCAACGTGTGGTTAATGGCGGGCTAAGTGAGTAGCTAAAGCAGCCTGGTTCTATTCTTCCAGGCCTAGTGAGGCCTAATTACCAAGTGTCCATGCCCAGTAGAGTGTCTCTCTGCTGGGCTAAGTGAGTAGCTAAAGCAGCCTGGTTCTATTCTTCCAGGCCTAGTGAGGCCTAATTACCAAGTGTCCATGCCCAGTAGAGTGTCTCTCTGCTGGGGTAAGTGAGTAGCTAAAGCAGCCTGGTTCTATTCTTCCAGGCCTAGTGAGGCCTAATTACCAAGTTTGCATGCCCAGCAGAGTGTCTCTCTGCTGGGGTAAGTGAGTAGCTCAAAGGTCAACTCAGGTGACCTCCAGCACAGGGCATATGTGTCTTTAACCATGCCCAGCAGAGTGTCTCTCTGCTGGGCTAAGTGTGCAGCTAAAGCAGCCTGGTTCTATTCTTCCAGGCCTAGTGAGGCCTAATTACTAAGTGTCAATGCCCATCATAGTGTCTCTCTGCTGGGGTAAGTGAGTAGATAAAGCAGCCTGGTTCTATTCTTCCAGGCCTAGTGAGGCCTAATTACTAATTGTCCATGCCCAGCACAGTGTCTCTCTGCTGGGGTAAGTGAGAAGCTCAAGCAGCCTGGTTGTATTTATGGAGGCCTCCATGCAGTTCCAATACACTTTTTACCCCCATATAGAGTGTCATATTCCCCCAATAAAGTTAGAATTCATTAAAAAAACACTTCTCCCTGCAAGCAGGACACCTTGTGCATTTTCTACCCACAAATAGAGTGCTTTATCCCGCATATTTAATAAAGTTACATCATTGACATTGTTTCCAGGCTGGGTCTTTTCGATGGTTTGCTGTGCTGGGCTGTCACTACCATTTTTACCCACAAGAGTGCAGCGTCTACCAGCTTATGGAGGCCTACATCCATCGACTGAGAGCAGCAGTTCCAATTCACTTTTTACCCCCATTTCGAGTGCCATATGCCCCCAATAAAGTTAGAATTCATTGAAAAAACACTTCTCCCTTCAAGCAGGACACCTTGTGCATTTTCTACCCACAAATAGAGTGCTTTATCCCGCATATTTAATAAAGTTACATCACTAACAATGTTCCAGGCTGGGTCTTTATGGATGCTTTGGGTCATGGTACTGTTGCTCACGGCCATACTAGCCTGAATACGCCCGATCTCGTCCGACCTCGGAAGCTAAGCAGGGTTGGGCCCTGTTAGTACCTGGATGGGAGACCGCCTGGGAATACAGGGTGCTGTAAGCTTTTCGTATTAAAAGTACATGTTCTCGATGGTGGATAAGGGCTCAAAATGACCGTATACCGATGGGGAATTTAGAGGAATTAAAACTACGTTTGTAGCACCTCCATAGCCGGTGTTATACACGGGCAAAGGCGGTGCCCGGAGGCACCCTTTGCGGCTTAATAACTTAAATTTTCCGTGGGTTAGGAAAATAATTCCAACGTGTCCGGATACATGGGAGGACAGCGAATCCAAAACAATTTGATTGGAGTCAATCCTCCACTCCTATCACCGTTGACACAGCAAGGAGCGAAATCCCGGGTAAAATATTTCCTCTCCCCGCTGTCAGCGGTTGTTTCAGCACCGAGTTTCGTCCAGCAGCGGTAGAACTCCCAAACGCCTGGTTGATCGAGTTTCGTATTAAAAGTATATGTTCTCGGGGTGTCAGCGCGGTGTGTAAGGGCTCGAAATGACCGTATACTGATGGTGAATTCAGAGAAATTAAAACGGTGTTTGTAGCACCTCCATAGCCGGAGTTATTCACGGTCAAAGCCGGTCAATGAGGCACCCTTTGCGGCTTAATAACTTTGGTTCCCCGGGGGTTACGGTAAAAATTCCAACGTGTCCGGAAAGAGGACAAGCCACGGAATCGAAAACTTTTTGAATGGAGTCAATCCTCCACTCCTATCACCGTGGACACAGCAAGGAGCGAATTCCCGGGTAGAAATAGTTCCTCTCCCCGCTGTCAGCGGTAAGCGGTACTTTCCTCCAGCAGCGGTAAATGAGGCACCCTTTGCGGCTTAATAACTTTGGTTCTCCGGGGGTTAGGACAATAATTCCAACGTGTCCGGAAAGAGGACAAGCCACGGAATCGAAAACTATTTGAATGGAGTCGATCCTCCTCTCCTATCACCGTGGACACAGCAAGGAGCGAATTCCCGGGTAAAATATTTCCTCTCCCCGCTGTCAGCGGTTGTTTCAGCACCGAGTTTCGTCCAGCAGCGGTAGAACTCCCTCCCGAATCCCGGTTGATCGAATTTCGAATTACAAGTATATGTTCTCGGGGGGTCAGCGCAGTGGGTAATGGCTCAAAATGACCGTATACCAATGGGGAATTCAGAGAAATTAAAACTGTGTTTGTAGCACCTCCATAGCCGGTGCTATTCACGGGCAAAGGCGGTGCCCGGAGGCACCCTTTGCGGCTTAATAACTTTAATTCTCCGGGGGTTAGGAAATTAATTCCAACGTTTTCGGATACATAAGAGGACAGCGAATCCAAAACTATTTGAATGGAGTCGATCCTCCACTTCTATCACCGTCGACACAGCAAGGAGCGAATTCCCGGGTAAAATATTCTCTCCCCCCGCTGTCGGTAGTTAGTTAGCTAACTACAGTGGTAGTTTAATCCAGGAAGCGGTTCTCTGAGGATCAGCTGGGGGGGGGACCCGTCGCGTACGGCCGAATATCTCAGCGTCACAATGGGTTAGAATTCCAAACTAAATTTTTAAATGATCACAATCGCATGATAAACAAACTGGAATTTGAATGGAGTCATAGGCATGTACCGTTAACGAGATATAATTCGAAAAGCAAGAATATTTCCTCTCCCCGCTGTCAGCGGTTGTTTCAGCATCGAGTTTCGTCCAGCAGCGGTAGAACTCCCTCCCGCACTCCCGGTTGATCGAGTTTCGTATTAAAAGTACATGTTCTCGGGGGGTCAGCGCGGTGTATAATGGCTGAAAATGACCTTATACCGATGGGGAATTTAGAGCAATTAAAACGGTGTTTGTAGCACCTCCATAGCCGGTGTTATACACGGGCAAAGGCGGTGCCCGGAGGCACCCTTTGCGGCTTAATAACTTTGATTCTCCGGGGGTTAGGAAATTAATTCCAACGTTTTCGATTACATGGGAGGACAGCGAATCCAAAACTATTTGAATGGAGTCGATCCTCCACTCCTATCACCGTCGACACAGCAAGGAGCGAATTCCCGGGTAAAATATTCTCTCCCCCCACTGTCAGCGGTAGTTTAATCCAGGAAGCGGTTCTCTGAGGATCAGCTGGGGGGGGGGGACCCGTCGCTTACGGCCGAATATCTCAGCGTCACAATGGGTTATAATTCCAAACTAAATTTCTAAATGATCACAATCGCATGATAAACAAACTGGAATTTGAATGGAGTCATAGGCATGTACCATTAACGAGATATAATTCGAAAAGCATAGTTATCAATGTCGCTCAAAACCGCACAGCGGGGGGGGGGGGACCCGACTTTCTTAAATCAATAACTATTTATGATTTCGATTTCGATAATAATAGTCCACGAGAGAAGTGATCAAAATCACAAGGACAACATATTCATAATTTGAATGGAGTCTGTAGGTTATACCGTTACCGAGTTATGAATGCATAATGCTTATGAATATGATTTATGAAAATCCATAACGTGTTTCGTTGATTTTCGTGATTTTTCGATAAATCACTAACGGGAGGGGGGGACCCGGGTTTTGGTGTTTAATAACTTTTAATAATAACGATTTACAGTAAATACTTAATCACACAATTAAAGAGAATCGCGGGGCGGAACTTTTGCCCCTATTTGGGAGCTTCTACGACATTCCGTTTTATTACAGTATTCCGTTAATCAAAAGTGGGAAATGCTTAGCTAAAACCGAAAAATTATGAATGGGGGTCTATGGGAAAATCCACGGTTTTCCAAATAGGTGTCATCGGGTAGTTATATTCACACAGTGGCGTTGGACTTAGAAGAAATTCGATAAAAGTCCTGGTTCTCCTGACTTTACCGACGTGAGCTAAGATATGAATCCGATCAACGGTGTTGAATTTGATCGAGATTTCCAGCAGTCTAAAAGGGACACTCCGGTTCTTTTTCCGGACTAAAATCCAATGTGAACAGCCTGGTTCTCCTGTTTACGCCGGTCTCTCTCGATCATGACGTCCGCTTACAGAGCACTATCTTCGGATATAAGACCATCGTGAACACCCTGGTTCTCCCGTATATGCCGGTCTCTCTCGATCATGACGTCCGCTTACAGAGCACTATCTTCGGATATAAGACCATCGTGAACACCCTGGTTCTCCTGTATACGCCGGTCTCTCTCGATCATGACGTCCGCTTACAGTGCATTATCTTCGGATTTAAGACCATCGTGAACACCCTGGTTCTCCTATATATGCCGGTCTCTCTCGATCATGACGTCCGCTTACAGAGCACTATCTTCGGATATAAGACCATCGTGAACCTGGGTTTCCGTTAACCGGCAATTACCGGTCTTTGTCCGGTAAAATTTGGTGAAGTCCGACAAATTGAAAAGTCGTCGGACATATTGTTCGGTGAAAATAATTCCCTTTGAATACAATTCGCTAAAGCTGGCTGGGTGCGTTCGTAAACACGCTCTGGAAATCCGATCAGCACTCGCGGAACGCCTCTCGTCCAATCGAACGACTCGGTCGCTCTGTGACATCGAAGCCAGCGTGCGCTCCGGCGCTCTCAGAGCGTGTTTACGAACGCACCCCTAGAAGTTTCCAGCCAGCTAGCTGAAGCTGCTACACACACCAGAGCCATGGCGACCGAACGGCAAGTTAAACAACATACTATAAAAGTGACATTGTTTTACTCATTACTCATACGTTTGTTGTCATTCGGCGGTACTAATAGTCGCTTTCTTTTTTAATTTATTTAATTTATTTTATTTTAGCAGTTTCCCCGAAAGTTAAGTGTTTGTTTTTATATCACTATTTGCACTTCTGGTTAGATGCTAAACTGCATTTTGTTGTCTGGTACTTGTACTCTGCAATGACAATAAAGTTGAATCTCACCTAATCTAATCTAATCTAATCTAAAATAATCTAAAATAATCCCATCACTATTACTCCCTATTTTCATCAGTGTTTCAATCCTTGAATCTGTGATGGAAATCAAGCAAAGCCACTTCAAGTCTCTCCACCACTGACAGCGCTGGGTGTGCCTTTCCTTACACTCTCGGTTATTCCCTGTGGATTTAAAAAACGGTGTTTTGGTTTCTATAATGTGGTCTATTCTCAGTGTTGACGAGTAGCTCAGGGGGCTTTGAGATGG